>NC_080075.1:91547954-92227954 GCF_949987535.1 Balaenoptera acutorostrata | reverse complement strand
AGTCTCCCAGGGAAGGAAAAGTGGCCAGGCCTGCGGACGTCACCCAGCTGATTGACACGGCATCTGAGTTCGTAGGAGGAGAGGTCAGTGGGTCTCTCAGGGCGAGAACAAGTACTTAAAGCACCCAGGCCGAGGGTCCAGCTCACTTAGCACTGCAGGGACCCCGAGTAGAAGAGCACGAATCAGGCCGAAGGGCGGCCTCCTTGAGAAAGCCCTTTATTGCAGAAGGCTTCCGAGAACTTCTCTTAAATTGGCGACAGTTATGAGCAAAGGCAGCACTGCCCGAGGTTTAAACAAAAAGACATTTTGCACCCGTGAAAAGAATTCCCCGGCCCTCTGTGCTCTCCTACAGTAGAGATGAGTGGGCCTCAGATTTTAGTAGGCGAATCACGTGGAGAGCTTAACATGGTGTGCGAGGCGCAAGGCAAGGCACGGAGAGAAAGACCCAGGCCTGCCCTCCAGAGCTTACACTCTGCCCGGAGACGGGCAGCCCAGGGCTGGCATCAAGGCAGGCCAGGGCGCTGCGTGGGGTGGGGAAGGGGGGATGACCGTGTAGGTAAGTGATGCTCAAAGGACTCCTCCAGAGGGGAGGGAGCTGGCCCGACAGAGGATGCAGCAAAGGGAGCTGACGTGGGGCGTGAGGGGCAGGAGCCTGGAGGCGTAGGTGAGGGCCCCTGTGTCGAGGGTTTAGGCCCTGGAGCAGGGGAGGGACTCCCAGGTCAGCTCCCCTGTGCTTCGCTCGCTCTGCTACATTCTCAGGGGCAGGCGTCAACCAAAAAAACCCCTGCACAACCTAAAAGTTGAGAGTTATGTTTTATCTGGCGGACAAAACTGAGGACTTAAGCCCAGGATGCAGCCTCTCAGATCGCGCTGAGGGACGGCTGTGAAGAGGTCAGGGAGGGGCCGGGATCTACAGGGGTTTTTGCCACAAAGGCCAGGCAGCCAGAACATCAAAGATGACTGTTCATTAAAGAAAACCAGACACCTCAGGTGAATGAATTCAGCCCTTTTCTATGCATGGGAAGAGGCAAGAGTCTGGGCTCACTGGAATCGTTCCATTGATCCGCACCTCAGCTCCCTGGGGCCAGCATCTTGTGCTTTCCCATCCTGAGTCCCTGCAGGGGGCCCCGTCTTCAGGGGGGCGCTGCAGGGGCTGAGGGCTTGGTGGCGGGCATCCTGTGTCCATCCTGAGCTCCGTCAGGGCTCACCGTCTGGGCGGCCGTAATGTGACGGCTTGATGGCTGCGACATCCTTTGCTTACTGATATGGCAGCAGCATTTTTTCATTGCTACAGGTCACACAGAGCAGCGGCCCCACAAGCCCAGTCACAGCTCCAAAATAGCCAGGTCCTCCCCTCCCTTTTAGGTTCTGGCTGGGGTCAGAGGCCAGGACACTGCGTCCCTTCCAGACCACGGGCGTCCCTGGGCCCCAGGTTCAGTAGGGTGGCCAGCAGCCAGTTTACACCTTACTCTCACAAATGGTCTGCTTTTCCTATAAAAGGGTTTCATCTTCAAGGAATTCATGGAAAAGACTCTGACAAGTACAGGTTTCTGGTAACTGACTCTACTGCTGAACTGAATGAATAAGCATTTTCAGAACTCTAATGGAAAACTGATGAATTCATAAAAGTGCCAACAAAAGATCAAGATAAAAAAAAATTAATTACATGGGACTGAGTGAACTGATGAGGATGATTATAATTGTTGTGACTTTCTGTTTGAATAAAAAAAAAATCCCCCCCCCCCCCAAAAAAAAGTTCTGCTTTGGGAGTTCCCTGGCAGTCCAGTGGTTAGGACTTGGTGCTTTCACTGCCATGGCCTGGGTTCAATCCCTGGTCCGGGAACTAAGATCCTGTTAGCCTAGCAGCATGGCCAAAAGAAAAAAAAAGTTCTGCTTTGGTTAACGAATCACCAGACCAAACTACCTGCAGGGCATCCTCTGACGAGCTGGCTAAGCCACAGGGGGGACCTTGTGCCACTTTTTTTTTTTTTTTTTTCCCTTGCTCTGTGAAAGATTCACAAAGCCCAACGTCCTTTGTTCTTGAAAATAAGTTGGTTTATTTTCTTTCCAAGTGTAAGAAGTTAGCACTTTTGCATCCAGATGGTAAAGGGGATTAAGAAAAAAGGGTGAGAAGGAAAGATTAAGGGGGAAGCAGGCAATGAAATCTAAACATTTAAAAAGCATTGTGGCTTAATTGCATATTGTTTCTCTTCCCCTAGGCAATTTCACGTTTTCTTTTTACTGCATCTCGTAATGTTTCACTAGGGAGTGAAATAAAATGGTTTGTAATTTACCGTTATTTTATCCTTACTTCTTTCTTTGTTTAGATTTTATTTGCAACAGATGACTTTTTTGCTCCTGCAGAAAACCTTATAAAGGTACTGTAAATTGGCCTCTGCAAAGTGCTGGGGTGGGGTGATCCAGGAAGCCCTGTTAATTAAAATCTCCCTATGTACTTGGGCTGGGAGTCATATGATGCGAACCAGTGAATTAGCATATTAGAACAGCAGAAAAGTGTAGAAATCAGCCTCCACTCATGCTAAGGCATGGCAGAGACAGACGGGGACCTGACACAGGAATTTGGGACCACTTTGCTCTACGGGGGAAATCACTGAGATCTTCCTGTATTTCTCTCTGCCCCACGTGGTGTTCGTAATCCGTGATGGGAAGAAAAGTGGGGCAGATCTTGAATTTTTTGGAAAATGTTTTACCTGCCCAATTATAAAAATGTAGGACATGTTTATTAAAAAGAGAAAATACTGATAAATATGGGGAAGAACTGGAACTGCTGGAACACTGCTACCCTGTCCCACCAGTGAGAGCTGCGAGAGTTCTCTCGCGAGGGACGATGGAAGCAGGGGCCCGGCAGCGGGTGTGACTGCCGTCGGGTGGGGTGCGGGCTCTGGCCTGGTGATGTGCTTTCTGGCCACCTGGCCACCCTGGTGGCACAGCTGCTCCTTCTGGGCAGGACCCGGCCAGGTCCAGAGCACGCTGAAGTCTGACCCTCTGAGGACACCTCGCATATGCTAACTTACCCGTCGGAGAAAATGATCATAAAAGGCGGAACAGAGATGTTGATTAGCTTGCTCTAGGTCACACAGCCGTCATTGTCAGAGCTCTTACGATTTACCATACGTCTATCTTTGAAAAAATTGAAATGCATCCACCCCTTGACTTTGCTATTCCACAGACTTACCTTATTTGCACAAGTACACAAAGATATGTAGAAAATATTCATTCCAGTGTTGCTTGAAAGGGAAAAAGCCAACCTCAGTGTCCACTAGTGGGGAACTAGTTAAAGAACCCTGGGGTCTTTCAGATATGGAATGATGTGGCCATCAGAACCTGAGCTGGCTGCCCACGCGCTGGGACAGAGGTCCAGGCAGGCCACGTGTGCAGGAGACATGCTGGAAAGGGTTCACGCCAACTGTGAGGCGGGGCGTCTGTGAGGAGCCGGGCTTGGGAAAGTTGGGGAGAGAGTGGATGGGCCTTATTTCCTATACTCCACTCTAGTGTGTGTATATATATATATATGTTCTCTCTATATATACACACTTACATATATTCACACTTACAGACCACTTAAGATGTGTATGTATGTATATATATATACACACACACACATTCTCTTATTTGAAAAAAAAGGATATTACAGATAAAGCTAAAGCCCCTTTCACCACCAATTCAATGCCCATCGGCTCCTTCCCTTTGTAGAATTAACACTATGTATGATAAGATTGGCATATTCTTCTAATATATTATGTGCTTTTATTTATTTATTTATTTTTTATAAATTTATTTATTTTATTTATTTTATTTTTGGCTGCACTGGGTCTTTGTTGCTGCGCACGGGCTTTCTCTAGTTGCGGCGAGCAGGGGCTACTCTTCGTTGCGGTGCGCGGGCTTCTCATTGTGGTGGCTTCTCTTGTTGGAGCACGGGCTCTAGGCATGTGGGCTTCAGTAGTTGTGGCACGCAGGCTCAGTAGTTGTGGCTCGTGGGCTCTAGAGTGTAGGCTCAGTAGTTGTGGCACATGGGCTTAGTTGCTCCGCAGCATGTGGGATCTTCCCAGACCAGGGCTCGAACCCGTGTCCCCTGCATTAGCAGGCTGATTCTTAACCACTGCGCCACCAAGGAAGCCCTATTATGTGCTGTTAAATACCTATGTCCATATCCATGTATAGAAAATAGTACTGCTCTTTAATTTTAAAAGTATATACATATTATCGTAAAGCACTTACTGTTCTGCCAGCGCGCTTCTTCACTGGGTACCCATGAGCCCCATCCACGCCGATGCACAGAGGTGGGGCTGTCCCTTACCTGCTGGGCGGTAACCCACCACAAGCCTGTCCTCCGTGGATGCGTGTTTAGGGCGGTTACTTTTTAACTATGGTAACCGTCCTTGTGTGGGTCTCTGCGTGTGTGCAGGCTTATCCCTGGGATTGGCCTTTGGTTTTCTTTTCTTTTGAGACCTTACTTGTCACTGCAAGTCGAGTACCGTACTGTCTTCTGCCAGCAGCTGTCAGGGAGTGTGACTGCACCTTCCCTCGGGCCCCCCGACCCATCTCAGTCACCATGACAGCAGTAGCAGCACCACCAGAGCTCAACTAAGCCCCCAAAAGCTTGAGGCCCAAGTGGCCTGGGGTTAAGGGGTGGCGTCGCCCCTCTTCTCGCGCTGGGTTCGGGACAGAGCTTCGCAATTCCTTACGAGCAGAGGAAGGCTGGAGTGTGCATGTTGAAGGTGTAATTGGATTGTAATAAAATTCAAAATTCCACCAAGTTTGATATCCTGATGCTGACGGACACTGGGCACCTCCCGTGTGCCAGGCGCCACGGCACGCGCTTCCACGCTCAGGAGGAGACTGAGGCACGGGATGGCCGAGGGCTCCGTGCTGGGCCCTCGCCTGGGGGGTGAGGCTGTGGCCTGCTTGCTGGACCCTCCGTGGGAGCCCTGCCCAGGCCCCACTGGCTGTGCCAGGGGCTTCGCAAGCGTTACTTCAACTTGGAAACAATCTTGGAGGGATGTGCTCACCACTGCTGTCCTCCGGTGAAGCGGTGGGACTCAGCCGTTTGTCTAAGGCTCCACGAGGGGCCGAGCTGAGCCTCCCCCGACCCTGCTGCCGGCTTCTTTGATGTCAGAGTGCTTGCTTTCACACGTGGCCATGGAGCAGCTCGGAGCGCCGGGCGCTGAGGGCTCAGCTGGACCCCAGCATCGAGCCTACTCTTCCTCTGACGTCAGCTGAATTCCTGGGTACGTGGTCTTTTCGGGGTTGCTTTGGGAATCCGACTGCCCTTTCTTGCTTTGCTCGACGGCCTTTTGGGTGGCACCTAGGTTGCAGTCGGGAGTTGCACCAGTGATGGGGCTCGTGGAATGAATCCTATGTGGTCTTACCTTTTGCTGTCAGTGGCTAATTCTGTGAATGAAGGCCCACAGAGAAGGAGGACTTCTTTCTCTGAAGGCAATACAGAGATAAGGAAGCACCCCCTGATTTGGAGCGGGTTCCCTGGGCGTGAAGGTGGGGCAGACACCACCGCACCTGCTAAGGTCTCGCCTAGAGCCCCTGTCTGCACTGCCCATCTGTCCCTTTAGCCTAGGCTCTCGCATGGATGTTATCGATCCACTGCCACACGTCTTTGCTTTAGACGGAGGGCCCAAGTTTTAAAGAACACGAGTGCACCGAGTTTGGGAAGTGGACGTCTGGATGGCAGACCAGAAGGAAAAGGATCCCAGGTAAGATGATATTGGCTCTGTTCATTCACTCCTGCAAAGTTTAAAACCAGGGGCTGTTGGAAAGCAGTGTACGTTTGGGGTCGATTTTAACCTGGGGCCCTTGGAATGCTCTGTCGCCTCTGATGTCCCTTCTGACCATCAGGCTCTAAGAATTCAGGAGAGGTCGTGCGAGCCCTGGTCATCTGCGCAAACAGGAGGGTGTAAACACTTTGTTAGGAAAAGGAAAAGCTGATGAGGGCCGTGGATGAAGGATCCTGAGCTGCGCAAACATCATTTGGTATGTGCGTTGCATCTGGCTTCAGCACCACTCTCTGAAGCAAGTGTTCTTGTCCCACCTGATTGCCATGGAAACAGCCTCATTCACTTAGCCCAGGTCACATCACTGGTAACATAAACTGGGAACTGAGCCAAGATCCATCCTATCTTCTATGTAACCTTAAGATGCTACTTTCACTCATTGCTACTCATCAATCAAAATACAGTTAAAGAAATGCCTGTAAAAGGAAACCAATCCAGCATTAGGCTAATAACTGGGATTTTTGCTACCATCTCAAGTATTACAGAAATATTGGCTATTTCTAATTTTCTATATTTCTGTGGTACTCCAGACCTTATGAGATTCTAATATGTCTGGACGTTTTAAGGTGGGCCTGTATCTGACTGCCAGAAACCAAGAACTACACAGCGACACATTGATCAAGAGTTCTTAGACTTAGCTGATGCCAAGGAGGGCGTCCTGGCTGGGGCTGTAGGAAACCCATGAAGCTCGAGATGGCAAAGAATACGATGTTTCTAAGAGATCCAGCTTGATACCGAGCGCTGGCCGAGCTGGGCTGGGTGTTCCCTACACCAGAGTCACAGCTAAACTTTTTGTTTCTTTGTTTTGGCCGTGCAGCTTGTGGGATCTTAGTTCCTGGAACAGGGACCGAACCCGGGCCCTCAGCAGTGAAAGCGCGGAGTCTTAACCACTGGACCGCCAGGGAATTCCCACAGCTAAACCTTTTGGAAGCCAACCTCGTCCTTGATTCGCAGTTGAAGACCTGAGACTCAGAGAGGTCAATTTGCCAAAGACACACACAACTCAGGAAATGATGAGTTTGGAATCAGAATTGCTCTCAGAATCCAAGGCCTATTCACGTTCTGGTCTGATTAGAGTTGAGGATTCACGTGGGGAATGGTGGTCATGTACGGCCACGTCAGGAGAGATCTTGAAGTCACGGTCAAGAATGAACCCACACACGTCTTTCTGTGATGGGAGGAGCGCGTTTCTGGTGTTTTGTTTTCATTGTCGTTTTGCTCAATCATGTGCTTTGCCTGCCGAATTCAATCTAAGGCGGGTGCTGCTGTTGTTTACGTCTCCAGGTCATGACTGGTGTATCATCCAGCTGGGAGTACAGGGGGTCATCTGGGGCTTCGATGTGGACACTCCTCACTTCACACGAGGAGATCATGCTCCTCGAGTGTCGATTCAAGCAGCAAACTTTGAAGAAGGTGCCTCAGGAACCAGTGGCCCTAACCCGGGAAGGAGCATTGTGGGGTGGTGAGGCCCCTCTGCCCCCACCCGCACACTTCACACCCAGACAGGCTCAGCAACTTGTCTAGAGGCCCCTTTATTTCCACGGGAGCTTTACAGTGAGATTCCCACTCAAGTGCTCTGTGATTTTTGATTTTTAGCTTAACAATGTTCTTCGACCCGATTTAGATTTCATTATTCCCACGCTCTGCAAGCCACCCTTCCCCACCCCATGGCGCCCCTGCACGTCACCGTGAGGTTTGGTGACCAGGTTGCTGGGGCAGGTGGCAGGGGTGGGCTGCCCAGACCGCCCGGACGATGTGAAGCCGGGTCTGAGCCACCTGTGCGGCCAGCGTACCTGCCCCCTTTTGGTTGCCCTGGTCTGCGTAATGACATGGCAGCCATGGGCTTTCCAGAAAGGGTTCCTTTCCACACCCTGGAATGCTGGGCCATGTGACTTATAAGGCTCTTTAATTGGCATCCTCCAAGGTTGGTCGCAGAGTTAATTTTTTAGAAACATGTACCATTAAGTGCATGTCTATACATGTACTTGGGAAAGAGAAATCATGTCAGTTAGCAAACGTATTTTGGAAGCAGTCTGTGCACAGCACTGTACGAGGCTCTGTGGACATGAATGGGCTCACCTCCTGGAAGACAGCTGGGGAACCCGAAAAGTCACATGATGATAGGAGGGCTGCTCCTTTACAAGCAGGAGTGACTAGTAGACAATGACTAAGATGCCTTCAGCAAGCCCTTCAACTGTCCACGAGTGCTTCTATTTCTGAATCGCCCATGTATCCATTCTAAGGATGCCTTTGGGGGAAGTAGTGTTTCTGGAATTGACTTACAATATTCCAAAACTTTACTAATCAAGCTTTCTGAAAACTCTAGTCATGTGATAAATTTGTTGAAGTTTGACTGAACTTGGAAACGATATTTATTATTTAATGAGCAGATGTACCACCAGATGTTCTGCACCCCTTTTTGAAGTTACCATCGGTAATTTAAATACTGAGGAACTTTAACGTGTGTGTCTGTTACTTTGATCATCTGATACTTTGACTTAAGAAACGATGTCTTTAGTGTTATTTGGCAAAATGAAAATGACCACACAACCCACTAAGAGGGTATATATATTCTCTTTGATTTTGAACACAAACCCTAACCCTAACGGTCACTCTAACTTCAGATAAACAACCAGAAATCCCACAACGAGAAGTCAGGACATGAGCCACAGACAGCCCTGAGCAGTCTGAAGCCATTGCTGAGGTACGTCTCCCCAAGGAACGGGGTCTTGTCACAGGCTGTTAGGACAGCAAGGGAGCAGCCCTCCTCGCCTGGCAATGCACTCAACCTGGCACAGCTCGTGCATGTGTACTTGCCCTGTGTGACCCTGAAGATGTTTCTGGAGAGGTTTGTGCAACCCCTGTACCATGGCCCATGCGAGGTCTAGGGCACTGCTTCCCACAGGGCGGTCTGCTCGCAGGGACCCCGCTGCAAAATGATGCCCGATGAGGTAAATACAGAAATTGACGCCTTAAATACTTTTGATAGCAATTGGACAAAGTAACTTTATGCCTGATGAATTTAATACAATAAACAATTTGGCTTGTGTTTTGGTACATTCTTGTTCTTCCAAGTTTGTCTAGTAATTAATTTACATTGTGTTTTACAAAAGCGCTGATGCAGCGCTGGCTGGGAAATGCATAATGGTAACAACAAATGGGCCCTTCCAGTTGAGGAGCACTGATCTCAGGAAACTGCTGCGAGCTTCAGGCTGACGCATTTACGCCACGGTCCATGGGAAGAGCCCGGGCTTCATGTGAACATTCACATCACGTTCCGGCTGCTTCTTTCTGTGAGCCTCAAGGTGAAGGCATTTGGAGCCTCTTTCCCAGCCCTCCGGGTCCATCCCCTTTCACCACCACCCAGTGGCTTTTTTTTTTTAAAATTAATTAATTAATTAATTAATTTTTGGCTGTGTTGGGTCTTCGTTTCTCTGCGAGGGCTTTCTCTAGTTGCGGCAAGCGGGGGCCACTCTTCATCGCGGTGCGCGGGCCTCTCACCATCGCAGCCTCTCTTGTTGCGGAGCATAGGCTCCAGATGTGCAGGCTCAGTAGTTGTGGCTCACGGGCCCAGTTGCTCCGCGGCATGTGGGATCCTCCCAGACCAGGGCTCGAACCCGTGTCCCCTGCATTGGCAGGCAGATTCTCAACCGCTGCGCTACCAAGGAAGCCCCCCAGTGGCTATTTTGATCAGGGTGAAAAAAAAAAGCAGGCCTTTATTCTATTTATTACAACTGAGACTTGATCTTTATTAGTATTTTTATTAAAGTGTTCCATTAGGCATCCATCATTAATTTTTATTCCAAAATGTCCTGCCCTGTAAGCCCCACACGGGCATTAGAATGAGAGAATTTATTGTTGCCTAGAGCCATCACTAACATTTTTTTATTTACTGCTAGCTGAAGTCCAGTGACTGGAATTGTTTGGTTCCCATGACAGAGCTTAAACCGGGAAATCCTGCTTCCAGCCACAGTTGTTTTCCTGTCAACTCCCGGCAGAGGTGAGGTCACGTACGACTCAACCTTCCCCTGGTAAATATGATGTGGACCCCTCTCCAGCGCTGTGGTTTTTTAGTTAATGTTGGCAGGTTTTAAAAATACAAAATGAAGTCCCCCTTTCCTTCTTGCTCTAGCATTTTAGGGTTATAATTTGCCCTTTTAGTGCGCTAGGAAATTCTTGTCTTAGCGTCCCCATCCATAGGGAGTTAGGAAAAACTATCAATTAAATTAGGATGTGATGGAACTAAATTGTATTGGGTTAGATATCTCCTAACAACTTCTATTTCACAGGTATATTAGCAGTTGAAGTGCTATGTACAAATAACCCTCATTTTATTTTATTTAACAGCTTTATTGTAATTCACATAACATGCAATTCACCCATTTAAGTGTACGATTTAAAGTCTATGTAAATGATATATACGTGCAACCACCACTGCAGTCAACTTTAGAACAGTTTTTATCATCTCAGAAAGAAATCTGATACTCTTGAGCTATCAACCTTCATCTCCCCCAGCCCTAAGCAACCACTAAGCTTCTTTCTGTCTCGATACATTTGACTACTCTGGACATTTCATATAAATGGTCTTTTGTGACTGTCTTCTTTTACTTAGCATAATGTTTCCAAGGCTCATCCATGTTGTAGCATATGTCAGTACTTTATTCCTTTTTTTGTGGCCGAATAATGTTCCGTTGTATGGATAGACACAGTGTTTATTCATTCATCAGCTGATAGACATTTGGGTTGTTTCCACCTGTTGAATACTTATGAATAATGCTGGTAACATTCCTGTACAAGTTTTTGTGTGGACATATGGT
The DNA here is from genome assembly GCF_949987535.1 of Balaenoptera acutorostrata. NCBI lineage: Eukaryota > Metazoa > Chordata > Mammalia > Artiodactyla > Balaenopteridae > Balaenoptera > Balaenoptera acutorostrata. The sequence continues at coordinate 92,217,330 of NC_080075.1, read as the reverse complement.
TTGCATTTGGGTATACACCTAGGATTGGAATTGCTGGATCATATAATAACTCTATGTTTTTAATTGTTTGAGGAATTATCAGACTGTTTTCCAAAATGGCTACACCATTTTACATTCCCACTAGCATTGTATGAGGGTTCCAATTTCTCCACATCCTCCCAACACCTGTTATTTTCTGAATTTTTGATTACAGCCATCCTAGAGGATGTGAAGTGGTATCTCACTGTGGTTTTGATTTGCATTTCCCTCATGACTAATTACGATGAACATCTTTTCAGTTGATTACCTGGCCACTTGCGTATTTCTTTGGAAAAATGTTTATTCAGATCTTTTGCCCATTCTTAAATTGGGTAAAAATCCAACGTTATTATTTTATTATTAGTCTTTTATTACTGAGTTGAAGAGTTTTTCGTATATTCTAGGTACAAACCCTTTATCGGATATATACTTGCAGATACTTTCTCCCTTTCTGTGGGTGTCTTTTCACTTTCTCTAGAACGCCTCCTGAAGCACAGCAGTTCTCAATTTTGATGAAGTTCCACTATGTGTTTCTGTTGCTCATGCTTTTGGAGTCATACCTAGAAAATCACTGTCAAATCCGAGGTCATGAAGAATTACCCCTAGATTTTTTTCTAAGAGATTTATCATTTTAGCTCTTAGATTTAGGTTTTTGATCAATTTTGAATTAATTCTTGTATATGGTAAGGTTTCAACTTCATTCTTTTGCATGTGGATATCAGTTGTCCAAGAACCATTTTTTTTGGAAAAGACTCTTCTTTCCAAGTTGAATGATTTTGGCACACTTGTGAAAAATTAGTTGACCCATACATACATGGGTTTATTTCTGGACTCTCAATATTATGTGTTTATCTTTATGCCAGTCCCACACTGTTTCGACTAATGTTGCTTTGTAGTAAGTTTGGAAGTCAGAAAGTTCGTCTTCCAAATTTGTTCTTTTGGAAGATTGTTTTGGTTATTTGGAGTCCTTTACAATTCCATACACAATTCTGTATTTCAGAATCAGCTTGTGAATTTCTACAAAGAAGCCAGCTGGGATTCTCATAGAGATTGCATTGGATCTGTAGATCAATTTGGGGAGTATTGCCATCTTAAAAATACTAACTCTTCCAATCCACGAACATGCGATGTTTTCCCATTTGTTTACATTTCCTTAATTACTTTCAACAACATTTTGTAGTTTTCAAAGTATACATTTTGCACTTCTTTGTTAAATTAACTCCTACATCTTTTATTCTTTCTGAATACTATTGTAAATGGAATTGTTTTCTTAATTTCATTTTTGGATTGCTCATTGTAAGTGTATAGAAATACAATTGATTTTTGAATATTAATTGTGTCCTATGACTCTGCTGAACTTGTTTATTAGTACTAATGGATTTTTAGTGGAATCCTTAGGATTTCTATAGACAAGATCATATTATCTGTTAATAGAGATAGTTTTACTTCTCCCTTTCCAATATGAACGCCAGCTTCCTTCCTTCCTTCCTTCTTTCCTTTCTTCCCCCTCCTCTCTCTCTCTCTCTGTTTCTTAAAATCTCCAGTGCAAAGTTGAAAAGAAGTGGCAAGAGCAGAATCCTTGCCTTTTTCCTGATCTTGGAGGGAAATTAGTCTTTCACAATTAAATATGTTGTTAGCTGTGGGTTTCACAGATGCCCTTTATTAGATTATGAAAGTTCCCTTCTACTCCTTCTTTGTTGAATGTGTTTATCATGAAAGGGTGTTGGATTTTGTTAAATACTTTTTCTTTGTCTATGAGATTACCATATGGCTTAATAAAATGTCTTTTATTCTGTTAGTACAGTGTATTACATTAATTGATCTTCAGATGTTAAACTTGCATTCCTGGGATAAATCCCACTTGGTCATGGTGTATACTTTTTTGTAATGTGTTGCTGGATTTGGTTTGCTAGTGTTTTGTTGAGGATTTCCATGTCCCTGTTCATAAGAGCTATTTGCCTGTAGTTTTCTTTTCTTGTGGTATCTTTGTCTGGTTTCAGTATCAGGGTAATACTGGCATCATGAAATGAGTTGGGAAGTGTTCCCTCCTGTTTTATATTTTGGGAAGATTTTTGTGAAGAATTGATATATATTTTTTGTTTACTAATTCAATCTATTTACTTGACATTGGTCTATTCAGATTGTTCTTGAGTCATTTTCGGTAGTTTGTGTCTTGTGAGAATTTGTGCATTTCATCTAAGTTATCTGATTTATTGGTATATAATTCCTCTTTCATAATTCTTCTTACTTCTGTAGGTCAGTAGTAATGTCCTCTCTTACATTTCCGATTTTAATAATTTGAGTCTTTTCTCTCTTTTTTCTTAGTCAATCTACCTAAACGTTTGTTAATCTTTTCAAAGAACTGGATTTCAGTTTCATTGATACTCTCTATTTCATTAATTTCTACTCTAATCTTTATTATTCCCTTCCTTCTGCTTGCTCTAGGTTTAGTTTGCTTTTTTTCCCAGTGTCCCAAGGTGAAGGTTCTAATTTTTTAATATGGGTATTTATAGCTATAAATTTCCCTTCAATCACTGCTTATTGGACACCATAAGTTCTGGCATGTTGTATCTTCATTTTCATTCATCTAAAAGTATTTTCTATTTTACTTTTTGATTTCTTCTTTGACCCAATGGTTTAGAGTGTGTTGTTTACTTTTCACATATTTGTGAGTTTTCCAAATTTCATTCTCACTGATTTCTAATTTCATTTCATTGTGATTGGAGAACACACTTTGTATTATTTCAACCCATTTGTTTATAACCACATATATGGCCTATTTTGGAGGATGTTCCATGTGTACTTGAGAAGAATGTATATTATGCTGTTGTTGAGTGAAGTGTTTTATACGTCAACTAGGTATAGTTGGTTTATAGTGTTGTTCTATTTCCTTTTGATCTTTTTTCTAGTTTTTCTATCCGTTATTGAAAGTGGAGTACTGAGGTCTCCAACTATTATTGTTGAGTTGTCTATTTCTCCTTTCATTTCTGTCAGTTTGTTTCCTTTATGATTTGGTATATGTTATTAGGTGTGCAAATATGTTTATAATCATTATAGTTTCCTGAAGGATTGACCCTTTTATCATTATAAAATGTTCCTCTTTATCTCTAGTAACATTTTTTGTTGTTGTTGTTTTAAAGTCTATTTTGTCTGTTATCAGTAAAGCCACTCCAGTTTGTTTGTGGTTGCTGTTTGCATGATCTAATTTTTCCATCCTATTACTTTCAATATATTTGTATCTTTGAATATATAGTGTGTCTCCTGTAGGCAGTATATAGTTAAGTTTTGCTTTTCCATGCAGTTGGACTATTTCTGCCTTTTGATTGTTTAGTACATATTTTGTTATTGTTTGTTATTATATAGTTGGAGTTACAGCTACCATTTAACTTTTTGCTCTCTGTGTCTCATGTCTTTTTTTATTCCTCTTTTCCTCCTTCACCGCTCTTTCAATTGAATTTTTATAAACAGCATTTTAATTTATTTAGTAATTTTCCCCACTATTTTATTTTTACTTTCTTTCAGAAACATTACTCTTATATAGCTCTATTTCCATGCCCCCCTTTGGTGGCATTGTTGTTTTACAAAGCACACCTATAAATGTTACAAACCCAACAATACACTATTACAATTATTTACATAATTTTATGTCTCATGAAGAAGCTGAGAGACGAAAGGACAGCAAGTTTATTTACATTTACTTAAGGTTTGTTATATTCGCCTTCCTATTTATCATTTCTGGTTGTCTTCACTTGTTCCTGTGGATTTAAGTTACCATATGTAGTCATTTTCTTTAGCCCAATACAGCTGTGCTCCCAACAACCTCCTTTGTGCAGTTACTGGTAAATATATTACACATAGATCACATTTTTATTGATCAAAAGCCCAACATGCAGTATATACATATTATTTTATACTATTGTTTTTTAAATCACTTAACAGAAGAAGGGACAGGAGCCGTGTATTTATACTGTCTCTTATAATAATTATATAATCACTAATCACCTTTACAGGTGCTCTTTGCTTTTTCATGTTTAGCTGCTGGCCGTGTTACTCTAGTGAAGTCAATTTCACCCTCACAGTGTGAAGCTTCTGGTGCTGCCCCTTGGAAGGCACAACCCTGGGGATGCCCACAGTGACAGTTTGGGCGGAGCTCTCTTTGAGTATCTGTTTCCTTAACCACATTCATAGTTAGCTCCACTAATTGCCATCCGATTGCTCTATTTTTTCAACAATGCCCTGGGCATAAATTGCTCCACATACCAATGCAATTAAATTTGGGTTTCTTTGAAGTGATAGTTTTTGAGGTCAGTGTTTGAGATTTGTTCTGATCCCAGAAAGGCTTCTTTGAGCTCTTTCCCTGTTCTTTCCAGTCGACTGTCTTGCTTACAGTTTGTACTGCAGTTTTATAGTGTGTATATGTGTGTGTGTATATATATATATATATATATATATATATGTATATATATATACATATATATATATACATATACACATATATATATCTGATGAATGTATTAGTCTCAGTCTCCTCTTATAGCTTTTCACCATCACCGCCATTGTTTCTGAGAGCACCCTTAGGCTTGAACTTCTCCATACTCTGTTGCACGTGAAGCCCATTTTCTGGGAAGAGATTTGGAGCTCTCTGTTCTAGGACCCGCTTGTCCCTGATCTCTGAGCCCTGGCTCTGGAGCTGGGTGCTCAGTGGAGGGGGGCAGTAGCCTCAGGTCTCCTTGGCTTGTCTCTCTCCATGTGGACCCCCTGCCTTGTGAACTGAGACACAGGCGATCATGGCCCCAGTATCTCAGTGGGGCTGTGTGCAGGGTAGAGCCCCGTCTCCCGAGTGGGGGCTGGGTGGAAGGAAGGTGCCCCCTCTTCTCAGCCACACTCACCTGGAACTTAGCCTCACAACAGGTGGATGGGGCAGAATGAGAACCCTCCTGGGAAGAAAGCCCCCAGCTGAGACCTGGGGACCAGCTCTGCGTTCGTGGCTGCACCTGCGTGGAGGGGAGACTCCACCCCACTGTAGTGGGAGGAGGGAGTGAAGGTGCTGGCCTGGTTCACATACCACAGACTCTCCCTGGTCTTGCTGAGTTTTAGTAGATTTTTGGAATAAATGTGGCTTCATTTTCTGTGTGCCCTTAGGACTATTCCCAGAGACTTTAAGTGGTTGCTTTTCCCCTAATTTTCAGGAGCTTCCCTGGGGAATGGGCCAGCAGAGATCCACCTGCCATCATGCTAGAAGTGGATCTCCTGACCCTCACTTTAGATGCAATGTGTTTCTGGTTATCGTGCTTTAAAGTAAGACACCAACATGTAGAGACTCGAACACGTTTAGTGATATTGATTGCTCATGGAAACCATCTGTTCTAAAATCAATGGAAGCAACTGAAGGAGCAAAGCCAACAGGAGAGATTTAGGACTTTTCATATTTGCTAATTCAACAAACACTTATGGTATAGCTGTGCTGAGCTAGGGGCTAAGCACTGGCCGTATAATCACTTCCCAGATGATGAGTAGGGCAGAGGCAACAGAACACAAGCTTCCTGAAGACAGGGGTCATGTGTCTGGGTTGTCCTTTGCTCACATCCACTTCCTAGCACAGGCTGGGGGGACAGAGTAGATGCTCAGTAGCCATTTGTTGTTAAGACTGAATTGACAGGGTCCTTGCCCTTACAAAGTGAACAACCCAGGTGGGAGATGCACAAGAAAAATCCTGCAAAAATAGTGATAAGTGTCACAACAAAAGCACTTAGTAAAGCCCTGAGAAATTTCTACTTGGCAATTTTTGATAGCTGAAATAGCAACTTCATATGTTCAACCCAGTGTGTACAGAGCTTAGGAGTTGAGGGAGGGTCTGAAAAGGTAGCGGGTGGGAGCCCTGCTTTGTGGGATTGGTCCTTGAAGTTTCCTGCACACATTAAATCTTGTTCTTGACTGGCAGCCTTAACAGATAGAAGGTGAGAGGTGGGCATGTCTGTATGCAGATTTCTCCTCCCCATCTCCCCCGCTGCACCTTTAACTGCTCCATGAGGATTCTACCTGGATCCAAGTTTAAAAGGGAGAGGAAGCAGTAGGAGACCCCAATGGGACACCTGGGGTGGGAATGGGGTTGCTTTATTGAGGCTTCCTCAAAGTACCAAGAGGCATATCTAATATTCCATGACAGTTTTGATAAAAGTGAGGCTGGATATTAGTTCTGTAAAGAAGAACCTCATTTTTTTAAAATGTAAAACCAGCTTTACGTTAACAGACATTAACATTCTATACCATTAAAGCAGATCATAACGTTCAATGAACCAGAATAGTGTTGTGAATTACTCTCGCTAGTATATTTTCTTGGGTCTTATGCCAACACAGTCTGGTTTCATTTACTGTAAATATCAAGACTTCCACTGTTCTACTGAAATTTTTTCAGATCACTCAATTTCACCGAATTTTTCATGTACAAATATATAGGGCTGGCTTCAGCAGAATACTCTGATGAATGATTTTGAGCTTCTATATAAAAAAGCTTGGCTTCCACCTTCTAGGAAATAATCAAACAAATAAAAAGCATTCATTTTATTAGAATCAGATAATGTGAATGGATCTTGGTGGCTATTTTCTGCTCTGCAAACCTAATCTCAGGCTGCTGTGGTTCTCAGCAGCTTTTTGATTTTGAGAATATTAGCTTTAGTATTCTCAATTGCATTGCAAAGCAACGTGTTGTAAAAATAAAAATGTAAGGCTCTCCTGCGAGTCGGTGTAGGATTTAGCAATGCTGATTTCTGGCACCAAACATTCATCTGTGGTGAACTTCCTGATTGCTTTTTGGCCTTCCTGGAGTTATTAGTTCAGCAACAACAAAACAATGCAAGCACCTACTATACGCCATACAAAAAGCATACAAGACAGGGAGCTATTCTGGCCTTCAGAGATTTTATATTCTGGTGTTGGGAGACTGTTATTATCAGGGACTTAAATTAAGTACAAGATCATTTCAGACTGTGATTAGAACGACAGAGTAAGTAAGCAGGGGAGATGATAAAATTAACCTGCGGAATCAGACAGAGGCCGTGGCGGGGTGGGAAGGAGATAATTCTAGAGAGAGGGAAAGCCTTTCTGAGACCACGACACCAAAGCTGAGGCCTAAGAACGGCAAGCAGTCTTTTGGGGAGCTGGAAAAGTTGTCCTAGGACAAGGGGATGGCAAGCGCAAAGGCCCTGGGGCAGAGGGCTTGGTGTATTTGAGAACCAGAGCAGGCGGGTGTGGAGAGCTCTGTAGTTTATGATCTGCAAACCGCCACTTTTCCAAGTAGGAATAACTAAACTTTCCTCCCCTTTTCAGATGGCAGAATTGCACGTCTTAGGGTATATGGTACTGGACAAAAAGACTAGACTGCCAGTGACCCTAAAGAACCATTAGACCTGGTGACCATCGTTTATGGGGGTGCCTGTGTAGGATTTAGCAATGCACATTTTGGGCACCCAAACAATATAAGAGGTGAGGAGCTGGCTTTTACTTGGGACATCTGGGCGCCGCATTAAACACCCCAATACGGTGTGAATTACTTAAGAGCAAGGGGCCATCTCCAAGCACGAGAGTGGATGAGATCCATCATCCATATATAGGATTTCATGCCTTTATGAGGCGACATAAATCAATAGCAATTTTCCTTCCTAACTTTGGCTTAAGCAGTTGCTATCAAAGGAAAAGTAAAATTTACTAACCCTATGGTTGTATGTGAATGTACTGAAACATTAACTTTAATGAAAATAATGTATGTAGCAATGCTCGGGTGCATGGGATCTGCAATTAATCACACTAATGCATTCATTCTCACATTTAAAATAAAATGGGATGGTCCTGTGATATCCCATTAAACGTTGTTTTTGGTAGGAGTCGGCATGGCAAAGTCTATGGTGGATGGTTGGGAAACAGCACGAAGGCCGGACAGGCCACCGATACTGGAGGTGAGAAGTGAAAACACCATGGCCTAATGCTTCCTAAAAAGTAAAGGGTTTTTTCATTTGATGTGAAGGAGACTCTTATTTTAGAAACCTCTTCGGCATTTTTCTAAATACTTATTACGTCTCCACGTTTTCCAACTTCCCTACTGTTTCATTATAATATCAGGGCCAGACTAAAGACCCAGAAGGCCAAACTTGCTGCTTAATGCTGGCTGTTCTAATGCATTGTTGGAATTATCCCTCTGTTTTTTTTTCAGTAAGGAAACAAGAATATCTACAATTTAATGATACAAAACCCACGAATAAATTTGTTGGTTGATCTGGAGAAAAAAACACCATTTCATCATTTCTAATATCTGTGTATCCCTGGGTGAGACCACTTGTGTGAACCTGTGACAGGGAGCTCTAGAGACAGCCCAGCTGTTTAATTTGGCCAGTAACTGACCTGAGGTAAGGCAGTAAACAAGGAAAGGAAACACAAGACCTTTCAATGTGTAAATCTCACTGCAAACATAATCGTAAACACCCCTTTCTTGGGTTAGTTTTTGTGTCACCCAATGCTTCAGATGTAAATAAACTCTCCTCGCTAGAAACTAGTGTTTGGAGGCAGGTCATATATTGGTATAGTTTTGACCAAAAACATGTCTACTTTGAAAGGTCAAAACAAACTGACCACAGGATTATGGGCTGGGTTAGATTAGGACACTTTTGTGTATAGCATCCTACCTGAATCTATAATTGACATACAAAATCATAACAGAAATTCATAAAAATTTACCAAGTGCCCAGAAAACTCCTGAGCTGGCACGAGGCATTTACGGAATGATAGCAAAGAGGCACTTTATACAAGAAGTAATTTACAAATCAGGTCACAGGAAATACTCTCTTATAGTAAGAAATAACAAGTATTGATACATACCAACATTTTCACATGCTGGTTTTAAGGACTGGTGTCTTGAGTGATGCCAAGCTGGTTTACGTTTTTTCCTTCTGAATTCCAGAATGAAGAGCATGGTGTTCTCCTGGTTCTGGGCTGTGAACGGGCAGTTTTCTGACAGGCACGTCCTGAAGTAATAGCTCAAATTGAGATCGATACAAACTATTTCAAAGGTAAATGCAATGCCATGAGGAAATGCCTTATAATCGGTGTGCTGGTTATAAAGACAGCGAGTTCCTGCGGGGGTGGGACTCAGGACAGCGGCTGTGGACCTGGCTTCCACTCGTAGGTGTGCGGCTTTGAGCACGTTACGTTAATCCTTTGTGCTCTGTTTCCCTCTTTATAAAACGTCAGAGTTGAACTAATGACCACAAAAGTCATGAGATCCTATGATGCTGTAAGGCTCTTCACCACAGGGGCCCAGAATTCCACATGGAAAAAGCCTATGAAACACTCCCTGGTTAAAGTCATGAGAAGAACTGGGTGGGGCTATCCTCTCACCGGGAAGGGTCCCAAGCAGATTGGTGACCATTTCTTCTCTGGGCCGGACTTTGAAGGCAGTGATCTACACATTTTCAAAATTGTGCACTTCCATTAGTAAAAAAAAAAAAAATTTGGACAAGTACCCTTAATACTCTGTATTTAATTTCTTGTGAAATAGATATGTGTATCATCATATTAAGAAAGTTCAAAAGAGTTTACTAAACTTTTATAACTGTTAGGTGAAATTCTGATAAGTACTGGGGTGGGTATCTCATGATTGCCTGGCCGTCTCTGAATAAATACAGCAGTTTATATTCATACATTGGATGCCTGATTTTTAAATGTCTTGTGAATCAGTATGACCTCACTCAATTATTAACTGTTTCATCAAGGCACGGTATATATTTAAGGTGAAGTTCATCACCAATGGTAGTGGATGTAAATTATTTCAAGAAATCTTGATAATTTAAACTTCTGTCTGGAAGCCTGTGGTTTAGATCTCATTAGCGGTCATTGTTTTCACTTTTCAACATGGCTGACCAAGGGCTCATCCTGAAGGTCCGGAGAAATGTCAGCTCTGCTATTTTCCTGTTGTTCGTGGATGTTTGCAAATCATCTCTCGTCATATCCTTTTTTTTTAAATTTTATTTTTAAAAATTGAAGTACAGTTGATTTACAATGTTCCGCCACTCTCTGCCGTACAGCAAAGTGTCTAGTCGTATCTTCAATCCATGGTTCTCTGCATGGATAGCTTAAAATCACTTGTTTATTTCTGTGAGGGATAGTTTATTCAAAACCAGGTAACAACAAGCAAATCCACGTAACCAGGGACCCCAGACTGCAATATGCCACGGATACACTGCTGGTGGTCCTTGGGGTATCTCTGTCACCACGATGACAGTCACGGGACGAGGGAGCATGCCAGTATTCAGTTACGATATCAGCCACGCAAGGCTTAATATACATATACACACACGTGTGCTTACGTATATTAAAGGATTAGAAATAGTCATCCTAGTGTTCTCCTCCCACACCCCAGGAGCGTGTTCACCCACCCTGGAGACCGCTGTTTCAAAGAGTATCCTCTTCTGCCAGGGTTTTTGATCAGCGGCTTCTCCTCTGTTGATCTTCAAGTCTTGGGGACCCCTATAGAAACTCTCCTCACGACGAGTGTGGGACCCTTTCACTACGATCCCTTCACCCCACTGGGCACACGATTCTGATGAAATTCCAAAGAGAGGAGAGAAACTCAGGACCATATATTTTCACCTAGAGAACGCTTAGAAATCCTTGAATACGGCGCCTTTGGTTGCTGCTAAGCCCTGGTTAGTTTAGCTTAGTATTTCTTCCTCTTCTGATTATACGATTTTATTTTTTATATGATGCCATAAGGAAAATATTTTCCAGCCTCATAATAATTTCAGACGAGCCATATAACAGTTTGCAAGTAATTAAATATGCAATCTAGGAAGCTTACCAAATACATTCACCTTCCAAAGTAAAATGCCCTACATTCAAACTCAAATGCACCAGCCTATTAGCATATGCCAGGCTTTCCTGATTCCTGTGAGAAACACTCATTGATTTCATGAGGCACTCCAACTCCCTCACAAACTGGTAGATTCGTTCTTTCACATACTTTATACCCTTGCTTTTGTTTAGAAAGAACATTGATCTGTTTTTTTGCTGGCTTTTTTTTTGGTGCACCGTTTCTGGAAGTACTGCAATACCAGGTCGAGGCATGGAATGGACGAAGCAAGCTCCTGTTGCATCTCCTGTTTACCAAAGTCCACGAGATATTATATATCATCCTCGGAGAGAGGACGTATCAGATATTAAACTGATAAGAACAGATACTACACCTGATCTTAGCCAAAAGGCTGAGAAGTGATTTTTTGCTGGTTTTTTTTTTTTAAACTTTTGGGTTTATTTATTTATTTATTTATTTATTTATGGCTGTGTTGGGTCTTCGTTTCTGTGCGAGGGCTTTCTCTAGTTGCGGCGAGCGGGGGCCACTCTTCATCGCGGTGCGCGGGCCTCTCACTATCCGGCCTCTCTTGTTGCGGAGCACAGGCTCCAGACGCGCAGGCTCAGCAATTGTGGCTCACGGGCCCAGCTGCTCCGCGGCATGTGGGATCTTCCCAGACCAGGGCTCGAACCCGTGTCCCCTGCACTGGCAGGCAGATTCTCAACCACTGCGCCACCAGGGAAGCCCCTTTGCTGTTTTTTTGATCCAATTAAAGAAGCTGATGTTCTATAAACCGAACTGCGCTGAGTGCAGAGTGGAGAAGGTCACTGTTTATTTTGTTCCAATAGGCAATTCTCCCGACAGCTGTAGGCTGGATGGCTGCAGCTGGACGTCAGGAGGAGGAAGACACGGTCAAGCGGAAGTGGGACCTTCTGGGCCATAAGTGGGAGCCACCGCTTCCAGTCACAAAGGTTAGAGTGGTATCCAATCCACCAGGAGCTGTGCAGGCCGGCCCTCCCCCGGGGCCACTTCACTCAGCCCGGATTTCGAAGGATTATGCTACAACCCCAACACTTCTGTTCAGTTTAACAGTAAAATGAATGAGCTTTTACAAACCGCATCTGCACTTTAATATACTAAAAAGACGGGCTCTATTTTCTCCTACCTTTGCACCTCTAACAATCAAATTTTGTTTTAGACCATCTTGTCTAAGGATATAGACATGGAAAAATGTTTCTGTATTACATTAAGTTTTTAGGAGGGGCAAATAGCATATTTAAAGCTATCAGGGTGTGTCCCCCTGTGGGATGGATGCTGAGATGCTCCAGAATCGTTTTCTTGGATCACAAGGCAGGGAAGTGGTCATTTTCGGGTCAGAGTCAGGGGTGAGGGCTGCTCCCCAAAATGAAGGGTGAAGGCCTCCGGGAGACACCCACGTGCCCCCCTTTTGCTTTTTCTCGTCAGTTTGTCCGTTTAATTAACTATTAAAAACAAACACTACAGGGACCTGAGTATTCACGTTGGTCTCATTTGGACATCCTTTCCCTATTAGCAGATTGCTATGGTAAGCCAAATTATTACCATTGAGTAACTTTTACTTTTTAAGGCCCCTAAGTCCAAGCCGACGGGCGGCCTTGGGCGCGTCAGCCCATCTGGTTACTCCAAGGACCTGTACGTCTGCTCCTCTTTTCAGCTAAACCCCGACGCGAGCCACGTGTTGGACAGCCTAACCCAGGACCTGCAGGACAGCATCGCGCACGCGAAGTTCACCGTCGCCCCGGAGTGGGGAGTGAGCCGCCGCCTCCGACTCAAGGGCCTCCGCAGCTCCATCTGCCTCCTGCGGCCCCGCAGGAGGCCCGCGACGAGGTCCTCAGGGAAGGGCGGGCTTCAGAGCGAACCTCTAATCCCACGCGAAACCGGGGTGGTTACACAGTGGCTCAGTCAGACTCTTCTTCTGAAGGGTTTTCAGCACCCGCACCTTAAGAGTTTTCTAGCAATTACTGTTTTGAAGATCAATATAATTCTTGGTGATATAATAAAGTGGTCACTTTCACACATTGGTATCTGGCCATGGAGCTCTTGGCAAAATTGGCTGCGGCTGTGAATGGCGGGATTACTTTTTTTTTTTTTTAGCAGTACCAGATATTGATATTTATAGTATCAGTATTCTGTGCCTTCAGAGGTATTTCAGCAGGTAATACGTAGCCTATTGTCTTTAAAAGTTTGTTTAAGCCCATCAAAGCCACTGGAAACACATATTCCTAGAATCCTTCACTGTCCCAGCTCAGAGGACTGGCCTCTCTTCACCTAGAACAGGGCACGACTCTCCCAAGGACATACAGGCCCGGGAATTGTCCTTCCCCCAAATGAAGGTGCGTCCTGAAGCTTACGCCTTGGCGATACCACGTGCCAGCTGCGCCTAGCATTCCAGTTTCCCCCACGCTCCGGACGGTTCCTGACAAGTCCTCCCTGACGCAGTTGTAATGGTCAAGACGGTCCTGCTACCCGCCATCTCGCCACGTCTTGCGCGTCGGAGGGCGGAGGAGTGGTGGGAGGGGTCGCGGTGGGTGCCCAGGGCCGCCTCCCCTGCCCTCCCGCCGCCTTCGCGGGAGCCGCGCCCCGTCCCTTTCCCCAGCTCTGCCGTCCTCACCTGCCCGGGCTCTGATGCGCGTCACCCGGCCCGGTTCTGCTTCCCCCTCACGTGTCCCCTCCCGGGCGGCGGCGCGCTGCGGTCACAGTCGCCGGCGGCGTCAGCGCGGGCGGTGGCGGCGGGGCCCCGGCGGCCCGGCTGTCCGGCGGCGGAGCGCACGGGCGGCGCCGGGCCGCGGGCTCGCGCGCGCCGCACGTGCTGGTGGAGCCCGCGCCGCCAGGACCGTCGTGGTGTGCCGCAGCGGGGACCCGTTCTACGTGGGCCGCAAGTTCGTGCCGTCGCGGCGCCGCGTGGCCGCCTTCGAGGCGCTGCTGGAGCGGCTGACGGAGCGGGGGAGGTGCCCTTCGCTGCGCGGCGCCTCTTCACGCCGACGCGCGGGCGCCCGGTGAGCGAGCTGGACGCGCTGCAGGCCGCCGGCAAGTACGTGGCGGCCGGGCGCGAGCGCTTCCGGAAGCTGGAGTAAGTGCGGCCGCGCCCCCCGGCCTCGGCGCCCGCCCCCCGGCTCCATCGCCTCGCCCCGCGGGGCCGGGGACCGCGACCCGGGTCTGCCCCGGCCTGGTGACCTGTCCTGTCCTCGCGGGGCCGGGGTCCGCGACATGGGTCTACCCAGGCTTGGTGGCCCGTCCTATTCCCCCGGTGCCAGGGAACACGACCCGGGTCTGCTCAGGTCTGGTGGCCCGTCCTGTCCCCGCGAGGCTGGGGAGCGCGCCCCACTTCTGCCCCCGCCCAGCGCCGCCGTCCCGTATGGACTTTCTCCGCGAGGCCTCCTCGGGCCGCAGTGCACCCTGCACGCCCCGGACATGGCCCCTGCTCGCCTTGTGGGGAGGACAGACCAGCTACTACCTCCCGACCCATCAGTATTGGAGAGAATTAGAAAGAGGATGGGCAGAGGGGGCGGCGGGTGTGGCGGTGAAAATAGGGTGCCCAGGGTCGCCTCTTTGAAAAGGTGACCTCTGCGCGAAGGTCTGCAGGAAGAAAGGGAGTGGCCACGCGGAGGGAACCCGGGGAAGCACGCTGGCAGGGAGGACGCCGAGCTGGGTTCCAGCTTGTCCAGGCTGGTGTCCCGGGACCTGGGCACGCCTCCTTCCCTGAGGGCACTTACTGAGCTGTGCTGTCGGCCCAGCTCGCTACCCTCCATCCTGCTGGTTCAGACCCTGCAGAGGACAGGCGCCCGTGATTTCTGAAATCCTGGCACCTGACGCAATGCCGGCCTACAGTACAGCCTCTGAATGCTGGCCTGGGAGCAAGGACACCCGCCCCAGCGTCTGCTGACATCAAGACAGCAGCCGCGGACAGATGGCGGCTGTCCTGGTGAAACAGGCCTGTGTATCAACGTCAGGGCCACTCAGGAAGCCGTAATGGAAATTGGCCACATTCAGGCTGTCAGTTGTACTTGTGGGTACCCACTCAAAGCGTCAATTTAATTCTATTTTGTTTAGCCTGGGACTGGTATTGCGTTCTCTTTGAGATCTTACTGCAAATGGGGTTATAGCACACTCTTCTGTTTATACTCTACTTTTCTTCCCCAGAGTACCTCAGTCTTTTGTGCACTTATAATCCTTATAATTTCTCGAAGCTTTCTTGGTAACTGTCATTATACAAATGTCATTGCAACCCAAAGGTATCTTGCAGGTCCTTAACAAAAGCTATCGTGTGCGTCTTCCCGTAGGGCAGCCTCGGGGCTGCTGCAGAGGGCCTTACAGTGTGTGTTTTGGGGAGATAAGAGACAAACAGAAGTAACCACAAAAGAGAAAGCGGTAAGCGATAGGACAGAAGCACAGGTTTAATTCTGTCTAGGTGAAGGACCTCCGAAAAGGCTTCCTTTACAAAATGGAAGGGAGAAAATTGTTTTGTTTCTTAATCCTCCGTGAATCCCTGGGCTGCCTTGGCTTCACTCATTTCTTGTGTCTGCCTCTAAAGATGTTATTACCGTTCCTTACATTGTTGTTAACTCTGTTTCTTTTATTGTGAGATATATCATATACACAGAAGAGTGTATACAATTGTATGTATAGTTTAAAGAATAGTAATAAAGCAAGCCTCTGTGTAAACTACAACCCAGATTAAGCAAAAGAGCGTTACCAGTGTTTTAAAAGCCTGCAACCTCCACTCCCATCCTTTGCCCACAGGTAACCACTATTTTGGCTTTTGTAATAATCATCTTTTCATAGTAATCTATCCCTGAAGGATAGATTATTTTCAATGTTTTATGTACTTTATGTAATTATATTGCATATATTTTCTGTTACTTGCTTTTTCACACAATAATATGCTTCTGAGACTCATCCATGTTAATAGCATGTAGCTGTAGGTCATTCGTTTTTACTATTATGTATTATTTCATTGACTGATATACCGGTTTATTTATCCAATCAGTTGATGGATAATTTGGATCCTTTTAAATTTTATGCTAAAATAAGCAATGCTGCTGTAAACATTCTTTTACCTGTCTCCTGGTGCACACATGGGTAAGACTTTCTCTGGGAGAGCATGTGAGTTATCATTTGGTGCATATCCTATTAGTGCAAGCTTATTGGAGTAAAACAGCATTTATTATCTCATAGTTCCTGTGACCAGGAAGTCCAGAGCCGCTTAGCTGAGTGGCTCTGGCTCAGAGACTCTTGTTGAGTTTGCAATCAAGATGCTGGCTGCAGTCATATCTGAAGGCCTGACCGGGGCAGGTGCTTGCAGGCTCACTCACGTGGCCATGGCAGGGAGCTTCATTCCTGCCGTGAGCCTGTCCACGGGAGATCTAGCAGCTGGCTCTCCCTAGCGTGAGTGATCCAGGCTGAAGCCACAGTGTCTGTTGTTACAGCTGGTTCTCTGTTGTGCTGTCTTCTCTTTTCCTCTGCCTAGTTATCTCTGTGTGCTGGACATTTTTACTCTTAAAACTTATTTGCAGAAATAATTTGAGGCCTGAGATGATACTGTCTTTTGCCAAAGTGGATTTTTGGCCAGCTGCCTGTGTCATCCCAGGTCACGATCAGCTAACAGAGCTTCAGCGTGTGGGACGGTTTGGGCTGACCAGGTGTCTGGAAGCCAGTATGCTCCTCACTCCTCAGGTGCAGCCAGTGAGGTCCCAGTTCACTAACAGGGTGGTTCACAAGGACCCCCGTCGTTGGCGGGTCCTGAACCAGTGCTTTTCCTGTGGCCACAAAAGGCTGTCAGAACCATGGTTCACCCTGTCAGCTCTCTGTTCCCAACAACAAGAACCCCTGGGCCAAAGTGGCCCCAGATGTGGGCCTCATGTCTTTGGATTTCCTTTCTTTCCTGGAGTGTGGCAATTCCTCACTATCTTGATAGGTGTCTTATGTTTGAAAGACATGTTTTTTAGTGCGTCTGGTTTTATTTGTTTCTTAGTGGAGAGGTTGATCGGGGTTACTTAGTCCATGGTTCCCAGAGCAGAGGTCTTCTCGCCCTTTTCCTTCACGTATATTTTTGTTATGATTCTGTGGATGGCAGTGTCCTTAGACCATGAAAGGTATTTTTCATTGTCCTCTAACTTGGTGGTTGCTGATGAGATATCAGCTATCATCATTCACTTCTCTGAAAGTAATATTTTATCTCTTTTAGCTTCTTAAAATATATGCTGTGTGATTCTGGGTACTGTGCTTTAAACGATATGTCTAAGTGCAGATTTATTGAATTATCTTGAGTCTCTGGTGTGGTGACTCAGCCATTGTCTCTTCAGGTGATGCCTCTGTCTTATGTTTTCTCTCTTTGCTTTCTGTATCTGGGTCGATGTGGGTTGGCTTATTTCATTAGCTCTAACCTCCAAGAGTCCCCCTCTTTTTCATGTATTTCTGTCTCTCTCTTTTATCTTTGTGCTATAATCTAGGTACTTTCGCCTAGATCTGATTAATTTTTTTCTGCTGTGTATACTATGCTTCAAACCAATTTATTGAATTTTAAATTTAAATCATTCAGTTTTTCATTTCCAAACATTCTATCTGGTTCTTTTCAAATCCTCCATGTTATTCTCTCTCGTCTCTTGGTCCTGCATGTATTTTCAAACTTGTCTTTTATTGAAATATTGTCCTTCTGTGGTCTGTGCCTATAATCCCAGTATTTGAAACTCATCTCTGTTTTCTCTTATTTCACCTGGTTTTCTCTCATGATCCTTTCTGTCTTTGTTAGTTTACTTATTTTTTTGACTGCAAATGACTCCCTTTCTATGGTTTTTTTTTTTTTTGAGGAAATTCTTTAAGGACTGAGATAAAGGTGAGATTCTCCAGAGAGGATTTCCATTTTCTTCTCCCAAATTCCAGGAATGCTTCCTCTCCAAAGATACTCCAAATTAAATCAGTAGCTTGAGTTTTTTTGGACCACCCAGATAGTGTTATTTTGTGAGTTAGCTGGCTTGTGATTCAAATTCTTAATGGACTCTGCAAGGATGCAAACTTGACATCTTATTGTTTTTGAAGAAAAATCATAAGTGACAGACATCACGGTTGCTAAGAGGTAGAGAGTTTGGATTAATGCCATAACATTTTAGATTTACATTTATTACTGTGCTAATCCTGGTATGTGTGAGAATTCACTGACAAGAATGTATTCCTTTGTAGATGTTTGATTTTGTGATTGTTTTTTCAGGGTTAGTTGCTGCATGCTACACACTGACTGTGTCCCCCTGAAATTCATATGTTGAAACTGAATCCCTCATGTGATGGTGTCAACCTGAAAAAAATGCACAGTGTAAGAGCTGTGAGTTAATTTTATTCAGTGTCTCACTGAGGACTGTAGCTGGGAGACAGCCTCTCAGATGGCCCCAGGGAACTGCTCTGGAGAGGGTGGGGGAAGACGGTGTTTCTGTGATCTTGGTGAAGGAGTATGTGCACTCAAGCACCCATCGCAGAAGAAGGTTGCTGCTTGTCCCGAGGAGCAGATATCTCAGTGAATGATTTTCGTGCTTTTCTAAGCATGGAAAGATGCAAGAATCCAGGTTCATAACAAATTTCTTTTTTTTTTTTAATACATTTTAAAATTTATTTTTGGCTGTGTTGGGTCTTCGTTGCTGCATGCAGGCTCTCTCTAGTCGCGGCGAGCGGGGGCTACTCTTCGTTGCGGTGCGCGGGCTTCTCATTGCAGGGACTTGTCTTGTTGCAGAGCATGGGCTCTAGGCACATGGGCTTCAGTAGTTGTGGTGCCAGGCTCGGTAGGTGTGGCTCGCAGGCTCAGTAGTTGTGGTGCGTGGGCTTCTCATTGCAGTGGCTTTTCTTGTTGTGGCTCACGGCTCTAGAGTGCAGCCTCAGTAGTTGTGGTGCGTGGGCTCAGTAGTTGTGGCTCGTGGGCTCTAGAGCGCAGGCTCAGTAGTTGTGGCTCACGGCTCTAGAGTGCAGCCTCAGTAGTTGTGGCACGTGGGCTCAGTAGGTGTGGCTCGTGGGCTCTAGAGCGCAGGCTCAGTAGTTGTGGCTCACGGCTCTAGAGTGCAGCCTCAGTAGTTGTGGCACGTGGGCTCAGTAGGTGTGGCTCGTGGGCTCTAGAGCGCAGGCTCAGTAGTTGTGGCACATGGGCTTACCCCTTCCTCCAGGTGAGGACACAGCGAGAACACACCGTCAATGAACTGGGAAGGGGGTCCTCAGCAGACACTGAATATATCAGTGCCTTGATCTCAGACTTCCAGCCTCCAGAGCCATGAGAAACGAATGTCTGCTGTTTAAGCTCCCCCTACCCCAGTCTGTGGTGCTTTTGTTAGGGCAGCCTGAACAGACTCAGACATTGCGCATGCTGGATTCTGATTTCCTACCAGAATCTGGTCTTCACTGTTGTTTTATGACCACAAAAGAAGGTTTCAGCAAAAGCTAACTTTAAAATCCCTTTCAACTTATGTGTGATGAAAAGTTTAGTTTTACCCCCAAAATGTTTCCTTGTAAAATTGGCATGTGTTCTATCTGTGAGCAGGTGAGGAAGGAAGCTTGTGAAGCACCGACTGTCACGCCTGGGCCAAGAGCAGTAAATTCTTTCCTCTTTCTGTGGGTTGAGGCATTTTCTAATAGATCCTGTGAGACTTCTCATTTGGTAGAGAGATTTTCAGTGTTTATTTAAAATGTTTTGGACATGTGGCAGAGATATTGAGAAAGACTTTGAGGTGTTTCTCTTCCCAGATTTCTTAATGTTGATTATTATCTTCTGTAGGGAAAGGAATGTGATCCAGTTCTCTGAGCAGGGAGGGGAGGTGGGTTCCCACGTGGTCAAGACCCTCTGTTATTTTGCATTTTCCACGTACCTTCATTGCTATCAAACGGATGGGAGAGATTTGCATGTGAAGTTCAACGTGGAGAGGCATTTGGATTTCGTTTTCTCCACTACCTTTTAGATCAATGAAGTATGAAATCGGAACCCAGACTTTGGTGAATAATTTTGTCTTGATTTATACTGGTACCAGTGAGCTAGCACTTGTCAGAATGTATGTTCTGTACTTACTGAGCCATTGAACAGTTAAAATTAATTTTCACCAGCAAATAATCTTCTAATTGTGCCACCAGCAGATGAACTTTGAAGTGCAACCTGATGATACATTAACCGTCCTGGAGGGTTTCTCATGGTTGTAAAATGGTACATTGAGAAGACAAACACCATAACATCTTCCCCAATCCAATCATCATTCAAACATTTCCTACATTTTCTGGAATAAATTAATTTGAGAAGAGAAACATAATTTTTTCTCTATAAAACAAAATATTACAGGCTAATAATCACTTAAAAAATGTGTCCCGTAAAGCCTGGAATTAATGATTTCTTTTGTAGAGATAGTCATATTCACAACAAAATTTATATCAGGGCATTGTGTGTGTGTGTGTGTGTGTGTGTGTATGTGTGTAGGTGTGTGTGTATGTGTGCGTGTGTGTGTGTATGCATGTGTGTGTGTGTGTATTGTGTGTATGTGTGTGTGTGTTTCGAGAGACCCCGAAGAATTTGAATTATAGTAGGAATTTTTCCTATTTACCTTAGGAGTTTGTTGTTGAGATTCAAAGTGAAAATGCTATTTAAATCAAACCATGGCAGCTCGTTGCCACGCCAGCCTGTACTTTGACTCTCCTTACCACCCACTTGTACCCAAGGACTGGTGCATAACCGGGAAAGGGGCAAAGTGTGTGGACAGACAGGCACGCCAGAGGAAGAGGAATGTGGTCTCAGAGCCGGAAGTCCTGGGGTGAACAGAGTCCTGGCTTTTCCCATCTGGGTAGCATTTAGCAAATCAAATCACCTCGCTGAGACTCAGCTTCCTCATCAATAAAACAGGGCTAATTAGTATCTACTCCAATAGGGTGTTGTCAGAGTGAAAGGAACACAGTGCTTTGAAATGCCTGGCTTGATCTGGCGGTTGGCCTCTTTCCTTTATTCTCGGGAAGCAACAGGAGGAACATTGCACATTAGCATCTAGTCTCTGCTTCCAATTCCTGCTCCCCACACCCCCAGGGAGACCCAAGTCCAGCCAGAAATCCCCTGCAGACACCCGGTTTAAAGACTTGGGGCCACTGGATCTCTGAGGAATTACTCGTTCCCTCTTTCTGTTCTATTTCTGTGTTGTTTGGAAGGCAACATTGAAACAATAAATAACATTTTGTGGGTTTTTTTTTGATCTTTTTATGCCTTAATTTCTGTATTTATTTATGCCGTTCGTTTCCATTTAATGAGAGTAAGTTGTCTCATTTGGGGGATTAATGTTCGTCATCAAATATGGAATTTGGGAACTTAAGACTAAAATACCTATTTGAAGGTGAGCAAAGGGGGCCTGGAAGGGAGCTGTAAGCCGAGGGGGTGATTTGGAGATTTGCAGGCTCTTTGGTTCACATAGTTTTCGAAGGTTTGAATTGGCTGCCACATTTTATAATGGGGGTGCTCATGTTATATGAAATTTTGGTTTCCATTTAAAAAATAGAGGATTTTCGGGACTTCCGTGGTTGCACAGTGGTTAAGAATCTGCCTGCCAATGCAGGGGACACGGGTTCGATCCCTGGTCCGGGAAGATCCCACATGCCATGGAGCAACTAAGCCTGTGCACCACAACTTCTGAAGCCCGTGCGCCTAGAGCCCGCGCACCGCAACGAAGAGTAGCCCCTGCTCGCAGCAACTAGAGAAAGCCCATGCACAGCAACAAAGACCCAATGCAGCCAAAAATAAATAAATTAAAAAAAAAAAACCAGTGTAGTTAAAAAAAAAACAAAATAATAAAAAATAGAGGATTTTTATTGTTTAAAAGGACTTAGTTTTATTTATTTATTTATTTATTATTATTATTTTTTTGCTGTGTCGGGTCTTAGTTGTGACATGCGGGATCTTCCATTGTGGTGCGTGAGCTCAGTAGTTGTGGTGCGAGGGCTTAGCTGTCCTGCAGCATGTGGGATCTTAGTTCCCCGACCAGGGATCGAACCTGCGTGCCCTGCATTGGAAGGTGGATTTTTTACCACTGGACCACCAACTAAGTCCCAAGGACTTAGTTTTTAGTTGCCTGCATTTCCACAGCAAAACAGTGCCCTGCAATTATGAGCACCTCCACTAGCCACAGTCCCCACCATTCCCTAATACCACCCTTTGCAAGCATCGTCATTTACTTGCCCAGCCTCTGTAGGCATCTGAGCTTGTGACTCTTGACTGTATATTAAGTACTTAAAAATGTCTTTTTCCTTTCATCTACCGACTCTTAGCCAATCCTTCTCTGACTGTTGCTAAAACCATTGTCAAGAACAATCTCAAATACATTAAAAAATTGTTTTAAATCAGGAAGAAACCCTAACACGTATAAATCTTAACATATTATTTATTATCATTAAAAATATCTGTTCTGTTTTTGAGGCACATGGAAGGCTCTTTAAAAGTCCCCAAGGGTCACAAATTCTAATGGCGGGGCTCATACATATTTTATTCCAGTGGCTCTTTTCCAGCATTCAGTGTTGGCAGAATGGGGACAGTGATGGCATTCTGTGAGACAGGAAGGGACAGCGCAGGTGAGAGGGAGCTGGGCGAGGTGTCTGGGACTCTGCCTTTGGCCAGTGGTGGGCCCTGGAGCCGTTAGTGACCCAGTAGAGTTCTCTTTGATTGGTCTCCAAGGTTCCTCTTTGATTAATAGTGTTGTATGAGGAAAAGCAATGCCACTGAAGGCCAGTTTTCCTGGGTGATGCCCACGGTAGCCAGTGTGAACATTTTCCTGCAATGTCATTGCTAGTGTATATTGATGTGAGCATTTATGGTATTCTAGATTTTAGTTTTAAGTTGCTGTGGAGTGGCATATTGTACTGCCGAAAAGGAGTCATCTCTAAAGAGGCTCAAATTTTCTATCTAAATATTTACCTTCTAATTAGGTTTTTCTTTCTTTTGCAGTTATTTTAATATAGGTCCCAGCAAACCTGCAATGATGAGAAAGTTGAAGGAAGTGTTCACTACTAACTACTAAAGATTGGATAAATTGGATGATTTGGTAAAAATTAAAATGTCAATATTGAATAATTGAAGTTCGATAAAAACAGCATTTTGTAGGGAATGCCTATAAAGGCATGCTGCTCTTGAAGCCGGAAGTTGCTGTGCAAGCTTGTTCTGTTTGTCAGAGCACTTAAGTCACTAAGATGATGGAAGTCGGTAAGAACGTTTGAAGACCATGGTTAGGGAGAGACTCATCTTTGAGATGCAGAGTGCTAGCATTTATTAAGACTTTTTACTCCTCTTTTGTTTTGGGGATTTGGAAAGACAGGTGACAGGAAAAGTTATTTTAAGTTACATGATGTTGAAGCTAATTATAATGTTAAATTTAAAGATTTGCTCTGTGTTCTCAACATTTTTGTACTTGATAGACATTTGAAAGCCTACAAGATGGAATCTTCCATCACCCTGTTCACATCACTTGAGTCTTAGCAAAACAACAACAACAACAAAACAACCCAAATTTCATATGTAAGTTAAAAGAGATCCACCTTTTAAATAAGCAACAAAAATCAGGTTTGAGCGAGATAGCCTGATGATGATATTTAGAATGCAAGTTGATTTCTACTTTTTAATTTTGTAAATGGACTTTTTGTGGAGTGTTTCGAAAGTGAGCTGTTTTTAGAGTATCTACTTCTCTAAGTGGTGGTTTTGCTATTAAGTTCTCTCCTCTATGGAAAGGAGATGAGAATGTGTCTTAGAGGATTGTTGTGAGGATTACATGATAAACTATACATAACGTACTAGCACTAGATAAGTGTCGGTTCTCGTCCCCCATGTCTTAAAGAAGCAGGGCCTCTCTGTGTCCTTGAACTCCACCCGGTGCTCCAGTAAAGGGCAGTCTAGCAGCTCTTGCATCGCCCACAGGTACCAGCCTGCAGAAGCATTTAGCTGTTTCCTTTGCCTCTGTACTTTAAGGCTGTGTGATGAATCAAATCAAATTTATTACCTACCCACCTTAGACTGTAACTTGCCAGGGGCAGGAGGGCGAGTTTCCAACAAGAAAGCAATTCTGGCAGTCGTTGAATTTCAGGGCTACTACCTTAACAAATAGAGAGGAAATGGAATATGATTGTCCTTAACACCTAAGTCCCTGCATCCCCCTCTCCTGGTGGGGCGGGAGTGGGATTGAAAACAATTCTGAAGAGTACCCCTCGAGAGACTCTGTTCAAGTTTGAGTCTATGTTTATCCTTTGTACATGTCAATGATTTAAAAACATTAGACATGATTATAAGGTAACATTTAGCATTTTAGGACAGGAAGGGAACTTCTAGGTTATCTTATCAAAACTCCCAGTTTTCTAGTTGAGGATGCGGTGATGGGAGGGCTTACGAGGGTACCAGCATTGAAATGCCCTCAGGGGCCTCATCCTCCCAGGGTCGGTACTAGATTGCCCTGCACTCATACTAATGAGCCTATAGTTGCCCAAAGAGTTTTTTAATTGTTCTTTTGAAATTTACACTCTTTTCATTAAAACAATCTGATTTTACAGTCGTTCTTGCTGAGAAAAATGTCCAAAATGCTGTGCAGAAAAGCTCAGTGAGGAAAGTGAAGATCATTCACAATCCTACCTCCCAAAGATGAGCACTCTGCATTTTGCCATGTCCATTTCCAGTTGTTTTTCTCTGGACAAGTCGCAAATATCTGTCTATCTATCTATCTATCATCTTCACAGATACACACATATATACAATACATGCATTGATATGTATATATTTACAAAAATGGAATCCATCAACACGTACTATTTTCTTTTTCTTTTTTTTTAAACTTTTATTTTATATTGGAGTACAGTTGCTTAACAATGTTGTGATAGTTTCAGGTATACAGCAAAGTGATTTACATACTATTTTCGTATCTGCTTTTTATTAACTATGTATCATGACAGTTTAACATAGTAAAGGATCTTATGCCACATGATTTTTAGTGGCTGCAAAATATTCCATCACGTGACTCTATGATAATTATTTAACCCATTCTCTGTCAACAGACCTTACATCCTTCTTCTTTTTCATTATTGTAACTAGGCATTGGGATGGACCCTGATAGAGCCATCATGATTGTTTATAAAGAAGTGGAGTTACACGCACAATTTTTACCTCTTTAATATTTACTTCCAGAAAGTTTCTAAGAACATGTGTTGCTTCCAGTGGTGCCTGGGAATGCCATCACTGCCCTCGGGTGCTGTGGGGTACTGCACAGTGTGGAGGCCTGCAAGGAGCCTGATGGTCACTACCCTGGCCCCCTCTCCTCTGGTGGCAGAAGTGACTCCCTAAAAGTGGCTTGTGATGACTGCTGCTTGCTGTGTAGTATCTTCGTGGACATTCATCTGTGATGTAGCCATCAATGAATGAAATGAGGCCACCACCAGGAGCTTTGACCGGGACACAAGCTGTGGTCCAACAAATCTGCTGGTCCCGTGAGGAGCCCATGAGAGCAGCCTGCAGTTTAGATCTGTGTCCTGCTGTCCCATATGAGGATGTAGAGCTGCCAGTCACGGGGCTGAAGTTCGTCAGTCACTTTAGTGGGTGCCTCTCTTTTGTCCTCCATACTGCTCACGTAACTACTAACTTAAACTCTCTTTGTCACCTCTCACTACTCACTACCGCTTACTAAACCACGTTTTAGCTGCTTTGTGGTTTGTGGGGACATACCCATGATTCGGGAGATAATATAATACTTAATGAGCTAAAAGACTTGTCTTTTTAAAAATTTATTTATTTATTTATTTATTTTTGGCTGCATTGGGTCTTCGTTGCTGCACGCGGGCTTTCCTCTAGTTGTGGTGAGCGGGGACTACTCTTCGTTGTGGTGCGTGGGCTTCTCATTGCGGTGGCTTCTCTTGTTGCGGAGCATGGGCTCTAGGCGCGTGGGCTTCAGTAGTTGTGGCACGTGGGCTCAGTAGTTGTGGCTCACGGGCTCTAGAGCGCAGGCTCAGTAGTTGTGGCTCACGGGCTTAGCTGCTCCGCGGCATGTGGGATCTTCCTGGACCAGGGCTCAAACCCGTGTCCCCTGCACTGGCAGGTGGATTCTTAACCACTGCACCCCCAGGGAAGTCCGGGGGAGCAGGTCTTAATATCTGCCACTTAAAAGATGAATCCAGAGTTCAAGACAGGTTAAGTGACGTGTACAGAGTTAGGCAGCTAGTTAGTAACAGAACTTGGTGTAAAACTAGAGATGAATCCGGGATCCCCCCACCCCCTTCCTTGGGGAAAGCCTCATTACTGCACTGTACAACCTGTGCATATTAAATGGGTTTCTTCTGTTTAACTCACAGAACTAAATTCCGTGAATTATTTCTGGTGGATACATGAGCGCTCACCTTACAGAAAGAGCCGCACTTTGTGCGGTGGCGTGGGACAGACCGGTCGATGCCGCACCGCGTCGGCTCAGCGCGGGCTCTGCTGGGGGACCGGAAGCAGAGGGTCAGCGCCACGGGGCACTGGTTCTCCAGGATCTGTGCAGAGGGCTGTGGGAACCGATGCCCCGTAGGATGCGCTGCAGGAGGGGGACCTGGCCCTCCGCAGCGCCACCTCATTCTAGGACAGTGGAGAACAGCTTTGCAAGGACTAAAATCTCCCCAGGCCTTGTGGGGTGTCGAGGCCACGGGCAGCCCCTGCTGCACCTGCTCCAGCCGGCTCGGTGCGTTCACACACTGCGCCTTAAGGATGCTTATAGCAGCATGTTCTTTTTTTTAGTAATTACAAAAACCTGGGAGCCACGTGAATGTCCATCAGTAGAGGAACGGTTGACTGATTCATGACTTGTCATTACTGTGATTAGATCTATAGGTATTGATCTGAAATAATACCTCTTGGAATGTTGCTGGGATTAAATGAGATGGTGCTGGGCATATTGAAAGAGCTCAGTAAATAGTTGAAATTAATACTCATACTGCCTTTAAGTCTGGGTAGCTCACCCTATCAGAATTTGAGATCCATGAATGCTACCGATTTGAATACCAGTGCAAACTCTTAGAAACACTAAATATACTATACTGTAAGCTTTGGCCAAGTCCAAATGTTCAATGTTTAGGTGTTTTACTAAGTTATTCCGCCTTATTTTGTGATAGGAACACAGAGTAGAAGTACCTAGCTTTTTGTGGAGTACTCTTTCACAGAATTTCCGTTTTTGTCAAAATATATTAGTGGGAAAATTGAAGACACTGCTCAAGAGACCTTGATTCAGTAAAGAAATTTACTTAAAGTTAATTAGAATGCCATAATAATATACTTCATATAACCATAGAAATGACTTATAAAATGCTTCAATATAATGAATTTGGAATTACGTTTCATTAAACGGAGGGGCAAGGAAAATTAGACTCGAAAACAGTGCTCTTGGGATCTTGAGTTTCCATGACCGTGTCACGTTGATTTAATGAGAAAAATGTCCTTGCTCTCAGTTTAATTCAAGGAGTTCTGTTCCTACATCTTAGAGTTTGGGTGTGTAATGTCAAATTGTATAAATTTAGGCAGAATTTAGAAGACCTCCCCTGTCCTTTTCTTACAGTTCTAGGAACAAATGAGCCCCAATTCAATATTTTTTTTGCCCATGAGGACTGTTTTCTGATTCTGTCCTTTCAGTGCATTCATCCTGGTAAATAGCATACTAATGGTAAAACAACTAAACCACTAATTTAGACCTTATTTGTCTCAAGTTGTCATGGAAGAGAAGGAAGTGAGTCCCTGAGGTGAATTTTCCGAATAACGGCAGTTACTGATGATTCTAACAAAAAAGAATTTTAAAATTAACTTTTCATATAAATGTCTATAGCGTGTTTTATGTGATTCCCTATCTGATTGAAAAGCAAGGGGAATGAAATTTAACTGTGTTTTGACTCAAGATTTGGCTGAGGTACTTTGCACTGACTGAGCCGATACACAAGTCCATAGTATTCTCTCAGTGGCCTTGCCATTGGCTCTCCTTTTGAACGGTCCTGAACACATTTTTGGAAGTTTCTGTTTCTGTTAAGAAAATTACTATATAATTCATGCTTGTCGTAGCGAAATGAGAAAATGTATGTAATTTAAAAGGAAACACATAATCCTATCAGCCAGAGATTAGCCACCATGTTTTTCTATATGCTTCTAACCTATGTGGACATATATGCATATATATGCAGTTGACCCTTGAACAATGCAGAAGTTAGGAGCACTGACCCCCTGCACAGCTGAAAATCCATGTATAACTTTTCACACTTTTAAAACTCAAGTACTAATAGCCTACTGTTGACTGGAAGCCTTACAGATAACAGAAACAGTTGATAACATACTTTGTGTGTTATTTGTATTACATACTGTATTCTTGCAGTAAAGTAAGATAGAGAAAAGGAAATGCTGTCAAGAAAGTCATAAGGAAGAGAAAATACATTTAGAGTACTGTACTGTATTTATTGATACTGTATGCTTATGTCACCTGTTTACATGAATCGTCTGTCAGTACAGTCAATATTGTCTTAATATGATGCAAAACACTGTAGATGTTATACATGTTACTAACACCAGACATCAAAATGAAAAGATAATATGAAAAGGAAATTCATATTTATTTACATGTGTAACGATTCATGCATTGATAATGAAGAAGCAGCAATATGATTGCTCTATGGTGGCCTGGCTTATACACTAAAGAATAAATTGTTATAAAAATTTTATGTCACACATTATTACAGTCATATTCATAATACAGTATTGGAAATATTGTTGCATTAAAAAAACCCACTTCCCTGTGATGATAGGCTGATATGCAATTTCTCCGATTATGAGAGAGAAAGGCCTATGTACGGTAATGTAATTTTTTGAAAGCAAAGTTGCATCAATAAAAACAGAAAGAAAGCTAACACATTATTAATTTTATATTAAATATCACACACCTTATGCCTATATAAGGATAGACTAGTATCTACATATATTTTATGCATTCGTGACATACCTTTTTATTGTTTTGATGTTTCTAGGCTATGAAGTTTATGAGTTTTTTCAAAATGTCACAGATGTCCAAAAAATTCTCCAATATATTTATTAAAAAATTTGCATATAAATGGACCCATGCAGTTCAAATCTGTGTTGTTCAATGGTCACACGTATATACTTCTTACTTTACAAATATATTAATTTAAGCACAAATGAGAGCATATTCTATGTATTATTTTTTACAAATCCCCTTTTACTTAACAATGAATCATGAAATCTTAATATGTCAACAAATATGCTCCTATAATAATTTTTAGTGGATTCAGAGTATTCTATTAAGTGATATATACCATATTTTTTTAGCTTTATTGAGGTGTAATTGACAAAAGTGTAAGATATTTAAAGTGCACAGTGTGATGATTTGATGTATGTATACATTGTGAAAGGATTCCCTCCACCCATCAAGTTAATTGACACATCACCTCACATACTTATCTCTCTCTCTTTGTCTCTCTTTTGTGAGAACACTTAAGTTCTACTCTCTTAGCAAATTTCAGTTACGCAATGTGATGTTATCGATTACAGTCACCATGTTATACATTAGATCCTCAGACCTTATTCATCTTATAACTGAAAGTTTGTACCTTTGTACCGATCTCTTCCTATTTCCCCCACCCCCAGCCCTGGCAGTCATTTTTCTACTCTCTGTTTCCACTTTCTGCCACCTGCCCCCCAGATTCCACATATAAGTGACACCATGCAGTATTTGTCTTTCTTTGGTTTATTTTACTTAGTATAATGTCCTCCAGTTTCACCCATGTGTTGCACATGGCAGACTTTTCTTCTTTTCTATGGCTGAATAATATTCCCCTGTATGGATACAACATACTTTCTTTATCCATCCATCCACTGGTAGACACTTAGGTTGTTTCCATACCTTAACCATTGTGAATAATGCATCAGTGAGTACTAACTGGAGTACATAGATCTCTTCAAGAAAATGGTTTCATTTCCTTGTGATATATACCCATAAGTGGGATTGCTGGGTCATATGGTAGTTCCAGTTTTAAGTTTTTGAGGAACCTCCACACTGTTCTCCACAGTGGCTGCACCAGTCTACATTCGCACCAACAGTGCAGGAGGGCTCCCTTTTCTCCACGTCCTCACCAACACTTGTTATTTGTTGTCTTTTTGGTGATAGCCATTCTGATAGGTGTGAGGTGATATCTCACAGTGGTTTTGATTTGCATTTCCCTGATGACGAGTGATGCTGAGCAGCTTTTCTTGTACCTTTTGGCAAGTTGTATGTCTTCTTTGGAAAAATGTCTCTTCAGGTCCTTTGCCCATTTTTTTTTTTTTAAGTTTTATTTATTTATTTATTTATTTATGGCTGTGTTGGGTCTTCGTTTCTGTGCGAGGGCTTTCTCTAGTTGCGGCGAGCGGGGGCCACTCTTCATCGCGGTGCGCGGGCCTCTCACTATCGCGGCCTCTCTTGTTGCGGAGCACAGGCTCCAGACACGCAGGCTCAGTAATTGTGGCTCACGGGCCTAGTTGCTCCGCGGCATGTGGGATCTTCCCAGACCAGGGCTCGAACCCGTGTCCTCTGCATTGGCAGGCAGATTCTCAACCACTGCGCCACCAGGGAAGCGCCCCTTTGCCCATTTTTAAACTAGGTTCTTTGTTTTTGTTTTTTGCCATTGAGTTGTATGAGTTCCTTGTATATTTCGGATATTAACTCCTTATCAGATACAAGGTTTGCAAATATTTTCTTTCAGTAGGTTGCCTTTTCATTTTGTTGCTGGTTTCCTTTGCTGAGTGGAAGCTTTTCATGTATTAAGTTTGATGTAGTCCCAATTGCTTATTTTTGCTTTTGTTACATCTGCTTTTGATGTCAAATCCAAAAAAATCATTGCCAAGTTCAATGCCAAGAAGCTTACTTACTCCCTATATTTTCTAGGAGTTTTATGGTTTCAGGTCTTATGTGCAAGTCTTTAATCCATTTTGAGTTGATTTTTGTGTTTAGTGTAAGACAGGGGTCCAGTTTCACTCTTCTGCATGTGGCTGTCCAGTTTTTCCAGCATCATTTATTGAAGAGACTATTCTCTCCTCATTGTATATTCTTGGATCCTTTTTGGAATATTAACTGACTGTATACACATGGGTTTATTTCTGGGCTTTCTATTCTGTCCCATTGGTCTCTTGGTTTGTTTTTATGCCAACACCATACTATTTTGATTATATAAAGATATATTTACAGATTATATTTATAGATTATAAATGCCTCCATCTTTGTTCTTCTTTTTAAAGATAGCTTTGGCTAATCAGGATCTTTTGTGGGTAAGCTGATAATGGGGGAGAGAATAAGAAGAATTGTTTAGAACGATCTTAAGTGGATGAGAAAAGATAATTAGAGTAATAATAGCTGCCTCTGGATTTGCCTATTCTGGACATTTCATATAAATAGAATCATACAATATATGGTCTTTTGCATGTGACTTCTTAGACTTAGCATAATGTTTTCAAGGTTTATCTATGTTGTAGTGTGTATTGATTTTTTATTCCTTTCTATGGCTGAAGAGCATTCCATTGTATGAATAGACCACATTTTATTTATCTATTCCACATCTGACAGACATTTGGGCTTTTTTGTTTACAGCTGCGCTGGTGGGTGGGAACTGGTCCTCTGTCTCATTCTTGAAGTGATTTCTTTCCTTGTCATCTGAAACCCTGCTCTCTTCTTATTCCCTCCAGTTGTTTCTCCTAAATTTTTTCTGGTGGCGTCAGTGTCATTGTCTGTCCTTGGAGTCCCCACTTCCCTCCAGGTGCTACCCTGGTTCCTTCCCTCTTCTCACTCGGGCAGCGTACCGGCCTCATCATCCACCATCATCCTTGTGCCCAAGGCACCCAGGCCTCTCTCTAGCACAGGATCCACATCTCTGTCTACAGGGCACTGTCACTTGGATGTCCCAAGGATACCTCAGATTCAGCATGTCCACGTTTGAACTCATTGGCCTCTTCCTGCAAACCCAGTTGTTATTTTGTGTTCCTTTTTTCAGAGAATGGAGCTGTACACTCAACTCCTAAAACCAGAAACCTAGATAATCATCTTAGCTTTTACTTTTCCCAGGACCCCCCTCCCGCCCCCGTCCCTCCTGTGCCTCCTCTCAAGCCCATTCAGTTACTGAGCCCCATTCTTGCTGAGGGCGCCCAGAGCTGCTCCTAGAAAGAGTCGTGTGCCTTCCACCTGGTCTTCCTGCACCCAGCCCATCCCTTTCCAGTTGGATCTCATCAATTCCCTGGTTCAGACACTTCCTCAAGGCATGCCTCTTTTCTCCAAGGGGATGGGGTCTGCACTGCTAACGGCGGACGTGAAGGCCCTCCTTGATCTGGCCCTGGCTTTCTTCTTCAGCCCCGCCTCTCACTACTCCTCCCTCTATGTCCAGTGTCTAGTCTAGACTTTTCCGTTTCCCAAAGACCTTGTATCCATGGGGATGTATCCAAAGTCCTCTACCAGGGTTGTGTGTATGCTGTTCCTCCTGCCTCATTTAACATGTCTTCCCATCCTCAACGGACTGACTCCTTCTTATAAATCAGGTCTCCACCTAGAGGCCGCTTGCACCAGGAAGCCTGCTTTGTGTCGCTGTGAGGATCGAGTGCGCCCCGTGCCACCACAGAGCCCTCATCACAGAGCTGCGTGCGCTTGTCTCCTTGTTTACGGATCGCTCGTCCAGTGGTCTGTGTCCCCATGCCTCCCAGCCCTCCGAGGCCAGGTGTGATGCCGGTCTTGCTCGCCTTTGCGTCTCTAACACTTAGCACAGTTCCTCCCATGGAGGGGTGTCCTCGCAAATAGGGCTGAAATAAATGAATGGAACGATGACCGAGTGCCTTCCGGGGGTCCGCAGCCGGGCAGAATTGGGGCAGGTACTCTCCTCTCCTTGGGTTGGTTTTATTTGTGACCCTGCTTCCGAGTGGGGACTCCTGGGATGGCCAGCAGGCCCCATAGACCGCGTGGCTGTCTGCCGCTGTGGGATGGTTTCTCTGGGGGGCCAGCAAATGTGGACTCACTCAGAGCATCAGTGCCAACCTGTAAATCCATCGTCAGCGGGGAGCTGACATCCATTCTCCGCGGAGCGGGGCACGTAAATCAGCTATGGGCCTATCTATCTATCTATCTATTTATTTATTTCTGGCTGTGTTGGGTCTTCGTTTCTGTGCGAGGGCTTTCTCTAATTGCGGCGAGCGGGGGCCACTCTTCATCGCGGTGCGCGGGCCTCTCACTATCGCAGCCTCTCTTGTTGCGGAGCACAGGCTCAGTAGTTGTGGCTCACGGGCCTAGTTGCTCCGCGGCATGTGGGATCCTCCCAGACCAGGGCTCGAACCCGCGTCCCCTGCATTGGCAGGCGGATTCCCAACCACTGCGCCACCAGGGAAGCCCAATGGGCCTTTTTTATTTGACGTTTTGTGTGAAAAGGGCCGTGTGGATGTTCACGGAGGGCTGTCGGAGGAGGAGGATAGGGCAGAAGGAGTAACAGCACAGATCACAACCACTGCTGTCAGCTGGGCTCTGAACTCACTGCAGGCGCCTTGCTGAGCACCGGAGAGCGAGTCCTCTCACTTTGTGTTACTCATATTGCGAGCAGACCTGTAGCATAGGCACTACTTTTTTTTTTTTTTACCTTTTTCCTTTAGCCAAATTTTATTTTATTTTTGTATTTTTTATGGAAGTGTAGTTGATTTACAATATTGTGTTAGTTTCAGGTGTACAGAAACGTGATTCAGTTATACATATTTTCTTCAGATTGTTTTCCATTATAAGTTATTACAAAATATTGCATATTGTTCCCTGTATTATACAGTAAATCCTTGTTGCTGATCTATTCTACGTATGGTAGTTTGTGTCTGTTAATCCCAAACTCCTAATTTATCCTCCCCCTGCCTTCCCTTTTGGGAACCGTAGTTTGTTTTCTATGTCTGTGCGTCTGTTTCTGTTCTGTGTATAGATTCATGTGTATATTTCTTTTTTAGATTCCACAGACAAGTAACCTTATGTAATA
This sequence comes from Balaenoptera acutorostrata, assembly GCF_949987535.1. Lineage (NCBI taxonomy): Eukaryota > Metazoa > Chordata > Mammalia > Artiodactyla > Balaenopteridae > Balaenoptera > Balaenoptera acutorostrata. The sequence continues at coordinate 92,183,438 of NC_080075.1, read as the reverse complement.
TTTGTCTTTCTCTGTCTGACTTACTACATATACACCACTTGGATCTGCGTTGCATGCACGGAGAAACAGGTTTAGGGAAGCGAGACAACTTGACCAAGGTCACACAGTGAGAAAGTGACGGAGCCAGTCCTGGAATCGCGGATGACTCAAAATAGGCTCCTAAATGGTATACTGGTGTAGGTTCAAATCTCCATTTTGCCAAAAACTATAATAAAATATTTTTTGTTGGCTTATCATGGCCAGGACACTTGATAGCTGTGTGTTCTTGGGAAGATTATACAACGTCTCTGATTCTTTGTTACCTGGATATTTTGCCTGGTGATTTTGAGGATTAGTTATGAATGCATATAAAGGTCTGAGTGCAGTGCCTGACACATAGTAGGCATTCAGTAAACCATAGGCGCTACTTGGGGAAACACACCTTTGGTAGCCTTGAGCGTCTTCCATCACTGAGGTAGATTTGGTTCAATTACCCTGGACCCTTGTTAAAGAGCTCTAAAGCCCATTAAGTCCTGCCTCTCAGGGCAGGTGAATGACACGAGTCTTGAAACTGTCATCACCATCAGACAGTAACAGAAAAGCACGTTTGCTTGGTACTTCTTTGGAGATTATTATGTGGAGTACAGGGGAAAAAGTCCAAAAGCATGCATTTAATTGCTGGAGTCATTTAATTAGGCAGGTGATATCAGGGTTAATGAATCATTAACATGTAAAAAAGCAATTAGTTCATTGTTTCCATAATTTTATGCAATCAAGCAGAAAACTGCTTCTTAGGGTAGCTGTACCGTAATAGAATTTTGCAGAGGATAATTTCTGTTGTTTTGTTTTCAAACTAGGTCTGCAAATTCATGGTAGTTGTTGATATTCATGGCATTGATTTTGTCACTATTAGTACGCAAGTATATATAATTTTATATATAGTATGACAGTAGGGTAACAATGGATGTAGGTGTGCATTGCCACAATCCTCAGTGAACTCACTTTTTCTGGGATTCTTTCCAGAGTATCAGAGCTGTTTCTCACTTGTCATTCATTCATTCATTCTTCATTCATATTCATGAAATACTTATCAAACTGCTACCATTGTTCAGGCACTGGGAATACTTTGTTGAACATGACAAACAAGATCCCTGCTCTCAGGAGGCTTACACTCTACAAGGAGGAATCAATAATAAGCAAATAAATAAACACAAAAGTATTAGGTAATATCAAGTGCTGTGGTGAACATACATCAAGGCGTGTGATCATCAGGGAAGTCCTCTCTGAGGAGCTGGCATCCAAGTTGACTTCTTAATGCAAGAGGGAGCAAGCCGTGCAAAGATCTGGGAGAACATTCCAGGGTCAAGGTCTTGTGCTTGCGGGAACAAGCTTGGTGCTTAAAGAGCTGGAAAAAGGCAGGCATGCGGGGTGGTGTGGGGAGGGAAGAGGGCAGAGAGGCAGCGGTGCCAGGCACATGGCCGCGTGGGCTAGCTGAGGAGTGGGGACCTACTGGAAATGTGGGTCTTTCCACCACTGGGGCCTTAAGTCAGAGAGTGATCGTGTCCTGATTTGTGTTTACAAAGGCTCCTCCACTTGCTGTGAAGAAAGGACTGTGGGGGTGGGGAGATGAGTTAGGGGAGGGAGGGGGAGGCTTGGCCAGCGGGGTGGCAGGAACGGGATGGCCCAGGGTGCAGTTTTGAGGTAGAACTGAGAGATGGGCTCATGGCTTAGTTGTGGGTGTCAGGGAAGAGAGCACCCACCGGTGTCTCCCAGGCTTGGTAGTTGAACAAGTGGGTCTAGGGTAGTGCCATGTCCCGAGATGGGGTGTCTGGGGATGAGCAGTTGGCTGTGGGTAAAATCAGCAATTCTCTTCGGGCTGTAATCCAACTGAGATGCCGAAATCGTCTCTCTCTCCCTCCCACCCCCGCCCGGCCCGGATTCTGCGTGTCTGTGTGTGTTGGGAGACTCTCATATTTACTAGACTGTGTATTTATCGTTTGTGATAGGTATGGCATTGTGCCTTTTATAAAATGTTATCTCATAAAAGCCCTGCAAGGTGTATCGTCCCCATTCCCAAGTTAATAAATTGTAGCTCAAAGGTGAAATGCTTCTCCAAAGCCACACAGGTAGTAAGGGGTTGGGCTGGAGTTTGAACCCTGGTCTGTCCGATCCCGGAGGCTGTGGTTTCTCCTCTCCCAGGCCGCCCCCCAGATTTGTTCTGCTCCCTCCGTGACTGAGGCGTTCCATGCTTACAGCGAGATGCTGGGGCAGCTTCTCCACAGCGCCTCCGTCTTTCCCCTCTCACTCCCCTCGTCCCCTTCAGAAGCCAAGGTGACACTGCTCCCGGCTCCTCACTTAAAACACAGCGCTGGGAAAGCCTGCCTTCTCTGTTAGCGGGCTGTGCGGCTTGCTGCTGCGCTCGTGGTGAGCCCCGAGGGTACTGGTTGGGTGTTATTCTTGGGGAAGGAGCCGCTGTCAGTGACTTCGACTCAACTTGGGATAATTCAGTGGAACTGCGCCAACATCAGAGGTTGGCTGGCCTGTCTGTATGTGACCGGGCGGCCTGGCAGGTCAGGGAGGTGCAGGGAGGCCGGTGGGAGGCCCGGGCGGAAGCCCTCTGCCGCGGGGCCCTCCCTTCCAGGCCAGGGGCAGGGGCCAGGCCAGCCCTGACGTGAGGAGGGGGGACACGGGGCTGGCGGGGGCCAGGCCTCGGGGACTCTTTGCTGCCTGGGTGTCTGGGCCCCGGTGGGTGTGAGGCCGACGTCGAATGGGGCCCCAGAGCTGGCTCAGCCGCTCAGGTTGGGTTCACAGGAAAGAGAAGAGAAGGGTCAGAACACGCTGGGAAGGCGTCCCCGCCTGCCAGGACATCCCGGCTTGAACCCCACGGCCTGCGTTAGAAGCCCCCGTGCCGTCTCGGGGCCCCAGCGGAGGTCACCCGGGCTGTGGGGGCATCCTCAGCGTGAGCCACTCGGCCCCGTGCCGGGCGCCTTCAGCGGGGACCTCGCCGCCCCCTGGGCCGCACAGCCCTTCAGCGCAGCGGCCCGCATCGCCCGGGCTGGACTCCTGGCCACCGCCCGGCTCGGAGCCCAGCGCTCCCGGTCCGCTCCCGGGTGCCCCCTGCGGTCTCTTAGCGAGGCTGCCCCCCACCCTTTACCTGGGTTTTGGGTCGAATGCTGTGCCTACTGTTGGTATTTAACAAGCGTTTGTTAGCTTGAACTCAATTCTGAGGCTTCTTTTTTCTTTTTTTCAGATCAAGCCGGTGGTACCTTGTGACATACGCGTGCCTTCCAGGGGGCGAGCGTTCCATCGTTTATCCCGACAAATCACGTGAGTACGCGGGGTGGTGGGGTGAGAAACCGCCGCTTGTCGAGCTGCTTAAAGACGTTGCGCCCCCTTCTCCCCCCTCCTCTTCCTCCCCCTTCTCTCTCTGACGCCCACCCTTCCTCCCGGGAGCCTCCTGTATGATTCAGCCTTTCAGGTGATGCATGTTCTTCCCTTGTGAACCTTGATTTTGGAGAAGCAATGCCGTTGTCCTGCCGCGGCTGCGGCTTCACGTGGGGTGGAAACGCACAGTTTAGTCTTAGCTTTTTATTTATTTTTGCTAACCTAGCCATTGCAGCTGCTGGATGGTGAAAGGAAACGCAGAAGTTATGTTTCCACCAAAGCCCCTTGGCGGGGGACACGGGCTGTCTGATGCTCACCGCGCCCTGGTCAAGGTTGCCTGGGGGCTGGCTGCCCCGGGAAGCGGCTGGTGGGGCGGGTGTAGGGGTGCCAGGGGACTCTGTCCCGGTTAATCGGGACCCCTCTGTGGGCCGGCCTGCGCTATGCTTGGGGTTGTAGAAGGAGAACACGCTTGACTCAGGTCAAACATTGGTTCAAATCCCGCTTTTCACCTTGTCGGCTTTGTGACCTGCACACGCTTCCTCTCTCTGAATTGGCGTCCTCATTTGTAAACAGGATGGTGATGTGCACCTGCGAAGTCCCAGGAAACCCCGCCCAGTGCTCGTTAAGGGGCAGGAGTTCTCCAAATGGCAGCCATTTCCTCCCAGTCCTTCATATGTTGTGCCGTTTTGGTATTTTAGGGATGAAAATCCCTGACTTGAAGTTCCAGAGGGCACCTTCCCTCTTACCCGGTTCTGTTCCCAACGGAAGGAATTTCAGTGAGCTTCCAGGGTCCTGGCTCTATGTCTGAGGGGCGGCAGCACAGGCCAGTCCCAGCCTTGGGTAGCAGAGAGCCCACATTCCGGCGAGTCATCCTTCACGGCCCTGCTGACCAGCCAAGGGCTGGGGGCCCAGGAGGCTGGGAACCCCCTGCCAGACACAGCGGAGCCCCCGGCTGGGAAGCCCAAGGACGGAGCAAGCATGACCTGCTTATTAGCTAAGCTGTTCCTTTCACTTACCTTCCAAAACCCAACCGTCGTTTCTTTAAAATGCTTTTCCTTAGGCCTCTGCAAGGAAGCCGCTCACACGTCTGAGATCCTTCCACTGTGCCTTTTATACGTCTGAGAGCTGTTCTGAGATCACGAGAGGCACAGTATTTCTAAACTTTATGAAGGACATCTCTTTCTGGAGAATGGATAGAAATCTCAGGGAACATTATTGGCTTATGGGTCCTGTCTGGCAAAGACACGTATCACTAGACATACATTTTTTGGGGGGAGCCTGACCCACGCTGTCAATGGTTCTCACTTATTTTGACAGACTTTTGTTTTCTGTTGTAAACCAGTTATTCTTAAGGCATGTGCTCTATTCTTTATATGGTGTGCTAGAAACTCCACTAGATGGACCCAAATATCCGTCCAAATGCAAGGCCTTTTCTCCCAAGGGAAGACCTGATCATGTTTGCTTGGAGACCTGGTAACTTAAAAACAAACAGAAAATAGTTACGATGGCTTTCAGAGTTTTTGATGTTCGAGGAGAAAGGTGTTGTGACCCTTCCCGGTAAGCCAGGAGCTGGGGTAGAGGGAGTGGGGGGTTGCTGAGTGTGAGTTCTGTAGCAGCTGGATGGTGGAGAGAGAAGCTGTTCCCCCTGACTGTCTGCGTGTCCTCAGAATTCAGCTGGTCGAGACCACGTTCAGGGGAAGCCGCCAGCCTGGAGGTGGAGGCTCAGGTCTGTGTCCTGATCTGTCATTAACTAAGCTGTGTGCTACGGTAAGTGGCATCTACTGCCACTGCCACCACCGTCACCGCGTCACCTGGCAAAATCCATTCCTAGATCCAAGTGCTGTTTCCTACTTTGAAAAATTCAAAACATTTCCTGTTTAAAAAATTTAAAGTATGTCTTACTTAAAATATTTAAAATATTACATATTAAAAATTAATGAGCACATTGGGAGGTGTATTGGCAAAGTTGTTTAATGCCTTTAACCTCTCATATCAAAGTAATTTTTAAAAATTAACTATTTTTTATGGCCAGAGTAGCTTACACCCATGGTAAATATATCGTTTTAAAAGGTATACATTAAAAGTAAATCTTCTTAAAAAAAAAAATAGTAAATCTTCTGCCCACTTTATATCCCCAGAGGCAACTGTTAAAAGTTTCTGGAGTGTCCTTGTAAGACAGGCTTTGCATATTCAAGGATTTAGAGGCTTATGTATGCTGCAAGCATTGCTGTGTATCTTCCTTTTTCTTTCACCACAGAATTTAATATGGTTTCTTATTAGCACATATAGATACGTTGTGCTTTTAAAAATGGCTACCTAGTATTACAAAAGTGGTCTGTACATAATTAACAATGATGGGCTTTCACTGTGTGTCCAGGGGCTGTGCGTGTCCATTACCTCTCTGTCACAGACTTTCTAGGGAAACAATGTTTGGGTGTATTTCTTGGCGTTGGTCATCCATCTACCTGGATCGTCAGGTGGAAGACGGGCTGTCTGATGCTCAAACAGCATAGACCTAAAATCTGACAGAGCGAGAAGGGTCTAGTTCATTCTCCAGCTCAACCGCAAAACTTATGGGGATATGTTAAGTCCATCACTCCCTCTAAACTTGAAATTTCCTAATTTCTTTATTGTTAACATTTCTTTCTTTATCGTTAACAATTTAAAAAATCCTTTCCTCCGTATTTACATGCTTAGTATAAAAAAGTGGACATCTAGAAATGTGTTAAGAATAAAATAAAAATCACTTGTTATCCTTCCCCTCAGATTCAGCCACTGTTAACTTTGAGGGCCGCTTACTTTTAGTTCTCTCTGTACTTGCTGTTGTGTTTTTTTACAGCATTAATTGTATTTGATCATTTTCCCCCTAAATACAAATTCTGCATAAACAATTTTAAATGGCTGCATTAGTTATTATTGTATGGCTGTGCTATGATTTATTTAACCATTCCTCTGCACTTGGACATTTAGGTTGTTTTTATATTTTGGTTTTTGTAAATACAGGCATACTTTCTACTTCGTTTTATTGCGCTCCGCTTTCTTGTGTTTTGCAGATAATGCTTTTTTTCTTTTACAAATTGAAGGTTTGTGGCTGCCCTCTGTTGTCAGATGATAGTAAACATTTTTTTTTTTAGCAATAAAGTATTTTAAATTAACGTACGTACATTGTTTTTATAGACTACAGTATGGTGTAAAAACGTAACTTCTCTATGCACTGAGAAACCAAAAACTTTGTGTGACTCGCTTTGTTGCTGTGGTCTGGGGCCAAACCCGCGATGTCTCTGAGGTTTGCCTGTGACCCTGCGAGAGACGTTTTCACAGGTTCACATATACGTGCCCACGTTTCCGTGGGTTGGATTTCAGGGAGTGGACAGACTGTGTCAGTGGTTCCTGGTCCCACATGTCTCCGTGTCTGTGTCCCCAAGTCGCCCTTCAGGAAGATCGTGCTCACTTTTACCCACGTCAACAGTGTAAATGTGTGTGTGTATCAGCCTGCAAGGGCTGCCAGAATCTGCGGGGGACACAATTCAGTCCATAGCAGTGTGCTTATTTCCTCGCACTCAGCGTGAGAATCTGTATTAAATATCTTAAAAATGTAGACAAAAACACAACATGGCCTTGTCTCCACATTTATTTCTTGTATTATTAGCCGTCTGTGTTTGGAGAGACTTTTTTGGCGTGCACCATTTAGGAACACGGGTAGGTGGAAACTTTGCAGCAAATCTTCAGGGTAGCGGTAACATCACAGACGAGCTGTGCTACAACTTGCACAGAATGCCCCTTTCGAGGTTTGTTTTGGGGCAGAGGCTTTAAGTGTGGAGAAAGGTGGCCTCTGGGGTGATGGCAAGCCTCCTTCCACAGCGCCTTAGCTGAGAAACCTGATTCTTTTTGTTGTGCACAAATGTGTTAACTTAAAATTTATATTTACTCTGAAACAAGAGATGTATTTCTCCAATTTTAAATTATTTACATTTAAGGAAAAACAACAGCAATAAAACAACAGTAATCATAAATAACAAAGTAACAGATTGAAAGCCAGCACCTTAAAGTTGAGCTCCTGTATTGTTAAATGCTATCCATGACTTTTAGACTTAAAGAAATAGCCTCATATTTTACAATATTTTAATAAGAGTTTGAAACTGTTGCTAAGTGGCTTTGACTCTAATGCCAGAGAACTAGCAGCTTTGCCCTGGGTTTTGTGCGGACCCCAGCCGTGTCCCCAGCCCCAGCCCATAGAAATAAGAAAACAAACCCACCAGGACCACAGGGAAGCTGCCTTAAACTGCGGGAGTGAAACCAGCGGTTTCTATTATCCTTCCAGAGGATTGCACGTTGTTTCCTCTGGGACCCCCTCTTGGCTCCACGGAGGGGACAGTAGCTGCATTTTTAACGCCAGATTTCCCCGTTTGTTTTCCACATGGACACAGTTTTCTTCCATGTTACCCGTTGTCACGGAGGCGTATTTTTTAAAGAGTAGAGTTCAGTCCTGTTCATCGGGGTGTCTTCTATCCCATGAGGCCGTGTCGCCAGCGTTTCTGGCCCCTCCCTGGCTCTGAGCGCTAGGGGCTCGGGGACTGTCCTCCGTGGGGTGGCGTGTGGGCCACCAGGGGCTGCTCAGGGCTCTGTAGTTGGGTATCTTTCGCGGATTCCCAGTGCTTTCCCCCAAAGTGTGAGGCCCTAACGAAGGCTTTTCCTTTGGTTCCTGCAGTGTTTTCACAAATGGAAGATTATTTATTCCACCTGTAAAGATTGTGATACCCAAATTCAGCCTGACGGGGTGGAACTGAGTGCTGGCCACGATCGGAGAGAAGGTCTTTCCTCTGGGAGGCGTTCGAAAGTAAGGCTCTGGCCCAGCTCTGGGGACCCAGAAGGAGGGCTCGTTCTGTGCTTTTCAGTGAGAATTTCCTGCCTGGCCAACAAGGTCTGAAATGATTCCTCGTGAGCTCTGATTTTAATTCTTCAGGCAGACAATAGTTCTGCAGTCTTTGGGCCATACTTATTTTTGACAAATTCATTCATTCATTCATTCATTCATTCAACAAAGCTTAGCGAGCATCTGCCTCACCCTCGGCCTGGTGAATACAGCTAACAAGGCTGAGATGTGGTCACCCCAGTCCCCCGGGGCCCCCGTGCCCCTGCCGGGCGGCCAGTGATTAACATTCAGTGAGATGCTCAGGTGACGTCATGAGGCCTCTTGGGCGGGAGAATTCGGGGAGCCTCGCAGGGGAGCTGGCGTCCGAGTGGTGACGGGGCCCGTCACGGGGGGGTGGAGCCCTTGGATGGAGGAGGTGGTGTGCTGCGCTGGCCAAGCAGTGTTGGGGGCCCCACTGGCCTGGACCCCGAATTTGCAGTGGGACACGCTGCAGGGCTGTGGTTTCCTCTGACGCTCGGCAGCCTGGGACGAGGGAGGGGAAGATGGATAGACTCGTCCCTGGCCGAGGGTGGGAAGGACCAGCAGGGGAGGGGGTCGGTGTGCGAGTGACTCTAGGGAGGGCCCGGTGGTCTCAGACCCCGGCCTGGCGGTTGGAGGAGGGCGGGAGGGAGGGAGTGGGGAGCGGCAAGGCTGCAGGCTGTAGCGGGAGGTGAAGAAGACCTGGCCTTGGGAACACACGGGGTGACGAGAAGGTCCGGGTCTCGCCACGGGAGTGGGTGGGAAAGCGCAGGAGGACACAGACCTTTAAAGCTGAGAAGTCGGGTGATGTGGAGTGAGGCCGAAGGACCATTAGAAGCGTCGTCCTTACGGACAGTGGTGGTCCCAGGCGGCTGGCGCTGGGGAGGAAGAGCAAAAGCATTCAGCCCCTTCTCACTTCTGTGTCAATTAACTCTTTCTTGGGGGTGAATTAAAACATAAAAGATCTACTGACAGTCAAGAGTTGTGATACCAGCAATGAAAGCGGATGTGTCTGCTAGTGAGCAGGACATAACTGTCGGGACATTTGGAGCAATGGGATACTCGCTAGCCTAGTGAGGGTGGTGAATAACAGTGAACACCAGTGTTCCAGGAGGACAGCTGTTTACGTAGTAGAAAGTACTGTAAGTGCCCAAGTGACTTCAGGATGCAGTTATAAATATTAGTGTTTTACCCTTAAAGAAATAGGGGCAATTGTCTGGAGCAGATAGACTCGTGCATATTTTTGGAAGAAGCCAGAAACAGCAGTGGAATTAATCATAAGTATCATGTATAAAATCACAAGTATCACATAGTGCTGAAAGGAAGAGATAAAATCTTCGTAAGGGAGAAGCAAGCAAGGAAATAGGATATTTAGAGGGAAAATAGGACACTAGATCAATAAGCTTATTTCTTTTTTTCCCTGGACTTAAATTAGTTCTCTGTGGCTGAGTTTAGAAAAAGTACAGAGCTTGGAAATAAAAGAAATGCTTAGAAAGTACAAATATTCAATAGTAAGCTTGAAAGGGTGATGTAATATGCACATTACAGGTTTTTTTTTTGTTATCAACGTACATGTTATCTTTGAACGGAGCCTACAGCTGATAGTCAACATATGTTTGAAAAGTCATTTGTATTTATCTGTATTTATCATTCCTTAGATAATGTTAATATGCTTCAGTGGAGGTTTCTACTATACCTTTTTCTTGTGTCCGTTAGAGACTTAGCCAAGTTCTCAGCGGTATTAAAATTAGTTGATTTATTGGATAGTTTTGAACTTTCTGGGATATATAGATATTCCAGAGAAACCGTTAAGATTCTGTGTGGGTCTCTGTGTGAGAGATTATTGCTGATCTTGGTGTTAGAAAAATCTGTTTTTCACAGACGTGTGTTGCGTGCTGATTGCACGGTGGGCACCACGCCTCACATGGGAGGCCCAGCCTGGTCCGCTCACCCCCATTGAGCTTGTGGCCCTGCAGGGAAGGCAGAATCAAGCAGAATCACAGTGGAGGGCAGAGTGTGTAGGAGAGGAGCACACCCAGGCGTGGAGCCCAGTCTAGGAATAGCCCAGAAGAAGAGGTTCGCCTTGAGAGCAGCGGATGAGCAGAGGTCGGGGTGTGCTGGGCTTGGGAGGAGATGCTGGTGCACCCCTGAAAGCGGGCACCCCCCAGATCTGCACCCCGGGTGCTTCTCTCGCCTCACCCTGGTCCAGCCCTGGTTGGGAAATGCAGTGTTATGGGTGATGCCTGGCCGTGAGGCTGGCCAGACGCGGTTCCGGAAAGGAGAGGCGTTAGCACGGGGAGGAATTGAGGAGGAAAGAGGGTGAATTTCCCACGTCCCGCAGCCCTGGGCTCTGTCCGCCTGGCAGAGCTCTCTACCTGCTGGAAGAGAAGGGTGGTGAGCGGTCCCTGCCAGGTTCTGAGACTCTGAGATACAACCGTTTCCACCCTGAAGCTTTGATTCAGTCCGCGTTTGTCGGGCACAGGCTGGGCAGCGGTGGCGAGCCTAAACTCTTCCCTCCGCTTTTCCACCGCCTGTGGGCTCTTCCAGTTGCAGGTCTTCCCTCTTTCTTTCATTCTGTGACACGAATCTTCATTATTTCTACCCGTATTTCTTCCTTTCTACGCCTAATTTAACTTATTTTGGGGATTCTTATTATCTGGTTGATGGCACTTCTGCTCATTTTTATTTCTTAACTTCTGTGTGTTCTATTATCGTTCCCTGCTGCTTCCTGGGAGAGGTCCTCTAGTTTACCTTCCAAACAGTAATTTGTGCTTCTTTCTTTATCTCTTATTTCCCTTATTTCTTTTGTAACGTTTTCCACGTTTATGTTAAGTTCCTGGTCCACGTGTCCCAGCACTTCTGCTTCCGGTGGAGTCTCCCAAGGCCCCAGCCCCGGCGCCTTGCGGTCCAGCCCCCAGCACCCGAGCTCCGGGGGAGGCTGTCCTCGAGGCCGCAGCCAGTCCGTCCTGCCGCCTCCCTGGGCCCCTCGCTGCCGAGGGCGTCTGCAGCTCCCTGACTTGCTCCTGGGGACGCTCGTGCCAGCTGGGAGCCCTCCAGGGATGGGCACCGATTGTCCCAAGGTGACAACAGGAGAGGAAGGAAGTTCCAAGCCCTGCTTCTCACCTGGAAGCCCTGTGTTCCACTCCCTGGGGCGTCTCACAGTTGTCCCCTGTCTGGAGGTTCTTCATCTTGGTCCTACAGGGTGACCCGAGGCAGCAGGTCCAGGAGCTGCCCTTGTTAGAAACGGATGCTCAGGCCTCATTTTAGACTCACTGAATCAAAAACTCCGGGGCGGGGGTCCAGCGCCGTGTGTGAGCCAGCCATCTGGTGGTTCCCTGCTCGCTGGGGTTGGGGGCTGCTCAGGGGAGGGAGGTTTGAGTCCTGTGGGCCCCACCTGCTCCAGCTGCCCTGCATCCTCTCCTCTCCCTTCCTGTGCTCACTGCTGTCATTCGTGAGCACGTCGTACACCCTGCGATAGCCCTGCATCTCCTCCCCCAGGTGAGGTGCTTTTCCTCCGTCACATCCCACCCACGATGGCCAGCCGCCTGTTGCTAAAACACTGTGCTTACCCACATTTCCACGCAAATCCCCACGCACTCCGACTAAATCGATGATAAGCTCCTCCCCCTAGAATTCCAGGCTCTGGGATTCAACGTTCAAGTTCCATGTCTGCATTTCACCCTTCGGTGACAGTCAATCCCCCGTGTTCTGGCTTTTTGCAGAGGCCCCTTCTGCTGCCCCAAAGGCTTCATCCCATCTTCACATGAGGAACTCCTACCTACCCTTGTGCATTTCACCTTCGTGACGCCTACATTTGCCTTTAATCTTTCTCCTCTTAGAACGCCGACACTTTGCCCTTCTCTGGTCATACTTGCTTTTATAGGCTTTTGTACACTTCTTGACTTTGGGGAAGCAGTGGCTTTCTTATTCATATTTTTTACGCAAGGCCGTGCCTACCTCATTGTATGGTGCCTAACAGATGCTCAGCATTGAATATTTTCTTAAATACATGAATTATGAATTAATACATGCCAAAAAAGAGTGCATAATAAAACGTAGACAAATATTAGGCTTTTTGTGCTTATAAAAAGGCATATTATTTGCTAATAAATGCCGGGTTGTTTTCCAAGTATTGTTATAACAATATAAGCCAATTTGTATTAATTTTAACTGTTATTAGTAAAAATTAATTGAACACCAACCAACAGCTTAAGATGTTCTCAGGGCCCTCTGAATACTTGTACGTAATTGAAGATATACTTTAATTAAAAAACCTAAAAATGGAAAGCGAGCCTAACCCTGGCAGAGCCGCTCCCGCAGGGCTCCGTTAGCCCGTTTGGGTTACGTTTGCTCTCGGAGCATCAGCTGTCCTGTGGTCCACACACCAGTCGCGTTATGTACCGGGTGCCCCCAGCCCGATGTCAGGGCTCTTAAGTCTCCAGCTCATTCTTTCTGTCTTTACTCACAGATTATTTACAAAGAACGGGCATCTTCTGGACAACTCAGAGGATTCGCAAGACAACCATTTTTACGTTGCGGCAGGTCTGGAGGCCTTCAAGTATTTCCCTTATTGGAAGTCCCCAAAGGTCCCCAGCGAAGTCCAACAGTGAGCACATTTCATTCCCTCCCTTCCTGCTTGGTAAAATTTGCCTTTCCCCCCAGCTCCTCTCCCAAATATGGTCAGTTTAGGTACCTGCTATTTTTCTGTAGTGAAACTTGATATTATCATTTTATATATGATGCAGTTTTTTAAAAAAAAAATATTTTCTTGGCTGTGCCGCGCGGCATGTGGGATCTTAGTTCCCCGACCAGGAATCGAATCCGTGCCCCCTGCATTGGAAGTGCAGAGTCTTAACCGCTGGACCGCCAGGGAAGTCCCTATGAGGCAGTTTTGAGTTTTCAGAATCTTCGGCGTGGAGGAACCACTGCTGTTGGACAGAGTCACAAGGACAGTGAGATCCCGTATTGAGTCTTTCTCCGGGGTTCCTGGGGTCTCAGAGGTCAAGAGTCTAAACGTACAGGATAGAGCTGGCCCCAGGCCACGGTCATGGTAGCCCACGCTCCATCTGGCACAGTTTCGTTTTCTTAATTCGACTTGCTTTTCCTTATCTAAAACAGAGTGTGTGCAGGCTGGCAGTCTCTCCTGGTGAACAAAGCAGTGATTTTTATAGTAGGTCCTGGACCCGCGTAACAGGGCACGCCCCGGTGTGTGCACCTGTGGATGCGAAGGAATGGCCGGGAGGAAGATGAGACGGTGGGGACTCTGGTCCCGCCCCCTGAGATAATGCGATGGTTGTCCCCGCACTCTCCGGCTTGCAGCTAGGATAGGGCAGGCGAGCACCAGTAGTGAAGGCACAGTGCTGTCCTGTAGGCTCAGGCCTCAGGTGAAACTCAGCCCTTGGAACTTGGGACTGTGCTTTTACTGCTCTGGGCTTCCCTAGATATAAGGCGTGCCTTTATGAGGACACAGAATTGAGGCTGAATATCTATTCTCTGATAGCTTCCTGAACATCAGGCTCTGTGGAGTGAGTATCCCACTAAATCTAGGCTGCTATGGGCAGTGCATGGGGCTGTAAATTAGAAGCCTGGGTTTCTAATCCCATCTTGGCCATTGCGCTGTGTGCCCACAGGCGAGTCCCTCACCCTCTCTGGGCATAGAGTCCTCACCTGTAAAACGGGAATGCTGTCAATGTCTTACCCCGACTTTGACGAGACCCAAACGAATGATGGCTATGAACGTCCTTTAAGAAGTTAAAACCACTTTACAAATATCAGGCGCTGTCATTATTAGCTGGAGAGTAGGGCAGCTGTTCTTCTGAGGAGAATCAACACATGAATCATTTCTTTCCAAACGTTCCAGTCTAGTGTCTCTTGGCCTGATAAATGTGCTAACGTAATGGCAGTGGGAGGCTGCCTTCTGTTTGGCACAAGCTAGATTGAGTCCTGGGCTCGGGGTTGAACATGGGACGGAAGGGAACCAAGAGGGAGCAGCCCAGACAGGGTTGGGAGAGGGGAAAGGAAAGGTGGAAGAAACTGGTAGCTGCATCCTGGAACGGGAGGACCTGAGGGTCTGAATCGTGCTCTTCAAGGATGAAAAAGGCCACCCCAGGAAAGCTTGCTTCTACCTGAGTCAAGAGTGAAAGGAAATTGGCTTCACCCACAGCAACGTGAAGTTAGGTCGGAGAGTGGGAACCCAACTGTTAGGTACGGGATGGGCTCCTGAGGGAGGTATGGGATTCCTAGCATGGGGGGCCATTGGATGCCAGGCCACTGGGGAGCTGGGCGGGGGTGGGGGGTGCCAGGAGACTAAGGTGGCAGCTCCTGTCTCGGCTCTGGGGGCAAAGTGGGACTCGTCCTCGTGGGGAGGTGCCTGACTTGGGACATTCACCTGTGGCGTCATGAGCCGCTCCTCAGCCTGACCCTGACTGCTCGGTCACAGAAAGGGCATTCCTGGCCACTGCCTTCAGACCAAGGAGCCCCCCTTCTCCAGATCCCAGGGCTCAGCTCTCATCTGTGCTGCTGCGTGCCTGGCAGAGCAGGGTTGGGACTAAGAGCCCACAGCAGAAAAAAAAAAAAATTCTTCTATGAAGTCAGTGTGACAAGAGCATATAGCAGGCATAGCAAGCACGTTTTGTTCTAGAAAACGGAAAGTCCTAGAAGAAAACAAAGGGCATTGACTTAGCAAAGGTTGGTGTACAGATACCTGTCAAAGGCTTTACGGTATCCGTCGTCCCTTATGTCAAGGTCTGCATGGTACGTGGATCTCAGAACTGAGTACTGAAGGAATCCTTGCCCCATTTGAGGAGTGGGTTGAGTTGCTGAGAATGGAAACTACTCCACATGCCGGGCTCCTTTGTTTGGCTGCAGAAGCCTGGATTTTAGGATTAGTCACGGCAACTATATTACAATAAATATATTTGTTCCTTTATTTACTTGTTCCCAATTTTCCACTTCTAACTTATTAGACTTTTATCTGTTTTCTGTGTGAACCACCTCAGCATCCTTTTGGAAAGTGGGGGGAAGAAATTTAAAAATCCGCCTGGAAACCCAGGACTGCCCCTCGATGGGGACATTGCCCTGCAGCACATGAGGGGCTGTCGTGGACCCTTGGTCATCTTCCCATTCTGAGGCTGTTAGGTGGGCAGAGTAGCAGCTCTCTGTAAGATCGAGTGCTGAGTTTTCTTTTAAAAAATTAGTATTTAAAAACATTTTTAAAATTGAAGTGTAGTTGATTTACAGTGTTGTGTTGCTTTCATGTATATAGCAAAGTGATTCAGTTATATATATATATATATATATATATATATACATGTATTTTCTTTTTCAGGTTATTTTCCGTTATAGGTAATTATAAGATATTGAGTATAATTCCCTGTGCTACACAGTAGGTCCTTGTTGTTTACCTATTATATATATAGTAGTGTGTATATGTTAATCCCAAACCCCTAGTTTATCTCCGCCGCTCGCTCACTATCTTCTTCGGTAACCATAAGTTTGTTTTCTATGTCTGTGGACCTATTTCTGTTTTGTAAATACATTCATTTGTATCATTTTTAGATTCCACATATAAATAATATCATACGATATTTGTGTTTCTCTTTCTGACTTACTTTGCCTAGTATGATAATCTCTGGGTCCATCCGTGTTGCTGCAAGTGGCAGTATTCCATTCTTTTTTATGGCTGAGTAATATTCCATTGTATATACCACATCTTCTTTATCCATTCACCTGTCAATCAATGGACACTTAGTTTGCTTCCTTGTCTTGGCTATTGTGAATAGTGCTGCTGTGAACATTGGGGTGCACGTATCTTTTCGAATTAGAGTTTTGTCTGGATAGATGCCCAGGAGTGGGATTGCAGGATCATATGGTCTAAATCTGCAAGTGTTTTCTTAAATGTACCGACAGTATAAAGCAGAGACTCTTTCCTGACTCTTCTATGAACTGAACACAAATACACACAGAGCTTTTGACCTGCAGACTGTCAGACTTGAATGGAGGCATCCGTTGATGTGTCTGGTGGTCCAGGAAACCTTCATGTGCTGGAGATACAGAGATGAGCTGAGTGTGAGTCTCTGCTTGTGGCGAAGGCAGACATGCCAGTGAACAGGACACAGCGACTGTAACAGTCCTCACCGGGAAGATGGAATCTGTTCCCTGGTTCAGCCCAGGCCCACACATCATCCTGGATCCCACCGGCATCAACCCCTCCCGCTTGCATAATTCCAGTAGGGCAGCAATCCCTGTGCTATTAAACTGCCCAACTTTCAGACGCACCTGTGTCTCTCCATCAGCACTGCGCAAAGAGTCAGGAAAACCACAATACCTGAGATGGGAAAGTGGGATGCAGGTGGCAGGCTGGGAAGGCAGACTGGGACCATCATGAGGGCTGGAAGGGCAGGTGAGACACTTGTATTCATAGGGATCCTGACGTCAGCAAGGGAGTGAAATGAACAGGTATGCACTTGAGAATCACTGCTAGTGATGGAATAAAATGTATGGACTGAAAATCGAGCAAGAATAGCAATAGCGGAGGAGAGGCCCGTCCTGACGCCACTGTAATGCTCCCAGCGAGTGGCAGGTGGGGTGCAATTGGGTACAAGAGCTGCCGTGTGTCACTGATTCTGTGACAAGCACTTTCCCCATCTTTGAGGCTCTGAAGTAGGGGAACATCTTAGGCTGATGGCATCTTGGCCGTCGTGCTGCAGGTTCATCTGTTGTCGCGGTGAACTTGGCCACAGCTGCTCACGTTACCGTCTCTCCAGCTGAGGAGGTGTATGGCTGACATAGCACATGGTGCGTTTACTTGCTGTGTAAATGTCCTCGAAAGGGTTTTGCTGGGATTAGGAATTGAAATGAAAGTTACTATATACGCATGGAAAGTCATAAAGATAGAGACAGCAAGATGTGCTGTTATTTGTTATTAGTGGGGTATATTCTCCTTCAATTCCATATGTTTTTGCAGAACAACAGCCAGTTCTTTTATGGATCCAGGAAAGGGAGATACCCACACATAGCGGAGCTGTCAGCTTCAATAACCTGTTACTGTGTAAAGAGCCATCCTCGGGACTTGCCTGGTGGTGCAGTGGTTAAGAATCCGCCTGCCAATGCAGGGAACACGGGTTTGAGCCCTGGTCCGGGAAGATCCCACATGCCGCGGAGCAACTCAGCCCGTGCGCCACAACTACTGAGCCTGCGAGCCACAGAAACTGAGCCCGCGTGCCACAACTACTGAGCCTGCGCGCCTATAGCCTGTGCTCCGCAACAAGAGAAGCCCCCGATCACCGCAACTAGAGAAAGCCTGCGTGCAACAATGAAGACCCAACGCAGCCAAAAAAAAAAAAAGCCATCCTCAAACCTAGGGGCGTAAAACAGCAATGATTTGTTATTTCTCTAGGTTCTGTGGGTTGGCTGGGTGGCTTGGGCCAGTTCACCGGGTTACTTATGCAGCTGCATTTAGCTGGAGGGTCCGCTGGGCTGGGTTGCCTAAGGCCATATCACCACATCTGGAAGCTGGTGCTGGTTGTCGGCACCTCTGTTTTCCTCCAAGTGGTCTCAAGGTCCCAGGGGGTGGAGAAATAGGCTCTCCCTCGGTGGAGAAGTGCGGCAGGGTACTCACTTTTCATACCGCCTGTGCATCGGGGGAGGGGCTTTGTGGCCAGGGGCAGCCCACCACACTTGGTTGCGTTTTGTTGCTGAGTTTGGTGCAGAGGGTTGCCTCCATGCTCCAGGCAAGAAAGCACCAGCCTCAGAATGTGCAGAGCAGCTCGGAAGAGAATTCCAGGGATAATGGAGGAGCGCTCTTTCTGTCCCGTGGAAAAGCACAGGCGGCTTTGAGGCAGAAATGGTTCAGAAGAGCCAGACTCAAGATGTAGAATCTTGGGAGGATGCAAGTAATTTATTTGTTAACTGTCTCCCCTTCCTTTTTGCGCAGGTGTGATATTGATAAATATCTATGTCTAAATAGTTCCAAAAGGCCTTTTTCAGGAAGTATAGATAGAAGAAAGAACTTCTAGGTAATAAGGAAGCACCATGACATGGTTTAAATGGCAGGTTGATTTCTTTATTAGCGACACAGGAAATGACCACGTGTCTTACGATTCTTGGCATCTTGATTTGGTGAAATGGGAAGGAACACGGGCGCGTCTAGACGGCCGTGGAGTGTGAGAAAGTGGAAAAGTCAGGGAGGACTCCAGGTTTCCCGGGGCAACACTGGTGGATGGTGGCGTCAGGAGCAGAGACCTGGGCCCCCGGGGAAAGAGGAGGAGGATTTAGGTGTTGGTACGTGTGTGTGAGGAGGTGCTTTGTGCTAGATTAGCACACTCACCAAATGAGAGGGAAGGGGAGATGTGTGAGATGATATCCATGCAGAAAAGTTTTTGGTTTTTTTTTTTTTGGAGCAGAGAAAGGTTCACTGCAGGGCCAAGAAAGGAGAATGGGTGGCTTGTGCTCAAAACCCCCCGAACTCCCAGAAAAGTGCTGTTGATGTCAAATAGAATCCCGTATAACGTGTAGTAGAGGACAAACCTGCTCCGATATTTGTGTGGGATTATCACTGTGGATTCTTTAATGAGTAAAAAGACGAACCCTCTCTGGATCTAACTGGATGCCTAGGAAGTGGGTGAATCTTATCTGCATATTATGATAACAGATTTTTTTTTTTTTTCTTAGTAAACCAGTGGCTCCCACCCAGGGAAAGCCCGGGGCTTTAAGAGTAAGCGTTCTGGAGTCTGACTTCCTCGGTTGGAATCGTGGCTCTGCTGAACCTCTCAGGGTCTCTGTCAGTGAAACCTGGTTCCCCCCTTTTACTTCCTGTTTCCCCCCCACCAGGATTTCTGTCATCAGACTTGCTTCAGTGGGCATGAATTTCTAATTTAAGCTAATATAGACACCCTAACAGAGTTTTAAAAAAATTGAAGAGTGAAGCTGTTTGCTTCTTACATCTAGATTTCCATGGAGAACAGAATGAAAGATTTAATCTTGATTTAGCAGAACTTTAAATCACACTGTTAAAAATGCCCATTTCCAAGAAAATGGCAAAGAAATCATATGGGTGCATTTTAACTGATTAGCACACTTAAACCATATTTGGGATGCTGTCTGCCTTATTTGATTGGCTCAGTTCACTTATTGGTTGATTCAAATATTTGAATGTTGGAAAACACATCATTAGGAGGCTGCCAATGCCTTAAATGGTCCAATTAACAGGAGCCTTGACTCTTTTAGTCCAATGAAAGTAACTGAATGCAGCTACTCTTATTTGTTACATCAAATTCAGTTTTATAGCAACTGCATTTATGGTGCAGTTACCTTCCAAAGAGGGTCTCTATTACCTTCCACAGAAGTTAAGGTTAATTTAATAAGTGCTTAAAATTGCATTCATATATTAAAATGAATATTTTAGGGTGCAAGCCTCTGTAAAATATCAGTAAATAGTTAATAAGCATTGTATTTATATCATACCCACAGTCAGAATGTTAATATTACCTACTTCCCTTTGGCTAGAAAGCCCAAGTGTTGGTAGCAGACAGTAATGAACTGAGGTCAAGCATTGGCACCCTACGTGTGAGTGCGTGTGGGGTCTGACGCCCACGCTTTAATAACCGGGTGGAGACTGTGAAGTTGAGTGTGAGGTAGATACTCTGGAAGTGACGTGTGCAGGCTGGTGATGTCAAGTCCACACCACGTCGCACCACGGTCAGGCAGTGTTTGTTGCCATCTTGCAGCAGCCTGGAGATGCAGCAGGCAGGTTCAAGTGTCAGCAAGTCTTCTGTGTTAATAATTCTCAGAGCAGGGACCGTTCCATTGGTGGGAGACTGTGACCCGCTTTGGAGCCAGACCGCTTCCTTGGGACCCGGGCAAGTGCCTTTTGCCAGCAGGCCTGTCGTTTTCTACCTGAGGATGGACGGGCTCTGAACTGGCTTGTTATGTTCATCAATTAGACGCTGTCTGATTCGTCCCAGGTTACCTTGGGAGGCTGCCTTTCATGTGCCGGAGCCAGATGACCTCTTACAGTGGCATTAAGACAGCTAGATTGATTGACGGGGGCTCTGGAGAAAAATAGTATTTCTTAAAGCAGCGCAGAGAAATAAACCCAGTGTGCCTCAGGTGTATTTTCCAAAAATATTTTTAATAGGAAGAAGGATGAAGGAAATTGAAAGGAAGTACTGTGGCCTTTGTAAATAGAGCCCACGATGATGTCAGAGGGGCTGGGGACGTGAGGACGGAGGGGAGGGGTCGGAGGCGTGACGCTCATTTGCTCGTGTCGGAAAGCAGTGGATTCTGGTTCCCGCTTATCCGCTGTTTTCCGAGAATGGCTGTAAATCCGTGTGGCTCGGACAATTAAAAGACACCAGAGTGTCCACACGTGCCAAGCGCCGGGCGTGTGAAGATGCAGGCCGCCCTGCCTTGGTCCTTGGGGAGCGTTCGGGCACAGAGAGAGAGTCACATAGTGGAAACTGCAGGCCTGTGGCCGTGGAGCTGTGTACAGAGTGGGCTGGGAGCGGGGCCGGGCTTCTCTGTAGGGACAAGATGACATTGGAGTTAGGATCCGCAGGTGAGTTTGCCAGACCCCAGAGGAGGGAGCCCTTCTGGAGAAACACAGGGATTTGGAAGCGCTGGCCTGTCGGGGAACAGCAAGGCGTGTGGGCCCGCAGGTAGGGGCCCCTGTGCCTGGATGTGGTGCTGGGAGTTTGGGCTTCGTCCCGAGGGGAGCAGACCTGGAGGGCCTGCAGAGGAGGTGTGCATGCCGTCCCCTCCCGGACCTGTGCCCCTTCCCTGGCGACCCCCTCCTTGCCTCCCGCTGGTCCACCACCATTTCCCCACGGCTCTCAGGACGCAGACCTGCCCACCCGTCACGTTCGCCGCCAGCATTTCATGGAGTGCTTCTGTCTGCCCCGCCAGGTTCTAAAACCCTTACTGGGGTGCAGCTCTGCAGACCTCATGACCACCTCAAAGAGGCAGTGTTATCAGTCCTGCGTCATCGAGACGCCCTGGGACAGCGTGGTGGGGTGATGTACCAGGCGCAGAGCCGCTGAGTGAGGGATGGGAGGCGCTCAGCGTCGAGCACCTACTGTGTGCCAGGTCCGGGGGGGCCGGAGGGATTGTCTCAGCAAGTCTGAGACACCGGACCTTCGCGCAAGGCTGCGTCTTCCCCACCGCCAAGTCCAGGATCCGAGCTCCACCCAGGCTCTTATGTCCCTTTCCAGTTCCCGTCACACACCTGTGCTGGGGACGAGCTGAATGTGGGCCTGCATACACCTCAGGTCCTGTGTGTCTCGTCCCACTCGCTAGGTGCGGGTGGTCACACTTGCTAGGTATGTGGGTCTAGTCGTACACTTTGTAGGGTCTTAATGTATTTCTCGGGAGTTTATTACCTGTTTTAAAGTGGAATTTGTGTAAATATTTCGTTTTCTTTCTAAACTTTTTCCAACTTATATTACAGTTCGCTCTGTTTAAATAATTAAGATCATCTACTTAAATGTGAGTCATTTACAGCTGGTTTCAAAGGTGAGTAGGTCAAGATTCATGCAGGAATCAAAGCGCAGTGCAGGGAGTTGGGTCAGAGCCGGCAATCTGCTCGTCCTGCCGGCGGTGTTGGCTGGAGGGATGAGGAGGATGTCCCGGAGAGGCTGGTGGTCCAGGTCACCAACCAGGGAGACAGTGGTCCTGGGATCTGGCTGTGACGCCCGAGATGGGACATGAGTGTGTAGGATCCAGTCAGGGACACATAACCTTCACCTAATTATGCAGAAACACCAAGCCAACCTCAGATTCTTCCCATAAAACAAAAGAAAACAGGCCTGTGTTCTTCAAAAATTCAGTGTCACGTAAGATGAAGAAAGTCTGAGGACTGGGTCCAGGTAAAAGGGGATGAAGGGGACACAACACCTGAACACAAAGGATGTCATTGCATGGAGACCAGATGGAGTATGGATGGCGGATTAGCTAGAAAGCCTGCGTGAAGGCCGATTTCTTGAGTGGGGCGACCGTCCTGTGGTTCTGCAGGGGCGTCTGTCTCTGTTGTCAGGAAACCACCCGAAAGTGTAAATAGATCGTGTGTCTTCAGTACTCATCTAAGGGACTTAGCCGTAAATGCGCGTGATTCATGCAGCCTCCTCCTAAGTAGTTTAGAGAAAATACATGTTTAATGCAAACATGAAGGGAAGCTACTCCTAGCAGCCCCTCGCCTTTCCTTGTCTGGAGAGTGCCAGATTTTCAACTGTTCTCTTCCTGCTCTCTCTGCATCTTCCTGCTCAGTGCATTGGATCGGCAGACGTTTACTGAGCAACTGTTACAATCACTTAACTGAACACACGTACGTATCGAGAGCTGTTGGTTTAGGGCCAGGAATGTGCGGACGGTGGGCCTGGGCCCTGGAGCTGCGTGTGGAGGTGTTACAGGACCCAGCAGGGGGGCCCTGGAGGTCAGGCGCGGACCGGGATTTGAAGGATGAGGGGTCTGAGGTCAGGAGGCAGGGCAGGGAGGGAGTTCCAGGTGCAGCTGAGCTCTGTAGGAAGGCGTGGGGTGTGCAAAGCCTGCGGTGAAAGGGTGTGAGGAGTGGGCTGTGCAGGCAGGTAGGCTTAGAGCTTGAAGGGCATTGGAACATCTTCATAAAGTTGAGACCACTCCCTGAAGTGTTTGAAAGGTGGGCGTGATCAGATTCACAGCAGCCCTGTTCACTTATGCATTCAGCAGGTACTT
The DNA here is from genome assembly GCF_949987535.1 of Balaenoptera acutorostrata. Lineage (NCBI taxonomy): Eukaryota > Metazoa > Chordata > Mammalia > Artiodactyla > Balaenopteridae > Balaenoptera > Balaenoptera acutorostrata. Next base: position 92,160,481 of record NC_080075.1, on the reverse strand, counting down.
ACTGAGTCCCTACTATGTGCCAGGCACTGTCCCAGGCTCTGGGATCCATTATGAGAAAAACAGACAAACACACACCACCCCTGCCCTCGTGGAGAGCCTAATGCCTCATGGAGACAGGTGGACAATGAACGTCATAAATAAGTTATCTGTAGGTTGAGTTAAGTGCTGGGGAAAATATGGAGAAGGGTAAGGAAGGGAACTTTTTTTTTTTTTTGAAGAAGGGGAGTCCAAGGCATTTTATGCTTCCATATTTTTTTCGTTGTCCTGTCGGCATACGATTCCTCTTGTCTGATGGGTTGCTGAGGTCAGTGGTCGGGGAGTGCCCCACTGTGAAAGGGGACAGAACACTGGGAGGGGAGAGACCTGCTGCCAAGTGTCCCAGGGAACCAGTGAGTTAGGACCTCCTGCCAGGTCTAACTCTCGAAGGATGGTACCTTCTCTGTTAACTCAGAGAAATTTAAAGTGGGGGGAAATAGGGTGGGAGCCATCAGGGTGGCTCTCGCCGAGGAGGAGAGGTTGAGCCAACGCTTGACAAGAGGCCAAACCCATGCAGCTCCGGTGTCCCTGGATTTCACAGGAATGAGGTGTTTCAGAATCTCGCATTCCCTTCATGTGCTTGTTAGGCAAAGTATGAGATTAAACAACAGAACTGGTTTAATGACGTGATGCCCGCCTTCACCTGCCGTCCTGCTCCCCCGGGAGTTCTTGTTTCCACCGCTCTTGGGGTGACGGGGGCGGGTGGTCCAACCGCGATGGGTGTGGTTTGCTCCGGGCTCTTTGCTCAGCATCCTCGCTGCTTTTGTGTCCTGGAAACGAGGTGGGTAATATTTCCTTGTCACTGTCCTCTGAGTGCTGTTTCAGAGACAATAAAATAAATACATGGCCTCTTTATCTTAGAGGCCAAAGATACGGAAAGTGCTTGTGACAAGGAGATGTGAGTAACACCGAGAAGAATCTAGTAGGTTTCCCGAATCCCAGCCCCCAGCTGCCTCTAAGGCACAAGCACCATATATCATTTTCTGTTTCTAAAACCAGTCCTGCAAAGATCTTGTTTCCTATATTCATGAACACAATTTCAACTGGTAGGAAAGCCTCCTAAAATAGGTAGAAAGATTTTGCTTGGCTCCTATATGTGGTTGAAGGACTATTTTCACACTTTAATTTCCACAGGGAAAAAAACCCTAGTAGTTTGCATAATACACATATAATGCCATATATAAATGGTACAAGGTAGGTGTTTTTAGTTTGACATTTTCTTAAGTGACACAGAGAGCTCACGAGAAATATCTATTTATATAGTTTTGCCTGTATTCATTTCCAAATACTTCAGTAAAGATGGAGAAAAGGAGAACTAAAAAAGAGGGTTTGTATATAAAGATGGGATATATCTGGGATAGAATTGGAATAGAATTGGGATGGTGCTAAGAATTAGTTCATCTTACACTGTGATCTAGTTATGCTTTGTTATTATTGTCTATAGATTTCTTTAGAAATCTAAGGTCCCCTCAGTTGTAACCCAGACACACCTGCCATGCATCAATTTTTTTTTTATGAGAGATGGTCCATCCTGCTCTGGTTCCAGCAGTGATAGTTTGGTGGTTGTTATGGAAGCGATTTTTACTAGGCTGTAAGGAGTATCTCTAAAGCCCCAGCGACCTCTGCAGACCTGCCTGTCCCCCCTCTAATGCAGACCCTCCTTTCCCAGGCACCACACGGCCACCGTCATTTGGGAAGAGAATAGCTTCCCTTCCTGGTGAGGTGCTGCCCCCTGGGGGGGGGGGAGTATTTTTGCCACTTTACAGAAGAGAAATGGAGGCGACAGCGTGGTCCAGATGGTGTGAGAAGGGGGGCCTCTTGGAGGCACCTGGGTCCCATCCCACTGTTCACTCTAGGAACGTGTGCTTTCCCTGGGCCTTCTCAAAATAACCGATTAGACTCACTGTACGCCTCCGTCCCAACACGCTTTTTGTTCTTCGTTTGTACCTTAGGAGGATCCCAAGGTGAAAGAAAATCATAAATATGACAACATTCCACCCAAAGCACTGGAATTCTATTTTTTACGCCAAAGAAGGAAGGAAGAAACCAAAGGCAGAACCTTTAATCCAGAGTGGGGCAGGTAATGTGAAATTCTGTGTTGCTGTCGGCAATTTGAAATGCTGCCGGGTCAGGAATCTGCTTTTCCAGACCAATTTCATCCTGCAAAGGTATGACTTGTGACGATCTGATTTAAAAACCCGACTCGTAACTGTCTGACTTGTTAATAAATTGTTCGGCATGTAGGGCCATGGTAGGGGGAGTAGAAAAACAAAATTGCAGGGCTGAGGGCGATGGGATTCTCCTACTAGGAAGCCCTCCAAGATAAACGCAGGATTTAAAAGTAATCCTGTCATCTCTGTGGACCTCTGGGAGGGCATATTTTCCCTTAAGGACCAATGACACTGAAAACAGCCAACAAACATATCAACCTTTTGAGGGAAACATGAACATAAAAGCCATCCGAACCCACTGTTCGGGTTTACTTTTTGAGAATGAGAGACATTTGAACAATTAAACTTCAGAAGTGATTTTAAAATGAAGTAATTTAAAATATACTCCTTTCAGTCCTACTCCTATTCTTACTACTGTTGCTACTACCACTAGTATTACTGTTACTACCATTACCAGTACTACTGTTACTACTACTGTTAGTAGTTAACAGTAGTTCCTACTATTATCAGCTCTGACTGGGGGCCAGGCTCTGAAGGAGGTGCTTTCTGTGACTGTGTCATCTGTAGGTGTGATGGACACTTACAAGACTTAAGTCCCGTGGTTGGTCGTGGAGAAGAGAGGGAGATGGCGGGAAGGAGGGCTTCCCTTGCCTTCTCTGCGGCATCTGACAAGTTTGGAAGTCATTTCTCTTAAGCTGTCTTCTCCCTTGGCTCTCAGTACCACACAGAACGACTCCGGTTTTCTTCTCTTTGCTCCCCGTTTCTTACCTTCCTGTGTTTGCTTCAGGCTACAGAGCTGGACGTTTCCCTATCGCTTTTCTCTGGCTGCTCCCCGTCTCCTGGCCCTCCCCCTCCCATGACAGATGCGTCATCCTGCCGTGCATCAGGCGCTGGTCCGGACACGCAGGCGTTCAGGCGTGTTCCTTCCATCCCCGGAGCTCACGGCCTGGCAGGCGAGGCAGATGCATGAGCACAGAGGCCACGCTGTTCTAATCCGCCCTCACGGGGGTCATCACGGAGCCTACTGAACCTATAGTACCTGAAATTCTGTAGCATAGTAACAGTAATAGAAAATTTAATCACCGACTGAAATGTCTTTCTTGGGAAAACATACCCTCCAGGAGTGGCCTGGGCTGCCGGGGAGGGCGTGGTGTGCTGGGACTCAGATGCCAGCTGTGGCCCTCGTGAGCCTGTGACTGGGGCACATTCCTTACCTGAAGACGGATGTCATCGGCGTGTCTGAGGATTGCCATGAGTATTAATATCAAAGGCGTAGATAGAGGAGCCCCTGGGGCACGTGGGTTCCGCCCTCTCCTCTCCTCTCCCATCCCTTATCCTCCAGCCCAGGGCTCGGGGGAAGGTTCTTCCGGGACCGGGGGCCGGGAAGGGCAAGAATGGACCCCGTGAGGGTGGGGAGGCCCAGGACTCTTGACTGAGGAAGGGATGGGCTGTGATTGCAGCTTCCCGTTTTGGGTCATCGAGCTCGTCAGTGGCCACGTGCGCCTCCTCTTGGATGTTGGAGGAACTGGCGAGCCCACTTCTGTTTCTCCTGCTGTCACCTGTTGCTTCTGATATGGGTGAGGATAAACTTTTCAAGAACCTTGGGATTTTATAGGCATTTAGTATTGATACATCCAGTTGTAGTGCTACTTAGATGATTTTGTCTGTCAACGAAGCTGAGTGGCTTACGGTGTACAGATTCAACCCCTGTGTCGTTAAAGCCCGGCTCTTGAGTATATTTTTAAAGTAATGCATCTGTATGTCCTTAAAATCTGATGTTGGTGTCTCGTGGTTGCTTTGCGTTTATTTCTAACTGAATGAACCGAGCGCACACTTGTCAAACGTTCACTGTATTTTGTCTCTGGCCTGAGTCCCGTGGGGGTGGGACACAGGGATGATGGTGACTCCCAGGGTCTGGGACCTTTGTGGAGACAGTGCAGGTGTTGAGGGCCACTGAACCCAGCACCTCGACTGAAGCAAAATCAAGGATGGTGGGGAAATGGAGGTGAGGTGGTATGTGGGTCCCGGGGTCCCTCGGCCAGGCCGCCTGCCAGTGACACAGGAAGCTCCAAGGATGCTGAGTTGTAACTCTGGTTTGGGTCAGAAAAGGTATAACGAACATCGGTTTGAAAACCCTGTCTGTATTATTTTTCTCCAGATGGTGACGTGTATAAAACCCAGACTCCTAACGAGGAAACCCAAGGAGCACCAGAAGTTAAGGAGGCCCCGGACGTGCATGTGGAGGTGCCTGTGGACCAGGTGGGTGGCGGGCCCCGCAGGACTGTGCCCACCTCCTTCTCACTGCTGCTCCGTCAGCCCTGCCTGCGTCTCATCCCCAGCCCCTCCCCAGAGCTCTCCCTGGCCTCTAGAATGTTCTTTGTCCCCTGCAGTTAGCTACTGCTCATCTTTCAGATCCTGTGCTGTGCGTTTTCCTGTCTGCCCATCTTTCCCCCCGAGGCTCTTCTGCTGCCAGGACCCTTCTCAGCACACGTCACAGTTTGTGACGGCATATTCAGCCGTATTTGGTACTGTCCCTTTTCCGCACTAAGCTGGAAGCTCCATAAGAAGGCGATGGTCTGCTTTGCTCACTTCTGTAGCCCCTGTTCCTAGCAGAGGTCCTGGCAGGTAGAAGGCTCTTAGGAATCATTGGTGGAAGGATGAGATGATGGTATAATCAGACCATGTGGTCGGGAATCATGCGTCTGCCCCTTCCTGGCTTCCCGACCTCAGGCCTCGGTCTCCTTGTGCATGCGGCGGAGGCGATGTCACCGTGCAGCTCAGCCTGGGCACCAAGTGAAGGAGTGCACGCGTTAGTGCCCGGTCCAGGGCCTGGCGCACAGTGGACCCTCTCTCTCCGTGTCCCTCCTCCTGGCCTCACGGAGGAGAGAGGTGGAGTCCTGCGCGGGGCAGGAGGGCTGGAGGAGGGAGGTGAGGGGGAGAGGGGCTGACTTTGAGGCCTGGTGCCTGGACAGGGGCAGAAGCAAAGGGCCCCAGGCCCGAGTCGGAGGCCTGGGTTCCAGCTGGCTCTGCCCCACCCCCCAGTGCATCCAGCAGGTCTCCAAGGCCCCCGGGCCCCAATCCTGGGCCTCGAAGGGGAGTCTGTGCAAGGTAAGCTCCGAAATGCATGACTTTGCCTCTGGTATCTACCTGGAGGCATTACAGGTCCACTTCCAATTACTGGCTTTTGAGAAAATAATTTATATTCTGTATAAGGTCAGTATTAGTGTTTGAGTCCCATTTTTGTTCCTCTTAAATAAGGTAGGTCCCAGCCCTGCGCTTGCCCCAGATCACAGGAACCAGCGAGCTTTCCTGCTCCTCTTTCAGTACTAATCACTCTTCACCTTGTCATTTATTTTTAACTTCTGCAGTTTTTTCCCTGTGATATGTTTTAAAAATGTCATAACTCTGTCTTAATGTAGTAGTCTTCCACTTCCTCTTGACATTTTGAGCACTTTTCTCATATGTCCTGTTGTATTTCCTAAATTACTAGTAATATTATTCTTTTCCTCGACATGACAAAAAATGACCCAAAGATTTGGTCTTCTCTTAAAACCCAAACTAACAGTTTAAATATTTTTATTGCATACTTAAGAATTTTATAGTAATAATATTAAGACATTTTAGGCAGTTACTTTTTTATACCAAATTTATCATCCGCACTTCCACCTCCAACATGAATTATTGTTATTGATCTATTATTGTGTGTTTTCTGGGTTGTACACTGAGAGTGTCTGGCACAGTTTTAAATGGAGGTAAAGTCCCAGTGTGACAAATAGTGTTTCCATAACTGTTTGGGAACAGTAAACGTAAATTTCCGTTGCTAGCGTATTTGAGTTCCATTGTATTCGCGGCTGTGGAGTGAGATGGATTTCCCCAGGCTGGTGTGTAGTGGGAGGGAAGAAGAGGTTTGATGGGGGGAGCGGTGTCCACACCACACAACAGGGGCCGCACACCTGGAGACCTGCATGAGAGGTGCTGGCCTTCGTTTGTGTTCTGGTGCTGGGTAAGCTCTGGGAGCCACCGGTTTCCTTCTGGAAGGAGGGGAGGATACTTGTTTTCATGCCCTTAGGACTTTCTGGTTCATAATGAAGAACGGTTTGGCCTTTATATTAAACTATTTGATTACGGTGGTGCCTTTTATCATAACCTGGAGCGCTTTTCTCATGCTTTTGAGTGACTGGCTTTAAGCTGTGGGCGTCTCATCATTTCCCGAATGGCTGGTAGCTGCAACATTGCGCTTTCTCCACTTTTGTGTTGCCCGAAAGATAAAATGTTACAAAGTATAACATCCCAACTAGTCAATTTATGAATTTGGAGTCAAACTGAGATGGACGAAGGGAACCTCAGGAATGAGGACCCCTCTGGGTCCAAGGGGGCAGGTGTAGTTTGTTCAGCCTGTTGGTAGCTGATGACGCCTGTGAATAACAGGGTCGCAGGTCAGGGTTGAGGCCACTCAGACCGTCCTGCAGCAGCTTCGGCCTGCGACACTGCACTCCCGCTGCTGAGTGAAGGTTGAAGTTGAGGTTCGGATGAGTGTGGAAGGTGGGCTGTCCCTTGTTCCTGCCAGGTGACATCGTGTGACATCCGCTTTTTCTGTGATGGTGAGCGAGGCTGACTGTGGTCTCCTAACCTTCCCTTCACTCCAGTGCCGAGAAGCTTCCCCCCAGGACTTCTGAGTCGGTCAGGAACTCCTTGGAGCTGTGCAGAGAGGGCAGGGCAGCTGCATTGCAACACGGGACAGGGGTGTCAGGTGCTCAGCGGTAAAGAGACGTCATCAGCTGCTTAGACTGTTAGTCTTCCTGACGGTCCAGGAGGGCTGTTAGCGGTGCCTCTTGACCTGCGCTCTGATTCCTAAGATGCTCCCATTTTTCTGGCTCTGTCGTCCGATTGTTTTCTCTTTAATTTACCCACAGAGTGATACATACTCCCAACCAGACCTGTCACTTTTTCTGTCCTCCTACGTCAGCCACTTGGTTTTCCACCACCTGACACCTTTGCAGTTGATTTCAAAGAGCCGCTCATTTTCCTGCCTACGTTGGAAGGTGCGTGCTTACATTCCAGGGCCTCTGGTCGTAAAAGCTTATTCTCGAGAACAAACTTGACATTGAGACCCTCGTAGAATTCTGTTGACACCCATCTTTGGCTCATGAGAGAATCAAGGTCGAGGTGCCGGGTTAGAGAAGCTGTGCTCTGAGTTAATGGAGTGATTTCAGTGCCTGTATCATGAATGGTGAAGCTCAAGCCACCGAACCCTGTTTGTCCTGAACCAAGCGGTTCCTGAACAGGACGAAAGGCTAAGCTGTGGAAAATATAATGAAAGTGAAAGGGAGAGAATGCTAGGGATTGAGACTCTGGCTGCGGCATGACATTAGAAAGCGTTTTACTGAGGATCAGCCATGGTGACAGGGATTATGGTCCATGGTCTTTAGTCACCTTTTTCCTCTTCTGTGCTGCACTGTCTCCTTTTGAGTTTTCACTTTTATGAAATTATGATTTGCTTTCAGTGTCTTGTTTCTCATTGGCTTTAGTAGCGGTTATTGTATCCCCTTGCCATCCACCGCCCCCTCCAGCCTTTCTCTATCCGAGCTTGAGTGGAGGACAAGGGTGATTGAGTTAACTGTCTGCTTTATCAGCTTTGATTCTCCCAGAGTGTTGACTTTTTATACCAGCTTCTATTTTAAAGTCCTGAGTTATTATACTTCAATGTTAAGGAAACAATTTTTAGCACTTGTAATATGCACAAAAGTGACATCCAGATATTAAGACATTGATGTTGAAGTTCTGTCTGAGTTAAGGACTACGTTTGTCACAAAGTAATGTCTTCTGCCAGATTTAAGGTTATATTTATTTATTTAATATTTTTAAAATTAATTAATTTATTTTTGGCTGCGTTGGGTCTTCATTGCTGTATGCGAGTTTTCTCTAGTTGTGGCGAGCGGGGGCTACTCTTTGTGGCGGTGCATGGGCTTCTCATTGCGTTGGTTTCTCTTGTTGCGGAGCACGGGCTCTAGGCGCACAGGCTTCAGTAGTTGTGGTGCACGGGCTTAGTTGCTCTGCGGCATGCGGGATCTTCCTGGACCAGGGCTCAAACCCATGTCCCCTGCATTGGCAGGCGGATTCTTAACCACTGCACCACCAGGGAAGCCCCCTATATTTATTTTTACAAGTACTTTAAAAAGAGAAAAGTGCCTAGAATTGCAGTCTCTGTTTAGCCAGGACCCTGACCTTTGATTCCTTTTGGGGGAAATAGTTCAGCATCTCTCTGCACATGCTCAACTCTATTTTAGCAGAGTAGCTTTACGATATCATTTTGCAGCAGGCAATAAGCAGGTGTATAAACCCCAGGTCTGCAGTTGATGCATGAGAAGGCTTGACTGAAATCACAGTGGACTGAGTCCAGGTCTGACCTCTGCTGAAATTCACTTATTTTCAGGGAGTCCCAGGGAGTCCGGCAGGAAGAGAGAGGGCCTTTCCTTAGATTCTCCAGCAGCTACCAGAGTGGTCACCTTCCACTGTACTTCCCGTAATTCACTTCACTCCAGAGACAAGCTAAGAATAAGACACTAACTGAAGTAAAACCAAAATAATGTGGACTAATTAGGAGAAGGTCCATCTAAATTTGTGTAATCTCTGAATTGTTTAAGTAGAAGAAACATATCGCAGCTTTAAAGCTTTGTCACTTTCAGCTGCAGAGTGGCTCAGACTAAGCTCATATCTGTCCCTGGGGTTCCCACATTAATGAATAAATTGAAAAGTGTAATTAGCACTACTAAGATGCCTTTAGCTGTAAGGAACAGAAAACCTAAGGAGAAGTGGCTTAAACAGTAGGAGACACTTACCACGCATGCCCTAGAGGTCTAGAGGCTCCCAGCAAAAGCTGCAAAGGTCCCAGAGTTGCAGCCCAGCGGCTTGTGGGGTCACTGAGGGCTCATCTTCCCCGGGCTCCACTGCCTTCCTCAGCACGTTGACTTTCGGCCTCGGGCTTGTTTCCTTAAGACGTTACTTAGGCTCTGGGCGGTACATGGAGACACGTGAACATCCACAAGAAGGAGAGAGAGACCGTTTCCTTCCCTGAGACTTCTGCAAATAGTGAGAAGAGTCTTTACTACATATTGCTGAATCAGTGAACGAGTCAGTGATTGGCATCACGTCAATTATTCTGTGAAAGAATGTGCTTTTAACTTCTCCTTAAGTGCAGTTTGAGCAGCCCCAGCGAGCTTTCTCCATCACGGTTTCTTCTCTGTGTAAACCATAGGGAGAGAATGCTCATGCAGTCAGGGTCTGAGTTCTCAGAAGGTTTGGGTGACTGAGGTCTGGGCTAATGGGATCGACTGTATTGAACACACTTGTCTACACAGCCGCAGAGCTCAGCGCTGCACATTCACGGGTCAGCTGGCAGGAGCTGTCGGGTCACTAACATCAGTTCTGGTCACTCGGTAAGAGCTGGTTTCTCCACCCACTTTAGCTCAGGTGTAGCTACACGACCTGCCGTCACCGATGACGGGTGACACTTCCAGGCAGAGGCATTAAGAGCCAACGTGGACTTGGCCACGTGCCTTCTTTGCCTCTGAGGTCTTGGAAACAGCAGGGCTCGGAGTCTCCTGGGTGACTGATGAACGGGAGGCCCTCACCAGCCCACCTGTTCCCACTGACACAGACACGTAATTGAAGGAGCCCCCATGGGCACCTTTATTTTGGCCCCAGAACCAAACGATTTGCCCCCGGTGTGGAGAGAGGTTCCAGGACACCAAGTATGATATAGCTTGTTGCCTTTTGCCAGGAAGTTATGACAACCGGGAGATTATCCACAAGGGGGGTGCGCACACGGCCAGGCCGTGGTGGTGTCTCTTGGGCCCAGAGGAAGAGGGTGCTGCTCAGGGTCCCCAAGGGCGCGCTGAGAAGTACAGAGATGTCTGCAGTGACCACTCTCTCTGTTTTACACAAAAGTGATTTACAGTGTCTCAAAGTTTTCTCCAACAATTTTATTAAACAGGTTTGTTACCAAAAGTGGCGTCCGGCTGTTTGCTGCTCAAAAGCCAATACTCGAGGGCAAAGTTGGTGGAAAGGAAAGTTTGCTTTATTCTGGCGGCTGGCAACTGGGGGTGGGTGGTGGGAGGGTGGACTCGTGTCTAAAGGCCGATTCCTGCACCGCTCACAATCAGGGGGCAAGAGCTTTTATAGACGGAGGGAGGGGGCTTCATGCAGAGACAGCACAGTCGGCTCTGACGGTCATCTTGAAATTGGTCATTGGTGCTCTGACCAGCGTCATCTTGGTTGTTTTAAGTACAGTTAGTCTTCAGTTCCAGGGTCGGTTTGTTCCCATTTCTTTGAGGCCAATTCTCGGAATTGTGGCAGCTTGTGTCATGGCTACAGTCTGGTCATCATGGAGTTCACTTCTCCCACCTGGTGGGGTTTCAGTGTCTACAAGACGGCTCCCAGGACATGGCTCAGGTTATGATCTGTAGCCCTTGAGGAGGGACTAAAGGTCCTTGACCCTGCTAATGACTAAACTATTATTATTTTGTCCTGTTGGACTGTTTTCCTTCGCTTTGCATTTTCTCACTTCTCTGATTAAAGTTATTCTTTGGCTAGAGTTTTCCTGCAGACAAAAGGCAGGCGGAGGACATGGAGGGGGAAAGACTATAGGGTCCCGCTCCGTTTCAGGCTGGCCCTTGGTTGGAGGAGCCAAAGGTAAAAATGCAGAGCAGACGCAACCTTGGACTTGAAGTAACCACTGTGGAAAAACTGGTGACTTTTCAGCTTTACCTGTAGAAATGGTCAGAAAGTCACATGGCTTCATGCGCTCTTTGCTTCTTTAAAGGACTTTGACACAGGTTGACTGCGACTAAATCTAACACATGGTGTATTTTCTCCCCAGAAACCAGCCGAGATCGTGAAAGAAGAGACACATGGTCACATGCCTAATTTTGAAAGCAACAAGGTGAGTTAATTCTACTTTTATTTTGTACTTGACGGCTTGAGGCTAAGGCGCCTTTTTATCCTTTTAACATGTTGGGTGGAGCTCTTGTTTGATGGAGAAGGGGTCAGAGAGCCAAGTCATTCCAGGATACGAATCAGCATAGGGTTGGACCAGAGTGTTCCTCTTCTGCAGGCTGTACCTCACATCAGGTCTCTTGTGTGCCAGAAATTACAGGAGTAGTTTTCATGGCTTCTACACTAGTCTTTACCACCTTTTACTATACTTCCAGTCACAGACTGAAAAGCTTTTTTCCCAACAACTTTCAAGATATATTTTTAGAGGGGGAAGAAGGAGAGGAAGGAAGGAGAGGGGAACCGTGGCAGCAGGCGTGGGGAGGCTCCGTTGTCCCGGATACCTTGGACACTGGTTTTGTGGGTTGTCAGTGCTGTGTAAACGGCATGTCTTGGCTGAGGACACGAGCAGCACACACGCTATAGATGGCAGCATGAGCTCGCGCAGAACGCACTGTGTGGTATGTGTTTGTCCAGTTGCTTTACATGTGCCGTCAGTGCAGGAAGCATGTTTCCTCCATGGTACGTGATGAGATTATGTGACTGATCTGTATAAAATATGTGTATTGGGAAAACAGAATTTACTTTTAATTTTTTTTTTTAAAATAAATTTATTTAATTTATTTATTTATTTTTGGCTGTGTTGGGTCTTTGTTTCTGTGCGAGGGCTTTCTAGTTGCGGCGAGTGGGGGCCACTCACTATCGTGGCCTCTCTTGTTGTGGAGCACAGGCTCCAGACGCGCAGGCTCAGTAGTTGTGGCTCACGGGCCCAGTTGCTCCGCGGCATGTGGGATCTTCCCAGACCAGGGCTCGAACCTGTGTCCTCTGCATTGGCAGGCAGATTCTCAACCACTGCGCCACCAGGGAAGCCCACTTTTAATTTTAATTTTTAAAATTAAATTTTTAAAATTAAAAGCCCACTTTTAATTTTTTAATCGAGGGATATTTGACAACTAAAACTCGTATATTTTTAAGGTGTACAATTTGATATATGTATCCATTGTGAGATAAGCACCGTGATCAAGCTAATTAACATAGCCACGTGTGTGTGTGTGTGTGTGTGTGTGTGTGTGTGTGTGTGGTGAGAACATTCAAGACAAAATTTACTTTAAATATACAATTCATGTAGCGAAGAAGCAGACTTTTGGGAGCTAGTTTTTAAGATTCTGTCTCTGGATTTTCTTTTCAAGGTGGTTTCTTGCTTTTAAGTTTCTGGCCCCAGGCAGGAGGTCCTGTAACACATCTGGGCTATTGAGTCTGTTCTGATGACAGACTGTGAAGAAATCTGTGGATGTGATGGCGTCGCAGGTGATCCTCTCCTGCCCTGAGACGTGTCCCGCACTGTCCTGGCTCCGCGTTAAGAAGAGGGAGCAGAGTCGGCTCCTGGGTCTTGCCCACCTTGGAAAGGGGTGTTTGTGTGAAAGGACGTGGGTCCTTAGGAAGTTTGTTCAGGTTTTTCAGCGTGAAAGGAGTTTATGATCTGAGACAGACAGTTAGAGGAAATAATCTTTCAGACGATTCTCTTTCCTTCCTTATAGTCTTAAATATTTCTGACCAGGAGGAGGTGTCAGGGAAAGGTATACTGTCTGTGTCTGGATGGTTAGGGAAGCCTTTCAAATGTGGAGGGACGAGGCTGCTCACGGCGGCTGAGGAGTGTAAGACCGTGTCTGGGGCGGGAAGACGGCGGTCCCGGGGCACTGGGTGTCGAGGGGCCGAAGGCCACCTGCTTGCTTCGGGGCCGTGGAGGAAAGGGTGCTGTTCCGATTCAGCCACGGAGTAGCCGAATGCCATGTTTTAATGGAAATATGGCACTGGTGTATTTTGCCTGCATTGAGTTTATACTGTCACTTGGATATCTGTGCACACTGGCTGTGGACATTCATCGTCTATGCTGTGCTGACTTGTTCTGTAACTATATCTCCTTGGGCCTCTGGGAGCAGCTTGTGCATTAGCCGCTGACATCAGTCAGTAGACTTAATTTCTTAGCGTGAATCAAAGGGTTTTTCTCAATGCCAGCAATATCACTGGAATAATGGCAAATCCAAGCGCCTCGTTTGCAGATATCTGGGTTAAGAACCTAAGCTTTTGGGGAAGGAAGGTGATAAGGAGCAACTGAGCCTCCTTCTCTTGCCCAAACACGGGTGACTTATGTCGGGCAGAAGGGCTGGGTCGAGCAGACGCATCTTCACGGAGCCTTTGCCGTGGGCTGGGCACGTGCTGGCCCCTGTCACTCACGTCCCAGCCCACCCACACATCACTCTTTCAGGTGGTGTCAATCCCCGCTTTATAGACTCAAAACCAGTGAGATGGAGAGATCTGAGAGGGAATCTGTCACGCCAGCAGTTAGGAGGCAGGGTGCTTGGCTTTGAACCCAGTTTTGAACGATTCCAAAGCTTGTGTTTCCTCCCCAGCGAACCACGCATCTGATTCCTCAGAGGAGACATCCCCTGCGTCATGCTTCCTGGTCTGCCCCTCCCAAGACAGGTGCTCTGTGATGTTCAGGGCTGGGTTCGTGGTGTGTGACTCTCCAGGATGTTTTAGTCCTGTCAGGTCCACAGGACTCCGTCTCTGCTTCAGCACGAGCTGAACAAAAACTTCGCTGGTGTGAAACGCCCCGTGGAGTTGAAGGTTGTCGGCCCTAAAATCTAGCCCATGCTTTTATGGGCTCAGAAAGAGAGCAAGCATTGTATAAGCATGGCAGTAGCTAGTAATACTAATAAAGAGAAATATTACTCAATTAACACTTCCTGGCTGATAGGCCATAGTGATCTGTGTCTCTCAGTGAACTGTGGTTTTATTTGGCATCTCACTTGTCTGTTCACTTGAAAAATTGATCCTGTGATATTTATTTGACACTGAATGCATAGATTTCTCAGGTGTGTGGCTTCTGGCTTGACCACCTCTCCCAAACAGATCATGAAATCCTTAAGGGGCTGATATACATCCTTTACGGTGTCTAGGACAGTGTCCTATATGCAGTAGGTGGTTCATAAATTTTGTGGACTTGCTTCACGTCACCTGTGACTAAGTTGCTTAAACCGAAGTATGTGATCCTGGGGTAAAACGGTAATGACCTTGCAAAGTTGTAAGACAGCATATTGTTATGAACATTATTTAAAAATACATATTTTATTTCTGATGTTGGATCACAAGGGTTTCTGTTTCATTTTGTTAGGATTTTTTTAATGGTAAACTATATATAGCATAACATTTGCCATTTTGACTGTTTTTCAGTGTACTTTAAAAAATTCAATGGTGCCAATAAATTCAGGGACATTAGGTACATTTTCAGTGTTGTACAAGCATCACCACAGTCTATAGCCAAACTTCTTCATCTCCCAAACAGAACCTCTGTGAGCATTAAGCACTGTTTCCCCGTTTCCCCTCCTCCAGACCTGACTCTGCTGTCATTTATGCGTTTAAAACAACCTCCGACCAAAGGAGCTATTTAGACGTAGGTATTAGGAGCAGATCCCACTCACCCTGGCCCAGGGAATTTCAGACAAGGGCATTTATTTTGTCATTATGTATGTCACGGGCACAGAATTGGGTGAAATCAAAATCAAACACCAAAGCGGACCCGTGCGGTGACATTCCTTCATTCTCAGAATGCTTTCAATATGTTAATTACACAGTCAGGACAGCTCTTCCGATATCTGACACTTTAATAATATTTTCCTTCTTAAAAAATGGAATGTTACCGACATCAATTAACTAATTTGAAACTTTATGTGAACTTATAAAGATGACATGTGTACCTTTCCCCTTTACCTATTTCAAACTGCGTTCCTGACACACATTTTTAATTAAATTGGGTGCTTGAAAACTGTCTGCATTGAGGAAGACTGCAATTTCTCCAGTCCTTTTAGCGCCTGATTTGTTTGGATCCGTTGATTGTAAGGCAGTTTATGTGCAAGCAGCACTTTTTAATTAAAGCTGCCTGCTAAGTTTGTAAAACAATGTGTAAAAATTTTGAAAAGATTCAGTCCCTTTCCAAAGGGCCGTGAAGATGAATCTGCGGCCCATGTGTTTAGGGCTGTCCAAGCCTGGCAGGAATTCCTGTCTGCAGGCAGGTTTGTGCAGGAGTGGTCCGGCCTCTGGGACTCTAAGCCTTTTAATCTGACTCTGAGATCTGGGTTATCAACATTTTAATCGGTTTTTAGCTTTTCCTACCTTCGAAAAGGTTATACATGTAAAAATTTCATGGGTAATTTTATGTATTCATGAAGCAAAGAGGGAGAGAGATTGACTTTAATATTTTGGGTGCTTGAGTTTTTCTTGTGTGGAGATTATCTTGGCACTTTCTACCTCCTTTTGTGCTGTTTCCTGTGATGGATTAAGTTTCGTGAAGGAAGAGTTCATTTTACTGTATTCTGAGTGCCTTTCGCGTCGCCTGGCACTCAGGAGTATGTGGTCTTGAATTTGATCAAGCACCTTGAGCACAGGAGGTAACTATTGTGTAGTTGTGGTGGCAGCTTCAGGGGCAGTCTGAAGAACTCTGGCCCAGAGGCGGGCTTATGGCAAAGCCAGGGCCGCGAAGTGATTCCCAGTAGAGAGGACTAAAACTGCAACTGAATAGTCAGTGAATCTCCAGAGACTGTGTCTTAAGAAGTAATCAAAGCCTCGACATTTCTTTACAGGAAAGTTAAACTCTCTTTGGAAAATACCATAAAGTCAAAAGACGAGCAAAGTATGGAAGAAACTATTTGCAACACAAATTAAATTTTCTTAATTTATAAAGAGCTCCCTAAGCCATTAATATAACGGTATAAAAGAAAGGCAAATGAGACAAATAGGAAATCCACAGAGAAGAATACAAATCTCCAAAAGATGTAAGAAAGTATATCTATGTTATTCCTAATTAAAGAAATGCAAATAATAAACAATGAGTTTATTTTAAAACTTAGATTGACAATGTCCAGCGCTGGGAAGATGCAGGAAGGGAATGATGCTTCTTAACAGGGCCAAAGTGTAAATTGGTGCAGCCTTTTGGGAAGGGAATTTTGCTCTTTCTATTAAAATTAAATCTGCACATATTTTTTTTAACCATTTCCTTTGCTAGGAATAGTCCACAAATGTACTCATAAATAACAAAAAATAGAAACAAATGAGATATTCACCCTTTGGGGTTGGTTGATTCATTTATGCTTCATTCACACAATGGAAAACACTGCAGCTGTAAAAACAGTAAGGTAGACCCATGTGTACTGAGGGTCAGGGCTCCAAAATATTATATTAAGTGAAAAAAAATCAAGCTGCAACCGAGAATATAATATGCTGTATTTGGTATAAAAATATGGAACAAGACGCACATAAAAAACAAAGAGTTTAGAATGGGAAGGGGGTAGCGCTTGATGAAATGGAAGGGAAAGAGGAGGCACAAGACCACAGACACGGTAGCAAGGATGGGGTCAAGGCTTGAGACCCAAGTCCTGAGTGATATTTACAACAAGAAAGAACTTGACCCAACCAGGAAGGTGAGAGGAGATAGGATAGGTTGGGGATTTATCTGACAATATCCTTCTTGCAGATAGTTGATTACTATATTTATTTTTTTAATAATAGGAAAAAGAAGATGAAAGGCTTTATGAAGATAATGAAAGGAAGGTTTGTATCAACAGATTCTGTAGTTTTGTGTTTCCTCTTCTGAAGACAGACCTTACAAGATAATCAGAGGATTCCAAAACCTTGTCAGGTGCTTTTTAGAGATAGAACGTCTTCTCCATCATACACCATCGCTCTGTTCCCCAGAGGCAGAAAACGGACTCAGAGGAAAAGAAACGCTAAGGCACTTCAAGCAGGTGGATGGATCCACTGTAAGGGCAGATAAAAAACAGGGCAGGGAAGACTCCTTTAGGGTCATGCATCAGGTGACTGCCCCCCAAGTCATCTGCCATCAGGCACCCGAGACACTCACCCAGGTTGTCCAGGAAGTCAGGGAACCCACACTCTCCCTGCTGTGGGGCTCAGGATGGAACGTGTCCCCAGGGTGAGGACACCGGAGGAGGGCGGGCTCCCCGTAGCCACGAAGCTCATGGCCCCCCGGAAGGCAGGGCTCTGGCCAGGCAGCTGGCCCCCCGTGGCCGGCGGAGGTGCGTCTGGCTCTGTGGTGTTGCTCTCCAGGAGCTGTGTCCTAGGTAGAGTCAAGCTCTCTCTGTTACTTGTTAAGTGATTAAGTGGTCATGATGATTTTTGTCTGAGCACATCAGATTTTATTTATTTATTCCTAATTTCACTTAGACTCCTCATCACTCCATAAAAATAAAACAAAACAAAACAAACAAAAAAAACTTGGGCCATAAATACTAATATTTGGGAAGGTTACCTAATCAAAACCAGCACATGGAAGCCGCTTGGGGTTTGACATCAGATTGGCCTAGAGCTGTAAGCTCATCTCTCACTCACCCTGTGTGACCTTGGGAAAACCCCTTAATATTTCAGAGCCTCAGTTTCCTCTGCTGCAAGTTTGTTGTTCGATAGTTTATAACCAATTCAATATTTTATCCATTATTAGCTCCAGGATTAGAGCTAATATGGATAAAATATTCTCGATGCTATGCTTTTCATTTATGTTATTAGAAATAACGAATCATAGGAGAATCCTGACGGTGTCTGGGGAGAGAGCACACACGTGAGCTACAGTTCTGTGAATATATTTCTAACATGCAGATGTGCACGCAGCCATATAAAAGAGCAGAAATTCCAGTTTTAGTGCCTCTATTAATATGCAGGTGTCCTTTGTTAAGTAATTTTACCTCTCTGAACCTCATTCATTCAATCAACAATTATTTTACACATTTGCAGGTTTACTTACCTCGAAAGAATCAATTGAGACAATGGATTAGAAAGTTCTCAAAAAGTATAATATATCTATGTTTAAAACGATGTTTATATTGTTTATATTTAAGCTAAATAATGAAAGTACATGTTTTCCAACTGGAAAGTAGACACTGGGTTGTTCCCACTCTGAACTCTTGTTGAAATCAGTGTAGTCAATTTTACCTGGCATTCCATCCTTTGGAAGGAACTCTCAGTGACCAGCCTGTGCCGGAAAGATCATAGTGTGTGTTCCCCGTGATGTCCCTGTAAATTTAAGTAACATCCACTTGGCTTTTAGTGTCCAGTGAGTCTCTGGAAAATTTATCATTTGTTTGGTGTAGGTGTTACTTGCTCTTTTAATGGGAATGTTTTACCAAACACAGTGGATGAAGAGTGTAGACTTTGGACACATGTCAACTGTGTCGTGAACGCAGTTTCACCTCCCTGAGCCTCAGTTTCTTTATTTGGAAAACTGGGATAATTTCTAACTTGTAAAGTCAGTATAAAGATTAGAAATAGTCGTAAAGTGCCATATACAGTGCGTTGAGAGTTAATTATAGCTACTATTATTACTGTTATTCTCCAGTCTCATCATGGTTTCTACCAGAGGTTTCAGGTCCTGTGAAGCAGGAGTTTGAATTTATATTTTCATTTTTCTCAGCATCAGGCACATATACTCATAATTGGCATTAACTGTATTTTTAAATTGAATTTTCTTCTATGATATCTCATGTTTTAACATTAAAAATACTTTATCAAACTATAAACAATTCATGTTTATTGTAGAATTAGTAGCAAATACAGACAAGAAAAAAGTAAAAACATTGAATTCCTGTTTAGAATCTGATTTCACTTTTGTGTATATTCTTCAAGACTGTTTTCCTTTTATTGTTTTATGTAGCATATTAAAGGGATCGTGACTTTGCTGATAATAGAAAAGTTTATTTGAACAAGCACCATGAATCAATATTGAGGATATTTTTAACATTTAACATTTTTTCTCAGTACACTCGGAATGCTGATTTTATTCATTTGAAATAAATTTAAACGTTTTGAACAAAGCTGCCATTCACATTAAAAAAACAAAACAAAACACCAAAAAAACCGACTTATGAATCAGATGCTTGCATTGAATTCTTCCAGAGCAACGTTCCTAGTTTCCCTTCTTGGGTGTCATCTGTTTTGACCATTTAATCTCATGCCAGCATTAAAAAGACAGTTTTATTTCTGTTTTACTGGAATATTCAATTTGATTTCTCATTGGTAATATTTTTGTGATTGCAGTGAAAAATTGAGAGCCTTAGGAAGAATACAGTTGACCCTTGAACTGCACGGGTCCACTTATGTGCAGCTTTTTCAATAGTAAATATTACACTACTCCACAACCCCACTGTGGTTGAGCCCGTGGATGCGGAACCTCGGATCAGGAGGACTGGCAGCCCTAACCCACAAGTTGTCCAAGGGTCAACTGTAAACAGTTGGCAGAATTTAGCCAGTAATACATTTAAAAATGTAAACTAAAGTTTAAGTCATGAAACTAGATGTGGAATTACTCTGTTTCTATCCTGCATTGGCTGATAATAACTGAAACCCAGCATCAACAAAGGACACTCAGACAGCCTGGTGTGCAGGTTGGTGGTCTGATTTTGTTCTGCACTGTAGGACGTCATCAGAACACGTGGACCACTCTTGACTGACGGGCATCCAGACAGGTTGCCATAGTGACAGGTTCTGGGTACAGAGTGTGTAAGAAGATGAAATGAGAATAGTGAAATTTTTTTTCAAAGGCTTCAACACTCAAGTATAATTTGATTCATAAGTGTGCTATCAGTGAAAAAGTATTTCTTAGATAAGGTTTTTAGCGTGTGTATTCTTTGATTGATGAGATGCTCTATCACCTTGTAGAGGTGCATTTTGTACATTTTACGACAATGTTATGTATGATTAGATCAAGTTGAAGTCCCTTCAGATGCACGTTGAAGGCGACATTAGGCCAAACCTCAAAACCTGTTGAGCATTATGTATTAAATGCTGTCAATGGGATGGAAAAATAGTAGATATTGTCTGCCTTTGAAGCATTTATAATTTAGCCCACTGGAAAAGCAAGAGAGAAAAAGTACCCAGCAACACATGAAATAGAGCTTACCTCTGTTTAAATTTATTCCTTGGGACATATGTAAACTTCAAAAGATGTATAGTTGAGTGTCACTTGTTCTGTTAAAATCTTGATGGTTATAAATTGAAACATTGAGAACATAAGCATAAATTGAGAATCTGCTCTCTAGCGTTTGATTTGACAGTGGAGCACTGAAGATCATTTTGTCTGTAGGGTATTGCCCTAGGCTAGGATTAATGTAAGGCATCCTTCAAGGGCAAGGCTTGTATTCTGCACGTGCGGTGGACTTCATAGTTTAATCTCCCCGTCCAAGAATGCCTTTTAATAGTGCTGGGCTGTCGAACCAGAAGTAGCAGTGCCCAGGTGAGAAAAAGTGGCCAGGGTATCGTCAGATGATGGCTGGCCTTGCCGTGCGTGGATGTGTAGCCTGAGCCTCAAGTAGGATGCTGGTGGTCGCTTTCCTCCCTGAGTCCACACTTCCTTTGAGCTGGGGGGGCCGGACCCCCATCCTTCTCCTGAAGAAACGCGACTTCTAAATTTTCACTTCTGGCCCGATCTTCCGCTCTTTTCCTAATGCTGTGTCTCTAATTAGTTTGCGAGTCACCTCTTCCAAGAAAATCTTAAAGTACCCTTTCTCGTCATTTCTTAATGCTCTCTTCTTTTGGCAATCATGCACACTATTTTAATCACGTCATTTTTCCTGATTACCCTCCAAGTTATTGTGTGTGTGCTTACAGGATTTTCAACAGCTCTCTCTTGCATGCCTGCTGTTTATTTGTCCTACGAGGTGGCAGCTCCTTCTGTAGGGGCCGTGTCTTCTGAGCAGAGTCTCCCCCTCCTTCTCTGCCAAAGAGCATGAATTGTTCAAAAAATTCTTAACTGAACAAATCTGGGCCTCCTAGGACTAGAATTTGGCATGAGAAGGAGATCTTGTCCCCTCATAGCTTTTAGTCTTCAGTGTTTCACGTGGTTGAAAAATTGGAAATTTCAAAGCATTATGACTTTGGGTGGAGTCATAATAACAAGAAAATTGGAAAACAAAATAGGACAATGGGTAATTTTGGTGCAATAGAGAACAGGGGTTATCTATCATTGATGAATGCTATGTGCTTATTTTCTTATAAAAAAGTCATGTTCTGTTTTGCATTTTGGTTTTCTTGTCATTATGGCTCAACTTCAAATCAAAACCTCATAAGATGAGGGGTTTTGAAAGAAATGGGCTCTTCCTAGCGTGTGTACCTCTGCTTCAAGTTGGCTGCGTAGGCTAGGAAATGGTATACTTCGTCCCAGATAAGATCAGATAAAAAAGTGACTTGCTGATATGTTTCTAGCTGTAAAATGAATGATAAGACAGTGAAACCTTTTAAAAAATAATCAAAGTAATGGTTTCTATCAATTGACATAAGTCATATTTAAGTGATTTAACATACTTAACAAATGCTGGGCTCAGGACATGAGGCATTTTCCATTGCCTGCAGCTACTGCTGAAAACACCATTAAGCATCTTGCTGAAATAAAATGCATACCAAATCCAAAACAGCAATTTACTCTTGTTGTTATCAGGCAATCAGTAGAGGAATTTCACTTAATTACCTCGGTCAGAAATGCCAATAGAACCAGGGAGTTTTCGATCTCGCATTGTCTCTCAGTCAGGATTTTTGTGACAAAATGAAAACGGCATTGATTCTTTAATTGATTTTTGAAATTCATTGCCTGCCCAGTATCTTTACTATTTTTTTTCTTTTTATTATCTTGATACCACTTTGTCACTACAGCTAAGTGTTTTATTGCTTCCCTAAGAGACAAGGTTAATATCGAACAGCACTGGAGTCTCTAAAACTAAGTGTAAGTCATCAATAATGCTCAGTGGGATACGGTGAATTAAATATTAAGAAACAAAATTTTTAGAGAATTACATGGCTTCAGAAAAATATAACGCTTGGAGTCCTCTATACATAGGAGATTCATTTGGATTCAAGCAAAAAGAGAAATGTTCACTGTTGAATAGAAGAGGTGCTTTATCTTCAACACAACTGTAGGTGTATATTCTGTGTAACACTCTTCATTAATAAAACAGAAGGTATTGAATTGATGTTTGTTAATAGAACAGACACGAATAAACCAATCTAACTTTTCATACGGTGGGCTCCATCCAAACACTTTTGTTGAATTCATGCCAATTTTAGAAATGACATTTAGGGACCTGAAGAAGGAGATGAAGTGGCTGCAGTCTGGCCTAGAGAAGTAGCAAGTGAAACAATACCAGCAAGTTATAAGAGGAACGTGCTCTTGGGACCTGCTGCCCAGCATGGTGATTATGGCTAATATCTGTGTCGTATCCTTGGAATTTGCTGAGAGCGTAGATCTGAGGTGTTCTCACCCCACGCAGAACGAGGTGATGATGTGAGGTGATGGATGTATTAATTACCTTGAGTGGGGGAATCATTTCATAACCTATACATCCATTAGGTCATCCTTAGAAAACATGACGCTGTGCAAACTTAAATATATACAATTTTTACTTGTCAATCACACCTCAGTTAAGCTGGAGGAAAAGATCAGCAAATGTGGGCCAGTTTCCACCACCACAAGCTTTGGTGCCTTTGCCCCTGGTTCTAGGCTAAGGACTCACGAGGCCCTCCGAGTGCCCCTTTTCCAGGGGACTCAGAATCCCTTTCAGCGTCCGTGGGGCTGGAGCTCCCTGCGCTATCCCAGCAGCGGCCTGGGCTCCCTTCCTGCCAACCCCCAGCAGACCACCTGCCCTCTAAGCCGCTGCCTCTGGGCAGAGGGCAGGATCAAGGCAGCGCTCGTAGGATGTGCTGTCACTGGGCTCTCTCTCTCAGATGGGCTCCCGATTTGTTTGTCGACCTTGACATTGTAAAAAGGAAGGAGGGAAAATGAAGCCAGATGCTCAGGTAGGTTCACTGCTCCTCACCAGCCTGTGTTTGGCCGTCCGTTTAGTAGTTTGTTTTTCTCATTCACCAGTTGTCCACAGTATTATCTGTTATAGAAAATTGATCTTAAGCAGATGAACAAAACTCTTACTTTGGGCCATCTGCTAGGACCCAGATGAGGACAGCACTGAGATTTTGCTGTGAGCAGACTCTTAATTAAAAGTGTCAGCAGAGGTCCCTCCACGGGGTGAGAGCGAGGAACTTTGCAGAACTTCTGCCCAAGTAGCAGGAACAGGGCACAGAGCAAGGAGGAATGATCCTTCCTAGAGCAGCACGTGGTCCTCTTAGCTGTGAGCCTGGCCCTGGGATTGGGGCACCGTCATCCATTTCTGTTCTCCGTGTGTGGGCATCTCATCACACTTCTGTTGGCCTCAGGTGGAGGTTTTTTTATTAAAATAGGTCCACATAATACACAAACCATTGCAGTAACAAAAGGAAAGCGTTTTATTCGTATTTACTTGGTTTTCCACATGTGTTGTAGAGATGCTGTCTATAACTTTTAAAACATATGAATTATTTTTAATTGTGAGAATTATGTGGTCCATCTACAATGTTTCTGTAAGGTACCAAACAACCTAAGGTTTAGGTCTGTGTAATGTAGTCAGGGCCATAAATATAATTTTTGGAAACAAAAAGTAACGTTTTAAATTTTCATTTCTGGGAAAGCTTAATGAGAAACCTTTATTGGCTGCCTACACCACATTCTGGAAAGGTACTTTTAGGTGAATTTATGACTTAGCTACCTGAAATTGCTAGCCATACTTTGGAGGAAAAATATCTTTTCCCATGAGGAGTTTAGTGGAGAGAAAATCAGATACGTGAAGAGGAAAGGGGCTGGGAGGTCCATGGGCACTTTGAACTGACAAGTGAGATTGTTCAGGGCCCCTTTTATTGATTCCACATATCTTCGGTGAACCTGGCAGATTTTCCCCAAGAGAGACCTAAGATAGCAGGGTCCTTGGGACTCAGAGCTGAGGTCTGCTGTTGAGATTGCATGGAGGTACCATCCCCGAGACCATGTAATAGTGATTCAAGTCAAGGCGTGTCTCTTATTTATTCATCTTCAGGGTTTGTCTATATTTGAAGGAGGGGAATCCATGGCAGTGCAAAAAACAGTTCTATAAATAAAATTCACATTTCTGCTGTAAATGGAAGGAGTAGGAAGGAACAAGCTTTTATGAAGTTGTAATATATCATAAAGCAGATTTACACCTTGCGTTGAAACGCGTTCAATGATGCCTTTCACAGATTGGTAAATACTGTAGGCACAGAACGTGTATGAATTTTAGCAAGCTATGCGTTTATTTGGGGTGCAGCAAAATGATCCCAAACATCCTTCAGGTCCATCCTCTGTGTCGGAAGCCTGTGTGACATTCAACATTCTCTGTCACTACCGTCCAAACATGTATCACAAAGTCTCCACACCTATACCTGGTAAGTAAGCCTGCGTTAGACCAGCCGTTGGCTCCCTGGCCCTGCCGTCTGTCTGTGGAATATATTGGGTCTGTGGGCGCTTCAAATGCTGTGCCAGAAGCACTCCGAGAAGTGATTCTCCTCCTGTCCTTTCCTACTGTGGCGGAAGAAATGGAAACATCTCTTTGCTTCTTTCAATACTGTAATCTTTGGCAATTTCTCTATCGCAACAGAAGTATTTTAAACCAACTCCAAATCTCCAGTGAGGGTATACTCCACGTTCAGTATCTATTCAGGTGTAAAAGACTCTGTGCAAAGTTCAGACACAGAAAGATGCAGTAAGATGCAGACTTATCACCCGATTCGTGAATTGCTGCTCTCCTGAGTCTGGCAGAAAGGTTGCAGGCATGGGGAGGGGAAGGCTAGCAAATGGGAAGGGGGTCAGGACTGTATTTTTAATGCAAAGTTTCTCTTCTTTCTTGCTATATATAAAAATATGCAAATAAAAAATAAAAAATCAGATTGAAAATTAAAGTAATAAAAAGCTATCTTCATAGGTGAAGCTGGTGACTTCTTTTTCCTAATTCTTGTTCAGAAATTCTCCTTGCAAATGGTGAGCTTGGAAGTTGTGACTGAGTTTATTTTAGGTCTTGGAGGTTTGATGTGTAAAGTGATAATGGACTCAGGGTACCACTATTAGAACTAATGCACAAGCATCTATTTTTTATAATATGCTTGGTGAATTAAATGGTACTCTATCAAATTTTGATAAATGCTTTAGTGTGGTTCTCAAACTTACTATTCTCAGAACTCCTTTATACACTTCAATATAATTGCGAATCGCAAAGAGCTTGTACTTACGTGGGTGATATCTATCAGCAGTTACTGTATTAGGTATTAAAGCTGAGAAATTTAAAGCCATTTATTTATTCATTTAAAAATAGCTATAATAAATCAATTTTGCCAGATCCAGGCAGCTGGATTTCATATTTGCTTCAGCATCACTTTGCTGCTATATGATATTTTGATAGAAGTAGGTGAAGAATATGTACTTGGAAAAGAGAAGAATGTTTTAAGAGCTTTTTTCAGATAATTGTGGATATTCTTTGATACTATACCAAAACTCAACAAGGGATGATTTCTTTTTTTTCTTTTATTAAAGCATCGTTGATTTACAGTGTTGTGTTAATTTCTGCTGCACAGCAAAATGATTCAGTTATACATATATATATATTCTTTTAAAAATATTCTTTTCCATTATGATTTATCATAGGATACTGAATATAGTTCTCTGTGCTCTACAGTAGGACCTTGTTGTTTATCCATTCCATATATAATAGCTTACCTCTGCTCACCCCAACTTCCCACACCATCCCTCCCCCAGTCCCTTCCCCCTTGGCAGCCACAAGTCTGTTCTCTATGTCTGTGAGCCTGTTTCTGTTTCATAGATAGGTTCATTTGTGTCATATTTTAGATCCCACATATAAGTGATATAATATGGTATTTGTCTTTTTCTTTCTGACTTACTTCACTTGGTATGATAATCTCTAGGTCCATCCATGTTGCTGCAAATGGTATTATTTCATTCTTTTTTTATGGCTGAGTAGTATTCCATTGTATATATGTACCACATCTTCTTTATCCATTCATCTGTCGATGGACATTTAGGTTGTTTCCAAGCCTTGGCTATTGTAAATAGTGCTGCTATGAACATAGGGGTGCATGTATCTTTTTGAATTAGAGTTTTGTCTGGATACATGCCCAGGAGTGGGATTGCTGGATCATATGGCAACCCTATTTTTACTTTTTTGAGGAACCTCCATACTGTTTTCCATAGTGGGTGCACCAACTTACATTCCCACCAACAGTGTAGGAGGGTTCCCTTTTTGACAAGGGATGATTTCTTTTTTTTTCTTTATTTATGGCTGTGTTGGGTCTTAGTTTCTGTGCGAGGGCTTTCTCCAGTTGTGGCAAGTGGGGGCCACTCTTCATCGCAGTGCGCGGGCCTCTCACTATCGCGGCCTCTCTTGTTGCGGAGCACAGGCTCCAGACACGCAGGCTCAGTAGGTGTGGCTCACGGGCCCAGTTGCTCCGCGGCATGTGGGATCTTCCCAGACCAGGGCTCGAACCCGTGTCCCCTGCATTGGCAGGCAGATTCTCAACCACTGCGCCACCAGGGAAGCCCCGGGATGATTTCTTAAAGGTTAGCCGCAATTTGGAATCAGAAACCATATCAGTGAACTGTTTATTCTTTGTTACATTAAAATCCATTGTAATAATCTTGCACTTTGAATGGATTTTTATTCATGCATGATTTTGCAAGATGATGCATTGGTGATTTGGGAAATATTGGTTCAGTAAGTTATGCAGACATTGACACGGTTAATTAAATAATATTTAAAAAAAGATCATATGCAGTAGTATATCCAGGAATATCTTTAGAAAATACTTTCAGTATTGGGAAGCTGTGAAACACTGTGAATTGTTTTCACTGAAGTCATAACCTTGTTTTGTTCAAGAAAGCATCTGCCCGGTACCCATGACTGAATAACTAGTTTGTCTGTTGTCGGTCCTTTCAAGTAAAGTAGTGTTCCATGAATCTCAGTCTTTCTGGGGATGAAACAACCTTTGAACATTGTTCCTGGCCCTTCCAGCACACGTGGCTGCCACCTGTCACCTCACCTGCATTCATTTACTGGCCTAGAATGCTTACTGTCCTTTGCTTTGTGAACAGCTGCACGTGAAGATCTCTGCATTGCCTTTCACATCAGGTTTTCCACACCAATAACCAATACGCACTAATTCTACCCCCTCCCCTCTACTGTCTCATCAGCCGCTGGAGATGTGGCTTGACCCCTGGTTGCCTAGCATTACCTCGCTCATAACCACTCACCCTCAAATTCACTGCTCAGTTCTTCATCTACTCTATCCTTGAAATCGTTGGGAGGTGTTTTTTTTGACACCGCCTGTCAACCCGTAAGACTCCTCTGTCCCCCAGGAAGACCCGGTTCTGATCAGCACACTCTCATCTCCATCCTGGCTCCACCCTTGGGCAGGGCCTTCACCTGTTTTCCCGCCCGGTTCTCCTCCTGGTCCCTCACTTTGTAGGGAGTTTACCCTGATGACTCTGGAAATCACTTCCGTTGTGTTGACTCCCATTCGTGTGCCACCTCTGTTTCCAGTCCCTCGTCTGTGATGGGATCTCTGGTGGCTTCAGTTCTTCCAGACCTTCCGGAGCAGGGAGAGGCTCACGATGTTTGCGAGCCCCTGCCTTTCCGTCTGGGTGTGCTGCTTCCTCTCCAGGAAGTCACGTCCCAACCCCTATGTTCATCCTCGTCTCCGTCCACGGCACCTTTGCGCTTCCTGTTGCCCAGGCAGAGTCTCATCCCTTGCTCTTCCTTTGCTTCACACCCGTTTCCAGCGGGTCCTTCAGGAAGTTCTTTCCACTCCCCTTGCTCGGTCTCTCTCTCCTGGGGTACGTAGGTCAACTCCTAGCCTCACACTGTTCTTCTGACTCTGTTTATGCCCCTTGAATTGTGTCACTGCTCTGTTCAACAACCGTATCATCCCCCCCTAAGTCTCATGGCTTCTGTGAAACCAACCTTGTCCACTCCGAACTTTGGTCATTTCTGAAATCCTGCAAAACTTGCTCTGTATTACTGGTTGTACACGTAGTTATGTGCCGTCGCATTTGGTGTGCATTTGAAGTTTATTAATCAGCCCCTCGGGATAAGCACAAATTCCTTGAGTATAAAGGCCACGCCTTACATTTCCCTGGAGCAGTGGCGGTAGAGCCCTGGGCGCACAGTAGGTGCTAAATAGGTAATTGGTGATTGGCTGATATTTGACATTTCCAGGAGATAGACACTGAAACAGGGATTAAAATCTCTTTTGTTTTCAGTCTCTGCAACTGGAATTTCCTCTATTTTTAAAAAGGAGCTATACTGTATTTCCCCCATTCTTTCTTTGTGCTTACTATATTGAAGGACTATTTTCTTCCTTTTTTTTCCCCCACAACTAAGTTTTATCATTCTGCTTTTATTTTTATTTTTTAAAAATTTTATTGAAGTATAGTTGATTTACAGTGTTGTGTTAATTTCTGCTGTACAGCAAAGTGATTCAGTTATATCTTTTTATATATTCTTTTCCATTATATTATATTTATAGTGTTGTGTTAATTTCTGCTGTACAGCAAAGTGATTCAGTTATATCTTTTTATATATTCTTTTCCATATATTCTTTTCCACCCTTCGCCCTTGGCAACCACAAGTCTGTTCTCTGTACTGAGAACTATTTTCTATTTGGCTTCAGGTGTTGCCCCTTATTTTATTTCCTTCCTTTTCCCCCTCATTTCTGATTTTTAAAAACTCTACTTTAAGGATGACCATAAATCCATGAAGGAAGGACTCAGTAGGAGCAGATATATTTTTAACTGAAGAAAGTTTTACAGTGGGAATTTTCCCTTTTGCCCTCATTCTGGTCTCTTAGAGAATTGTAATGTAGTTGAGGAAAAGTCTACCTTCTGTTGACTCATCAGTGACCTTTCCTTTCTAGGTCTATTTTGACAAGACTAAATTGTTTTTTAAAAGTTGGGAATATAAGCTAAAGTAGAGATGAATATAACCACCAACGTACTTAGGAGTTAATCTATATTTTTTCCCCTTTTCAACAATGTGGATAACTGAAAATCAAGGAAATCCCAAGTAACTTCACCTAAGTGAACTATCCTTACCTCCAACCCCAAGAAATCATGTACAGAGCGGGTTACAGGTAATACACCTTTAATTCTTCCTGCTTGCTCTCTGAAGGCATTTTGGGTGGGCAGGTTAGCCCAGGTGTGGTGTAAATAGGATCAGAGTAATCCAGGGTGAGCCCTGGAGAGGTGTCCCTTACGTGCTGGGAGCAGGGTCGACCCAGGTTCTTCTGGGTATCAGCTGGGATGAGTCAAACCCCTCCTGGTGGAGGAGGTATCAGGGCATTAGTAAGAATGGATGTGAAGAAAACCCCAATATCTCTATTATCTCCATTCTTAGTCCTGGGCCTGAGGTGGGCGTTTTTGGAGAATCTGTTTCTTCAGTGGTCATGGGAGCAAAGTCAAAAGAGGAGCTTTCTGAGTGCTGCCTGGTATCAGCTGCCCGGGACCCCTGGAAAATGGCACAGAAAGACTGTCATCTCATGTCTGTGTTTTCAGCCCAGTGCTTCTGTGAAATGTTTTAGAAAGTATTTTATGACATTTTAAAGCAAGTGATGAGCCTTCTGCAAATAGATTTTTAGTGTTTAATCTTAGAGATGGTGGTAAGGATGCAGAGATTGCTTACCACACACTTTCAGTGATGCCGCAGGCCAAACTGAGCAGTTTTGAGAACAGTTCGGTAAAATGCAGATACAGCCATACCCCATTTATCTCTCATTTTGAAGCAATGATGAGTTTTGTAAAAGTGGTTTTCCATATATGTGATGCCTCTCCTGATAAGCCACGCTTTCTTCATTTTTAAAACCCATCTCCTGACGCGTTGCCATCATTTTGCACACGGCAAGTCTCCTTGCTGTGCTGCTTGACGTGCTCGGAGATGACCGAGTCCGCAGGCTTTTGTCCCTCGCGCAGTGGCCCCTGCCTGCCCGCTTCTTGAGCTCTCCTGTTTACTCTGCTCATTTTGCTCTCCGTGTGCGCCTAGCAGCTCCCCTCATTCCTTTCTGACACGTGGCTTCTGCTCGGTGGCAGGGAGGGCCCGGAGCTCCGCTTTCTGGAACCGTGCTCCTGGGCTCCAGGCGAGACCCTGAAGGCTTTCCTGCCGACAGAGAGTGTAAACTTCACCACGTGGGTTTGGGACACATCTTTTGTTTTTGGGTTTTTTTTTTGCTTTTAGCTCTTTTCTGGCTGAGCGATGCTCCGGGCATTACACATCTCAGATGAGGTGGTGTTGCGCCAGGGCCCCCGTGACTTTGGGGGCTGTCTGCTCTTTCTCATGCTGGAAAGAAAACTGGTGGTGCAGCTTCTCAGAGGCTCGGCTGACCAAAGCCAGAAACTGTTGAGTGGGCTGGCTCCCGAGTGTCTAGTCTTGGGATGTTTTCTTCAAAAGCTAATTGGTTTTTAACAGCGTTACTGGGGTATAACTTACATGCACTGGAATTTGAGGAGTTTTGGCAAACATATACAAATGTGCAGTTTGTGGTGAGTGAGAGAGCTGGGCAGGCTTTGGATCTCAGACCTTCTGCAACTCTCTCACTTCTGACGTCCCCTTAACTTTCCAGGTGCTCAGCTGTTCTGAGCGTCGTTATTCCTCTGTGGTCGGCCACCTCTCCCTTCTCCCCGCATGACCTGGCAGAGACTGATCTGTCTTCTGTCCTAAGGTGTTGCCTTTTCCAGAGCGTCACATAACTGGACTTGTATAGTATGTACGCTTTGGAAGCTGCCTTCTTTTATTTACCGTGATATGCGTGGGATTCATCCCCCTGTATGTCCCACCCAGTCATCCCTTTTAATTGCTGAGTAGTTTCCATTTTATGGACGGCCTGCAGTTTGTTTATCCACCTAACAGTTGAGGGGCATTTGGGTTGTTTCCAGTTTTTAGCAATTTTGAAAAAAAACTTCTATGAACATTTATGTACAGATGAGGTAAGTATCTAGGGGTGGGATTGTTGGGAAATATGGTAAATGCATATTTAACTTTGTAAGAAACTGGCAAACTTTCCCCAAGCAGCAGTACAATTTTACAGTCCTACCTGCAGTGAATGAGAGTTTCAGGTGATCTGTGGCTTCACCTGCAGTTTGTATTTTCAATTAGAAAAACAATTTTAGTCGTTTTATACTTGTATTTCATTTGTGATTTGATTTTGCATTTCCCTAATGACTGGCGGTGTTGAGCCTCTTTTCATGTGCTTATTTGCCACCCACGTATCTTCTTCTGGCCATGTCTATTCAGATCTTTTGCCTGCATTTTTATTATTGGGTTGTTTGCTTTTTTTTTCATTGAGTGTTGAGAGTGAGTTCTTTATGTACTCTAGATACAAATGATTTATCAGATATGTGTTTTGCAAATATTTTTTTCCTACTGTGGCTCGTCTTTTCATTCTCTTAACATTGTATTTTGAAAAGCAGAAGTTTTAATTTTGATGAAGTCCAATTTACTGATTATTCTTTTCTAAATTGTGCTTTTCATGTCATAGCTAAGAGTTCTATGCCTAATTCAGAGTCTTAAATATTTTCCCCTATGTTTTATTCTAGAAACTTGATGGTTTTATGGTTCACATTGATGTCCAGGACCCATTTTGAGTGGATTTTTATATGTAGTTCAGTGTGTGGAATGAGGTTCATTTTTTGGTTTTGCGTGTGGATGTCTAGCTGTTCCTGCACCATTTGTTGAAAAGACTGTCCTTTCTGCATTTCATTTCTTCTCACATTTTTCATAACCAACTGACCATATTTGTGTTGGGCTGTTTCTGGACTCAGTAGATCTTCTGTTGATCTCTGTACCTTTCCTTTCACTAATATTGAACATCCTTGATTACTGGAGTTTTGAACACAGATTATGTGTGACCTCTACTTTTATTCTTCGTTTTCAACATTGTTTTGAGCTATTCTAGATCTTTTGCCCTTCCAAATAAATATTAGACTCAACTTGTCAATTTCTGCAGAAATCCTGGTGAGATTGATTGGGATTATACTGATCGAGAGATCAGGGAGAATCTACATGTTAACAATATTGAATTTGATATACCATGGACATACTCTATCTCTCCATTTATTTAGGTCTGTGATTTTTTAATCAATGGTTTTTAGCATTCAGCATACAGATCTTGCACGTATTTTGTTAGATTTATGCATTAGTGTTTTGTTTTTGGAGCTATTGTACATGGCATTTTAAATTTTAATTTACAATTGTTCGTTGCAAATATATAGAAAAACAATTGATTTTTATATTTTGACCTCAATCCTGAGATCTTGGTAAACTCATTAGCTCAAGCTTTTTGTAGATTCTTTGGGATTTTCTACTTAGACAGTCATATTGTCTGTGAATTAAGACTATATTATTTCTTCCTTTCCTAACCATATGTCTTTATTTCTCATTCTTACTTTATTGCACTGGCTAGTGCCTCTAGTATGATATTGAATGGGAGGGGAGAAGGCAGACCTGCTTGACTTCTTCCTGATCTTAAGGGGAAAACATTCAGACTTTTATTACTAAGTGTGATGTTAGCTGTGTGTATGTGTAGGTATATGTTTATGTTCATATATATGTAATGTTTCTGTATATATGTTTGTATTGATCTATATCTATATATGTCTGTTATAGATGTCATTTATCAGATTGAGAAAACTACTTTGTATTCCTAATTTGCTGAGAGATTTACCATGAATGGATGCTGAATTTTGTCAAATGCTTTTTCTGCATCTATTGAGACAAACATGTCATTTCCTTTTTTAGTCTCTTGAGATGTGGAGTTGAGTTGATTGATTTTCAAATGTTGAACTAGATTTGACTTCCTGGGATAAACCCCACTTGTTCATCATGTATTATCTTTCTTTACATGTAGTTGGACTCAATGTGTTAATATTTTATGAAGGAGCCTTGTGTCTGTTTTTAAGAGGCTTATCCATTTGCAGTTTTCTTTGCTCATAATATCTTTGTTTGGTTTTGATATCAGGCCTCATAAATGTCCCCCAGTGATGGTTTTCTCATGATCAGACTGGATTTATGGGGTTTTGGAAAGAATACCACAGAGGTGGAGAGCTCTTCTTGTCACAGGGGATATCCATGTGACATCCCTAATGAAATGAACCTTCATTACTTGTTTAATATATTGTTTATCAGAATTCTCTACTGTAGACTTTCTCTTTATCCCCTTCCCTACTCTATTTGTAGAAAGCAAGTCACTAAAGCCTCCAAAAGGAGGTGGGGTGAGAATTAACCATCGTCTCCAGTAGGGGGGATCTTGATCTCTATGTATCTGTTCTTTGGAATTCTCCTGTAAGGAATATTTGTTTCTTATCTCCAATTTATTTATTTCTTCAACCATTTATTCACATAATTATGGACTCCTGTGTGTATATTTTCTACTCTGGTTTATAATCCAATATTATGTTATTTATTTTATTGTTCCAATTTTTTACCCTACCTCTATATTGCCCCTCCCCCTGTCTCTCTTCCCGCTGGTAACCACTAGTTTGTTTTCTATATCTGTGAGTCTGCTTCTTTTTTGTTTTATTCACTAGTTTGTTGTATTTTTTAGATTCCACACATAAGTGATATCATACAGTATTTGTCTTTCTCTGCCTGACTTATTTCACTTAGCACAATGCCCTCCAAGTCCATCCATGTTGCTGCAAATGGCAAAATTTCATTCTTTTTTATGTCTGAGTAGTATTCCATTGTGTGTGTGTGTGTGTGTGTGTGTGTGTGTGTGTGTGTATATATATATATATATATATATATATATATATATATATATATATATATATACATCTTCTTTATCCATTCATCTGTTGATGGACATTTAGGTTGTTTCCATACCTTGGCAATTGTAAACAATGCTGCTGTGAACATTGGGGTGCATGTATCTTTTCAAATTAGTGTTTTTGTTTTTTTCAGATATATACCCAGGAGTGGAATTGCTGGGTCATATGGTAGTTCTATTTTTAGTTTTTTGAGAAACCTCTGTACTGCATCAATTAACATTTCCACCAACAGTATACGAGGGTTCCCTTTTCTCCACATCCTCACCAACACTTGTTACTTGTTGTCTTTTTGATGATAGCCATTCTGACAGGTGTGAGGCGAGATCTCACTGTGATTTTGATTTGCATTTCCGTGATGATTAGTGATGTTGAGCATCTTTTCATGTGTCTGTTGGCAGTTGTTCTTGTTTTGGTCATTGGTGTTCTTTCATCTTGGCTCCTGTGTTCCTTTGGCATGTCCTTTTGAAATGTCTTGTTATTTTAAGAACTTCCTTTGTTTCTATTACTACAAGTTTCTCCAGGCTCATCTTGTACTTTCTCTGCCATGGAATCAGCCATTTATCTAAGGAGCCTTGGTTGTATGCTCTCACACTCGCCTACACTCACCAAAACTTTTGGCTGAAATCCTCTTACCCCTTTGGTTGGCGGTCTTTTCCTCCCGTGCTCTGCCCCAGGGAAGCTAGCGCTCTGCCCTGCCTCTCCTTGGAGGAGTCTGTCTGCCCTTAGATTCCAGGCTAGTTGGTTGCCCTGTGATCCCAACTCTCTGATGAGTTCAGGAAGGTTATAATTGTCTAGATTATCTGGCTTTTTCTTGTTGTTAGGATGGGTGTGATTCTCTTTGTAGCTCTTTACATTCCAAGGTGAAGCTGGGTCATTTTTGTTATGGGAAATGTTTGGGAGGACAAGATGGTGGTAGAAAACTTGGGATGACCCTTGGGAATCAGTGTGAACTGGGTCCATAAGTCCTGGTCTCCAGCTTGGCCACTGAACTGCCCTGAGTTAAGAGTTCAACAGAGAAGGGCTGGACCCTGAAGCCTGCCTAGGGGAGCTTATCTGGTCCGTGGTGATCTGTGGGCTTTCTTGATCTTGGTCTGGACTCCCAGGCCAGGCCACAGTAAGGCTGGCCCTTGCTGGACCAAGGAGAGGCGGGTGGCCTTCCGGCACGGGCTGTGTGGTTTCGCACATCACTGTGGAGTGCGTTACGGTCTCCAGTGGGCTAACCTTTGTTGCAAACCTCAGTTCCCAGGGTCGAGTTGTAGCTGAGTGTTCCAGTCCTGAGGGCTCTTGTTTATATTCAGAGAAAAAAGTATCAGCTGCTAACACTGATGGTTTCTACTTCAGGAAGACAATTCACGAATGTCTTCTAAGAAAAAGTTTCCCTTAAGACACAACACAAAGAAAAAAGGTATGTCATGTAGATGCTGAATAAATAGAAATGTATCTATTTTGTAATAATTCAGCCATGGGTGAGGATACATGTAAGATCAATTATAAACAGCTAGTCAGATTTGTCTCCTGAAATATAGTTAAAATATGCATAGAACATTTGATAGAGAAAAGGTCTTATTTCCTGCCCCCCATAAAACCCCATAATAATAACACCACCAATTAGAAATTCCTTTCCTAAGTTTTTCCATAACTATTTATTTATAATCACAGTTGTTTAGATTTGTAGTTTTAGAAGTGGTTTACAAAGGGTTTTTTGGCATAGCATACTACCCATGAGGATTCGGAAAATGATATATTACAGTATTAAATGACACAATGCATTGCAAACTGTAAAAATGGACACGTTAACCATTTGTCTTTTTATTACGTAAGTTGGCTATTTTACAGATGAGGAAACTGAGGCATAGAGAGGGTGAGCATCCTTCCCAAGGTCACAGGGTGATTTCCTACATTACTGAGCTTGTAACGTTGGCCAGAACTCAACCCAGGGTGTGTCTTTCCATCCCAAGGCCTTGAACTGTGGCTCAGATCTCTGTCAATAACCTGTATGCTCTTCGGATGTAGTTTAGTCCTCCAAACAAAGCACCTGCAGCCCTCTGTTCTTTGAAGTGTGGTGATCACAACCCTGTGAGACAGTCGTGTCCCATGAGATTAGCTGGTAGTGAGGATTATCTAACACTGTGTGGCTGTCTCCCCTCTCTTCTTCTGTGGGCTCTGTGTGAGGACCGGCGATTGTTCCCCCTGAAGAAAGTAGAGGAGGAGTGTTGGCCATGGGAGGCTGAAGGGGTCCCTGGTAGCTTGGACGGAGGTAGATGAGCCCCGACTCCCTAGTCCTGTGGGCAGGGGATCACCTATCACATCTCAATAGCTGACTTCTGTTAGCATTTATACGTGATTAAAATGAGATTAAACCAACCCCAAGGGGAGCCTTGAAGGGAAAAGAGATCTGAAAGAACATCTCTAAGGTTTCCTTTGGAAGAGGTGAGCACGGGCATCTTTTTGGACCCCAGGAAGTAGAGCTACCAGGAGTCGGGAAGGATGGCATCTGGGGACCAGCGAGGCTGGGTGAGGGGAGGGTCGGTCATTTTCAGGCTCCAAGAGGGTAGCGAGTTCTTTGTGTGACGTGACCTTTCATGCTGTTTTTCATCTCTGGCTTGGGAGGAAAGACAGATCCAGGAAGACGGGCTTCCTCAGACCAACCCTGCGTTATAACATTTTGGGTTTCAGTTTTAAAATTGAATTACAATTGTCAGTGTCCCACAGTCAAAATCTTTCAACAACAATTTCCATTGAATGTGAGGGAAATAGAATTTCCATTGAATTTTGGGAGAATGTGTACCTTTTGATTTTCTACTCTTCTTGGTAACTTAAGAGAAAACTCATCATCCATAAATGCCAGTAAGATGATCAGAGAAGATTTTTTTGTTTTCACGAAAAGAGGTTTATAAAGTAGACCCCCAGGTATTGAAATATGAAGGTGGTGTTTGCTCCACCGGGGAGCAGACAGCCACTTGCGCCCCAGGTCGCCACCTACTGACCAGAGAGAAACCTGCTGGGGGGTCACACGTAAGTCTGACATGCGTGTCCATTCGGTTTAGGGTGTGGTCTAACCCCCTGCTTCTCTTTTCCTTTTTGTTATTTGATTTTTTGTTACTTGATTTCCCTTTTGTTATTTGCTCTTGAGGTGACAGTTCACCCCAGAGAGCAATCTCCGAGGGCAGTCAACCTTCCCTTTCAGCCTCTCTGTGCCCTTCTCTGCAGTCAAGGTCCTGAGTACTTAAAAAAATCCCATTACGTGCTGTCGGCTGTTATTGAGCCTTAAGTATATAAAACATATATTGAACCATCTGCTGTAACAATAATTTAAAAATATGCACGGATTCCACAATTCCTCCATAGACATTTCCTTCTGATTTTTATTTTCATTTTAGCACCCTTGCCAGGTGACGATCCTCATTTTACAGGGGAGGAAACAGAATGATTACCTGTCTTGTCCTTGGTGGCAGAGGTGACTGAAGAAACAGCAGAAATTCAAGCAAAACCACCTCTCTTCCCTCTCTCCCCTGTTGCC
This sequence comes from Balaenoptera acutorostrata, assembly GCF_949987535.1. Taxonomy (NCBI): domain Eukaryota; kingdom Metazoa; phylum Chordata; class Mammalia; order Artiodactyla; family Balaenopteridae; genus Balaenoptera; species Balaenoptera acutorostrata. Next base: position 92,123,004 of record NC_080075.1, on the reverse strand, counting down.
AGCGAGGCACTGTGCTGGGTGCCGGGCACCGGGGTCAGCTGGGCTGCGGCCCTGGAAGCGTGGGCTTGCAGTGGGTTCGACAGTAACGCCGGCCCTGAGCGCCTGATGAGCGCGGGTTGTGAGTGATGTCAGGACCCCTCTGGTTGTTTTCCAAGTGGCCAGGCTGCCGCTCGGCTCTACCGGACAGCTGTGAGGGTCAGTTACAGCCTCCAAGGCCTCCGAGCAGTGTTTCACTCAAGCACATTACACCGGGCTGTTGGAGTTAAGCAGCCAATCCGAGGCCGCCGGAAACCGTGGCCCAACACAAACATTTATTTGGGGGAAGGGAATGAGCCTATTTCACACCTCCCTTAACAAATGTTACCTTCCCTGCTGAATACTCTTGGCTGTTAGCCATCCATCCTGTCAACTTCTAGAGAATCAGGTGCTTAAAAATCTCAGCATTCTTAGCAGTGGCAACACTGTTTCCAAAACACTGCAGTATCTTATATTTTGTGAGAGTTTGCAAGTTTCATTCTTCTAGGAGAATGAGGCAATTTTAAGTCCCTGAAGTTTAATTCAAGTCAGTAATACTTTTTTTTTTCCTCACTGGGAATAATTTTTGGCTGTGTTCTAGTGCAGTTATTTTTGTTTGTTTTTGGGAATTGGGAAGTGGAGGGATATTCAAAGAGAAGGAACCAAAGAATCAGAAAAACAAATCAATTTTTTTCCACTGTGATTTCCACCTGCTTCTCTTTGCTTCAGAGCGTTTTTCATTCACAGTTCCGGGGGCAAAGTCCCAGGAACAGCACGATACTGCCCAGTGCCCAGGCTGCCTGGCTTATAAATCCCTTTTTGCAGTGTAGACACAGGTGGGTCTCCTGGCCGTTTGATTCCCCTGGGTGCTGTGAACCCAAGAACCATGAACTATAGCTTGGCCAGGCCAGATGCTCATTCTAAAAGACCTCATTACAGGTCTCTCTCTCTCTCTTTTTTTTTTTTTGGCTATGATTTTAGTCAATCTGACAACTTAGGAATTGTTAAAAATGAATTTTTAACATTTGTTTATGATCATAAATTAGCTTGGCTCTCTGATGACCTGTTATTGTCATTCAAAGAGCTGCGAACAGTTGGTGACGATTCGGGTCCAGGAGGCAAGACAGGACCCTCTCATGAGTGGGGAGCACAGACCCAGTGGTGGCCTGGCCTTTTTGCTCAACATCTTTTTAGTTCAAAGCACATCGTGGCTTTGCGGTGATTTTCCTGAGTGTCTGTTTTGACAGCCTCTTCTGACCTGTGGTAACAGTTGGTTCTAACAAACTGAATCATGAGGGTTTATTTTTTAATTCTCCTTTTGTTTAAATCTTTGGGTAAAGCTGGGGGACTTACTTGCCTGAGCCAGGCTTCTGTTCGTCTTCCCTGCTGTTTGTATGGTTTTCATCAGAGGGGCCTGAGCAGAATGGTGGCTCTGGGTCTCAGGGCCCTCAGCCCTCCCCATCCCCCCCGCCAAGGGAATCTTTCCCCCTTCTTTTCTCTTCCTGTCAGGTGGCCAGTGGATAAAGCCTCTGCCCTTGGGAGCTGTTACCAGTTATTCACATCACACAGTGAGATGAAGTCGGTGACTCAGCTTCCCCTGTACATGGAAGCCAGCTCTTCTTTGAGGAAGCTGACTGTTAGTAAGTAGGTGTGGGAGACCCGGTAACTGAGTTCTAAATTCAGATGCTCTGACAGTCACCCCACGCAGGCTTGTGACAGCCTCCCTGCTCTGTAGGTCAGGATGTCAGCCATGCAGGAAATGATTCCACCGAATATGCGCCTTGTTTCCCCCAAGGAGGAGGAAAACTGAAAGAAAACCTAACGGTTACTGTTGGCTTGGCGGTCCGGGCCCCGATCTCGCGCTGTGAATGCTCACATGCCCGGCAGCACGTCTGAATGCGTCTGCGCATCCTCACAGGTGTGCGGTAGGCAGTAACTGGCTAGTTGGTGTTTCTTTTGCTTCTGTAAATTATGAGCGCCGTTATTTGAGAGGCTCGTGTTTTGGCAAGTCCATTTAGAGATATTCTGTGATCCTTTACTTAGATGTAAAATAATGCTTGGGTTTGCCACGTGGGACAAAGCAGAGTAAGCACTGAGCCTGCATCCCACGCCTGCTAATAGCCCTGGACCCTCTGCGTCGACCCAGACCGGGTGCAGGGCCCAGGGGCTCATTGATAAGAGGAGGTGGTGGAGTCAGATGCTCCTGTAGGTTCTGAGTCGCGCTGAATTTGTGAAACCCGCGTGGGGTCTGCTCTTCGCGTTATCTTTTCTGGACTGATTAGTGTGAGCGGAGAGCTGCCCATCCCTCCGTGCTGAGGCTGGGCAGACAGTCCGGGAGGTCCACCTTGGGGATAGCAGCCGTGGGGACGAGAGCTCAGTGGTCACTCGGGCTGGTGGTGGGACTGACTTTAATTTGCTGGAGGTTGTTTGAGTTTTGAATCCAGAGTCTTTGCCTTTAGACAGAATGAGTTCCAAATAATCCTAGAGAAAAGTGTTCACGTTCTTTTTTCTCCTTGGATACTTTCCTTACTACTGAAACACAAGTTGTTTATGAGAATCTAAAACCTCTCTCTCTTTCTCGTGCTAGTGGAGCTAACTCATCTCCTGTGTAGCATTTGATCTATATGAAGCCCCTCTCCAGTCTCTTAGGCTAAATAATCTTAGCCTGATTAAATGACCTTCTGAGTTTTATAAACATTGTTTCTTAGCGATTATAGAACAAGTTAGATTTATTCGGCAGCTTTCCTCTTTAGAGGTTGAAGACGACGTGCTGTATTCATAGGGGTGCGTGAAGAGGGGTCATTTCCTTTGCCTTCCTGGTAGCCAGAGCGGGTGTGGGCTTTCTCCTGTTTGTAGACAGCCCTCCTCCAAAGTGGTCCTAGAGAAGCTGTCAGAGGATAAATTAAAATTGCTGGGAAGATGCTAATATGTAATTAATTAAAAATTGTTTTAAAAATATTTTAGAATCGAAAAGAAGCAAAAAGGAGGAACCGAGCATTAAAATGAACCGTAATGGTTTAACTCACCCATGTGTGCCGCGGACAGTGTAGTAGACCCAGGGCTCTGGGGACACGTACCAGCCTCGCCCCGTTACCTGCGGTGTCCAGAGCTAGTCATTTCACCTCTCTGAACGTTATTTCTCTCACCTTCAGATTCGACAGCACATGTGATGCTAGATGAGAAAAGTAATCTGAAAGTATATTGAAAACTCTAGAACTGTACGCAAATGCAAGGTCATTCTTTGTTCTTCACCTTGCTCTTCTGAAGCATCCCCGAGTCCTCCACACCTGTTTTACTGTGCTGTGTAGTGGGGTCTCGGCTGGGCGTGCGCTGCACCTTCATCACCGCCCTACTCTCGTGGCCAGCCATTTCTGTTCACCTGATTTTTAAAAAAATTTATTTATTTTATTTATTTATTTTTGGCTGCATTGGGTCTTCGTTGCTACACGCGGGCTTTCTCTAGTTGTGGTGAGCGGGGGCTACTCTTCGTTGCGGTGCGCGGGCTTCTCATTGCGGTGGCTTCTCTTGTTGCGGAGCATGGGCTCTAGGCGTGCAGGCTTCAGTAGTTGTGGTGCATGGGCTCAGCTGCTCCGTGGCATGTGGGATCTTCCCGGACCGGGGCTCAAACCCATGTCCCCTGCATTGGCAGGTGGATTCTTAACCACTGCGCCACCAGGGGAGTCCTGTTCACCTGATTTTGGCTCGTCCTCTAGTTGACATTTTACCGTTACTCTGCGCTAAATAAGTGTTCAGCTTGAAACATCTGCCAACATTGAATGGCCCAAGAACGCATCTTATCTGCTTTTACCATATACTTTTGTTGCATTTCTAGGCAAATTTTATAGGAATAGTACCTATAGCATAGTGAGTTCTCATTTCTTTCAAATGAGTCTCTGATATGTTTTTATCAATATGAATAAAAGAAGGGTAAATAGCTTATAACATGATTGAAATTTAGACTAGGGAAGGACCTTAAAGACCCAGTAGCCAATCTCTCCTTTACAATTTTTCTTCTTTTGGGATTCTAGTCCCACTAATATTAATACACAGTGTGACTGTGAACACGACTTATTTGAAGCCTTATCTGAATCTTATTTTTTCATGTGCAAAATAAAAGGTAAGCACAAGGTCACTGGTTTTCAGTCTTTGAAAGAAGACATCAGAAAACTTTATAGTAGAGAAATCTGACAGACACCACCTACCCAAGTGATCAAGGTTCCTATCACCAGTGATAAAGTGATGTTGATATAATATACCTCTTGGTGTGATGCAGTGAGAGGGCTCTGGTGTTACTCCCCCAAATCCATAACTCCAGTCCAAAATGAGAAAGTATCAGCTACACCCGAATTGGGGGACATTCTACAAAATACCCAACCAGCACTCTTCAGAAGTGTCAAGTCATGAGAAATAAAGACTGAGAAACTGTCACAGTTTGGAGGAGATTAGGAGAGAATATGAGTATATGCAAGGTGCTATCTTGAATTGGATCCTGGAGCAGAAAAAAGGACATTAGTGGAAAAACTAGTGAAATCCAAATAAGTCAGTTAAGTAGCATTGTCCGAATGTTAATTTCAGTTTTTACAAATGGACTGTTGTTAGGTAAGATGTTCACAGCAGGGGAATCTGGGTGAACAGTATATTGGAACTCTCTGTACTATCTTTGCAACATTCCTGTAAGTCTAAAATTGTTTTAAAATAAAAAGGTAAAAGAAACACCAGAACTTCTTTTTCCCCAAGTGGAAAGGGAAAAAAGGAACTGTTTGGTGGAAGAGAATGTGGGTGGGCTGAAATCCGTACATTCAGCCTTCCCTTTGCTTCTTACTGACGTTCTCCCCCCAGTTTCCCGAGACATCTCCGAGGGCCACCAGGGCTCCAAGGAACACAGTGGGAGTACAGTTTACTGACCAACCTCTTACGGGCCTTTCAGCTTAAAAAACTATGGCTCCAAGTCTTCCAAGGAGTAATATTTGAGCAGTAATAGAACTCAATCAAGTTAAATTTTTCTGATCGATTGACCCTTGGGTTTGATAACATGGAAGTCATTTGCAGCATTAACAATAGATTGTTCCTATAGAAAGATGACCTCAAAGCCGGATAGGAGTTAATCCAAAAAATGGGAGGAGTGGAAATGGAGATGTCCAGCACAGGCAACACTTCCCGGGTGTTCAGGCTGGAAAGGGCAGCACAGACTGGGGCAGTAGGTAGAGGTGGACACGTGGTCAAGGTTGGATCCCTTTTTTAAAGGTAGTGGGTGTTCCAGCATGTTTGTCCTGATCTAAAGGGGAACAAACTGATGGTGCAGGAAAGAGAAGGGATAATTGCCAGGAGGATGTGCTTGGGTAGGTAAGAGATGTGACATCCGTGTACAGTTTAGAAATAGGACAGTCCATCCAGAGTGATGTGCAAAGTAACAGAGTGTATGGGTACAGATGGTGGTGGGTTGAGAAGTGCAGGGGCGGGAGCCTGTGGGAGGTCTCTCTGATCACCTCCATCTTCACAGATAGACACAAGGTCATCAGCTGTGAATGCAGAGGGAGGGAGTGGAGTTTTGAAGAGAAAGATCATGAGACGGTTGCTTGGAAGAGCGAGCTACTGGATGGACCCAGGGATGGTATTAGGGTTATGCTGTAGAGCTAAGGGATACTGGGAAGTTAGTGATCATGAATCAAAGGAATGAGTCCGGTGATGGACCGTAATCTCTGGGTGGGATGAGGAAGGAAGCATGCCCAAGGTGGGAGAGGGCCAGAGGGATGGCGGCAGGGTCGGTGGGGCGGGGCGGGTGATGACCAGGTAGAGGAATCAGAGTTGGGGCACTAAGGGGAGAGGGCTGTAAGGACGGGAGGGTGGAGCCGAGAGGGTTAGCATTCTTGGTAAGGACGAGGTGTAGGGTGTGATCGTGGGAGTGGGTAGAGTGCAGTATCCTTGGATGAGAAGCCGTGATTGGAAGGTGGCCACTGAGCTCCCCCAGGATGATGACCCCCCAGGGGGTTATGTCAGAGGGAGGCACGGGAGACACGAGCTAGGGTGGTCCGGAAGAGGAGGGCGTGGCTACTGCAAGGACAGGGAGTGAGCGGGAGAGAGGCTGAGGGCTTTTAGGGCTGAGGAAGGGATGAAGCCTGGAAATGCCCACTTCCAAGCACGTGAAGAGTGAGTGAGCAGCCTTCGCTCAAGAGGGCTCCTGGGGAGACCGTGTCCTCAGGAGGGTGTGACCTGGGTAGCCTCTCCTGTGGGGCGCTTTGAAGTACGCATACCTCCGAACCAGCAATCTCCATCTAGGAGTTCATCTTGAGGCTATAAAGTCAGAGATAAATGCTGATTTTATACTCCAGACTTCATTTAGGTTACAACTTACAACAAGTGGTGGGTCTATGACTTAAATTTATTTCCATTTGGGGAGGTGCTATTCTCTATTTTCCAAATTTTCTATGATGAGCAGCACATTTGAATACAGAAAGTTAGAATTATTTTAAGAATAAAAAAACTATACTGGTTGCAGGAGAACTCATTAGGTTAATCTGTGATTCTAGGACTCCGGTTGGGATCTTCAGACCACTGTCAAAGATTTTGTGAATTCAAACTACTTTTTGATTTGATATGTAATCCCCTGAAAGGACTTCGTAAACGTCTTTGCTGATTTATCTAAAAACATGCCTAGCTCACAGAGAAATCAGATGCCTACGTAATTGTTACCAAACACAAAAATTAAATGCTGTCTAACTTTGGGTTTCTGACTTTCATAAAGTAATTACACCTTAAACCAAAACATTGGATTTATTTTCACAAATTTGAGCCTGACATCTTAATTCATAACTAGCAGCTGCCGTAGATTCTGGCAGTCACAAAAATAAGTGGCAATGAGGAAGAGGTTTCAAAGCAAGTATTGAATACAGTACTTAACAATATGTTCAAATCACATTATACTTTTTTTAAAAAAATTATTTATTTATTTATTTATGGCTGTGTTGGGTATTCGTTTCTGTGCGAGGGCTTTCTCTAGTTGCGGTGAGCGGGGGCCACTCTTTATCGCGGTGCGCGGCCCTCTCACTATCGCGGCTTCTCTTGTTGCGGAGCACAGGCTCCAGACGCGCAGGCTCAGTAATTGTGGCTCACGGGCCCAGCTGCTCCGCGGCATGTGGGATCTTCCCAGACCAGGGCTCGAACCCGTGTCCCCTGCATTGGCAGGCAGATTCTCAACCACTGCACCACCAGGGAAGCCCACATTATACTTTAAAATGGGCCTTGGGGGAATTCTTGGTGGACAAAGGCAGTGGTTTTTCTGATGTCATCCAGCTGTTGTGATTCTTGGTGGCTTCTGACCTCCCACAGTTGTCATCAAAACCAGCCTTCTCCTGAAACTGTGAGTTCTTGTTGTTTTTTTCTCTGCTCCAGCTTTCAGATCCCTCGAGCTGCTGCTGCTGGCAGTCTAATCTCTCCAATCAACTCTCCTAACAGCTTCTCGCATTTCTTCTTCTGTGACTGGCAGACCCCTGCCCTCCAGCTTCTCTCGCTTGTCATTTTCGTCTCACTTGCCAACATAACAGGTCTTCAGAACAGCTTCAGTCTAGTTATTTGGCTCCTGGGTTCGTTTTAACTGAAGTGCATATTAACAAAAATATTTCTGTGTTAATTATGTCAGTGGAAACGACACACATGTGTGTTTAGGAGCATTTATCTGCAATAGAACAACTCTTTTCATGCCATGTTGGTGAATCGGCAGAGACTCCCACAAACTTTAAAATGCCTGAAATCAAAGCAGAATTGTCAGATAAGAGGTGAAATGGGTGGATCTGCAGAAGTTTTATTGCATTTATTTATGCTGTGCTTGTGTGTACTAGTGCCTTGTATCTTGCAAGTACTGATGTAAATTACACATTTCTAGGTTTAGTAGTTTTCACTGTAGACTGAATATTATATTTTTACTGCTCTTTTCTGTTGAGGTTTTTGACGAGCAGCTGCCGTGGAAACTGAGCAACATTTTCTGGTTGTTGGTGGGCTACACCCAACACCTGCACTTTACAGTTTGCCGGTCAAACTGGAGAGCCCTTGTTACCTATTACACCTTGTTATGGAGCGAAGGAAATGCCACAATATTCCCCCTGACTTCCTACTGGGAAACTGAATGAGGGGGGAGTTTAAAAAAAAAACTTAACTAAAATATGCTTTTTTTTCTTAGAGGAAGAAAAACAAGAAGATCAAAATTCTGTTGCCCCATAATCTCAGAGGCTACAACTGGCATAACGTTGGCCTGACTTCCTGTGTAATAAATGCAGGACCGTACTTTTACCAAAATGGCCCTAAATGCTGTCTGCCCTCCTCAATGTGCTGACATTCCGCTAATTCTTTTAGCTGTAGATCTCACATCACAATCTCATGGTATGTAAACCCTTTGGTCAGTGTATTAATATTAATATCTGGGTTTTTCTTTTTTTTTTTTTAGCATCTCTCAAGAACCTCAGCAAGAGTAAGAAAGTGGTTCCGTTTCCTGGTAAGAGAGCGATTATCGTGGCCATTTACGGGGTGTGTGTGAGATAGGCACATGCCTGCTGTGCTCACTCTGTCCTTGTCAGTTACCCCCGAAAACGTGTGCAGCGCCTCCACTGGGCCACCACCGGGACTTCCATTTGAGGGCAGATGGCTACGCGGTCTGGCTTTGAACAAAAGCTTGCCCTTTTGTAACTGTGCCCTGACCTCTGCAAACCCTCTTGCGTGGCACCGTTTTTAGGTGAGTTGACAAAGGAAGGTTTTTAAAAAAAATTTATTTATTTATTTATTTATTTTTGGCTGTGTTGGGTCTTCGTTGCTGCGCGCGGGCTTTCTCTAGTTGCGGCGAGCGGGGGCTACTCTTCATTGCGGTGTGTGGGCTTCTAATTGCAGTGGCTTCTCTCATTGTGGAGCACGGGCTCTAGGCGCGTGGGCTTCAGTAGTTGCGGCACGCGGGCTCAGCAGTTGTGGCTCACGGGCTCTAGAGCGCAGGCTCAGTAGTTGTGGCACACGAGCTTAGTTGCTCCGCGGCATGTGGGATCTTCCCGGACCGGGGATCGAAGCCGTGTCCCCTGCATTGGCAGGAGGATTCTCAACCACTGCGCCACCGGGGAAGCCCCAAAGGAAGGTTTTTACTCAGCACAGGTGACACTATCCGTCAGCCAGAGGTTCAGTCCAGGCGGAATTTGCATTGTTCAACTATACAGTTATTTTATTGCATTTGTCTTTATTAACATTTTGTAAGAAAAAAGGAGAGAAGAGAAAATAAAAACTTGAACTTGGGCTAAGAAGGTGCAGGTTTCAGACAGGAGACTTCAGACGAATATGGTTATTCTTAGGTGCCCTGAAGTGACACATTTTTAGCCATATTTAGGGGCTTATTGGATTATGGGTTCAGTTCTGAAAGAAAACAATACAGAACAAGTATGTAATGCCGGAGACATCTCATCGGCCATTGCATTTAAAAGGCAAACTGAACTCAGGGATGTTTGAAATACATTTTATTACATAGCAATGCAGCAACATATTATTTTATATTAATGTTTAATGCAATTTTATATTAAATAGTAGGGTGATCTGTTATTCATATAAACACACTTTAATATCTTAATACCATTTTTAATTTTGCACATTCTAATTTTATATGTCTTTAGGGATGCTTTATGTGTGGGACTAGGGACTGCTGGTCCCTTTATTATTTATTCCCTTTTTTTCATTTATCGGACATTTTCTGAGTACCTTCCACGTGCCAGGCTGAGCTGGGTGCTTGGGAAACAAAGATGAATAAGACACAGCCCCTGCCCTCAAGCAGCTCGAGGTCTAGTAGGCGAGACAGGCTAAGCAGAGGGTCAGCCTGCGTGTGCAGGGAGCCTGTAGGGGGCGCTAGGCTGGCACGTGAGTGGTGAGCAGCCTCAGATCTTCCTGGGGGTTTGCAAAGGGCAGTTTCAACTCCTCTTGCCTCTCACCGTCTCGGCCTTTCATTTCCATATAATCGTATAATACCTTGTGACAGTTCTCAGTTTTTCTTCTATAATCCCCTTTTTTTGCTCTTTAAACTTCTTGTGATAATAATAAGTGTCATACCACATGCACAGTTTGCCTTCCGCATTCATGGATTCAACCGACAGCGGATCAAAAATATTTGAAAAGACATTCCAGAAATTTCCAAAAAGAAAATCTTTAATCTGCCACGTGCAGATGACTATTCACATAGTATCTAACCATATTTACAACGTTCACGTAGCATTTACATTGTATTAGGTATCATAAGTAGTCTAGAGGTGATTTCAGGTTTACAGGAGAATGTGCCTAGGTTGTATGCAAACACCATGTCATTTTATATAAGGCACTTGCTATCCGTGGGGCTCCTGGAACCAGTACCTGCAGACACCGAGAGACAACTGTGCATCAATTTTTACAGTTCACTGTGTGCTTTAATCACTTAGCACCATAATCCTACATTTCTGAAGATCCACACTTTCACCCGTATTTTTCGAGAAAGAAATAACTGAAACCCAGGAAGGGAAGGTGATTTGTCCAAGATTATTCTGAAAGTAGGTAGGGGAGCCAGGACTCAAGTGTCATTTTACCGTTCTTTAAAAATGAAACAAAATAGTATGGAGCTGCCGACTCTGAGCTCGGCATTGATTGTGGAGAGAACACATATGAGATAGATTCAGCTTTGTTGTTCTCAAGAAGCTTGTTTCTATCGGGGTTGGGACCCAGGTGTATAAACAGACAGAGGTTTGTATTGGCTACCCTGGAAATGTCCCGAAGAGAGAATGGCTGACTGTCCGGGGCCAGGAGAGAGGCTGCAGAGAACGATAGAAGGTGTTACAGAGGAGAGGGTTGCTCAAATGCCTCGTGCCTTCACAACTCAGGAGGAGTTTGCCAAGGAGGCAGTGCTGAGAAGGGATGCGGGGCAAGGGGTCTGCATGTGCAAATGCGTGGAAGAGCGATGGCCCGTTGGGGGGTGCGGCTGGAACAAAAAGAGGGTGTCAGGGAACAGTGCGAGGGGAGGATGGAGACAGGTGAGGCTCGGCGCCCAAGATCTGCTGTATCAGTGACAGGCGGTGAGGCCAAGTTGTAGTAAAGGTGTCAACCCCAAGTCTCAGTGACTCGACACAATGAACGTTTATTTCTCGACCACACAAAGGCTGCTTCGGGGTGGAGGCTGTCCTGGGTGTCTCCCCTCCCAGCGGTGACTCAGGGATCTGGATCCTTTGTGATGCCACCATCTTCCGGAGGAGAGACAGGAGGTGTCATCAGACGCTTACCCGCTCAGCCCAGAGGAGGACTTCACGTTCACAGCCCTGTGGTCGGGCGAGACATTTGGCCCTGCCTGGGTGCTGGTTGGCTGGGAGCTGTCCGTGGCAGCTCGACACTAGGGCGGGGAGCACAGTCTTGGTCTGCTGGTCGTCGCTGCCACGCCCTTGTGTGTCACTCGAAGGGTTTGGTCTTTATCCTGTAGATAATGTTAAAGCAGGGAGATGATGTGATCAAACTTATGTTTTAAAATCATCACTCTGACAGCGGGAGGGGGAAGGGAGAGGTAAGAGCGTTACGTGCACCCACACATTACATCTATTAGATGGTGGCGTCGGGACCGTGGCAGTGGGGCTGCATAGGGAGAGACAGTTTTCTGGAAGTAGACCATATTGACCAGACTTAGCCACAAAAGGGATGTGAGAGATGAGGAGGAAATTGGAGCTGGGGTTTCTGGATTGGGGTCTGGTGTTACTCCTGAGAACAAGAGGAAGAGCAGATTTGGAGTGAAGGGAAGAAGTCGGGTACCTGGCTTCTCTCAGATTCTGTGAAGCTCCAGCTGAGGATGTCTTTCCATGTGTTGTTTCAAACGGCGGTGTTTTCAGTTTTTAGGAGTATCCTCTGATTTCCTACAACAAATGGCATTTATCTCTGTAGGATCGTGTTGGCATTGGCGAACATGGTTTGGCTGGCGGAAGGTTCATAAGTACATGATAATCTTCCTGTACTTGATGGGTTGTTCTTCATCTTGTTGGTGCCTCTTCTGGAAAACAGTGGCTCTGGATTCTCCTGCACTGATTCTTTTTTATTTTAGTAAAAGTGCCTTCCCTACCTCAGTGACTCGTAGAAAAAGTAAGAGTCTTTCCAGTGGTTTTTAAATATGTAAACAATGAATGGACTGTATTTCTAAATGAGAGTAAAAGTGATAAGACAAGTAAAAGCACATTGTAAGTGTAATATCCTATGTGAAAACTATTTTATTAATATTATTACTGTCATTTTGAAATCAATGATACAGTAGCAATGCTTGTCATTTTATGATTTATTTCACCTGGTTTAGATGGCTACTATGTTTATTGGTGATGTTGTTTTATTTTGTTTACTGAAAACAAAAAGAACCATATGACATTCTAGAGGAAAAAAATACACCTGTACTACTAGACAGCCCAGTAAAAATAGAAGACCAAAGAGAACCACCAATGAGACAGCAATCACAAGAAGAGTCATCGCCAAGACAACCAGACGTAAAACTTGACAAACAAGAATTGCTTAAACAGTTATACTTGGGACAGTCATCTGATGAACAGATACCTGAGAAGCAAGAATCATTTGAACAGCCATCCCTGGGACAACCATCCCAAGAACAGATACCTGACAAAAAAGGACCCCCTGCACAGCCATCCTGGGGACAAGCATCCCAAGAACAGATACCTGACAAACAAGGACCCCCTGAACAGCCATCCTTGGGACAAGCATCTCAAAAACAGATGACTCAGGGAGAACACAAAGAAGAACATATACCATGAAAACAAAATATCAGCCATAGTTGTGAAGAACAACAGTCTGAAGCTAGAAAGGATTGTAAGGCAAATGAAAATGAAATTAAGCCTTTTTTTCACATTATGCTGAAGAGGTATGCTAGTAGAATATTAAAATTAATAAATTTCATATTTTGGTGCCCAGACATAATGTTTTAAAACAATGATTGAGACTAAATGTATCTGGAATTCTTTCTTCTGTTCCCTGAGTGTAAAGCTGGAAGTGGAGGGGTGTGGTTGATGAGATTTGATGGATGTTGTCACGGGACCCAGATCTTCCCTTTTTCTTAGAACATCACCCGTATCTGGCATTCCAGAGTGACTCAGCCATCCTGAAAATTATACGTATTTACATAGTTATCTATAATTAATTATTCCTATTTAAAAGTGAATTAAGACATAATTATTATTCATATTATATATAAATCCACACACAAACACATCTACTTTATATATACATATACATAGATATACATGTCAGAAATAGACAATAGGACCCCAGGGAATGGTGCATTTTTGGTGACGAAGGGAATGGACTTTCAAGTCAGACTACACAAGTGTGTGAACTAGGTCTGTGTCTCATCCATAAACTGGGGCTAATAATAATGCCTACCTCATAGGTTGTTGGGATAGTTGAAAGTGGTAATGTTTATTGCTGGATACATGTGAGGCACAAAAAAAAGTTAACTATACCGTTATTTCATTTTGGTGGTTGCCTTTTTTCCATTAAATGAGGGATGACAAGCAGATTATTCTACCCAGAGCTTCTGCTAATATTATTGCCAGATTTGACTCTTAGGAGGGTTAACTGTTAAGCTTCTCGACTGCCAGAACAAAGATGGCAACAAAGATTTCAGGATTGTGAAGGTCTAGTTAAAATCATACCAGTTCTTCACCATCTGTTAATTAGTAATACAGTGTTGGCATGTGGAAGGAGAAAGGAACGCTATTATTTCACCATATTTATGGTTTCTTGATTTATTGTTAGACTTGACCGTAGCATTTGTTACACCTTACGGAGGAAATTGTAATCAAATGGAAACCATCTCCATCTTGTCTTTAGATTTTTTTCAGTTAATTAATACATTTCTGGTGGAGAACCCATCAATTTTGATCTGGCTCCATTCTTACAACATGTTTTGGTGCGTGAAAAGGAATTTAGAACTGCATTTCTCGTTCTTTTTGCCTGAGCCCTCTGTTCCAGTGTCTGGTGCGTGTTATTGTGGGAAAAGGATGGATTCGGGGTAAGAACCTCCGGTCTAGTCCAGATGTCACTCTTTATTGACCCAACAGTCTTGAGCATTCACTTGATCTGGTGTGTTCTGTAAAATGAGAAGCGTAATATTAGAGCTGGGAGCAAATCCAGAGATCACGGTGTTTACAGCAGACATTGTACCATGAGGTCACCATAGGGATTAGTTAGTAGGCCCAAAGGCACATGTGACCTGCGGCTTATAGATAACAGGGCAGGACTTGGACTCATGTTTTTCTTTCTCCTTTAAAATTTATTGTTTTAGTTCCAAATCCACTAAAATACTTAATCTGCCTTAGTATGGAATTACTGTATGACAAATGAAATTAAACTCTCTAAAAGTCATAGTAATATTCTGGTGTAAGATAGATTCTTTTTATTTTAATGGATACATAAATACTGCTTCATTTAAAATATTGCATCTAGATGACACCCACATTTGGGGCCTAATTTTAGAGTCATCTGGTTTCTGGGGGATGGATTATGTATCAGTATGTAATACTGAATCACTCCCTTAGGGATTAATTCAGTATTAGTCAAACAAAAAAATTCAGATTCAAACAATGCCAAAGCATCTCAGCACATTTAAGGATAGGAGCTGGGGGTTGGGAGGGGAGAAGGTGGAGAAGGGGCAGGAGGGACAGAAAGGGGCCTCTTCAGATCAACTGAAATAAGGTGACCACTAACCCTGAACTAATTTTAAAATCATTTCAAAATAAATTTTCAAGGTTGTTTTCTGCATCAGTGCCTGCCTGGCAGAAAACTTCTGCCTGGATGCGTTGTGATTAGTTTTTCTCTAATACTGTAGATCCTGGACTCTCAACATGACAGAGATTGTGGCCCAGAAAATCACCCAGAATCCAGACTTTACAGAAATACCAGCTCTTGTGAGAACTGAGAGTAGAATGTGCCCAGATCACAGCTTTAGAAAGTTTTTCCTTTAACCTTTTTTATGTTTTTCAGATGGCCTGGGAGTAGAAATCAATAAATTTTAAAAGTCACCCTTATATCCACTTGAAGTCAATTTTTCTTCCATCATGGTGCTTCCATCTCACATAAGGACAATTTTTTTTTAATAAATAAATAAATTAATTAATTTATTTTTGGCTGTGTTGGGTCTTTGTTTCTGTGCGAGGGCTTTCTCTAGTTGCGGTGAGCGGGGGCCACTCTTCATCGCGGTGTGCGGGCCTCTCACTGTCGCGGCCTCTCTTGTTGCGGAGCACAGGCTCCAGATGCGCAGGCTCAGTAGTTGTGGCTCATGGGCCTAGTTGCTCCGCGGCATGTGGGAGCCTCCCAGACCAGGGCTCGAACCCGTGTCCCCTGCATTGGCAGGCAGATTCTCAGCCACTGCGCCACCAGGGAAGCCCCCGGACAATTTAACAGCAAGAAAATCTTGTCTGGGGTGAAGCTGAGGCCCCAAGCAGTAGGGTCTCCTCAAAAGCTAAAGGTGAGGGTTTTCCAGTGGATTCCATATTGTTCTGGTTCCTTTTCTTGGTGATATTTCTTTTTAGTAAACATTTAGAAGAGTGAAATGTGGTTCTTTATAATTAAGTCTCACAAAGATTGTTCAGAAAACCAGAAGGGTTTGGAATAACCTGTGCACATTTCCCCTAATGACTTTTTTTTCTTGGAATGTGTATTGGAAGGTATGGTTTTATTTTTATGCAACTTGGAAGTTCTCACAAAGAGGTACCTAGAACCTCTTGTATGTGAGGTTCAAAGTATGAAAATGTTACCTAATAAATGATTAATTCCAAACAAAAAGAAAAAAAATACTAAGCCACCTGGGAAATGGATTTTAAATTCTATTTGCTTATTTTTATGAGAAAATACCCACGTGGCTAAGTGCAAAGATTTAGCAGTTTTCTTTAGCAAAGATTTTAATTTTAGCAAATAATGTAAATGAACATGGGAAACATTTCCCTTTTACAGAAAAAAAATATGGCAAAAGAAACTATTTCTGATTACACTGAGGTAGCACAGGTTACTTTGTACATGAGGAGTTGCTTTTTTCTTACACTTTTAAGATTCTCTCTTTGCCTTTGACTTTTGATAGTTCAATTATGATGTGTCTAGGTGCATAACTCTTTGAGTTTATCCATCTTGGAGTTTGTGGAGTTTAGTGTTCAGCTACTGATTGGACAGAGATTCTCTTAAGCACCTTGATTCAATACATCCCCAGCCTTTTCTGAGGGACTTCATATGTGCATTGGGTATCCCTTCAATACTCCAGCAGGGAATTTACAACTCTGCTGTAACCTTCACTTCCTGACCAGAGCCTCAAGGTCAGACAGAGGTGAGGGTTTAGGGTCTTCTCAGGTCTTTCCTGGGCATGCACACAGCTCTGCACATGTATGTGGCATTCTGGATTCTCAGGAATATGTCAGAGCTTTACAAAGCCCACTATAGATGTCTCATTCCCTAGTTTTTTCTTAAAACTAGAACTTAAAATGTAAAAATTTTTTGGCCAGCCTCTTGTTAGTCCCAGTTAGTGTTGCCACACCAGGCTGCTGTGATGTTAAACAACTGCCACTGATTGTTTTTGACAAATGCCCAGAGATAGGGCTGTTTATACAGAGTGAGCTCCGAGTCAGGTCAGACAAAGAGAAGCCTTGAGAATGGAGCTTTTTGCGGAGCTGCCAGAATGGTCGGATAATGACAGATTTCTGGGTATGAGTTTTGGGGAGCTCCAAACCCCTTCTGCCTTCTCCAGTGGGTGCTAAGCTGTGGTTTTCACAACTACCAAGAAACAGTTGTGAGGTGATTCTTTTTCAAGGCTATTGTTGAGCTGGAGAGAGGGAACTAGGAATAGGTCAAATTAAAACGTCACAGAGTTTGCTGTTCCTACTGAATAAATGCTCCTTGGATAGCTACAACCCTTTGATTAATTTCTAGAGTCCCGAAAAAGTTGATTTTGACCCTTTTTGCTGGTGTTCTCCTTACTTTTATGAAGAAGTGAACTTTTGATGGTCCTTACTCTGCTATTTCAGAAATGCTTGTCTTGAGGCATTCTTGACATGGCAACTGGTGGGAATGCAGATCGTTCCATTTCTGCACCTGCCATATGTTTTAAATTCTGTTCTCTCTTGGTTCATACAAATACAGAGAAGCAGATCAGCAATCCCATACGGCCACTGGACTGGGGAATGGCATGTCAAGTTCTCTCTCTTGAGAGTCCTCAATCTCTGTGATTGGTACATATGACAGTTTCCTTTATTTGACTTTGGGTAGATGTGGGAAGAGGCATTATTCTTCCTCCACCACAAGGGAAGCAGGGAAGGAAAAGCTGAAGCATTCTCCTTTGAGCCAGTGATTAAGATGACCGTATAAATTTATTATCTGAACTAGGGTACTTTTGA
This sequence comes from Balaenoptera acutorostrata, assembly GCF_949987535.1. Taxonomy (NCBI): domain Eukaryota; kingdom Metazoa; phylum Chordata; class Mammalia; order Artiodactyla; family Balaenopteridae; genus Balaenoptera; species Balaenoptera acutorostrata. Next base: position 92,105,593 of record NC_080075.1, on the reverse strand, counting down.
TAATGAGAAGTGCTACTAAAAATGATTTAATATATGTATGTGTAAGTAAAGCGAGAGAGAGAAAGAGGGCTAGAGAGAAGAGAGGAGAGAGAAAGAGAGAGACACACACACACACACCCAGGCTCACACGTGCACACACACACACATACAGATTTATTGACCACAAAATTAATTTTATCACATTGCTGCATCTGAAGATGGTTTTATTAAAAAACAAGTTTTGAAACTTTTGAAAGCAAGTTTTTATATAAAATAAATAAGATATATCCATGTGCATTAAGACAAAATAGGGGTTTTTTGATACTGATGATCTGAACTTAAAAAAAAGCAGAATAACCACTCTTGGTATATATTCATGTGTGTTAATTGCATTCCTAAAATTATATTTATTTAATACCATGTCCCTGGAATTTTTCAAAAAATATCTGCTTTTAATATGGTGTAATTATTTTAAATTTCGTATAAAATTTCCTTTAATATTCTTCAAAGTAATATTTTGTGGTTAATAAATTTGAAATTTCTGACACCTCCAATTTAATCGTCTCTACATACTGTTATATTTTTAATTCAGAAAATACTCTCTCTAGAGGTGCTGAGGGACCTGGTAATCTCATAGCAAATTTTGCTAAGGTGAAAATTCTCATTGCTATTTTAAAAATATTAAAATTGTAGGGCTTCCCTGGTGGCGCAGTGGTTAAGAATCTGCCTGCCAATTCAGGGGACACGGGTTCGAGCCCTGGTCTGGGAAGATCCTACATGCCGCGGAGCAGGTGGGCCTGTGAGCCACAATTACTGAGCCTGCGCGTCTGGAGCCTGTGCTCCGCAACAAGAGAGGCCGCGACAGTGAGAGGCCCGCGCACCGCGATGAAGAGTGGCCCCCGCTTGCCGCAACTAGAGAAAGCCCTCGCACAGAACCGAAGACCCAACACAGCCATAAAAAAAAAAAAATTGTAAATATTTCAGGCAAATATTTTTGTAGTTATTGTCTGTTGCTTCCAGTCAGGATGTCTTTTGTTGACAAATATTTTTACCAAACAAAACTCAGCAAAGGGTTGTTTCTATTGATGATTCTTTTAACGTTTTGTTAAATTTATATGCTGCAAAATCACAGAGCCTCTCAATTTTATGTTATTGTGATAAAAATACAAATTAATCCAATTAAAAATAGGTTCTTCATAAACTTCCTACTAGTTGAGATACTTCCAGGCAAAATTATAGAATTTCCAGATTAAGTCGTCCACTTGAACTCTCGTCATTCAATATGTTGAATGCCTTCTTTGCTTTTTCTTTTTTTTTTTGGCCGTGCAGCGTGGCATGGCCTGTGGGATCTTAGTTCCCTGACCAGGGATCAAATCAAACCTGTGCCCCCTGCATTGGAAGTGTGGAGTCTTAACCACTGAACCACCGGAGAAGTCCTGGTTTTAAGCTTTTCCCCACAAAATTGCAAACTTGCAATTCTATGAAATATAGTTGCAGTTGTATAAAATAAGATTGAAGGCTTTATTTGGCTCTATTTGTTGGATAATCTGATCAAAGCTTACAACTGATTTTGAACAGACAATAACCAAAATTTAGAAAAATTTGAGAAATGTTTACTCCACTATGGATTAGAAACAAGGTAACGAAACATGTTTTGTATGCGGTGCAGATCAAGAGTACTGGAGACCTGTGGGTGAATGCTGGGGCTCTTATCTGTGGAAAATGCATGAGTTTGAAGCCCAGACGTTGTGTAGGTGACCCTGGCTTCAAGCCTCTTCTGCTTGCTTCCTGGATCTCGGATGTGTCTGGGTAGGGTAGAGAAGTGGCCCATCTTCCCTCATTCTGAAATAGGCAGCTCCCTTTAGTTGACTCCCTGGTCATTTCCTGCAGCCCTTCTGGGGCTGTCCAAAGGGGCACCTTGTCATTTCATGAAGTATTAGTGATGTGGCAATCAATTCGAGCAGGTGGGCACAAGTTGTATCCAGAAATGGCATCTTGGCTGCAAGAATGCTGCCTGTCACCAAGATGATGGATTTCTTTTAAGCAGTATCTCTGCTTATTATTTATAAGGTGCATCTAGTATAAGTCACTGCTTGTAACTCAACTGAACAATTGAAAAGAAAATTCAGGGAAGGCTCAGCTTTAACTGTACATCATGGACTCTTTGGATGTTGCGTTTGTCCCTCCAATTCTGCACTTTAAATGCTAAAATAAAATGCTTATAAAAGAATACGAGACTTGACTGTGAACTTTGAGGTTTAGAATGGTCTACCCAGAGAATTTTTAAAAAGTTAAGTGTAGTGTGTTGGTGGCATTGTTCACTGGTGACACCAACGGGCATTAGTTTGAATAAAGTTTGCATCTTGTATTTCTCAGTGGGAATACAAGGTCACATGCCAATGAAGCTGAATTCCTTCCTCAAAAAATACACATAGGATATTCAGAATTTTAAGAATTTGAAAATCGGCGAGCTTAAATTTTTTTTCTTAATCCTCGAGTGACATATTCTGACGTATTTCTGGAATTCTGCATAATGGGCAAATTCCAGATTGCAATGGAAGAAGAATCAGGGGACACCCACCTCCCTGGGGCACACATGCTGGTGAGCTCGCTGGGAAACTGCAGCACCTAGATGCAATTCCTTTTATTTTTATTTTAAAAAATCTGACCAGTGAAAACTTAGAATTTTTCATGCATCACTGATTTGGGGCATGTTTCCATTTTCCCTCCCCCCCCTTTTTTCTTTAACACAAGATGTCATGGTGTGGTTCTTCCAGCAGATCAGAGCACAGCAAGGAAATGGGCCCCTGGCACCCTTCCTGGGGCAGGAGCCATTGCTTCGTGCTCTCTGAGAGGAAGGATGCGGCAGACGAATCACCTAAATGCCCGTGAAGCTCAGGTCCCCCTGCTCCGGAGGGCATCCGTCTCTGATGTCGCAGGTGCACGGCATGCACCTTCGTGGCACTCAGGTGTGCCTCTCTGAGGAGTTTGAGGACACAGGGCAGAATGTGAGGCGGGCTTCCCTGGTGGAAAGGGTGTCGGGCAGGAGAGCGGCCGCGGGGCTGTGCCGGACCCTGCAGGACTGGACCTCCATGTGGTCTGATCTGCTGATTTTCCGTGGGTTTGTTCTCGGCCAGGGCCCCAGGTAAGCCCCGCCCCCCCTTACAGGAATGTGAGTTAATTCTAATTTTAGATGACTTTTTTTTCTATCTAGTTTACCGCCTAAGATTGCTAATTCTGACTTTCAGTCTGCCATTTGACACCAGTGGTGTGAGTTGTTAATACAGACAATAAATTGACAGGCAGGAGGAAGAGCTGGCCCTGGTCGGCTGGCTGACGTCTCTGGAGAAATTTCTCAGGCCCCGCCTGCTGTATAGATCAGCACCAAGACTGAACAGCGGGAGACAGTAAATCCCGTCATTCCATTTAACCTTTCCTACCTTAGCGCAGTAATCTCAGAAGGCTCCAGAGAGGCAGGGTAAGACTATTTCTAGAGGAAGTAACTTAGCAGAACAGCTCCCAGTGATCTCCTAGATGGAATTTGAAATTATGAGTCTCCCTGGCTTACTCGAGTATTGATGGCTCTGAGGCTGTCTCGTGGGACCAAGCTTCATACGGTATTTCCATGGACACTGTAGTCAAACTGCAGCAAGCAAGAAGCCAACGGGCTTTCCCTGGTAGTGGCAAACCAGCCCTTTATTATTGCTCATATTCTGAAATATCACAACATACGAATAGTTAATCTTTTGAGACCCTTAGAGATGTCAGATCAGAAAGTCAAAGATCGAAGTCTACATATAAGTCCAGCCTGTGAGCTGCTCTGCACACGTGCCTAGTTTTGCTAATGGAAAAGATTTTAAAAACATTTGCTCTCAAAGTGCCAGCAGTGGTATGAAGTAGGGCATTTACGTCCATGTGACCCCCAACGCAGCCAAAAATAAATTAAAAAAAAAAAAAGAGAAAGCGGCTTAGTCACACTGCTAGTGATGAATGTCAGGTGCCAGCAGAGCTCCTGTTGCTGCTGGGAGGGGAGCAGCTATTTCACTGTGCTGTTCACTGCTGCCTCCAGGGCTGGGGACCGCGGCCAGCACGCGCGAGCCCTCCAGACGTACTTGTTGAACCAGCCCCTCCCGGCAACATCCCAGTTCCGTGACAAGACCTAGCTAGAGCCTGTTGCGAAACGTGTTTGCGTCTCCCGAGCCCACATCAGTTGAGGGTGAAGAAGGGATACCAGAACCTTGTGGTGTTGCTGCCAGAGATCACGGTCAGCAGGAAGTTTGGAACCATCTTTTTTGTTGGTAATCCATCACACTGGGTGAGGTATACGTGGAACTAGCCAGGTGTGCATAATTAATAACCAGCCCCAAGGGACATTAGGAAGTCCTTGAAACTACTCTCTTTCCAGTTAAAACAATAAGACTGTTCGCTCACGATTATATTGATGAATCCTGCTTCTCTGCAAGACAGGCACAGGCTAATTGGCCTTGTTGTAACAATTACTCAAAAGAGAGATCCCTCTTCTTAAATGACATCTAGCCCCGAGGAGGGCCTGGGGGGAGGGGCGGCGGCTCCCTTTGTTCTCGCTCGTGACCCCCCAGGGACAGTCTCCTTGGGCTTGTGTCCTCCGGCTTTTCAGGGAGGTTGGTTTTCCTAAAGTAGGGAACACATATTTCTTCCCAATTATATTTCATCTCCAGCCAGTTTCTGACAAGACTACTGTTCACCTTTATTTTTCCTCAGTGTAGTGACCTAATCATGGGAAGAAAACGCCACATTTGATAGTAGTAACTGTGATTGAGATCGCGTTTATTCAAGGGGCTTGGCCTGAGCAACAAGCTAGATGGTCATTTACCAGGATGGATAAAAGCAAAAGGAGATAAAAGATAAAAGGAGGGAAGAGCAGGTTTGGGAGGGGGAAAGGGAGAATTAAGGGTTCCATACGTGTGGACAACACCAGCATATAGATGCGGAATCCCTTCCCTGACCGTTTTTCATGCCTACATTGACCTTGACAGAGAAATTTCATTTAATGGTCCCTGTTCTGTAACTCTTAATACAGTGAGGGAATAAAAAAAAGAAGACTGAGCTTACTTTTCTCTCCGCCAAACACTGAAACAATGATCTTTTCTGTCACCATCTCGATTGTGATCTTGTTTGTTTTTTATTTCGAAAGATCTTAGAAGTATCCAAACTGATACAGTGTCTGAGAGTCAGGCAGCCCCTGTGCGTGGGAGGATAATTGTGCCGCTGAACATGAGTTATTTTCTTGCCTTGAAGGGTTAAGACAAAAGCATCAGAGCAGCTCTGTTCAGCCCAAGAATTTCCTTTTGCTTAGATTCTGAAGAGCTGCAGGTCACTGAGAGAGGTCTGTCCTTCGAATTCTCTAAGCTGACAGGTGGATGTCTATAGCCATGCTGAGAAGTCCTGTGAGATGAATATCAGCAGAGGTGCAATTCTGGAAAAAGGCTCTTACTTATTTGAGGGAAACTCTGTGTGGTTCGCAGAGTGAAGTGGGTAACCTATCTGTTAATAGCTGTTTATCAGAGCCAAAGCTGGGTTAGGTTTGGTCCTATGTACTTAGGTCAGCAAACTGCGGAGGATTTGGCCACTCCTGCCCCGTGGTCTGTAGGTGGGGGTGGGTTGAGAATTTCACTAGTCCTGGTTTCATGGCCAATGAAAAATTAATGCATTTCAAAACCCAGTATGATATCACTAACACATAGTTTTACTTGAAAGAATTCAACCTTGTCTGAATTATCTTAAAAATCTGACTACAGTATTATAGTGCTGACATACATTTTATGTAGCATTGGACTTGTGCGACAATAGAGTAGGTAAAGTTTCATGTTGACGTGCATCATCTGTAATTCTGACAATTTATGGGGCAAACCATCATTCTATCAATTGCCAAGTAATAATTAAGTCCCACCTTCTCCCAGTCTCTAGTTGCAAGATGAAGGGGTGGGGTGTGGAAGAAAAAACAAAGAGAAGCGTGTACAGAATATCATTATTGATCTTGATGGTCACCAAATGTACCCTTTTTGTCTAGATGTTTTCTATTTTTTTCAAAGAATCTCTTTACAGTATTTCTAACTCCGTGCTCACCGGAATTCCTGGATTATGGTGATGTATATATATCAATGGTTAGTTAGCCCCCAGGCCCTTGTGGAACCCCTTGAGAATGCTTCCATCTTTGACAGCTTTTCTTTTGGCTGAAAGGGGTCAGAATTCTTTTGGCAACAACAAAGGCATGTCCGCTACCTTGTAACTCTTTTGTGTATGTGGTCACGTTTTAGCCAAAAGGATGCAAAATCTTTCTGGGATTTTACATTAATGATGGATGATGCCATAGTCTCAAGGTACAAGAAAATTGAAACGCTCTTGGGTCATTGAATTTTTATCAAGTTCCGATGATATTTAAAATATTTTCACATCATTTGCTTAATCTCTTGCTATGCCAAGAACATTTACAATTAGCCTCTGATTTTTAGCATTTTTTTTCAGGTGAAGTATTTGTGGTTCATTCTTTTTCATAGTGTATCTTAAATAGATATGACCTATCTAGCCAAGATTTTAAAGACTCCTACATTTGGTGGTTTGTTTGCATTGCTTATTTCCACCTGCTATTTCAAATGGCTGAAAATCAAATGTGGAAAAATGCTTAGAAAGTGTAAAAGAAATGTTAAGTGGCCTACCAGAATCATGTAATGCATTGTGTGAAATATTTAAAGGGTGAAAAAAAAGATAACCATAAATATGCTAAAAATGAAACTCTGACCTGAATGCAATTTTTAAAAATGTGTTTTTTGTTAACATTAATCTTTTAATTCATTTTACTGTGTCTGCAGCACAAAAATATTTCCTTAAATTAAAAATGATAAAATCTATTATGCATTGTGGGCCTTACCACTCGGCACGGAACCCAGTTTGAGCAGCTGAACTGGTGGAAGTGGTGTGACTGTTCAACTCTGCTGATGCCAAATCTGGATAAAGATTATTCCATTGGCTTAAAATTTGTGGAATAATATCTAGGTTTATTATAATGCCATATTTTAATTGTTTTCTGTCAACTTGAGTGACACACACAAGGAACTGCATCCATTTGAAGAATTTCGAAACACTTACAGACCCGTGAACTGGCCACCGATTCCGAGTACGGAACATTTCCATCAGCCCCCAAAGTTTCCTGGTGCCCTCAGTGGTCCATCTCCGTGTGGTCCACGCCTGGCCCCAGGTAACCACTGATGAGCTTTCGGTCACTAGATTGTGTTTTTATAAATGAACTGTACATCATGTATTCTTTATGTTTTGTTTTAGATGTTAAGTTTTACAATTGCTAATAAAATGTGTACTTTTTCAAAAAACAGTTATTTGGTTATGAACCTGCAAAAAGAACTCTCTTCATTAGATAGGAGAACACGTTCGCTCTGCATGGGGGCCCCTCTCCCGACAATGTGTTCATTTCCTAGGGCTGCTGTCACAAAATACCACAAACTGGGTGGCTTAAAACAACAGAAAATCATCCTCTCACAGTTCTGGAGGCCAGAGTCTAAAATCAAGGTGTCGACAGGGCCACGCTCCCTCTGAGACGCTGGAGAGAATCCTGCATTGCTTTGTCCACTTCTGACGGTGGCCACCAATACTTGGAGTCCCTTGTTTGCGTCACTTCAGTCTCTGTCTCATGGAGTCCTCTCCTGTGTGTCTCTGTCTTTACTTGGCAACTCCTCTTCTTACAAGGACACCAGGCATTGGATTTAAGGTCCACTCTAATCCAGCATGGCCTCACTGTAAGTGATCACATCTGCAAAGACCCTGTTTCCAAATAAGGTCACATGCATAAGTACTGGAGGTTAGGACTTGACCATATATTTTTGGGGGGGACACAGTTCAACCCATAAGAACCGGTTATGTCATTGGTCCTAGGATTAGACATATCTTTGGGAATGCCCATTTTAAATGATACCATGTGGAAAGCCTGAAGATTGACAGCAGAGGTTTCAAGGACAAAAGGCAAGAAAGGCTATAGATTGAGTTCTTGCTGATATGTAAAGATTCCAGTAACAGTAAGACTGAGGCCAAGAGTTCAGCTGCTCTGGACAAGCCACCTCTTCCTCCCGGCCCGCTGTCTCACAGTGGGCGCTGCTGGTGCAGAGCAAATCCCGCGTGACCCAGAGGCTGGGCCAGGCAGGCGATTGGAACAGACCCGTCTGAGGGGAAGACAACGTGGGAGCCACACGTACAATTTCAAATTTTCTAGCAGCCGCGTTAAAAGACGTGAAATGAAACAGTGCAATTAATTTTAATAGTATGTATTGTATCTAACCTCATAGACCGAAATAGTCTCACTTTCATGTCCAATCAATATAAAATAGGAGCGAGAAATTTGACTTCAAGTCCAGTGTGTAGTTTACGTTTACAGCACATCTCAGTTTGGAGGAGCCATGTTTCAAGTGCCCAGTAGTGACGTGTGGCAGTGGCTGCCATACTGGCAGTGTGGCGTTACAGCGGCCATCAAAGTCTTGCTCTTTTGGGGTGAGTGACTCGTGCCATCTTTGGACGTCAGTGGCAGGACGCCTCCGTGCCGTGAAGGTTGAGTGACTGAGCCGGCATCTAACAGAGTGATGTATGGTGTGACCGTCTCCATCCCAGCGGTGCACCTGTCAGAAAGGAGGTACCATGATGGTGATGAGGAGGAGGAGGGTGAGGGTTTGCGATAAGGAAATAGGCTGGGAGCATGTATATTGCTCGCCGAAGTCATGCCTTTCAGAGACGGGGGAGTCTGGCCAAGGCTCATGCTTTCTTGGGCCTCGCCTACATCCTGCTGCCCTCTTCACCTGGGAAGTGAGGGGGAGGCCTGGATGACCCCTGACGTTCCTTGCAGCGCTAGCACTGCACAGTGATAAGTGTTTACACCATCTTTGGCCCAAAGGCTGCACGAGCAAACATGCTGTTTGGCAGTAAGTCTTCCACGCTCACAACAGCTGGGAGTTTGGGATCTCTGCATTTCCATAGCTTCGGTGTTTGGCTGGAGGAATGATTAATGATAAAAGCAGAAAACAAATGGTCTGAAATCCAGATACCTCAGCCAAGTCTCACATGGCTAGGTCCCAGTAGTTATAAATAATAAAATAATGACATCACTCTTCTCTGTGATCCAATATGGTGTGAAAGGAAAATAAATTGCTTATCATTTGCGAGTCCCAGCTATATTTTATGTTGTTTTACTTCTTCTCCATGTGTTTTTCTCAGTTGCTTCGACACGATGAGGTGTATTCCTGTCGGTTTTACCCCAGCGTTCAGCCTAGAAAACATTCCTCGCCTCACTTACAGATACGTTTAATTCCCTTTTCCAGTTGCTGCAAAAGCTCAGAACACAGTCTGGACTTAATCACCCTGATCCCCCCATGCTGGTGACAGAAGAGTGTGGGTGCCTTGGGGTTTAGGTACTGGGCCCCCGCGCCCTAAAAATAGAAACTTTGGAAAGTAAGCCCGGTGATGACACGGCTTAGGTAGAGAAATGCAGTCTAATGCACGACATTTCGCCATTTACTCGAGTCTGGTTGAAATAGTTGATCAGACACAGGAGCTGTTTCCTTTAAAAAGGCCCTAATGTCCTATGGATTACTGAGTGCAAGGCTCAGCCATTCACCTATTCATTCACATGACTGCATTCAATAAATGCCACCAAGTGCCAGGCGTGGGGCAGGTTAGGGGGAATCAGACCCGAATCAGAAAGTGTTTTTGACTGTCACACAGAGTGAAGTAAGTCAGAAAGAGAAAAACAATGATCGTATATTAACACATATATGTGGAATCTAGAAAAATGGTACAGATGAACCAGCTTGCAAGGCAGAAATAGAGACACAGATGTAGAGAACAAATGTATGGACGCCAAGGGGGGAAAGTGGCAGGGGGGAGGTGGTGGGATGAATTGGGAGATTGGGATTGACATGTAGACACTGATATGTATAAAATGGATAACTAATAAGAACCTGCTGTATAAAAAGTAAATAAAATAAAATTCAAAAATTCAAAAAAAGAAAGCGTTTTTGTCTTTAAAGACTAATTTTTCTGTCGGTGGGAACGCACATCAGCAAATACAGCTGCCCTTTGAACAATGAGGGGTTGGGGTGCTGATCCTCTGCCCAGTCAAACAATGTGTATAACTTATAGTCACTGGCTGGTCTAAGTACCTGAGGTTCTGCACCGTGGATTCAACCAACTGCCGTTCCGATGGTGTAGACCTGTATGTATTTACTGTTGAAAAGAAGTCACGTGTAGATGGACCCGTGCCACTAAACCCATTTTGTTCAAGGGTCAGCTGTGCGTGTTTTTGGACCTGACAGCTCAGGTGGGTGGGAAATGTGTGCGGCACAGTGCAGGGTTCCCTGCACGTTGACTCTTGTCATCCGCGCGTCAGCCGAGCCTCCCCTGCTCTCGCATCCTCTCTCCCTAAGATGTTGTGGAGGAGGAGCTGCATGCCCACCTGTATCCGGGCGGTGGTCCCCTCCTCCTGGGCGCCTTCACCACTGCTGTGCGTGTCAGGGATGGAAAACACCCGGTCTCGCGCCACTATTCAAGGCAATGAGAGGACACGTTAAGGGTACAAAGAGGAGGTGACTTTCTGGGCTATAAGAACACCTTTCTGATATTTTTTATTAACCCCCAGTGTCCTCATCTTAACACCGGGGCAGTTAAAGTGCCGGCCTCCCAGGCTTCGCGAGGATCGCGTGAGCGAGTCGGACGAGCACAGGCCCACGACCTGTGGCGGGCGGATGTCCATTTCCAGGATTCCTGTCACCCGTGGCGCCCATCAGAGCCTTGGTCCTTTGTTGGAGAACAAATACGCTTTGCGGGCATAGGGAGAACCCTGAGAGGTTCCCAAACTGGAGGCAACTTGCCCAACCTTTTGTTAGTGGGACCGCTGGTCTGATGGAAGATGCAGAGAATCAGAGAAGAATTCTTTTGGTAGAGGTAAAGATTGGTGATTCCTTAGTTGGTGAATTATTTTGAAATGAAACCCTGATCATTGCTCATGACACTCACTTTACCTGCCCTCTGGGCTCGATGGTCGGTCTTAAGGTGCCTCAGACTAGGGTGCTTTAGGGCAAGACTGTTTGCGTCTAGGACTTTCCTGCAGGATTCTGGATATTCTATTAAAGGGAAATCTGATGCTTCCCTTCCTCGTGCTAATTCTGCTCATTGATAAACTAGAGAAACTGGCTTCTATAGGGACGTGTTATCCTGAGACCTCCGACCAACTCTGGGCTCATGGTTTCAATTCTGTATTGGTTTTAAGGACTTACATGAAAACACATACATAAGAAATCCATAAATAATATGGAAATTACTAACATAAACTGTTGAAAATCTTCCGAGTTCAGCCCCCTTTGCCACTTCACACAACTCCCCGGTGTCAAACTGGGCAGCAGTTTTCAGAAGTGGGCCTCATTGCAAGTACTATGCACCTTTCCTCCTTGGGTTCCTCCAGAGGAACATGTATTTGGATGGTTCTGGTAACTGTGAGAAATCTATTCATCTATTGGACCCCTATATGTTGGGTAATCATGTTCTTCACCCACCTTGTACCTGACCTTTAACTCACAAATACTTAAGTCCGTATTTTGATTTGCGTTTTCTTGATGATGAATCTTTCACTGAACTGGAAAACAGCAATGGTAGGTAATAGAGAATCATTTCCGTGTTCTGGATACAGATCCTAGACCACGGCAGTAATTCGTCTTATTGTTTTTAGAGTGATTGTGCTGAGTCGATGATGACTGTAAATTCCTCTAAGGGCTGTGAGAAACTACAGCTAATGGTGTTGAAAGTGATTAGTAAACTGGAGGAGAAGTGCAGCAGGATTAGTCTAATAACTGTGCAGCTAAATTAAGAAACGTCCTTTCTTAACCACGCTCCTTCTGTTATTTTCACCAAATGAGACGAGAATAAGGAAGCCAGACGCCGAGGTTCTTAGAATTAACAGGTTCAAGAAGGAGCAATGCAGGTCTCGCCTAGTGTGAGAAACTGGGATGGGATTTGTTTCTCAGAGATTTGGGATTAATCGCTGACTCCTTGCTGGTTCCTGAATACGCCGTGTGCTTTGCTCCCTCTCCACCTTTGCTCCTGCTGTTGTCTCTCTTGGGAAGATCCTTTCCCCCTTTCTTTGATCGAAACCCACGTACCTTCTGGAGACTCTTGCTTGTACTCCGCGGGTTTTCACAGAGCCTGTCTGACTGGGAGTGTGAATATCTCCTCCTGCTTCCGAAATCTTTCTCTCTTATTTCTACCCTGCCCAGTGGAGACAGGGTTAGAGCTGGTGTGAAGATGGGCGTCCTTGGCAGGAGGTATGAGTCACTTGCTCCTTGAGTGACCCCTCACGGTGCTCACACAAAGGAAGAGCCCTCAAGGTGTGTCCACTCCCATCACGGCCCCCCTTTCCACAGTCCTCCTTATCTATCAGAGTCACTAGGACGGAAGGGGCCACCCATCCACCAAAACCCTATGACCTGACGATTGGTAGCTGATTCTGTTTCTGAAGTCCTTCTGATTTCTTCTGTTTCTAGACTAAATGAAGGGTGATTATGGAATAAAGAAATGGCAAGAAATCAAGGGAAATTCCTTCTTTTACCGTCATGCCAACCAGATAGTCTTAGAATAATTGTTCCCATTTGGTGGGATGTAAGCTCCACAACCTTGTGACAGGTTCACGTGGGGTAAATTTCACCAGGTGAATTTTATACTTAGAGACCGACCTGCCACTGTTGTTTGTTTTTAGCAAAGATTACAATCATATATATCTCACCTCAGGACTTTGCCCATGGGATCTTATTATTTTTGAAGCATGTTGAGTATAAGTATTTTTAACGCAATTGTAGATAATATCCTGGAATGAGAAAGTATTTCTTCATTAAATGGCCCTAAAATGACTAATGATCACATGGAGGGAAATCTATCACCTAAAAATAGCTCTAAGGTTATTTTGGAAAGATATGTAAAAAATTAAGATGTAGAAACATAAGAGGTATAATAAGATTATATTAATAAAACATTTTAAAAAATCTTGGATTTTTATCTTGTTTTGAAGCCTCATAGCCTGTTTTCCTGGGATGCAGAGCACACAACAGGAAATAAATAAGGTACAAATAGATATCATATTTGGAAGAATTAGAGATGGTAATCTACAGTTTTCTAATAATTTCCATAAACTTTTAGAATTGAAATTACATACGCAGAAAGTAACTCATAGTAAATATTTCTTCTTTTCCTGTTTAAGGTAAGGAAGTGGGTTTGGGATCTGTTTTTGAGCCCAGGGAAAATTTAGCATTGACTAAAAATGGGAATACAGAAAGCCGGGTATCATCAGAAGCAGACTATTAAGTAAAATCATGGATAAGTTGATGCAAAATGAGATGGAATCAGAGGAAATGGCATTGTTGGGCAGGAAGTAGCCAATCTCTATTACTAGTTGGACCACCTAGGGAACAACGTTAAAAACTGGGGAGGGGAAATAGAAACCAACAAGGACCTACTGTATAGCCCAGGGAAATATACTCAATATTTTGCAGTAACCTATAAGGAAAAGAATCTGAAAAAAAATGTGTAACTGAATCACTTTGCTGTATACCTGAAACTAACACAATATTGTAAATCAACTAGACTCCAATAAAAAATAAATTAATTTAAAAAACTGGGGAGGAGAAAACCTGCCTCAGAGAGCAGTGTTGTGACGGTGCAGAGATGCGCTGGGAGCCTGGCTAGATCACCACACCACCGAGCTGCCTGGAGAAGATGTTGCCCCCCTCATCCTGCAGCTCCAGGAGATGCTCAGACAGTGAACAGGGCCCTCAGGTTCACACAGCCCTGGGGAAGCCACTTCTAGCTCTGCCTTGTGCACGTCCTCCGGGGCCTTCACCTGTGCAGAGACGTCACGCTGGCCTGCTGTCCTCGGGCCCAGCGGGGTGAAAGCGGTGGGTGAGGCTCTGTCCCGGCAGTTATGGGTTCCCAGAAGAGGCTGCTTTTGTGGCTGAGAGGAGAGGGGGGCAGGGCAAGCTGTGTGCATTCAGTGACTTGCTCTCATTGTCTGACACGTCCTCATGGAAGGTCAGGCACAGACGCAAGTCAGTCTTCTGGAGCCCAAGTCCCTCTATGCCTGTCGTGTCCTGTTCAACCCACAGGGGAAGGACCTGGCAGGCCTGTGGTCCAGGGTCTGTGCATCTTCCTGAAGAGCTGGCTGTTGGCACCTGCTGTAGCCCGGCTGTTTGCCTGGGGTGACAGAGTGCAGTGGTGACAGCCACTTAGATCCCGTTCAGATAAGCCTCGATTTGGTGGAGTCAGAGCCACCCTGGCGCGGCGAGCCCCCAGCCCTCCCCTGGGCTGGCAGCTGGGGTGGCAGCTAGTGTAGTGAGGGCTCCAGCCCCAGGTTTTACCTGGACCCACCTGAGAACCAGCTGCAGTCACGTTGGCCCTCTGTCCCCGCTCTGGTCTATGTGCTACCCTTCCTGGATGTGATTTCTGGAGTCGCCTCCTTCCGCGAGCTGAGACAGCACCAGTCACCTGCTTCCGAGTCCCAACCCCTGCCTTGCCTCCCTCATGGCCCTTACCTGTGGGATGTTCAGGAGTTAAAAGGCTGTATGTGCAGGAAACTCGTTCTGTAAGGGAGAGCAAGTTGAGGTAATTTGGGGCCCCAAACACCAGCATCGATGCCTGAACTCTATTCCTGGGGGGGCCTGGTATTCATCATCCTTTTAATGAAAGCCCCTACCCAGAAATCTGGAGAGTATTCTAGCTCTGGGGCCTTCAGCTGCAAACAAGCTATGCACAATATATCAGGAGGGTGTTTTATTTTAAAAAAAGGCAAATCCGGGCTTCCCTGGTGGCGCAGTGGTTGAGAATCCGCCTGCCAATGCAGGGGACACGGGTTTGAGCCCTGGTCTGGGAAGATCCCACATGCCGCGGAGCAACTGGGCCCGTGAGCCACAACTACTGAGCCTGTGTGTCTGAAGCCTGTGCTCCGCAACAAGAGAGGCCGCGATAGTGAGAGGCCCGCGCACCGCGATGAAGAGTGGCCCCCGCTTGCCGCCACTAGAGAAAAGCCCTAGCACAGAAACGAAGACCCAACACAGCCAAAAGTAAATAAATAAATAAATAAAATTAAAAAAAAAAACCACAACACTGAGCTTTCCTACAATCAATACTTCCCTGTACGTGACACTCCACAACATTTAAAAAAAAAAAAAAAAGGCAAATCCTCCAACATTTCATGTGTAACTTATCAGTAGGTTAAACTACCCAAGTCCCATAGTGTCCCCTAGTTTCTCATCACCCACAAAGAGCATCTCTTGGCTGAAGAATATTCTCATCCTGGGAGTGCCTCTCTGTGTCTCTGCAGGCTTGGACCTCTGCTGTGGGCAGGTTCTACTGCATCTTGATGCCCCTAGAACTGGCTTGTCCTCCGGGCTGGAACTTAGGGGAGGCTGTCCCCGTTTTATTGCCAGCAGGGCTGGAAGAACAGCAGGACGGTCACGAGGCAGTTCCCTTTGCGTAGAGGGTCCCAGACAGCCCCTCGCGAGTAGCCAGATGAGGACCACCTTTGGGTGGGATGGAGGGCACATCTAGGGCATGAAGACCTGGAAGGTCCTTTATTTCTTTTACTTCTTGCCACATACGTTTTAGGAAGTAGTTTGTTCGGTGACTGCTACGTGGTCCTCTACGAAGCAACCACTAACAAACGTTGTGCTTGGGTTTTAGGGTGAAGGTCGTATTTAAATGCTTGCTGGGGGGGTGTGGCAGCACGTTGTCTGTTATTAGTGGGTATCTGCATGCACACGCACGTGCACATGCACAGTATGGTACTCTCACCATCAGAAAAGGTCTTTCTTTGGACTGATTAGCAGTTTTAAACAAGGGCAGTGGTTCCAGAGTGGGCAGGCTTCAATAGGCAATACTTTATTGCTGAAAAACCAACTCTGGCCTAAACCTGCCCTAAAAGTCAAGGAAATTACAGCGAACACCTTTAGTTAATGACTTAAAAGGACCCCAAAAGACTAATGGTAGGACATAGCTTTCTCACACCCACCCTGTACCTTGCCCCACTTGGCATTTATAATAACGCTATGAGAATATAATGCTAAGGAAGATCACAAATGGATTAAAGTAAAAAACTAGTTCCTGTCGCACGTTCAGGGTCCGGAAGGGGGCTCATTTGAGCAGAGATTACAGATAGTGTACAAGGCCCCTTGGATGGGGGCTCACACAGGTTTGTTGAATGAATATTACATGCGAGGAGATGTGCATCACTGAGCTATAGACCTGATTCTTTTGAGAAATGCATAGAAATTATTATCCAGGAGCTGCCGTAGAAAACCATGGGGGTTATATTAGTACAATGAATAAGCAAAGTGTAAACACAGTGAAGGGTCATGTCATCCTCTGTGCCCTTAATAGACCTTGACCTCTGGATTCTCAAGGTTGACGCTCCTGCTGAAAGAAGCTGACTGCAGTGAGGGGTTCAAACACAGTTTTACACCCTGTCTGACTCAGTTTGGCCACCAGTGGGAGAGGTCTGCTGTGTACACGCCGCGTGCTGCTTACTTGCGACCTGGGGGTGGAGCAGAATGGTTAGCTTTTTACATAAAGAGTTGGAAATACTAGAAGTTGTTACTTGAGTTCTCCCCAATATTGTATTTCTTCAACATAAGACTATCCTTAGATGCAGCTCACAGCGACTACTTCTGCAGTATAACTGGCAGAGGTCCCCTCCCCCTTTCTCAGTTAGAGTCATTTAGTTAATAAAGAAAGCACCCAGAGATTTCTGTGTATTAATTTTGTATTTTGCAACTTTAGCGAATTCATTGATGACCTCCGGTAGTTTTCTGGTAGCATCTTTAGGATTTTCTATGTATAGTATCATGTCATCTGCAAACAGTGACAGTTTTACTTCTTTTCCAAGTTAGATTCCTTTTATTTCTTTTTCTTCTCTGATTGCTGTGGCTAGGACTTCCAAAACGATGTTGAATAAAAGTGGTGAGAGTGGACATCCTTGTCTCGTTCCTGATCTTAGAGGAAATGCTTTCAGTTTTTCACCATTGAGAATGATGTTGGCTGTGGGTTTGGCATGTATGGCCTTTATTATGTTGAAGTAGGTTCCCTCTCTGCCCACTTTCCGGAGAATTTTTTTTTTTTTATCATAAAGGGGTGTTGAATTTTGTCAAAAGCTTTTTCTGCGTCTATTGAGATGATCATATGGTTTTTCTCCTTCAGTTTGTTAGTGTGGTGTATCACACTGATTACTTTGCGGATGTTGAAGAATCCTTGCACCCCTGGGATAAACCCCACTTGATCACGGTGCGTGACCCTTTTACTGTGCTGCTGGATTCGGTTCGCTAGTATTTTGTAGACGGTGGGTAAGACTTACAGCCTGAAGCGGGATGGCTGCGGTGTGCTCGGCTGATCAGAGGGGTAACTCCAGCTCCCTCGTCGTTTATATTTGCCATCTCCTTTCAAAGTGAAGTATCCGAAGGCCCTGTTGGTGTTGAGGTTAAGACTCCCCTCTCTGTCCGTCAGAACTTGTCTGCAGGCTGCCTGCACAGAGCTCCCAGCCACGAAGCCTGAAGTTCAGTTGATCTTAATAGAGCTTTAAGTTCTTTGATCAGAGCCATTACTGTTGGAATTTAGGATATAGTGTCACGATTTCAGTGAAGTTTTTAGCACAAGTGCTTCACACTGTTGCATCAGGCAGAGAGACAGCCGTGTGGGACTTACTGGCTTTCTTAGAAAAAAGGAAGATAAATGAAAGTCCTGAAGACCAGAAGGCCTGGGGACTCTGTCCTGCCGCAAGGCCAGCCTGGGGGGACAAAAGCCGCTGCAACCAGCAGACGCGTCCCTCACTGGCCCTTGAGGAGACACAGACACTGATGAAATCAGTGAAGAGGAAAGATAAATAAAACAGCCCCCCATTACCGAGAGATGCCGTGAAGAAGCAGAGAAGGGCTGAAAGGGGTCTCGCAGGTGCGTCTCCCCCCAGAGCATCAGGGTCACTCTTGAGAGGTGGCGGCCGCAGCGGAGACCGCTCAGACTCGTGGTGGCCCGGTGACACGTCACCTCGGAGGCTCAGGCACAGGCCTGACTGGAGTGATAGCCCTGTTGCCGTGTGGTCAGGGAGAGAAGCGGCCTTTCATGTTTCTAGTAAGATCTGGGATCCAGTCCAAACAGAGCCAATATTATAGGTTCAGGAAAAAGGATTTTGTTCAAGAAAGAGAATCTGGCCCAGCTCAGAGGCAGTGCCTGGGTTCTACTTAAAATGCCATGATTCTACGGGGGTTTGCTTGCTGAGAGACCTCGGCGCACTGTCGCCTGGTTCTCTGAGGGCGTGAACGTGGCTCGTCCTGAGGGGCCGCGAGTGTGAAACTGCGTCGGAGTGCACGACTTAGTGGGAAAGGAAAGGAAAGCAGCACAATATTGACTTCATGTTTGCATGATACTATTTCTGTCTATGTCGGGTTAAATAAACTATATCACTAAAGTGAACTGCATCTCTTACTCTTTACTCCTAGGACAATATGGCTCCTAGGACATTTAGGATGGTACCTGTGGCTCACGGGGTGTTTCTGCTGCTGGCCCCGCTCCAGGGACACTTGCTTACTTGGATGGAGCTCAGAGGCTGTGGGGGAGGTTGTCCTGGAGGCGGCTCTCCCTCCTCCCTCCTTCCTTCCATCCTCCTTCCCTCTCTTTCTCTCTCTCTCTCCCACCTCTACCCTCCCTCACTTTTTTCTCTTCTCCCCACTGTTTTCCTAGGATCACCCTGGTTCCTAACCCAGGCTAAGTGGATGGAATTTAATCAATGTGGTCGTTTATAAATCTCAGCATTTCCCAGCAGGGGTGTTGCTGGGAGGGCCTTCTCAGCCCTGGGGTTTAGCCTGGTCTGATGGGAGAGTCACCAAGGCTGTTGAGGGGCTGGGAGGGTCGGGGGTGGGGACCTGGCGGGGGCTGGGAAGGGGCTGGGGAGGGGTTGGGAGGGGGGTGACCAGAGGGAGACCCTCCATCCTCCACTTGCTCCCCTTATTCACAGATTGTCTGCTCTCCGTCCAGCCCTCCTGGGAGTCACTGAACCCCACATCAGACTTCCTTGTCGCATACCCATTACAGAAGTTTTAGGAACTTCAAGGCAAAAATGAGAGTGTCAGCTGCGTGCCTGAGTTTCCCGGACCAGCTGTTAGCATTTTGCCTTAGAAATCAAGGTCACAGAAAACAAAACACGAGCAGAAAGAATTGTGGTTGAATGGGGAAGTGAGTGTTCCTCCACTGATCCGTTGACTTTACTTTGTGTATCAAACTTTCTGAAGTTTAGCCAGTCTTTCAGTTGGGGTTTCGATATTCTGGAATCCCCAAACCTGCGTGAGCGTAGGGCTTTGGGTCCAGGACTTACTGGTCCAGAAAATGGTAAACTCCTTATAGGCAAAGAGAATATACTTTCCCAGTGATGTCTGCAGCTCTTAGCAACATTCCTGGTGTATACGGGGTGCTGAGTAAATGTTGGCTGAAAGGAAGCTGTAGTTAAGATCTGAGTAGTCATTACAGTAGCGCACACACGTAGGTCTCTTTTAGTGTAAACTTCTCTAAAAGAGTCAGGGGTGACATGCTATGGTTGAGGGACACCGTCTAAATGGCCACACAGAATAGAAGCCAGCAGATTTGCATGTGACATTCGATGTGATGCCTTTGTGACTTTTCTTACCAGTTTTATCTGAATATATGCCCCCAGCAAAGGAACAACTGAAAATAGGCTTTTACCTCATCATCATATTGCAAAGCACAGGCATGAAATCCCAGGGGCCATCAGTAAGCAAGATGGATCGGGGAAATGAACCGTGAGATGAAAATGGAAACCCGGGACCTCCTCTCACAGTAGGAATTTGCTATTTAATGTAAAAACCTAAATCACAAAGCAAGGGGCAAGCCCTAGTAAACAGATCCCACCTCTGAGCATGCCAGCTTTGGGAAAGCGACCCCTGGAAGGCGGCTTAATGTGGGCGAGTGAGTCGCTGCTCTGCCTGGGGAGCCCCGAGCCCTCTCCGCCTGCTCCCCCGGCGGCCCCGCCAGGGACATCCGCTCGCTGCGCAGTGACCCCGCACGTTGGCGGCAGTGACCTGCCCCCCTTGCCTTCCGGAGCCCCATTCCCCATAGTGCATCGACCCAATTACATCTTCCAAAATATAAATGAGTTTCCATTCTTTTCACTCAATACCACGGCTATTTACAAATGGAGGAAGTTCTTCCAAAGGTCATGACCTCCCGGTAGACTGTGTGACCTTTGGCTTTCTGCTGTCATTCCAATGTTAAGACCCCGTGGGAGTTCAGTGCCCTTTAAAGCACAGTGACTTTCTAATCCCTGGAGAAAGCTTGGCTCCTTTTTTTTTTCTTTTCTTTTCCCCTTTCCTTTCAGGCAGGATCACAGCATTGTAAGGGATGCTGTGCTTTCAGGGTATCATTCTCTTTTTCTCCACATGAACTGATTTTTTTTTTTTCTCACTCCTTAGATGGATGTTCTATCTGCCAAAGACATTTCTTAAAAGCATTAAGGTGCATCTGTGTAGTGTTAATTTTTGAAAATGCTTTGCCTTCTGGAACGCCCTTTCCTGCTCAATCGATAGGACGACCTTGGCTCAAAGGCTTGGAATATTTATTTCCTTGGGGTCTTTGTAGAGAGTCCATCACGTTACACGAGCACTTTGAAATTCAGTGTCATAGTTTACTCTCATGACATGAGGTCCGTCCTGAGTTTCAAGATTCATCAGCACAGTGGATGCCAGCTCATGATTTTTATGAGCATTTCTAAATTGTAGCTGAAAGAAAAATTTGATACTAAAACATATTTTAACTTACTTTTTACCAATTACATTGGGATTGTGGTAGAACCTGAATGATAATTGTAGGGTTGGTACTGAATTACTTTTTTCTTTGGTCTGATTTTCCTGATATATATTATGTTGGTAATTCCTTGTTTGTGAACGAGGGGGAAATACTTTTTTCTCCACCATTTCTCAGAGAGCTGTTTTCCAGTCTGGTCAAGTGAATTAATGA
The DNA here is from genome assembly GCF_949987535.1 of Balaenoptera acutorostrata. Classification (NCBI taxonomy): domain Eukaryota; kingdom Metazoa; phylum Chordata; class Mammalia; order Artiodactyla; family Balaenopteridae; genus Balaenoptera; species Balaenoptera acutorostrata. The sequence continues at coordinate 92,084,533 of NC_080075.1, read as the reverse complement.
GGGTCTGACCTCCATCAAGTCTGAATTTATGTGCACTCAAATGTGAAGACGCTGGAAAAAGACACAACAGCAAATCCGCATGCCAAGGCACGCCAGAAAATCTAGGTCTTGGTTTATTACTTCTAAAAAAGATAGATCGGGACTCTGAAAGTTAATCGTGTACAAACAGAGCATGATGCTAAATTCCCCTTTCTCTGCTTTTCCTGACTCAGTGGTTCCCAAAATCATGGGTCACAAATAGATTTTAGGTTGATTTCGTTTGCGTCTCTGCTTCCATCAAATTAAAATGCGACACCTTCAGTGCTGACGTTTTATCCTCTTTGGGGACCAAATCATGCACCGTCATCAGGGTCTCAGCTGAGAGCCAAAGGGCAGGAACTTCCTATAAAGCATGGTGTAGATGAAGGGTGAAGTAGTTTAGCACTGGAAATTATCTTGTAATCCAATCATTCTGGTTATTGGAAGGGTGGAAAAAAAATGTGCCCGTGAAATGAGCCACTTCTTAATATCTAAGCATTAAAACAACAGTTGAAAAGTCAGTTAAAAAACCTGTTGTATACTTTAATTTCCTGTTTGAAATGGTGTGAAAAATAAATCAGTCGGTGGTTGGCGTGGGTGCAGCCTGCAGGCGGGGTGCACGGCTATGAACTTGACACACGGGTGTGAACACGGCACGTGGTGCTTCACCCTTTCCCTCCCGTCTCTCAAACTTCCCTTCGTATTTCGTTTCTGGAATTAAAAATGTTCTTTGTTCTACATTAGCCTCTTATAGTCTTATAAGCATAATTACCAAGGCAGTTAGTGAAATTTTACAGAAGTGGAAATATTCAACTGTAGCAAATCTATTCTGCAATTTGCTTACGTAGGAGTGTGTGTGTGTGTCTGTAGTTTTACATTATATATTTCTGAATAGGTTTCCCTGCAGCTTTTATAACCAAATGGCACAATTCTGAGGAAAAAAGAGGATTCTTTTCCTTTGCATAATTTTCATCATCCTAGGCACTTAGGGGCCTACACCTTTAATAGAAATGGCCATGAGCTTGTGAATGCAGGTGGCATTCGTGATGACAAACATCACTTCATATAACCAATCCTGGTCACGCTTGCCATTTATATCAACCAGTAGTTTCTTCTTTATTTCTGTTGTTTTTCAATGAAACTGAGATGGCCTCGTTACTGAGGGCTTCCGTAGTAATTAGGGTGGGGAAGGAGGAGCCTGGCCACGTCCCAGATTCACAACAAAGGTGTTTGCAATTATCTGCTGTTTCTTCACTCGCCGAGGCCACACACCTGGGGGCAGGTGCGCCGCGCCAGGCAGTGCGTCAGGCACGGACGTGGCCAGGCCTGGCCTGAGCTCCCGGGGGCACGTGCTGGCTTGGCAGGACCAGGTGGGCTTCTCTTGGAGAAATAGACACAGAATGTAAAACTTGGTCCACGCTCTTAGTTTTTGCTTATGTAGCTGTGGTCTGACTGCTGATCTGTGAATACCATTTTGTGCGTTCTTAAGGACCAGTTATGTGCCAGGCCTGTGCTGAGCGTTGGAAGCAACTCTGTAAAGTTGCAGTGAGGACACAGTATGGGCACAGGTTTAGCTCAGGGTCTCAAAGTCTGCCTGGCTGGGTTCGGAGCTCAGCTTCACCGAGCTAAGATCCGTGCACCTTGGGCAAGTGGTTTCACCTTGCTGCCCTGTGTCCACCAGTGAGATGGAAGTGACAGCTGTTCTTTCCTCAGTTTTTTTAGTTGCACTAAGTGTAGCTCACTGCTAAGATTAAATGAAAATAGTGTCTGGCCGACGTGAGGGCTTCGGGCATGTTCTGTGCAGTCAGAGAAGATGGTGGCGACCCACAGAGGAGCAGCCCTTGTGCGCCCCGAGGGCCCATCCTCAGCGTCTCGGCCTGTGCTGGGCGCACGGCAGGGATTCACAGCTGCCTGTTGAAGGAAGACACAGTCCTTCTCTTGAAGAGTCAGGGTCTGTGGAGACGTCCAAGCCCGGCCTTTACAGTGACCCGTGAAAACGACTACTCTTGCCGTCTTTTAGATGAGAAAATGCAGGTCTACCCCTCCTAGAATGTAAACTGAATGTAAATGGCAAGGATCTTGTCTGCTTTTTTTTTAAGCTCACGGATGGCAAGTGCTGACACAGAACAGTGTAGACAGTGGGTGCAGGTTCTGCTCCCCGACTTGGCGGGGACTCTTGCCAAGCTCTCTGGGCTCTGAATCCACATCTCTTTCCGCGACGCTAAGTCCCTGACTGAACGGCAGTGACGCGCAGGGTCAATGATGGTGAAATACAAGCGTTGTGACCTGCGGTCATTTTGCAATTTCCTCTTTCGCCTTAGCCTCTTCCTGGGAAGAGTCAGGTGTCCTGACCTGTTCCTCAATCCTCATCCTCCCTCCCCGCACACACCCTCCTTAAATCAACGGACAAGATGTGATTGCCAGGTTCCTACGTAAATCTTCCCCATCCTGTCCGTCCTCCCTCCCTCTGTCTTTCTTGCTCCCTTCTTTCCTCCTCCTTCTCCCCTCCTCTTCCTCCTCTCCTCCTCCCTGCCTCCTTCCGTCCTGCTCTCTTTCTCCTTCCCTCCTCCCCTCCCCTCCCTTTCCCTGCCCAGGAGCTGAGCTCTGGAGACTGTTGGCTAGCAGCTTCCTGGTAACTGTTTTCCCTGGTCTGGGGCATCTCTCTCCGCACAGTGCTTGCAGGTTGGTACTTGGCCAAACCCTCTAGGGGCCTCTATGTAGGTTTCTGGAGCTCAGCCTCTGCCCAGCGCTGTCCTCCCAGGCCCCCTCTGCCTCCTTGCCTGTGGTCTGTGTTCTTATTTGCTTATTTGTCTGCGAGCCCTGGGGCCGGAGCAAGTGCTGGGGCTCCTGGAGGGGGAAACTCCTCTCTGTGTCTTTTCTATACTGAAGATTTTTTAGAGCAAATCAGATGACCACAAAAAATTATTTCTCCCATACAGGGATTCTACACCTTCACACTAAGAAAACTTAGAAAGACTTGGAAAATTTGGAGAAGGAATAGTAAGCAAATTGCTGAATGCTAGAATCAGAAGGCACATGGGTGACTGAGTCACAAGCAGGCTGGGGTCCAGAGAGGAATTTTCAAAACACAGCTTGCCAGCAGTACCCATCTCTGTTGTCAGTGTCTCAGCGTGTCTAAAATGAGAGAATAATTAGGAAATATCACCAAATAAGTGACATTTAAGCATTGGTTATAAAATAATGCAAATTCTAGCTTTGAGTTGTTACTGTGATTCCTTCTGCAATTAAGAAAATTGCTAATAGCTTTTACTTAATGTGGAGATTATTGTAATTCTTTACAAACTTGACAAATTAAAAATGGTTTTTAATAGGAAAAATAATTATAAAATGGAAATATGATACTTATTAGTGATAGGTTCTTGTTAAATGAAAATGTTAATTATCACCAGTGGACGTAAGATGAAATGCGTTCCACAGGTAAGGATGAGAACGAGCCACTTCATTTTGGGCAATACCAACGAAACTTCCAAGGCCCTGGGAGAAATGCTAGACATGAACGAAAGTAGCATGTTTGATTTTGAAGGGAAGGCAGTGAAAGGGAAAACTGTGTCCCTGTGGGAAGAGCCCCAGAGAGTAAATTATGGTTGCTATAAAAGTTAGAATGGAGACATGTTTCTTAATCAATATATTTAAGTTTTCTTGCTTTATGGGAAAGTTTGGTGGTTTTGTTTTTAAAATGTCCTATGATATTGGGATGAAAGTGGCCAAAATCAGGTTGACTTTTGATGGTTAAACCTTAAGACCAAAACAGAATGGAGCGGATCAGAGATGGGCCCAGACATAGAAGAGCTACCCAAAGAAACTGCTGCCTCAGCCCCCATTCTGCTCGTGGGGCTGGTGGCCGGACACCGCCGACCCTCAGCTCCCGCTTTGTGGGCTGGTTCCCAGCATCCTCCTCCAGCATCTCCTCTGGTCTCCTGCCCAGCTTTGGGTCTGACTTTCACACTTCATCTGTCACCTTGAGCTTGGTCCTTAGGTGGACTCAGCCTTCTTGCACTGGTTGAAGCCAGTGCCACGGTTCCAGACCCCCGGTTCCTGAGATGGTGACCCTGAGCCCCAGGCCAGAGTGTTTAGACTGTGGTCACGTTGAAATAGGCTGATAAACAGGTGGCTGGTCACCATGGAAACAGTAAAATGGAGAGCCACAGGCACCCCGTCTGCCACAAAGTTTCTCCACTCCGTCTTCCAACTCTTTCACTGAACTTAAAAAATTCCCGCTTTCCTAGCATTAACTTTCAAGAGCTATTTTTGTTCTCAAAATATTTGTTTTCCAAATCTTTCATTCTCCACATATTCCTTCTAAGAAATTTCTTTAATGGTCTGTTTTATGGTTGCACTATCTTTTCATGTTCCCTGATACTCGTGTCTAGGTGACTTGGATGTGGGAAGGGCCGGGTCAGACCATCCTAACTCATGTCTGGAGAGCCAGGCGTCCAGTCTCAGAGGAGAGTGAACTCTCGGGTAGAGATGGACGTTGGCATTGTGTGTGTGTCAGGTGTGTAGATGGTGAGCGAAGCTGTAGGTCTGGATGAAAGCACCAGGGAGAAGAGAGGCGGACTTAGAGTCCAGATGTGGCGTGGAGGAGGCCGAGCCCTGGGGGAGATGGGAGGAGGGCGGGCCACGGAGCCAAAGGAAGGGGGGCTTCAGGGAGGAGGCATTGCTGCCTGGTCACACAGGGCGAGAAGGGAAAACTCCCCGTCAAGTTCGGTAAGCAGAAGCCACCGGAGGTGGACCGACGGGTGGGAGTGAGGGGGACGTAAGGAAATGCTGATGGTTTGTCTGTGAGGATGAGGAGGGAGACGGTTCCCTGCCAGAGGGCTGTGAGCCTAAGGCATCTTGCCTTCTTGCTTTTGTGGTTGGGAGACAGCGCGCCCGGTCAGACGCTGATGGAAGCTGTGTGTAGAGGAGAGGGGAGGAATAACTGAGTGCAAAGCTTAACTCTCCACAATTCTCACAGTTTCCTGGTGGATTTTCGAATATTGCTGCTTGGCAAACTTACTCTGGTGATTAGATGACAACGTTCGTTTATGGATCTTGCTAATACAATGTCTTATTTATAAGATTAAAATAATCATGGTGTTTGTCTCCTGCTTGTGCATGTTCCTCCCAGCTCAGTACCGGGCGCTCTGTGGGTCTCACTGGGCACCTGAGGAGAACAGTGCCCAAGTGCAGCCTTTGAAATAGTGGTGGTGTGTCATGGAACGCAAGTTTGTGTGCCTGACGCACACCAAAACGTTGGGAGTCGGGAGCAGAGAAAGGTTCATGGCAGGGCCACGCAAGGAGACGGTGAGGGGGGCGGGGAGGGCTTGTGCCCAACAAACCTGAACTCCTTGAAGCGGTTCAGCAAAGCTTTTTTAAAGGCCAGGTGAGGGAGCGGTGTAATTGATTGTTGCAGGCTTCTTGGTGTTGGATCCTTTGCTCTTGCGTTCGTCCACATAGGTCAGGTCACCATGTTCCTGTAAACCTCCAGCAAGACAAATGTTATTCTCTGTTCTGCAACTTTTTATCTCTCTATGAATGGACTCTTAAAGGTCAGAGCCCTGATAATTGGCTCTCCTGTATATTTCAGGCTATAGGCAACATACTTTTACAAAAGGTGCAGAGCCAGCATAACTAAGCACAGGCAATAGAGCACAAGTGTTAAAAGGAAAAGGAACAGGTCTAATATGGGATCAGATTTGTTCTTCTCTATTACAGTTAGTCCTGGGCCAGTACCCATTTTTTGGTGATTAAGTGCTGCTGAATTCTAAATTCTCGAGAGTGTTTTTATCTAACAGATAATAATGCAAGATATGTTTAACACCACCACGGCCCTGCTGAGTGTGTTTCCTTGAAAAAAAAAAAAAGTAAAGCAAAACAAACAAAATACTCCTACGGCACTAAGACGGAAGCTCCTTCCTCTGTCTTGGGTGAGGCTTAGGGGGCCATCAGAGCTTCATTCTCATCAGGACAAGAGAGTTCCTTAAGATATAGTTCCATTTGATTTCTCTCAAGGGATGTATCTTCCACGCTAAGTCAAAGGCAGTTAGAGTGGGAACCAAGCTACAGTCTTTACTTGCTGGTCTAGTTAAGATTTTTCTTCAATGCATGCCGATAATTCATTTCTTAGAGAATTTCATGCTTTGATTATCTTTCCCTTTAAGCTAATCAGGAAAATCATGTACTTTAGAAATGCTTCGGAGATTTTTAAAAAATATTCAGGCTATTTCCTTAATAGACTGGGTCATCATTTAACTGCACGCTGTATCCATGGTGGCTGGTCTCCAAAGATGACTCGCAGCAACCCTGGCCTTGACATCTTTCTAGCAGTGCCCTTCCATGCTGAGTCAGAGACTCACACTGACAAACAGCATGTGTGTCACTGTGCCGGTCCCAGGGCTGGGCCCTAAGAAGTCTGGGCGGCTCTGCTTTTGGGCTATTGGAAGCCTCGAGTCACCATCTAAGAATTGTAGCTACCCAACAGGACCACGTGGAAGGCCCACGTGGAGAGGGAGGCCCTGGGATTCCGTGGGGGAGGAAGAGGCCCAGCTCTCCCGCTGCCCCAGCCGAGGCTCCAGGGGGGTGATGGGCCCATCTCAGAGGTGCCAGCCCAGCTGAGCCCCCAGGTGTCTGCAAGCACCGCCGAGCTCACCCGACACGACAGGGCCTCCTGGCTGTGCCCAGTCGACCCACAAACTGTGGGCAATACAAGATGGTTATGTTTGAGACCCCTGAGTTTTAAGGGGAGTGATTACACAGTAATGGGTCACTTTATAAATGTACATGCACGTGTGCATATATGTGCCAGGACCTACATTATTGGATATTTTAGCACGTTGATCTTTTCAAAGGTGGCCACACTTGAAACCACGGAAGATACCACGTGATCACATAATTTTATACTTTCTTGGACTTGTCTTCATCAGGGAGAGCTCATAGCAAAATAGTGACTGGATAGTTGAAATTTTTAATACCTTCCCATGTTTCTCCTTTATAGATGATTTTTAATTTTATTTATTTATTTATTTATTTTTGGCTGTGCTGGGTCTTCGGTTCGTGCGAGGGCTTTCTCCAGTTGCGGCAAGTGGGGGCCACCCCTCATCGCGGTGCGGGGACCGCTCTTCATCGCGGTGCGCGGGCCTCTCACTATCGCGGCCCCTCCCGTCGCGGGGCACAGGCTCCAGACGCGCAGGCTCAGCAGCTGTGGCTCACGGGCCCAGCTGCTCCGTGGCATGTGGGATCTTCCCAGACCAGGGCTCGAACCCGTGTCTCCCGCATTAGCAGGCAGATTCTCAACCACTGCGCCACCAGGGAAGCCCTATAGATGATTTTAAAGAATCCCTTTGAAGTCTCTGATCTTTTCATTGAACAGGGAGTGGCTATGCTCCCCTGAGGCTTGGTGGGTGGACCTGGCCTTGGTCAGTGACGGAGTCTATGAAGGAAATGCCATCTCTCTGCCTCTCATGTCCTGGGTTTTAGTGCTGTTATTTATTGAAGTGCATCACACTTAATATTTCTCAATGAAGGTTTAAAGAATATAATTTCTTCAGAGAAAGTATCTACATTTCCCCAGAATACTAACAGCTCAGCTCTGTCTAAAAAGGGATCATTTGACACCTGTTCCGTTGCAGCTTAGGTCAGACGGGTAGTCACGCGCCCATTCACAATGGAGTTCTGACAAGGGCAGGCATCTGTTTGTCACACTGGGCTTATTATATGATGCTTTACTTTTTCATTAGCAAATCATAGTGAATAGATAATAATGCACGTCGTCATATGCGTTATGTTGGCATCCGTAACAAAGGAGGCTTGGGAACATCATTCCAGACGTTGCCAGCTCCTCCAAAGGGACCCTGGTTCTTCAAATGAGAGGACTGATACAAAAGAAGGTGAGATTTTCTGTTTCTTGCCACAGGTTGAGTAAAAACCATCTAGAGGCCGAGGACTGAGATGGCCAGAGTCTGTGTTTTATTCTTGTCTGTGTTCTGGGGGGCCCGGGGCTGGGATTTCCATGGGTGGCAGTCGCCCCTTGGACCCCACAGCAGAGCTGCCCTAAGGGTTGACACCCCGAGACCCCGACGTGGACTCGTCTTGTGTTCCCACATCCTGCACCCTCTGCTTTCTGCGCTGGGTTCAGCTTTTAGCTCCGATTTACCAATGACCAAACTGAGACTCAGAGTGATTAAGTAACTTCTTCAGAGGCACACAGCAGGTCAACGGTGCTGGAGTCTGATTCTTAACCACTGGGTTATTCTGCCCCCGGGTGGTACCGAAGCCCCGTAACAAGAGCTAAGGTCGCCTGCTAATCCCGAACCCGCGTATCACACGACGCAGGTGAGACTGTGAAACGCCCAGGCCCTAGTGGAAGAGCCCACGACCTGAGCGCTCCGTCTAACAAAACGCTGAAGTGCCAGCGTGTCCCTTGTCACTTCTGACCCAGACGTCCTCCAGGATGGCAGGAGGTATAGGCTGGCTGGATCTGGTCAGATACTGTCACCGGCTGTGCTCCGGGCTTCGCGGCTTCAGAAAGACAACTTTGGAATTTGATTTCTAAAAACAAAACCATGGAAAAGAAAACATGGTTCTTCCTTACATTGAAGTAGGAATATAGAAATATGTACATAGGTTTTTACCTTTAGAAGATTTATTTCAGCATAAAATACCTGGCAGGATCACTTCACCTGGGCCTTAAGAAACTCCAGGCCAAGGAATCAGTCAGACAACCCCACAGAGCTGCTTACTTTTATGTGTGGTGAGGGTGGGAGGAGTTATCCCTCCCCTCCACACAGCCACACACACGTATACACCCTACACACTCACACACCACACACACCTACACACTCACACACAGGTATACACCCTACACACTCACATACCACACACACCTACACACTCACACACCCACACACACCTACACACTCACACACACAATGTATACACCTTACACACCACACACACCTACACATTCACACCCACACACACCAACACACACACCACACCCTTAAACACACCCCCACACGTATGCACCCTACACACTCACACACCCACACACACCTATGCACTCACACACCACACACACCTACACACTCACACACCACACACACCTACGCACTCACGCACCCACACACACCTACGCACTCACACACCCACACACACCTACACACTCACACACATGTATACACCCTACACACTCACACACACTGACACACAACAGCCCTTAGTGGGGACTCCTCAGAGCTCACCTTCCGAGGAGAGGACCGCCCTCCATCTTCCCCGTTCCTCTCCGAGTCCTGCCGTGCTCCCAGGCAGGGGGCACGACACCCACACAGCTCTCCCTCCTCCCGGAAGGGAGCTGTCCCCTTAGAGGGGATTCTCAAGAGGAAGATAACATTGGCCGGTTAAGCAAATGTCATAGTCACTGCCACAGAAAGGGGAGCAGGACTGAGCCATTGCCAATGATCATGACAAAGGCTGGTCCATTTTGTTTGAGCCCATTTTCATGCTGCCGTTATCGCTGTGTCTTTTAAAGGAGCGAAGGCTAAGTGCTGATTTACAGGGACAAACAGAATAGACCAGGAGGGCTCAAAGAAACTGTTTTGCTCCACTGGACACATAATACGCATTTTAAAAAAAGATCCGAACCTCCATGTACACATGACAGATGGCAGTAATTTCAAGAGCACTGTTGCAGCCTGGCTATCAGGTAGCTAATATGCATTTTTAAAGTTTTCTAAGTATGTACTCTGATGATGGGTGGCACCTGACATGTAACTAATCTCTGTTATGAAAGCCCTTAAGTGCACTGTGTAAATTTGATGTTTATTTTTTAGCGTTCTGGAGCCAGCCGTGGTCTCATTGTGACTCCTTTGTGCTGGAAGAGTGGCCCTGCTCACACCGTGTCAGATCTGCGGTGGGTGCTGCGGTGTATTACGCGCTGATTTATGACCTGCTTTCCAGAACAACCGCGCCGTCCTCCTTTGCCTTCGAATGCTGGCTCGATGCTTCTATAAACAAAGAACACATATCCAAATATCGTCCCTGTCAAATCAAATTGTCCAATATGGAGATGTGTGCATTGCAACAGTATATCCAGAGGGCTGGCTGATAAATAGGGAAAGGTTTTGACAACTCTGGAAAGAAAATGAAATTGTCCAATGTGGAAACAGCAACGGGAATAGTAATCAGGATGCATTTTATTGTAAATGCATTTTCTTTTCTTGTTCAAGACACACACCAGCCTCTCACCATAGCTCACCTAAAGGTGCCCTCGGTGTATGGAAAGCAGCTTACTGAAACGTCACCCACAGGGTACACTCCAGGTATCCTATGGTGATTTTCTGCCACCTCTCATCACAGATTCCAGCCTTCTGTCTTCATGACAATGTGATTGCAATAATGCCTCATCCATGGTACATTATGGCTAATTTCATCTTTCCAATATTATGCTTATCACACCACACCTTTGCCTAAAAACCTCAATGCAGATTTCCCACAAAAGTTGAAGTTCATATTCCTTCACTGGGCCTTCAAGACTTTTCAGAATTGGAATTTGAAATTCTGAATTTGATTGAAATTCAGAATCAAATTTGAATTTGATTTTTCAAGCTCATCTCCTATTTCTCCTATTTGCCGAGCAGTTTCACAGTTACACCCACCTGAGCACTGGAAGAGAACGTGTGTTTCCAGCATCTAGGCTGGTCTCAAAGCTGGAAGTCCTGCCTCTTTTTCATCTTTTCCACATCCTCCAAGGGCTTTTGCCCCGATTCGTTTTTGACCAGTATTCATGTTTGAATACATGGAACGTCTACAATGTACCCAGCCATGCTGGATGTATGGAAGAAACATGTACAAGCACACACACACGTACACACCTCCATAGGGTTGAAAAGGAGGCAAACACAGCCCTTGCAGTTTAAATACGAGATATATGCTAATGGCCTCGTGCTCCCCCAGGGAGGAAGTGTGGCAGCTTGTTTTCAAAGCTAAGGAAGATTTTAGAGAGGGTTCTGAGGGATGAATAAAAGTTTATGCGGAAGACCAGGGTGAGCAAGAATGGTACACTAGGCAAGGGAAGAGCGTATGCAGAAACACAGACAGTTGAAGGGGGTGGGGTGGAGTGACAAAGGATTCCTTGGAAAAGCCGGGCGGGGCAGGGCCCTGTCCGCAGGGCCTCAGGTCAGGCTAAGTAGCTTGTCTCTGTACACAGCAGAAAATGATGCAAGGGTTTGAGGCAGAAAAATGACCAGTTGGAAAGTCAATTTATATGGCAGTGGGAGGGAGGAATCGGAAGGGGGTGGGGTTGGAAGCAGGGAGTGGATGACGTCTTCCCAGTGACGTGGGTCTTCCCTCCCAGCTCCCCACACTTGGGTTTTCCTTTCCTAAGTCCTAAGATCCGAGTGGTAGTACCATTCACTTGGCAATTAATACTGCTTTCTCTCTTTTTCTGTCTATATAGTTGCGAGATGATAAAGAATAGATATTGGTCTCTGCCCCTGACTCCCGCACAAGGCTCCTGAAACCCTTTTAATTTCCTGGGTGATAGGAGTGTCTTTTGTTCTAATGAGCTGACTCTGGGTTGCTCCTGGATGGGGGCTGGTCACAGGAAAGACCTTCCCATAATTAGAAGCTTGGGATTTCCAGCCCCGCCCTCCATGTTCTTTTGAGAAGGGAGAGGGGCTGAAAATGGAGTTTATGATGGATCATGCCTACGTGATGAAGCTTCCAAAAAACCCCGAAGTACAGGGTTTGGAGAGCTTCTGGGCTGGTGGCCACGTGGCTGTGCTGGGAGAATGGCCTGCCTGACAGCGCAGGGAAGCTCTGCCTCTTCCCCGTACCTCTCCCTAAGCATCTCTTCTATCTGGATGTTCATCTGTATCCTTTATCGTTTCCTTTAATGAGCTTGTAAACATAAGCAAGTGTTTCCCTGTGACCCGTGAGTCACTCTAGCAAATTAATGAAGCCCATGGAGGGGGTCTGGGAACCTCTTATCTATAGCCAGTTGGTCAGAAGTCCAGGTAACAACCTGGACTTGCACTTGGCGTCCTGATTTGGAGGCGGTTGTTGGGACCTCCCAGCTTGTAGCTGATCAGCTAGGGGCACAGGTGATAACCTGGGCTTGAGACTGGCACCTGAGGTGGTGAGGGACAGCCCTGTAGGGCTGAACCCCTAACCTGAGGGATCTGGGATCTGATGGGATCTCCAGGTAGATAGTATCAGAATTGAATTAAATGGTTGGACACCCAGTTGGTGTCCCAGAGAATCAAACACTTGGCAACCAGAGGTGTGTGAGCGTGGTAGTAGTGTGACACACAGGGAAGAAACACACACAGTAGGGAAGACTGGGTTTTCCCCTATGTAGGAAGGAAAAAGTTGAGTTTTTCCTTTTTAAAGGCTTTTTTTTTTGCTTGCCCAGTTAGCTCACAGTTATTAGTGGCAACAAAGACAGCACTGAGTATAAATTCCATGAGGTCAGAGCTCTGCTTACTTTTTCTTTGTATGGCGTCTTACACAGTTCTATGGAAACAGCTGATTCTAAAAATTATTGTGGTTGAAACTAAAGTCAGGCTACTTTGGAAAACTCCCTGCCAGGATAAAATAATATGGGATTGTATTCAATACTAAGGCTTCTTTAAACATGTATGCTATTTGGAAATTTACCAGTTCATCATAAGGCATCAGTCACATCTAAAAAGAATGTAAAATAAAAATGTAAATGTAGGACTTCCCTGCTGGCACAGTGGTTAAGAATCTACCTGCCAATGCAGGGGACACGGGTTTGAGCCCTTGTCCGGGAAGATCCCACAAGCTGCGGAGCAACTAAGCCCATGCGCCACAACTACTGAGCCTGCGCTCTAGAGCCCGCGAGCCACAACTACTGAGCCCACACGCCATAACTACGGAAGCCCGTGCGCCACAACTACTGAGCCTGTGCTCTAGAGCCTGCGAGCTACAACTACTGAGCCCACATGCCATAACTACGGAAGCCCATGCGCCACAACTACTGAGCCTGTGCTCTAGAGCCCGCGAGCTACAACTACTGAGCCCACATGCCATAACTACTGAAGCCCGTGCGCCTAGAGCCTGTACTCGCAACAAGACAAGCCACAGCAATGAGAAGCCCGTGCACCGCAATGAAGAGTAGCCCCCGCTCGCCTCAACTACAGAAAGCCCGTGCGCAGCAATGAAGGCACAACACAGACAAAAATAAAATATAAATAGATAAATAAATTTAAAAAAATGTAAACATAAAAAATTAGAAATTGTTAGGATTCTTATGAGAGGTGGTGATGCAGGGAGATAGGTCATTATATCCTTGCATTTTGACATTTTAAATGATTTGAAGGTCTCTAAATCTCTCAAATTTTATATATCAGTATGAATTAAACAAAAACAGCAGTGGAAATTCCAGTGCTGTAACTTTCTGAATTGTTTCATAAACTAAGAAGCTTGTAGCTGAGCTTTTCCTGGGTGGTGATGCCATTTCTGCCTTTCTCTTGCTCACATCTTACAATTCTTAGGAGGAGAATGTGTTATGAACTCAAAGCGTTAAGGTAGTTTGCAAAGAAACAATAGAATATGATTTGGTCCTGCATGCTGGGTGGCAGAGAAACATGGAAATGACTTCATTTGGAAGAGGATGTGTTGAAGTTGGAGCTCGAAGACCCAAGTGTGCCTGCTTTTCCAGTGTTGAGTCAAGGCTGATGGACGTTTTCTGACCTCAATTCTATTGATACCCATGTGTCATGTGTGTGGGTTTTGCTGGTGTTGTTTTAAAAGATGGTTCCACTGGTCACTCACACTTCTTTGGTCCTAGGTCCCTCTTAGATGCTCCCACTCAGAATTTTTCCAGTTGACTGAGGTGTCAAAGCCTTAATTTTAGGTGAGCATTTTCTTCCTATGTCCAGAGGCTGTGCTTTACTTTGTTCCCAAGTATGTTCGGTTTTTTAAAGAATTTCCCTGAGGAGTGCCACATGCTCTGATGTATTTTGTGTTCACAGTGAGGTCAAGAAGCCAGGAAACTGTAGCCTGTTTCCAGGTAGGCATTTGTTGGAAATTGCCTTTCCATCTGCCTTTATCACATTCCCATATGTCTGGGCATGTATGGCTTAATGATACTATCCTGTTTCCTCCAGACCTGGATGTAGAGTTCTTTATTTAGCTGATGAGACACTGTATTTAGCTTCTTTCCCTTAAAATTGTTTGTGAAGCCTCTGTTCTCTATGTATTCTGGCATGTTTCCTCTTTTCTTCTGCCAGCCGAGATAGATATTCCTCTGCTCATTTTTTATCTTTCAGACAGAGGAAGATAACAATGTGTAGCCTGGTCCTTATGAGGAAATGTATCCTGTAACAAGAATGAAGTTTAGCAACAAAATGGAAAACAAAAAGAAACATATTTGATCTTTGGATTTTGAAGAGAGAAATAATAAAAGAACCCTCCCAACACCACTCTGACTGTACAACCTTGAGTGTGCCTGTCCTGAGCCTCAGGTTTCTCATCTATGAAGTGGTAATAATAATACCTACTCTGTAGGGTTGCCATGAGAATTAAATAAGAATTAAATAAGGTAATTTAAAATGCTTTCACATTTCTGGGCATACAGTGAGGGCTCAAGAAAGAGTTGATGTTAGATTGAATTTTTTTCAAGGGGGAAAAAAATAGGAAGACCGAAATTCACCTTTCCTTCAATGCTTTTGCATAATTAGAAGGTGAAAGTTTTCAAACATATGCTTAGGTACAATTTCCACTAATATCTAAGAGGCCCACGTGTCAGTACAATAGTGATGTGGAAAGTGTGGTGTGACGTCCACACTTATCAGAATCATTTGGAATCCTTGGGGGAAAGACACATTCCTCGGTTCTACCCCAGGTCTACTAAATCAGAGTTGCTGATTAACTAACAGTAAAGTAATGTAAACACCAATGTTTGAAAACCAGTGCAAGTCAAGGATTGAGTCAAAAAAAACTCACATAAAAAATAAACAGTTCCATCTCATTAACTAGTGTTCAGTGGAGATTTTTTAGGGAGGCACTGAATCTCTTGCTAGTATCCCTCAGATGACATGGAGACCCCCAAGGAGGGTGACAGGGAGATCCCCACAAAAGAATGCTACAACCCATCAGATGACATCAAGACCCTCAAGGAGGGGAACACAGTGCTGTTTTGCCATACGCATACGTGATTGAAACGCCAGTTCTCATAGGTTGTCCATTTTATTGATGTATAACTGTTCTTAGTAATCTCTTATGATCCTATGTATTTCTGTGGTGTTGGTTGTAACTCCTCCATTTTCATTTCTGGTTCTGTTTATATGGGTCCTCTATCTTTTTATTTTCTTGCTGCGCCTGGCTAAATGTTTATCAATTTTGTTTATCTTTTCAAAGAACCAGCTCCTAGTTTCATCGATCTTTTCTATTATTTTTGTCTCTTATTTATTGCTGTTCTAATCTTTATGATTTCTTTTCTTCCACTAACTTTGGATTTTGTTTCTTCTTTTTCTAATTTCTCTGGGTGTAAGGTTAGGTTGTCTATTTGAGATTTTTCTTGTTTCCTGAGGTAGGCTTGTATTGCTATAAACTTCCCTCTTAGAACTGCTTTTGCTGTGTTCCAGAGATTTTGGATAATTGTGTTTTCATTTTCATTTGTCTCCAGGTATTTTTCGATTTCCTCTTTGATTTCTTCAGTGACCCATTTGTTGCTTAGTATAGAACATGTTTTTTAACCTCCACAGGTTTGTGGTTTTCTGCAGTTTTTTCCCTTGCAGTTAATTTCTAGTCTCCTAAGTTTGTGGTCAAAAAATATGCTTAATATGATTTCAATTTTCTTGAATTTACTGAGGCTTGTTTTTGTGGCCCAGCATGTAATCTAACCTGGAGAATGTTCCATGTGCACTTGAAAAGAATGTGTATTCTGCTGCTTTGAGATGGAATGTTCTATATAAATCTATTAGTCCAACTGGTCTAATGTGTCACATAATGTCAATAATGTTTCCTTATTGGTTTTCTGTCTGGATGATCTGCTCTTTGATGTAAATGAGGTGTTAATGTCCCCTACTATTATTGTGTTACTGCCAATTTCTCCCTTTATGTATGTTAATATTTGCTTTATGTATCTAGGTGCTCCTATGTTGGGTGTGTACATATTTACAATGCTTATATTTTCTTCTTGGATTGATACCTTTATCTTTGTGTAATGTCTTTCTTTGTCTTTTGTTCCAATCTTTGTTTGAAGTCTATTTTGTTTGACAAGACTATCAGTACTCCAGCTTTCTTTTCATTTCCATTTTCATGGAATGCCTTTTTCCATCTCCTCACTTTCAGACTGTGTGTGTCTTTCAATCAGAAGTGTTCCGTGTAGGCAGCATAATATGGGTCTCGATTTTGTATCTATTCACCCACTATATATCTTTTAATTAGAGCTCATTACATTTAAAATAATTATTGATATGTATGTACTTATTGCCATTTTGTTGTTTTCTTGTTTTTGTTCCTTTTTTCTTCTTTTGCTCTCTTTCCTTGTGAGTTGATGACTATCTTAGTGTTATGTTTGAATTCCTTTCTCTTTTTTTGTGTATATCTATTACAGATTTTTGGTTTGTGGTTACCATGAGGTTTATCTCTCTATATCTATCTATCTATCTATCTATCTATCTAGTTGATCTCTTAAGTTCAAATGAATTTAATGACCCTGAATTTTTAACACCCCACCATGTTTAATGCTTTTGACCTCATGTTTTACATCTTTCTGATTTGTGTATCCCTTAACTACTTATTGTGGATATAGATGATTTTGTCTTTTAACTTTCCTAGTAGCTTTACAAGTAGTTAATATACGACCTTCACTTTATATTTGCCTTTACCTATCATATTTTTCCTTTCATAATTTTCATATTTCTAGTTGTGGTCTTTTCTGCTTAAAGAAGTCCCTTTAACATTTCTGGTAAAGCTGGTTTTGTGGTGCTGAACTCTTCTAGCTTTTTCTTATCTGTAAAACTCTTGATCTTGCTTTCAAATCTGAATGAAAGTTTTGCTGGGTAGAGTATGCATAGCGGTAGGTTTTTCTTTTCATCACTTTAAATATATCATGCCATTCCCTTCTGACCTACAGAGTTTCTGCTGAAGAGTCAGTTGACAGCCTTATGGGACTTTGGAAGTGGCTTCTTGGGCTTAGTGCACACTCGTTGACCAGGAGAAGAGATGGTTTTTCCTTTTTCTGTATGAGGCCCTGACCCTGCGAGCTTTATTTCATTAACCCTGGGCTGCAGTCTCTCAGCGCTGTTTTGCTCTGGGAGCCCGTGTTGGAGCTTGACACTGTCGCTTGGACCACAGCCTGGATTGACCTTGCAGTTTCGTTTAGAGGAGGACAGATATGCTCAGAGTGGCTCCTTTGCTTCTCCACATGGGAGTTGGATTCAAGAGAGATTTTGTAGCAGAAGCTGTCAGTTGGCACTGGCCCAGTGTGCGCCCTGATAATGCGATGGAGATGAGGGTGAGGAATGTGGTGATGCGGAGACGCGGGATGTGCATCCGTGTGGCTCTGCGTCAGCCCCAGCTGGTGTGGCGTCCACTTCGTTCTCTACAGAGCATGGCATGACTGGAGCTTCAGGGAACTTTCAGATCAGCTGGCCCACTTGCCAGGACAGGAAACTGAGGCCTAGACAAGGAAGTGACTGAGCCAGCTTAGCTGCAAAGCTGATTGCAGCCTCTGAAGGGTTTCCTTCCCTAATCCAGTCATTTCCCCACTGCAAGTCGTTTTGAGTTTTTCATGGAGTACTTGCCCTTGGTGGAGGCATAACTTTAAAATCCCTGTCAGCTGGCATCTCTCATGTTCCTCTTTATATTATTTCCTCTCATTGACTTTGTGCATGAGGTCTAAAAATAAAGTATGTATTAATAATTATAAGTATAAATAAGACTATATTAAAAATTATCATTCCCTTTCTACCTGTCTTGTGAACATGGAATTAGGTCCTATGTGATACTCCTTGAAGTATTGCTGTTCTTTTTTTAAATTGAAGTATAGTTGATTTACAATGCTATTCTTGTTACTGTAGTAAAAAAAAATTTTATACATTTAGTTTACAAATGTATAAAATATTTCTCTCATTTTTCCTTCTGAACTCCCTCTTTCTACCTTATTCACATTCATACACAACGTTTACTTCCCTACCTTAGAATTTATTAATCTCTCCAATGAGCGAATTGGATTGAGAGCACAGATTTATTTAAATATTTGTACGTCAGTATTGCTGCTTTTTAAAAATTTTAAATGTTTTTTAAGGTGTTAGTTCATAATATGGCATGATCCATTACAAATAAGCACTTGAAAGAGAACTGGCCGTTCCAATTTTATATTTTATATATATATATAAACATGATTTGGTTGATATATATATCTTGTAGTGGAAAGAGAATGATAATTTTTAATACAATCTTATTTATATTTATAATATTAATACATATTTTATTTTTAGACATATATATTGTATATCTATATCTTGTGTGTATATATCTATATCTTTTATATATATATATAATCCTAAAGTCTCTATATATTAGAAAACAGGTTCATCCACTATGTTCTAAGCAACCAGCAACTAAATTTACAGAAAACATTTTTCTCCATGAAACTACAGAGCCACGTTATTACTGGATAAGGCATCCCAGGGCTTCCCTCTTTAATGTCCTAATTCTGTTTTAGAGTCAGGCAAGAAATATTTCTGAACTTCCTGGGTTTATTATAAGAACACAGAAGAATGCTTTTACCCACTTCTTAATTCTTGGGACAATAGTTCATGATAATTTCAAACACTTGAACGTGAACCATTTTGAAGCGTCCTGTCGAGGGGCTGTGCACGTCCACTGACGCTGTGTCCATGACACTAGCCAGTCACCTTTCACAGGGGGGGCGGGGCGGTGTCCAGAGCTGGTGCTGGTCTTTGTGAGACAGCGTTTGTAGAGCCCTTTGCCAAAGTCCCGGAAATGACTCACTGATATAGTCAATTCAGAAAGATACACCATTCAGGAAATAGGAGTAAATTTGGAGAATTAAATAGGCCCCATTCATAACTAAAAACCTGAATTACTGTACTGATGAATTTCCTTCCTGAAACCTGGAGGCCGATGCCCTGAGCCATGGGCTGCATCTCCTCCCATTTTGTCTGTTACTTTCCTTGTTACGCAGCAGGTTCCCGTTTTCTCAGACTGACGTTACTCCAGCTCATTCCCTTTCGTTTCCGTGTACACCTTTTGATTGTTCTCCTACAAAAATATATTTTCACCTATTGGCTAGAGAGGAATTCTTACTGTACTTCTGTGGGCTTTTTGTCAATTAGATTAGAAAACAATAAGGAGAGAGTGAGAAAAGATTTTTGTCTTGCATTTCACATGTCACAGATAACGACCCCAGCACCCATTCCATGGTTGTATTCGGCCACAGGTGACACTGAACATTTACTCAGCATTCTGTCCTCGCCCGGAGAAGCTCCCTGGATTTCTCAACTCTGTCTGACTGGCTGAGGTCAGTCTACCCAGTGCTTTGAAGTGCTGCAGTTTACAGCTGGTGGGCAGGGCGCTGGGTGCCAAGTTCTTTGAAAGCGGGCACCGGGTGCTTTTGATTAAATATAGAAAAGCTAGCTAGAAGCCTTGGAATGAAATTTGAAAGGAGACCTCCAAGAATCTTTCAACTCTCTAGTGCTTTAATGTCTTGAACAGGTTGAAATTAATGCAAAACCTGAAATGAGAAAACGAAAAAGCGTGAGGATTCCATGGAACCGCGAGGAACACGCTGTAGCCTCAAGAACCAAATGGACAGCCTTCAACTTTCCTCTGTCGTGAACACTCACAACCCCCTTGATCTGGGACGAGAGCCTGGTTTGGGGGATGCAGTCACTCTTATTCCCCGGAACTGCTTCTGACCATGCCAGCAAGAGGGCTCTTTCCCTTGATTTCCTATAAAACGTATCATCTGCTTTGCTCAGAATGGTGGGCTCTTCCTCATCTGGCCACATGTCCACTGTCACTCAGAAACCAGCCTCTGGGGTCTGCATGTGCTTTGACTTCCATTGTAAACTGTTTTCATCTCCTTTTCTGTTTCTCCCCATCTTTCTCGTCTTCCAGGCTCTGTTCCACAAGCACATGAGTCAGATTCCTGCTTTCCCTGCTTAAGCATCATCCCTACAAGCCCCAGGGATGCTTGCCTGGCTGGGCAAGGAAGCAGAGGCATCTACCCTCAGGGCAGGGCTGGCCAGTCTAACTCCTTCAGCCCTCAGCATACGTATCTTACGGCACTTTTCCATTTTCTTTTTTTTTTACTTTTCCATTTTTTATGTGTGAAATGGTTTAAGTACTTAGTGCCAGTCAGATCCCAGAAGACAGAGCAACTGTTTCCTACTTATTCTTATGACTCACTGAGCCTCTATTTTCTCATCTGAAAAATGGAGCTAATAATACCTTCCTGTCTACCTTGTAGGTTTCAGGGAAAACTTGAGATGAACGGGGGGGATGGGGTAGGGGGGAGAACCTCCTGAATTGTAGATGTTGTACAAACATGAGGTGCTAGTGCTGTTTTGTTTTTGGAATACCGGGCCCAAGTCCACTCAAAGTGTTTGCTCTGGAATCATACTAAAAAAATTAACAAGAGATTCCCTTGATAGGATTTTCTGTTTCAGAAAATAAATATCATAGTTTTGAGAATATTCTCTGTTAACTACATTTTTTGAGGGCTCACAAAAAAGACACAAGGTAGAAATATGCTGATTCCCTAAAATACTTAGAGAATGGTGTACTCTAATTTACCTGATTTCTGGCTAACTGGCTAACGGAGAATCCCTTTCTTTGAACCTTATTCTTGAATATGTAAAGCCCTCAGTTGAGTTTTTAAATTGGAGTAAGTATAATATATAACATGAATCTTTGATGCTTCTCATCTAAGATGAAGAATTGCTTTATTTAAAAGTATTAACTGCTTCTCCTGCGGCCATACTCCATATTCAATTAAAAGATGTTGGTTGAAATCCAACGACTATGGGGTCTCAACTCTGATCATTTGTAACTTATCTTTTTTTTAAGGTGGATTTTTTAAATAATGTTTTTATTTAGAGTGAGGACACCTCACAATGAAATGTCACACATATTACTTTCATGTCCCCTTTACCTCCCAACTGGAATAAGCAAATCACCCTCTTATTTCCGGAGGGCAGGCTCAGTGTGGTGAGGGGAAGAGACCCCAGTGTTGCAAATGCCATAAACTCATTCTGCACAATGAGTCTGATCAAACCGTTGGTTAATTAAATCAGAACAAAGAGCACAATTTATTTTGTTTCGACTTGGTTACCATTTGGGGTGAAGTCATTAAGGAATAAATTTTGGAATAGTTGGTTCTTTGGCACAATAGTCTTCAGCCAGGCATGGCTTAAGATTTGGAAGAATTTGACCTAAAATGAAAATAATGAAGTTCTGTGCGACACCAAGTTCATAAATGAAGTCTAGGAACCGCAGCATCCCGAGACTCAACGCCTTTGTCACGGGTACGATTTATACGTTTGAAACACAGGCTTTCTAATTTAGTGGTAAATACTGGAAGCGACTCGTTATTTATGGCCTCTTTGCTCCTGCTTGAGCTGCGGTAGGAAGGGGGGGAGTTCTGTAGAAGCATAGCTGGTCGAATTGGAGGAAGGCTTGCAGCGATGCTGACCCTTAGACAGTAAACTGGGGCGTGGAGCAGAGGAGAAGGCACCGTTTGCTGGGTGATGACGGGGCCGAAGCTCGCAGCCGGGTGGGCACTGAGGATGCTCAGAAAAAGGGAGACAACTTCATCCAGTCCTCACAGCGTGTGAGGTGAAGGAAATGACCTTGTCTCATAACGAAGACCTTCAGCCTCACCGAGGTCAACATCTTGCCTGAGGATGCCGAGGTTACAGCCCGCAGTGGAAAACCAAGTCTTTCAGCTTCTTTTAGGGTTTGTTTGTTACAGCTGATTTCCCCAAATCATCTATAACGGAATTATGAAAGTGCTAGTTTACTAATCACAAAAGTGGAAAGTGGGCTTCCCTGGTGGCGCAGTGGTTGAGAATCTGCCTGCCAATGCAGGAGACACGGGTTCGAGCCCTGGTCTGGGAGGGTCCCACATGCCGCAGAGCAACTAGGCCCATGCGCCACAACTACTGAGCCTGCGTGTCTGGAGCCCGTGCTCTGCAACAAGAGAGGCTGCGATGGTGAGAGGCCCGTGCACCGCGATGAAGAGTGGCCCCCGCTCGCCACAACTAGAGAAAGCCCTCGCGCAGAAACGAAGACCCAACACAGCCATAAATAAATAAATAAATAATTCCCATTTAAAAAAAAAAAAAAAAACCAAGGCGATAATATCTGAATATTTAACAACAACAACAAAAAAAGTGGAAGGTAACGCAGCTCGACCAAGTTATGGAACGATTGGCCAGGGGAAGTCAGGAGAACTAAGTACACTTTTCCGTGTCCTGAGATTAATTGTGGATGTGTGCAAACAGCTATTATTTGAATCAACGTGCACAGGGCAGGACTTTGTGATTTGCACTCAGCTGGTCACCTGGGCCCTGGACGGGGTGGTGAACCCAGGCAGAGTCTTTTAATTCCCTTGTAATTCATTGATGTCTGGCTAGGTCACCTTGGGCATTTGGAAGAAGATTCAGGGCCCCAGATATTTTTGTTTCTTTTTTAGGCGTTGGTTTTGGTGCGGAAATTTCTGTAGGTCTGAAGGGTGTTATATAATGTCTATCATAACATCTAGTATCTTCTAGTTATTCAGTAAAAATCTGTCAAATAATAAAATACATGCTCTTAAATTTTTTTTCTGTGTAGATGAATTGAGAGACTGCGATTGATAAATTTAATTGGCCACTGGATGTCGCTGTTTACCCACGTACAGAGGATCAGCTCTTTCCACCCGCCCCCCCCCCCGCCCCCCCCAAACCTGGTCAGGACAAAAGCCTCTGGAAGCTGCTCCAGGTGCAGAGATTTCAAGCTTGTTTCTCGTAAGTAACTTGTTTTCTCTTGGGAAAAGAGCGAGTCCTGAGTTATTCAATTCAGGATATTTTCTTCTCACAGCAATTTAGATGGAGAACTGATGTGTTTTCTTTTCTTCTGTCATCCCCCCCAAAGAAGTTTTCTTTCGCTAACACAAACAAGAGTTATCTTGCAACTCATCTTGGAAACAGCGACATTAGTTCATACAACACTGTGAAATTTCATATATAACTTTCATATGAAACTATTGAAGGCACTTGGAATAAATTCCCACCTGGTTAGTCTCAGCCAATCCCCATCATTGGTGCAGCGAGGGTCCCTGGAAACTTGGGGTCATTCTTACTTTCTGGGGCAGTAAAAAAAAAAGATTTGTATTCCACTGCTGCCACCACCATTTGTGATCTGTGTGACCTTGGAGGTGTTACTCAATGTCTCTGATCCCCAGTATCCCTTGCCCTTGGGCAGGCCTTCCAATCCTACCTCCTAGGGTTTGGGGGCAGAACCAAGTTCAAACTGAAAATTCCTTAAACTTCCTTCTTTCTCTGGGACTCTCTGTTAAAGTCTGGGTTGATTGGATGGATTATCTAAGAAATATCACATTCCCTTCGCTCTTCCCTAAAATGGTCTAACATAACCCACCATGTCTTTATAACACAATCTAGTATGCATTGGTCCAAATAGCTGGAATTCCCAAGTCGGAACCTCGCTGTGAAAGGCATGCATGTAATGGACTGACTTATCTGTATTATCTTTGTGGATTTCACTGCTGTAGCACAGAACTAGAAAAGGACAATCTTAAGATGAGAAGGCGCCTAAGGCTTATGTAATTGAGCCCCTTTCTTAATGCTTTTTACTCTTACTCCAGCATTCCATGGAGAGCCACAAAATGGGAAGTTTTTCTTGAAATTTCCGTAAACTGTAAGACCAAGGATGTGAATGAGAAAGACCTGTGGAAAACAAGAAGCCCACTGTGACAGTTTCTGGTTACTGCGTCCCCTGCCCCCTTTCCTCCCCACTCCTTCTCTGTAAGACTTGTGCTTATCCACACCGTCTGCATGGTCCACAAGATCCACAAGATCCACACCGTCCACATGGTCCACAAGATCCACAAGATCCACACCATCCACGTGGTCCACAAGATCCACAAAGATCCACACCGTTCACATGGTCCACAAAGATCCACACTGTCCACGTGGTCCACAAGATCCACAAAGATCCACACCATCCACATGGTCCACAAGATCCACACCGTCCACGTGGTCCACAAAGATCCACAAGATCCACAAAGATCCACAAGATCCAAACTGTCCACATGGTCCACAAAGATCCACACCGTCCACGTGGTCCACAAGATCCACAAGATCCACACCGTCCACACCGTCCACTCCACCTAAACTGTCCATGCCATCCACACCATTCACATCATCCATACCACATCCTCGACTTTAAAGTGAGGAGAAAAAGATCACTTCTGTTTCCTGAATCAATGTATTCCAGATGGATTAACAACAGTAGGCACCATTAATTGAATCCTCTGTCTGTGCAGGACCTATGTCAAGTCTTGTATTTCCACAATTTCATTTGACCCTCATTGCAGCCCCATGAGCTACTCTGAATGATCTCTGATTTACAGGTGAGAAAACTGGGGCACAGAGAGGTTAAAGGGCTTGCACAAATCACTTGGCTAGTTACATAGCACAACCTGGTTGAACTCCTGCTGGCTCTGACGCCTTTGCTTTTAGCCACTCAACTGCTCACAGATATGATGGTTACAGTTTTATTAGAACCACCTGATGGAGCTTGGTTAAACTTGTGAAAAATAAAAGACACAACAACGATAGCCTGCTTAGTGTACTTGTGTTTAACCAAAGCCTCTGATGAGTGGCAGGCCGGGTGTATTTGTGTTAGGGGCGTTGAGAGTGGTTATCTCTGCGAATGAATATATATGAAAAGAGAGCAATCCTACTCATATGCTTTAAAGGCTTAGCTCGTGTCGAGGAAGAGGGTTTGTGAATATCTGGGTTCATTAGAGGTGGGGGGGTTGCTGCCATTTGTAGCGGAAGCTGCGTGTTGATTGCCTGAGGGCTTCCATTAATGTTGATTTAGGAAATGCCTATGGTGTTTACGCTGCTGAATACTCATCCTCGTTGTCATTGGAAATATGTCAGTGTGTACTGAGGTGAGGGCGGCACTGGGATTTCAGGGACTTGGGGACGGGCAGGTTTCGCATCAACTTGAACTTTCCGCTCGAGTCTTAATTGCTTCTTGCGGCCATCAGACATTCACTTAACCTCCTCTTTCCAGGAACTCTTAGATTTTTCTCGACTCTGCTATCTTTTAAACGGCCAGGAGGAAGGGAATTTTCACAAGGCTTAGAAGCTTGGTGCACAGGTTAGAAGCATTGGAATTGCACCTGGAGGAGAGAATTCATTTCTGCATTTATCCCCAAGGACTTATGGAAACCTTTAAAATGGAATAGTTGGCCAAGTCCAGAGTGAGGGAAAGAGCCATAGAACACTGTTCAAGAACTCTCTTGGGAGTGTAACCTACAGGCAGACACATTCGACCCCATCCTTCTCTGGGACGGGCGGCAGGAAGGTGGGCCTTTGGGGGCACAGGTTCTAGTTTCTCTGCAGGACAGGTGCAGGGAACCTGAGTGGTGCTGTTGTGCCCCTGACGGTAGAGAACCTACGGTCTGGCTCTACCATGCAATACTGGGGTGGAGCCAGCCTAGGCACTTAAACCTCTTGGCCCCAATTTCTTTACTTCCAAAATGGGCAGATTCCTATTTTAACTACTGCCCACGGTTAGTGGAGGAATGAGATATTATAAAAATGTGAAGAACCTAGAACATTTGAACATCTGCATAAATTTAATGGGCATCACAGAGTCTTTTGGAGGGAAACACTTGTAGCTGGATGGAACGTTGATGCCTTCTTACAGCTTTGTGACGTTGGCCAGTCACTTATTTCTGAGCTTCAGTAAAATGAGTCTCATCTATAAAATAAGAATAACGAAACCTACTCCTTAGGGTTACTATATGTGGAATACTGTACACACAGTTACTTGGTACACAGTGTGTACTCACATCACGATATCTTCCTTCCTTCCTTCTCCCTCCTCTGTCCTTCTTATTAATTGATCCGTCTCTTGGAGAGGGAATTAGAGAATCTGATGAAGCGTGGGAGTGTGGCTCCTATTTATAGATCATTAATTCATTGGCCTTTGGGAAAATTGTTAATACTGCTTGCCAAATCACTTGTCTTTTCTCAATCTGCAGTTGTAATCCTATTTTCCCAGTATAATTGGTTAGATATGTTCATGTGTTTTGACGTGATCTGAAGAAACGATGGAGCGTATCACAACATTTGGATATACAGCACAGTTTTTCTTGCCCAGGAGCTCTAAGATAATTCAAATATTTGTTCTGTTTTGATGGTTAATTATTTACCGTTATTATCAAAAAGAACTTGTGGTTATTTCCAATGAATGCCAGTAGAGAATACAGGAAAAGAGAAGGAAGGGGACTTCCCTGGTGGCGCAGTGGGTAAGGTTCTGCACTCTCAATGCAGGGGGCCCGGGTTTGATCCCTGGTTGGGGAACTAGATCCCACATGCATGCTGCAACTAAGAGTTCACATGCCACAACTAAAGAGCCCGCCTGCCACAACTAAGGAGCCTGCCTGCCACAACTAAGACCCGGCACAACAAAATAAAGAAATAAATAAATATTTAAAAAAGAGAAGTAAGGAAATAAATAGCAGAAAAGTGGCAATAATGCACCAAGAATTGGCTAGCAGAGGATCACCTCTCTTGAATATTATGTTCAGCTCTAAGCTTCCTAGCACTGTGGGCAAAACTGGGTAAAAATAGTCAATAGGTTTTGCGTTTTTCATTGTCAGATGAAACATCCCTAACTATGCTTTTCATGAAAGCCAGCTTTTTCCTGGCATAAATTCCAACATGATTCGTGGAGAAACTGATGATAATAATGGGTAATGGCAGCTTTTTTAAAAAAATAATTTTTAAACTCTTCTTTTTTTAAATTTATTTTTTTGTCCCCACCCCTGCAAGGCATGTGGGATCTTAGTTCCCTGACCAGGGATTGAACCTGCGTCCCCTGCACTGGAATCACGGAGTCCTAACCACTGGACCACCAGGGAAGTCCCCAGTGGCAGCTTTTTGAAAGAGCCAGGATCCGCCATCATTTGGCTTCCCGTTAGCCTAGAGCATCTTGTGTAAAGAGGAGCTGGGTGAGGGAGGCCGGCCTAAGGGGTCCAGGTGCACAGTCCCTCCATCCGGGCGTGGGGCCTCAACACTTCCTGGGTGGGAAGATGGTGCAGACAGGCAACTTTGCTTGTTCAGTTTGTGGACGATTCCAGCCCTGAACGTCTTCTAATCCATTCGATCCTGCTTGCACCTTGGTTGGCCTGAGGCACTTCATCTGCGTGGAGGCTGAAGAGGAGAGAATTTGGATGTACTTAGCTTCTAAGATGGAAATCCACAGACATCAGAGCACTACGTGTAAACCATTTCTGTTCGATTCGGTTCAATTCAGTTTACTTCCACACTGCTGAGTTTCAGTCAGTTCAGCTGCCCTCAGCGAGCTCCTGCTACGTGAAGGAGGACAAGCTGGGCCGTAGCAGGGATGCCAAGGTGATGGATGCTTGATTCTTGTCCTCGGGGCATAGCCTTCTGGCTAAGGAGACAGACGCACGCACAGCTGCCTATGTGGAGGAGAGAATGGAAACAGCGCTTTACGTGGACCCAGGGCAAGTGTCGCTGGAGCAGCTCAGAGGAAGCAACAACTCTGTGGAAACATTCTTTTCAAATTTATAGCGATAGGGTACCCTTCGGTGTAACGATCCCTGCTCCGTTATATATTATTGTGGAGTTTCCAATTATGCTATAGTTTAAAAAATATTTTTTCCCGAGGGTTAATGTTTACATTTACAAATGTGTACAGCCTAACTAACAGTTTAAATGGAAATTTTAATGTAGTCTATGAATTGTTGGCTCATTTGCATATTTTATCAATTCACCATCATCCTGGGTTGTATATAGTGCAGTAATTAGAAATAGAAAGGACTGTGCACTTTAAAATTTTCATTTCAGGATGCAAAACACTAGTTGTTTACCTGCTGCCTTATCAGTAGCACGTTGTGCTATGTGTGTGGTTAGGGGCGAGATATTTTGGAGACTATAAATAAACATACACATGTAACATAAGGATGCATGAGGTCCAGGACCAGCTGACACTGCAGAGAACACGCCAGCTGCGGGGTCAGGGCTGCTGTGCTCTGTCTGCTGTCTGCTCGCTTTCCTTGCTGTTCTTGTCGGCATTCACTCTTCCCCGTGTCTTGGTTCAAACTCAGAACTGCAGGCCAAACAGCTGTGTAGCGTGGAAGCTGCCCTGAAAACCTGAAGCGTGGCTGCGTGAACGCTTCGTCCAGGTAGACAGTTGCATTCCCAGCGAAGGTGCGCTCAGGACCCAGTGTGTTCTGTGTACAGGAGATGACCCATTCGGAGGAATGTCTCCAGACTGCATGCAAGAACTGAGTGTCCTGCCTGCTCTGGGTCACTATTCTCCTCTTTGTAGATGGACTGGCCAGTGCACATGGCCTCCACACACGTCAACAGTCCCCTCCGTGAACGTGTGGCGTGCTGAGTGGTGTGACACCGAGAGGAGGCCAGGTTCTCTCTGCTGGCCGCACGTGGATGCAGACTCCTGACCCCAACGCGCCACAGCCCAGCGTCTTGGGCTGTCCCGTCCTACCTCCTTTAGCTCCTCAGCTGTCTTCCTGAAAGACCTCGGTGCTGCTTTCTCACCAGGTGGGCCTTGCTTCTCTCCGACAGCAGCTGCCCTGACCAGCTGCATCTCCCGAGCCTAGAACTGGGCCTGGCACTTGCAAGATGCTCAGCGTATCAGCCAGGGAAGTCTGGATTATGCCACGTAGCAACCCTCACGCCCCGCCTCAGAGCTGTATTTCTCGCTCAAGCATGTATCCCCACCTGGTGGGCAGTGGCTCTGGAACATCACCTGCCATGAGGCCAAGGGGAAGGGGAAATGGTGAATCCTGTCTTAGTTTTGAAAGGCATCTGTCTGGAAGAAACACAGCTACCTCTGCCCATACCTTGATGACCAAAGTGAGTCAGGTGACCTTGTGCAACTTCAGAGGAAGGAAGCACGATCCTACATTTGTACAAAAGGGGAGAATCGGATGTATCCGTGGGCAGCGTTGATTTATAACACACTCAACCTAGCTATCAAGTTGGACAGACTGTGAAATAAATGTCTGCCGATGATTATGCTGATACTTGCTCCTACTTCATGTAAAGATAATAACATCTCATTCGATGAAGCTCTCTCGATATAAAGTATAAGCCCCTAAAGACCTAAGAACCTTAAAAAAACCATAAAGCTTGTCTAGCATGATTCCACTTTAGTCTTGAGAGTGAGTGACTTGCCCAGAATCTCCAGGCCTGGCCTCCTGGCCGACGCCCAGCAGGGGGTTGTTGTCACCTTCCTCTGCGCCCCTGGGAAAGCAGAGGGGGGTCTGATTCAAACACTGTGCTGTTCACGCACCTCCCCTCGGGAAGCCAAGCGCTGTGGGCACCCACCAGGGCACCGCTTCCTTGGGCTCGCCCAGGCCAGCTTCTCCACTGTGAGGGTGAAAGAAGATAATCCGCATAGAGTGCTTTGTTTAACACTGGAATAGTTAGTGTGTGAAGGCGTTGGCTTATTGTTACTCCTTGTGCCTGTTGTTACCGGTGGGACTGGGTTCTGAACTGAGGCCCCTCTGGCCTGGTGGGGAGGGGCTGGGGGCTGAGTGATGCTTTTCTCCAGGTGTCACACTGAGTCACCGACAGGTCGTGATTCGTCTTCTTTACTGTTTGAATTTTAGTCTCTCGTGTTTTCCAACAGTGACACTTCGGAGTAGAGAAGGAAAGAGAGGGCCCAATGGAGCTGGAGAGAGCCAGGTAGTGGAGAGGGGTCGGGGCCCAGGGGAGGTGAGAGGACGGGGGGACAGGGAGAAGCTAGAGGCTTGAGGCTGTCTTGGAACCAAAGACACTGGGGGGCTGAAGGGCTCCCGGTCACATGGGGATGCGCAGAGCCCAGGAGGAGACAGACACAAAGGAGGGAAGGCGCTCAGACAGACCTCACCATCGCATGTTGGTGGCAGGTGCCTCCCTTCTCAACAAGCTGAAGCTGGATGGCCGTTTCTGCTGCGTCCCCCAGTGTGTTCGGCGGATGGGTTGGGGCTTCTGGGACCCGTGCTGTCCTGCTGTCTGGGCCCAGCCTGGTCAGGAGGCATCCTTACCTCCCTCAATTTGGACTGATCTCCCAGAAGGAAGATGCCCCTCGAAGAGAAATGATACCATGTTACAAAGGAAATCACACACTACTGTACGTAAAATAGGTAATCAACAAGGCCCTACCGTACAGCACAGGGACCTCTACTCAGTACTCTGTGATGACCTACATGGGGAAATAATCTGAAAAAGAATAAGTACATGTATGTGTATGACTGAATCACTTTGCTGGACAGCAGATACTAACACAACGTTGTAAATCAACTCTACTCCAATATAAAATAAAAATTACATTAAGAAAAAGGAAATCCCAGCTTCCAGACAGCCTGGGGCGGGCTTCCCGGGGGTGCGAACGCAGTGCCACTGCAAGAGAAGCAACAACCGCACTTAGCGAACACCTGCTGGTCCAGGAGTTGGGCTCAGTGTGCTTTTCCTTCTTCATGTCTTAATTGTTTGAGTTTTTAATCCTCATCATCATGGTGGTAATGAAGATGCCAAGAAAACAACAACCGCCATTGAATGAACTCTTCCTTCTCTGTGTTTTGTCTTCTGTCTTCATAGCGATGAGGTAAGGCGGGGGGTGTTATTCAAAAGGGGAGAGCAAGGCTCAGAAAGCTCACTTGAGTTGCCCACAGATACGTGTCTGGCAAGTCTCCTGATCCCCAATGTAAATTGTATTTATTTAGTCTTCATTCTGAAGGAAAACAAAATTTCCAAAAAAGAAATTTTGTTAAATCCAAAGTAATCAAAGTCATGGCTTTGTTTCATTTATTTTTTCATAGCAGACACATATAGCTGTTTCTTGCTTTAATCCCTTGAGCTTCTGTGAACATTTCCTAGGTCAATCAGTCAATCTGTTTTCTGAGCCAAAAAAATGTATGGCAATTCAGACATGAAAATGCCTTTTTTGTTTCCTCCAAATAAAACTAATGCAATGTCGCAAGTACTCCCTAGCTAAAACATCTCTCTTACTTACTTAGTCACGATGAATAGATTTCTGTTGGAGCCAGGCTGAGCTCCACAAGATATGAAAGCTCTTTATATAAGTACATCCTGACCAATAAGCAGCCTAATGTATCTTAGAACCATTGGAAAGAAACAAATAGAAAAAAATAAGAAAAATATTACAAAATGTTATGGAACAGTTTGTGCATTTCCTCTCTGTCTTCCATCTAGCAGCATGTTCTTGATCTAAAAGAAATATCACCTTTCAAGTTTCCATGTTGTCAAATTATTTAAAACTCCACAGCTGGGAATCCAGAATTGTGTGTAGGGTGAGGGGTAGATTTTTCTGTTCAAGCACAGTGAAATGAGCTCGTGTGTAGATCGCCGGTACGAAGTTTGGATTATCTTTAGGCCTTGTCAGATACGCAGAAGAAAAGGGTAAACCTGTCTTTGTCTGGATAAATCAAATGACAACCAGAGGACATAGGATGTGAGTGCTCAAAATAAGATGCTGTTCTTCCGTCATAAATGTTTTCTTGGGGCAGCCACGTGGCAGGCGCAGGCCTGGTGGTGGTGAGGACAGGACCAGAGCCCGAGGTCTTGGACAGAGAGATGGAGAGACTCAGGTTGGATGCTATTTACAAGTGCAAATGGCCTGTTCAGGGTTGGAAACTGTATTGATGGGCATAGAAACAGAGGCATTTCTGCTGATTTACAAGCCAGAATGCAGACAGGCTTACTCTTCCAAGCATCTGACCATCTCTGCTGCAGCAGCTTTGAAGAGACTCTGGCTGGGACATGGGGGACTCAGTTCTGCCCTCAGCAGCCCAGCTCTTGCAGGGATGAGGCAGGAGAAGTTCCGGCCACCTCACCGTGTGATGCCACCTCACGGCCACTCCGGGGACCATTAGACGTTGTCCTCCTCTGTCCATCTGAGCAGGACACGCTTGCTTAGAGTTGCTGCGGTGGGCAGTGATTTCTGAGGCCAACACCTACACAAATTGCCACTCTCCAGCCTCCAAGTTGTAACTCCTCCCTTCTGTGTCCACCACCTGCTTCCTTAACTTCCCTGGACCACGTTGGGTTCCTCCCAGGTGTGGCCAGGAAAGCGCCGGCGGGCACTTCTGTCACATCTGCAGGGTCCTCCCTGTGTGCGGCCCCAGCTCATCTTGTACCTACATACGAGGTGGGCTCATTTAAATCTGACGACAGTCTCATTGGGGGGCGGTGCTTATCTTCCCCTTTTGCAGATGAGCAAACCAAGGCTCTGAGAAAAATGAAGTGACACGTCGGGTCCACGGCAGAGCAGGACCAGGATCCAGGTCTGGAATCTGGCCCAGAGGACGGAGTCACTGGAGGAGCCAGAGCTGTGGGTCTGGACTTGCATCCCAGCTCCGCCACCTCCCAGCAGCCCTGGGCCAGCGTCTCAGCCTCTCCAAGCTTTGCTGCATTGTCTGTGGAGCAGGATGGACGCCCCCCGTCCCCCCAGGGATGCCGCTGCCCTGTGGTCCCGTCTGCATCAGAGACAGAGCCCAGCACGGAGGGGCATGAGGCCTTTGTCTGACAAACGCCAGTTCCCGTCTCCCCTCCACATTCCTCCTTCTGGTGCCCACACAGGCAGAGGTGGAGCAAGCAAGTCACACTTACTGTTAGAATATGGAATCCACGTTGGCGTTTTACCCAACAAATTATTTACCCATGGGGATAACAATTTTTAGAGAGTTTATTCTGGACATGGTCCCAAACCTGGAAGAAGCCAGAGGGATTCAGGACAAAAGCAGGTGCCCCCCCAGCCTGTGGCACAGCCGACATCATCCCCGCGTGGGATGGGGCTCTGTGTGGTGCTCAGCGGGACGTCCTCCCTCCCACACTTGCCCCACCTGGGTTTCGGCCAGGCGCGTCCACAGACCCACCGAGGGCGTGCAGGCCTGCGGGGCACACGGGTGGGTGCACGTCAGCGGACGCCCCCCCCATCAGTCCCCCTCAGTCCTTCTTCCAGCGACTCAGAGCAGCAAGTGCCACTACAGCCTCGAGGACAGTGGCTGAGGGGTCAGGGGAGAGGGGGAGGTGAAAGAAGGGAAGGAGGACCAGAGGGGTGAGCTGAGTGAGGGCATTCGTGACCGGCAGGCATGAGACCTGTGTGTGTGTGTGTGTGTGCGTGTGTGAGTGACATCGGGAGGGGAACCAAAAAATAAAGATCCCAAACAACTTTTTAAAGGAAAGCCATTGTTTTCAAGAACCCGCTTATTTGGAATCGCCAGCCCTGGCGGACGTAAAGAAAATCCGTCCAGTTTACCCCTGGGATCACGGGTTGACGCTGGCTGGTAAGAGGCAGCCCTGGGTGCCAGGATGCGTGCCGTCTGCTGGAGCTGGGCAGCGCTGCCTGGGACACTGCCCGAGCCCGGGACTTGATTGGGGCTTTGAGGATCAAACTTGCACCATGTGCGGTTGAACTCAGATGTCAAATGTGTCCACGGCTCTGAGGCTTTCGACACTGTGACATCCATCACAGTTGGTGATGGGTGCTCGTGTGTATATCAGGATACATGGTCAACTAGGGCTGCAGAGATGGCAGTTTAGGAAAGCAGAGATGCATTTTCCCTTTAGAAATATCAACAGCCCATGTTGGCACAGGAAAACGTATCTGGGGTAACATTACCGGACCTGATGCCCCCCTGGTTCCTGCCCACGCAGAGACACCACAGATGGTAATGGAGTAGGCTGTCTGGTACAGACAAACACAAGGGGTTGTTTCTTCAAAGTCACTTCTTTAATTTGGAACTAAGGACTGAAAGCAAACTGCAAAATTTTAATTGCAAAAAAGAGTATGTACATGTGGATTTGGTCATCATAAAATAGGGGTGTGATTTTATTTACTCAGTTCCATTCAAAAAACCCTTGGGGTGCTTCTGAATGTGCTGGGTCCTGTGATATTCAGGGGGGATAAAAAGAAGGTCATAGATATGACAATAGGGAGGACCACCTGCAATCCTAGTCATGGGTAGATGTGCAATCATTACACTACTCTTCCAACTTTTCTGGATGCTTGAAAAAATTTTAAATTGAAGACTAGAAAATAAAGGAACATTGTTTTTCTTGATCTAGGTTTGGGGAGGGATGAAAACAAAATTTCTATGGAAATTTTGTAACCATAGGCCTTATGTAGGTTTGAGCTTTGAATTTATTCTCTCCATGATGTGGGAATCTGGACTGAGAAATGAACATGGAAAGTAATACAGGCTGGCCAGGCTGGTGAAATGCCTGACAGAAGGAAGCATAAACCATCTGGAGACAGACCTCAATCAGGGTGCACAGTGTATCAAGATGAAGCCACATACAACAGGCTCACAATCCGCAATTACAAAACACGTCAGCATGACCAGGGTCAAGCAGGATCTGCTCCTTAAGATGATTAAAATAAAAAAGTCAAAGGGAGCTTTAAAAACACAGTGAAACATAAGTGAAAAAAAACATTATGAAGCTAGCATAGCAGATATGCAAAATAAACCACATAACTTTTAGAAATAAAACATAACCTTAGTAAAACAAAAAAACTGATTGGGTTAATTACAGTGAAATGAAACAATAAATCCATGACCTGAAATGTGAAGCTGAGAAAATTACAGAGTACATTGTGGAGCAAAGAAGAGATGGAAAATACAAGAGAGGCTGGGACATTGAGGGACCATGAAAGGGTCAAATACACATAAGATGAAATTCAAAACAGAGACAAATGGAAGGAATATTGACGAGTATACAGTATAAAAAGAAGCATAACAACTCAGATTCCATGATTTCCAATAAGCCCAAAGCAGCCCGTAAATCTGCATGCAGATACATTGATAATGAAACAGCAGAACACCAAAGACCAAGAGAATTTTAGAAGACAGAAAAGACCGGTCACCTACATAAAAGCTACAGTTAGGAGGACAGCAGAGTGTCAACTGAAACAACAGAAGATATGACAAAGAAAATATCTTCAAAGTGCTAAGAGAAAATAATGATCAACTTAGGGCTTTATACAAGGGTAAACTACTATTCAAGAATGGAAAAAGATAAAATATTTTAGTGTACTTCTTAGAAAACATAAAATTTACCTGAACTGAGACAAGAACAAATAGACAATTTAAATATACTTTTAACATTAAAGGTATTGTATCAGTAGTTTAAATTTATCCTAAAACAAACCACCTGCCCCAAACACTAAGCCTAAGGACAATTCTATGCAGGTTGCAGCAAACGTTCAAGGGATACGCATTCCGATTGTGAGAGCAGAATAAGAAGACAAATGTGCCAGTTCATTTTACGTGCTCAATATTACCTTGATGTCCTATCAAAAAAAATATATACTAATCTCTTATGAACATAGACTGAACTTTCTTAAGTAAAATATTAGCAAACCAATTCCAAAAGTGTATACAAAAGTACATTCTGACAAAGTGGGATTATCACAGGAATGCAAAGACGCTTATCATTAGGAAAAAATATATGTAACTCAGCACATTTCAATGACTAAGTGGGAGGAAAACATATATCACTTCAATAGATACAGAGAAAAGGATTTGGCATGGTGTACATTGTGATGGAAAGACTCAGCGTTGGAAAGATGTCCACATTTATTCCCAGTTCAAAGCAATTCTATTAAATGTTCTGCAAGGTGGTTTTTTTTCCCCCAGAATGTGCCAAGCTGATGAAAGCAAAGGGCTGAGAATGTCTTTCTTGTTATGATGGTTGTGTTACAAACCACCCCAAAGCTTGGTGGCTGCAAGTCTTTATTTTACTCACCAATCTGCGATCTGGGTGGGGTCTGGTGGGGGCGGTTCATCTCCCCTTTCCTTGGTGTCAGCTCCAGGGCTCAAGACTCACGTTGGGCACCCGGGCTGGGCAGATGCGAACTGCTGAGCGCTGACCCAGGTGGGGCTTCCGAGCACCTTCCTCTCCATAATCTTCCTACATGGTCTCCCCACCATCGGGGTAGCTGGACTGTCTATATGTTGGCTCAGGGCTCCAAAGCGTGTGTCCCAAGAGATCCAGGCTGAAGCTGCATCCTTTCACTATCTAGCCTTGGAAGCCACAAAAAGCATCATTTCCACCATTCTCTGCGGTGGGGCCCATCACAGGATGCCTCTTAGATTCAAGGGAAGGGAATGTTCACTCACCTGTCGGTGGGAGTGGTGTCAGTAACATGTGGAGTGTGTGTTACCCTGTCAAGCTTTCCTATCCATGAACGTGGGCATTCTCCTCTACTTATTAGGTGTTTTATGTGTTAGAATATATCATTTCAAAAAAGATATCCTTCTCAGTAGTCACAAAAAGACCACAGAAAAGATGACCAATGTCTTTCAATGCCATTTAATATTCTCCATAAAGAACTTATACATCTTTTGCTAGATTTTTTTTCTTTAGGTGTTTTTGTTATTGTTGCTGTGGAGAATTATAGGTTTATATTTTCTAACATTTATTGCTGGTTACAAAAATGTCGCTGACATTTACATATTGATTTCTCGTCCAGCAAACTTGCTAAACTCCCTTAAATCCTAATAAATTAACTATTCTTTTGCCTTTCTATGTGCAATGTTCTTCCTTTTCCATCCTTTTATCTTTTCAGTTTTTTCTTTTCTTCTTTTTTTATAGTTCAGTATTGAATAGGAGTGGTGACAGTGAGTATTCTTATCTTATTCTTGCTCCTAAACGGAATGTTTTAAACATTTTCTTGTTGACTTTTCTTCCAAGCAATTGTTTTTAACATCCTCTATTAGTTTATTCCTTGTTTGCTAAGAATATTTATCTTGAATGCCTATCGACCTTTATTGAATTATTTCATCGCATCTATTGGATAATCGTTAGTGTTTGTCATTTATTTTGTTATGAATCTATTAATGTCAT
This sequence comes from Balaenoptera acutorostrata, assembly GCF_949987535.1. NCBI lineage: Eukaryota > Metazoa > Chordata > Mammalia > Artiodactyla > Balaenopteridae > Balaenoptera > Balaenoptera acutorostrata. The sequence goes on along the minus strand of NC_080075.1, from coordinate 92,047,370 downwards.
TAATTACATTAATAGCTTTTTAAATGGTAGACGAATGTTGTATTCCTGGGATAAGCTGATTTGGTCGTAGTTTATTTTTATTTTCCTTTATTTCTTATTTCTTTATTTCCTTTTATTGTCTTTTTGCACTAGTTAGGACTTCCAGCATGATGTTAAATAGGAGTGGTGAGAGGGAATATCCTTGCTTTGCTCCTAAACTTAAGGAGAAAGTGTCCAGTTTCTCACCATTAAACATCACGCTAAGTGTATTTTTTTTTTTTGTAGATGTTTTAACAAGTTGAGGAAATTCCCCAGTAATTTTGTTGAGAAGCTGAATGGTGGTTGGATTTTTGTCAAATGCTTTTTCTACATTAGTTGATATATGGTCATATGATTTTTCGCTTTTAGCCAGTTGCTATGGTGTGTTCCAATGATTTATTTTCAAAAGTTGATCCAGTCTTGCATACCTTGAGCAAATTAATTGGTCTCAGTGCATAATTCTTTTTATACTTTATTGGATTTGACTTGCTGATATTTTATGGAGGCTTTTTCACCTTTGTTCATAAGGATCTTGGTCTGTAATTTTCCTTTCTTGTAACGTCTTTATCAGGTTTTAGTATTTGGGTAGTGCCAGTCTCATAGACTGGGTTATGAATGTTTCCCTCTGCTTCTGTTTTCTGGAAGATACTGTGGAGACTTGGTATAATTTCTTCCTTAAATATTTGGTAGAATGTACCAGTGAATTTATTTAGTATATAATAGACCTATCCAGATGGTCTATTTCACCTTTGTGGACTTAAAGACAGTTTGTGTCTATCAGTTAATTGGTCTATTTCACCTAAGTTAACAAATTTGGGGGTGTAAAGTTGCTCATAGTATTTCTCTGTTATTCTTTTAATGTCCATAGAATCTGTAGTGATGGCCCCTTTTTCATTTCTGGTATTGGTAATTTATGTCTTCTCTCATTTTTTTTGTTAGTCTGACTAGGGTTTTTTTTTTTTAAGATTTAATTTTATTTATTTTTGGCTGTGTTGGGTCTTCATTGCTGCATGTGGGCTTTCTCTAGTTGTGGAGAGCAGGGGCTACTCTTCGTTGTGGTGCATGGGCTTCTCCTTGTGGTGGCTTCTCTTGCTGCAGAGCACAGGCTCTAGGCGAGCGGGCTTTAGTAATTGCAGCATGTGGGCTCAGTAGTTGTGGCTCACGGGCTCTAGAGCGCAGGATCAGTAGTTGTGGTGAATGGGCTTAGTTGCTTTGCGGCATGTGGGATCTTCCCGGACCAGGGATCGAACCCATGCCCCTTGCATTGGCAGGTGGATTCTTATCTACTGTGCCACGAGGAAAGTCCCTGACTAGAGTTTTATCAGTTTTATTGATCTTTTCAAGGAACCAGCTTTTGATTTTGTTGACTATTTTTCCTGTTTCATATTTCATTGATTTATGCTCCAGTTTTTATGACTTCTTTTTTTTCTGCTTAAACTGCTCTTCTTCCTCTAGTTTCCTAAGGTAGAATCTTAGGTTATTGATTTTGAACTTTCTTTTTTTCCTAATATATGCGCTTAATGCTATAACATTTCCTCTAACCCCCGATTTACTGCATTATAGAAGTTTTGATAATTTATATAATCGTTTTTGTTTAGTTCCAAATGTTTTAAAATTTCTCTTGAGACTTCTTTTTTGACCTGTGTGTTATTTAGAAGTGTGTTGTTTAATTTCCAAATATGTGAGGATTTTATTTTCCAGCTATCTCTCTGTTACTGATTTCTAACTTAAGTCCATTGTGATCTCTGAACATATTTTGTATGACTTCTGTTTGTTAATGTGTATTCTACAGCTCACAATGTGGCCTGTCTTGGTGAATATTCCAAACTGTGCTTGAGAAGAATGTGTGTTCTGTTTTGAATAGAGGATTTTATACATGTCAGTTGGATCAAGGTGATTGGTAGTGTTGTTTACGTCAGCTCTAAATTTACTGATTTTTTGCGGAGTTGGTAGATCAATCACTGAACAAGTGGTGTTGAAATCTCCAACTAGACTTGTGGATTTGTCTGGTTTCCTTGTTCTATCAGTTTTTACCTTGCATATTTTCATGCTCTCTTGTTTTGTGCCCATTTCTTTGGGATTGTTATGTCTTATTGGAGAATTTTTTACTTTATCATTATTCAATGCTGCCTTTGATTCCTTAGAGTTTTCCTTCCCCTGAAGTCTACTTGCAACTTCTGTGTGACCTTCTAACTTGATGAACATCATCTAAAAGGTAAATGTGTTTTTCTTCATCGGTTGCTGGGGAAGTTCAGAACTGCTCCGCTTTAGTAATTGTGAAGCATCCTAAGCATACATTTTAGTACATCATTTTTTCCCTCTAAACTGACTCTGGTAAAAATATGTGCAGTTAGCACATTTTTTGCCAAATAGAATCTCATCATTTTGTGTTTCTTAAGCTATTTCTAACAGCTTCTATGGAACAGGTAGGGATTTAAACAAAAGCCAACAAACAAACAACGAAAAAAGTAAAAGACACCCATATATAATCCTATCTGTTCGAATCATCTCAATGCTCTCATATTCCTTTTCTGTCTAAATTTGTGGCCTTGGGCACTGTCTTAGTCTGCTCAGTCTGATACAACAAATGCTGCAGACCAGGTGGCTTAAACAACAGAGATTTATTCCTCACGGTTCTGGAGTCTGAAGCCCAAGATGAAGGTGCCAGTATATGCAGTGTCAGGAGTCGGGGCCAGTCTCTCTTCCTGGTTTGAAGATGGCAGCCTTCTTGTTGTGTCCTTACATCGTGGAGAGAGAGAGACAGAGAGAGAGAGAAAGAGGGAGATCTTGTGTCTCTTCCTCTTTTACAAGGGCACTAATTCCATCATTGGGGCTCCTCCTTCGTGACCTAATCACCTCCCAAAGACCCCACCTCCTAGTACCATCACATCGGGGGTAACGCTTTCAACCTACGAATTCTGGGGGGGGGACACAAGCACTCAGCCCATAGCTGACACCTACAAATAGTCTCTCACATCAGCACATCAGGTTACTTCCTTGCTGTCTCTTCAAACCCTAGCTCTCTCCCTCCGTGTGGATTCACCTTCACTCTTCTTCTCCCTCCTGTCACCTGCTTGGTTTCCTTGGCATCTTGCCTTCTGTCCCAACATTCCAGGTCAACTGGATTAGGAAAATATTTCTTAGTTTAAACACGATTACTTTGTTTACAAGCGGAAGTCTATGAACATATTGACTATGAATAATTCTTATGATGACAAATGCTGAAATGCAAGCGTATTTGTGAATGCAAACAAATGTCAGCAAGGAATGAACACAAACAAATAATTAACACTCACCAGGGTAAATAAACAGGACTCTGTAACATTTCTGATTGGTTTTCCTCCCCGTGGACATGAAGCTCCGTTTACCTTTTGCTGCTCACTTGTACACATTTGTACACAAGCAGGTAGAGTGGTCCCCTGGTAGTCTGCAGTGCTTATGAGTGTGGTACTCCAAATAAGTGCTTTTGCTAGATGATTAAAACCTAACTTTTTGGTACTATGCTCTGTATCTACTTTTTTTCCTAAGCTCTCTGCTGTCATTTCTATTTTCTCCGTGATTCTTTTCCTCTTATCACCCTCTCTGGGAGCCATATAGTCAGGTTTACAAGAATTTTTAAACATTGTCTCTGATTCAGATTTATGATATTTGAAGTCTGCTTATTTTCAGTCCTTATTAGGACAATTTTCTGGTTAACTGGCTCAGCAGAAAAGGAAATGGATCTCATATTTAGAAGGTGAATGAAACCACCTCAAAGAAAACGTGGATCCTTGATTGGGCTTTGTTGACCTTTATTTCTTATTCTCTGGCAGAAATAACTCAGCCCCCTGGGCTTTGGGAAGACTGGGCATCAGAATTTCATGGTTCTAATCCTTGCGGTCTCACTGGATTCCTGTGATTTCAGATAAGTCACTCTTTTTCAAAAGATGGCTAATCATGCTGCATTCACCTTATATGAAAGTTAAGTAAAAGTATCAGGCAAAGAATTGATAGTTTAGAACTTGGAAATATCAGTTGTGTTCACATTAGGTGGTGGTTGATAGTTAAGAGTCTTGACCAGGGGGCTTCATGTATTTTTGTCCATGTACACTCAAAAATAATTTAGAAAAATTATGCATCTATACATTTTTAGGTTGAAATCTAAAATTTTTCATTCACCATAAATTAAAATATTTACAGAGGAATTAGTTTCCAGGGTCTGTAAATATCAACATTTGAAAATATAACTATTATATAATACTTTTCTTTAATGGAATCTGAATACATAGAAATTTGATACCACCAGATGATTTAAAAATCACATGAACAGTTCTCTTCTTTAATTAGAAATATTGCATATTTTTTCCTCCTTGAGCTCATAATTCCAGTGTATTTTCCCCCTTAATGTAATACTTTAAAGAACCAAAGTGTTTTATTGATCATGCTCTCCTATTTCTTTACAACAAATACAGGTATATGGACTGATTTAAAAAATTTCCTTTGACTCTAAGCCTGAAAGTATTAAATTTTTTTCCAAAATTAAATGATCATCATAACAATTATTAGTGCAAAATTGCTAAAATATCTAAATATATTAATTTAGTCACTTATTAAATATAAAAAGTCAAGTATAGGAAATGCTTCTATTAACTGATGGGTGTGTGTTTTGTTTATTTTTCCCACTTTAGTTCATGTATTCATATGTAATATAACTTATTGCTAGAAGACAAGAAGACTCACCATCAATTCTATTCTTATTTACTCTTATTATAGATGTGAATAGTGATAAATGTTGTTCTCAGAATTAAATTGATGAAAATAGGAGTTTTTTTCACAGTAATGCTATTCCCCTCTCTGAACTCCTTTTCAGTAAGAAGCCAAAAAATTACATAATTGATGTATTATGAAACATATATAATGATGTATCGACTAACGCCAATCAAATCCTCCTTTAATTTTGTTGAAAACAAAGACTTGGAAAACATCTGACTTGAGGTAGGGTTCCTTGCCTTATGATTAGAACCATTCACTTTCCCGGACCTTAAATCGATATTTAGGACTGCCCTCTGTCTGACCCCTGGAAGGTTTTCCATCTCAGCGGGAGAGAGTCATGCTTTTCTTCCATAGGTGGGATAAGAGTATTGTGAAAGGTCTGATGGAAAACAGAGCCACGGGCTTGATCTCAAGTCTATACATATTAAGAAAACCCACGTTCAGAAGTTGAAGGTTTGAGAATGGAGTCCCTCAAATGCATCCATGCCTGTACACCCTAAGGAAAGTCTTTAGGTCACCTTGGTTGTGCATTCAAATATCTCAGAGTGTTTTCAAAAATACCAGTGCCTAGGTTGCAACCATAGGAAAGCTGATTTCATTGCATTGGGGTGGTGCTGGATGTATTTTTTTATTGAAGTAGTTGATTTACAATATTGTGTTAGTTTCAGGTGTACAGCATAGTGATTCAGGGTTTTTTTTGCAGATTATATCCCATTTTAGGTTATTACAAGATATTGGGTATAATTTCCTGTGCTGTACCATAAATCCGTGTTGCTTATCTATTTTAGGTAGAGTAGTTCAGGATGTCTTTTAAGGAATGCTCTTCAGGTGATTTTAAAATGCATCCAGGGCTGGGAACTCCCATTTAGATTCTAAGCTCTGTGAGGTCAAGAACCTGGACCCACTGCTCAGGTGTGCACCTTTGCTGATTTGCCTGGTGTCTGGTTAATAAACAAGGATGAATAAAATCACCAACATCAATACACAGGCAGGCACTAGGGATTCACGTGTAAAGCACAGGCTGTTCACGGCTAAACGGTCAGGAGTCAGGAGACTTCCGGAAGGTAGGGAGGTGAGCGGGGTAAGCGGGAGTAAAGACCCGTCCTGGTTGCCGAGACCTGGGGCTGATGCCGGAAACACATCAGCCTTGCTTGCCCTCAAGTCCTTCTCAGGGGAAACCATCTGCACCTGCCCGACCTGCAAAGACTGGGACAAGAGGACCGCACAGTTTCAGCGGCAGAAGCATCGCTCAGAAGATTGCCAGCTAGGAATTCACCCTTTCATCTGTCAGTCACAGGAAGGCACTTTGTTCTGGGCTGTGAGAAACATGTTATCTGTGATGTCAACCTTAGGCATCAGATTTCTGGGGTTTCAAATATCCTATCTCGTTGATTCCAAAGGACACTCTTCACTAGTTAAGTAAGCAAACATTCGTTGTCTACTCCAGGCCTGATGCTGGGTAAACCATCGGTGGGCGATATGCTCCTCATCTTGGCTTGGAAGAGTCCCCTCTTGCGTAGTTACACACACGGAGAGGTTCCTCTTCCACAGGAGCACTTGTCCTGGCCGCAGGGGGGCCCGGAGAAGGGGGAGGTGTGGAGTAAGGGTGCTTCCTTCATCCTCATCAGGCACCCCAGCTCTCTGCATCCTCAGCCGGACTCCACGCCTATCACTCGGACCACCTCCTCCCGGACCTTCTCCACTGCTTTATGCCTCTTTTGCTTGGCTTCACTGCACACATCTCTCCATAAGGTTATATTATGCATCTGCTATTTATTTATCTATTTACTTATAAGTGTCTCTCCAACTAAAATGTAAGTGTCACAAGGCGGGGACTTTGTTTTGTTCATTGCTGAGCATCAGATATATGTTGGGTGCTCAGATGTACAGGGAAGGGAGGGGAGGTGGGAGGGGAGGGAAGGAGGGAGGTGGGGAGGGGGTGCGGGTACTGCAGGGGCCCAGGTGCCGTCCCTGTGGGGCTGGACCTCTGCCCTCGGCAGCTCTGCTGGCAGCAGGACCACTTCAGGGGAACTTCTAGGAACGGCCTTAGGTTTTTTAGGACTCCTGTCCCCTCCTGGACTCCTGGAATCAAGCCCATTCAATGCCGGCCTTTCAGAGTGGGAGCCGCTGGGAGCAGATGCGGCCCTAATGCCTTCCTGAGGTGAGGTCTCCTTGCCTGTTGGCACTTCTGTTCCTCAGTCCCCTTCTCTCACCAACCTCCCCTCCGCACCATGCAACGTGAGTGCTAAACCTCTGGAATCAGCCACAGGACTCACTGAAATCAGCTAGATAACGTTCTGTCATGGCAGGGACTCTTTGTAAGTTTGTCACCATCATATTCGTGAAACCCACTGCGAAATCTGGTTCTAGAAGAACGACTTGCTGTGACTTAATAACCAAGAGAGAAAGGTCAGTTTGCAAAAATTAGCAGACTAGTGATCCCATGCTAGGTGTCCCATGGTTGAAGGGGCCTCCATCGATTTGCTGTCTCACAGGCTTCGATTACTTGCACGTGCAAATCATTATCCCCGTGGTTGATGATGCCGGCGCACATCTGGAACCCGTTAAGCGGAGGGCCAGGGGTCACGGGTCTGTGCAAGCTGCTTCATTCACTCTCAGTCTTGAGCCCACAGATGGTCCTGCTGCGGAGTGAGCATCTGTCCACGCCAAGACGCTGCTCTTTCAGGTTACAGAAGATGAAACTACCTGGCATCCCAAGGTAATGACCACTAAGGCTTTGTGAAAGCTTGGAAGGAATCAAATCAGAGAGCTAAGCTAGCCGCGGAATCAGGTCGTCGGGGAGTTCAGCCTCTACTCTGCTTTCGTGTAGGAAAAACTTTCAGTGTGAGACTCTCTAACTTCCTTAGGCTGTCTCAGCCCTTTCAAATTTCTTTTCCTCATATTTTGATTTCTTTGCTTTTCTTCGTATTTTGTATCTTTGCATGAGCTCTGAGGACGAGGGAGCCTGCAATTATCCAGTACTAATGTTACTAATATTTAGACAATGATGTCCCAACTTATTCAGGGATATTCACTATCCCAGGTGACTCTACCTGGATCATCTGGGAAAGAATTTCTGAAAAATGTTTTCTTCTAATGAGTCAATGGATGACTCACATAGTCACTAGTAACACTTACTCTTAGAGTAATTGTTACTAGTAGCTGTTACTCCTTACTAGTAACAGTTTCTCTCAGGCTCAGCATGGTGCTTGGTGAGCACCTCTAGGGCCTGTGGAACATTATTACAAGAGAGAGCAAGGATCCACATAGGGGCTGCACGGAGCTCTCACCTCTCTTGTGAGATGCTCACCAGCTCCAAAAGCAAATGTGATGTATACTTATATTTGCAAACTAGTAATTGCATCTTGCAGGGACATGTTCATTACCTTTCAAGCAAATATGGTATTTTTATACCCCAAACCCAGAACACTAGGCAAAGGGTTAATGACCATATTTCGTGCTGGTCCCCAAGAATCAGCCTTCCTTTTCTTCTTAGCAGCTGGTCTGCTTAGAGATGTAATAAGATGAATGCACATTCCTCACGATTCACCCTTGTAACGTGTTCAATTCGATGCTTTCAGTATATCACAGTATTAATTTTTAAACACTAGGTAAAATTAATATAAAATTTGCCATTATAACTATTTTTAAGTAACATTAATCACATTCACAGTGTTGTGCCGCCATCACTGATATCTCTTTCAAAACATTTTCATCCCCCCAAACAAAAACTCTGCCCCCATTAAACAACACCTCCACTTTACCTTCTCCCTGCCCGCCTGGTAACTTACAATCTGTTTTCTGTCTCTATGAATCTGCCTATACTAGGTATTTCACAGGTGTGGAATCACACAATATGCGTCCTTTTGTGTCTGGCTTGATTGACTTAGCATCATGTGTGCAAGGTCCAGGCACGTTGCAGTGTGGATCAGAACTTCACCCCTTCTTATGACTGAATAACACTCCAGGGTATGCACAGACCAGGTTTTGTTCATCTCTTCATCTGCTGATGGACTCTTGGGTTGTTTCCACCTTTTGGCTATTGTGTATAGCACAATATTGCAATGAACAGGGGTGTGCAAGTCGGCCTTAATTTTAAGGTCAATAGTCATCAGCACGAGAAGAAGAATGTAAGTTGCCCCTTACATCCTCGTGCTGTTGGCTGAAGGCCTCCCACTTGTGCCCGCATCACCCCCCCCCTCCACCGCCCAATGCTGTTATAAACACTGCTGGTGAAGCACAGTCTGGCCCTCCCACTACCCACCGAATGAGCTCACAGCCTCAGAGTCCTGTCGGTGCGGTTCTCCGGGCAGCAGTGGAAACCAGCTAGTGCCAACATGCAAGATGGAACTTATTTCCACGTGGAGTTTAGAGAAATTGTAAAAAATATAGAAGGAACATCCAAATATCATGGGCTTCCTGATAAGTTTCTTCAAAGAAAATTATTTCTACCTTCAATTCCTGATATTACATAGATTCCAACTTCGTAAAACCTCAGTTTCTAAATTTCCTGGTTAGCGCCTCCTAACATATAACATTTAACATGCTAGCAGTTCTTAGGGGTACATCGGATAGTTGTAGTATGCTATGTAGTTCTTCACATATATTGCAAAGACTTCACCAAACCAGTGATTTCCAAACCATATCACTAACTGAATAGCTCTTAATATATGTGATTGTTAGGCAGGAGGAGAAGATGAATAGGCAGGGTACAGAGAATTTTTAGGGCACTGAAAACATTCTGTAAGATACTATTGTGGTGGATACATGTCATTATAAATTTGCCCAAACCCATAGAATGTACAACACTAAGAGTGAGCCCTAAAGTGAACTATGGACTTCGGGTGGTAGTGCTGGGATCGTATAGATTCATCACCCGTAGCAAAGGTACCATCTGGTGGAGACGCTGACAGCGACAGAGGCTGTGCGTGTGAGGTCAGGGGGTTTATGAGAACTCTGTCTTCCGCTCAGCTTTGCTGTGAAACTAAAACTGGTCTAAACAATAAAGTCTATTTTTAAAAAATCCAAAGATATATATTGCACAGAAAAAAAAATAGCTGTCCAGAAATATGGACTAATATATATATATATATATATATATATATATATAACACTCAGGAATCTGTATGTATATATTATATATATATATCTTTATAATTATATTATATGTTCATTTTTCAATTATACATATATGACATAGAATATATTATTATATACGAATAAAAATTGTATACACACACACACAAACACATACACTCATAAAAACTAAATTCCTCAATCCACCAGGCAACGGAATAGACCCCAGAGAATAAATGGGTTTTCAGCAGCAAGAAGCCAATTGGGGGTGTCTTCAGTAAGCTGAGAATTTGGAGAGGAAATACTATCTCAGTCTCTTCTCTCCCACTTGCTTCCTATTGGTTATGAGGCAAATGGCCCTTCAGTGCACACTATTCAGATGATTCATCCAGGTTATTCAAGTGAGTGCTGTGTGTGCCCAGCCCAGTGGGGAGAGTTGCAGGAACCCAGGGCTAAGTCTGTGATCACCTCTCCCTCAAGCAATGTGCACACGGCAGGCGGTGGCTGACGCTTTCTGCCAACTTCCAGACAACCAGGCTAGTTGTCAGGAAAACAGAGGCGCTGTTTGGAGAGGCTCACGCTCATCCTTCCTAGAGGTTGAATATGGTCCCAGGGGATGAATGAGGGTCCTGGGATGTGGCTTAAGAGTCAGCCGCCACCAAACGTCCTGTTGGCTATTATTACTTTCTTTCCAGATCAAAGACTCTGTTTTGGGGACAGCAAAATAAGGAAACATTTGGAAATTAGCATTTGAAAAAGTGTGGGAGTTAAGAAGTTCTAGATTTGAACCAAATTTCTGACACAAAATAGCTTCTCCAATTTACCTTCGTGTATTGATTCTGACTATTGCTCTGACTATACTTTTATCTTTTTCTAAAATTAAAAAAAATATTTATTTATTTATTTTTTAACATCTTTATTGGAGTATAATTGCTTTATTATGGTGGGTTAGTTTCTGCTGTATAACAAAGTGAATCAGCTATACATATACATACATCCCCATATCTCCTCCCTCTTGCGTCTCCCTCCCACCCTCCCTATCCCACCCCTCTAGGTGGTCACAAAGCACCAAGCTGATCTCCCTGTGCTATGAGGCTGCTTCCCACTAGCTATCTATTTTACATTTGGTAGTGTATATATGTCCATGCCACTTTCTCACTTCGTCTCAGCTTACCCTTCCCACTCCCCGTGTCCTCAAGTCCATTCTCTACATCTGTGTCTTTATTCCTCTCCTGCCCCTAGGTTCCTCAGAAACTTTTTTTTCTCTCTTTTTAGATTCCATATTTATGTGTTAGCATACAGTGTTTGTTTTTCTCTTTCTGACTTACTTCACTCTGTATGACAGATTCTAGGTCCATCCACCTCACTACAAATAGCTCAATTTCGTTTCTTTTTATGGCTGAGTAATATTCCATTGTATATATGTGCCACAGCTTCTTTATCCATTCATCTGTCGATGGACACTTAGGTTGCTTCCATGTCCTGGCTATTGTAAATAGAGCTGCAATGTACATTGTGATACATGACTCTTTTTGAATTATGGTTTTCTCAGGGTATATGCCCAATAGTGGGATTGCTGGGTCGTATGGTAGTTTTATTTTTAGATTTTTAAGGAACCTTTATACTGTTCTCCATAGTCACTGTACCAATTTGCATTCCCACCAACAGTGCAAGAATGTTCCCTTTTCTCTACACCCTCTCCAGCATTTATTGTTTGTAGGTTTTTGATGATGGCAATTCTGACCAGTGTGAGGTGATACCTCATTGTAGTTTTGATTTGCATTTCTCTAATAATTAGTGATGTTGAGCATCCTTTCATGTGTTTGTTGGCAATCTGTATATCTTCTTTGGAGAAATGTCTATTTAGGTCTTCTCCCTATTTTTGGATTGGGTTGTTTGTTCTTTTCGATACTGAGCTGCATGAGCTGCTTGTAAATTTTGGAGATTAATCCTTTGTCAATTGCTTCATTTGCAAATATCTTCTCCCATTCTGAGGGTTGTCTTTTCATCTTGTTTAGGGTTTCCTTTGCTATGCAAAAGCTTTTAAGTTTCATCAGGTCCCGTTTGTTTATTTTTGTTTTTATTTCCATTTCTCTAGGAGGTGGGTCAAAAAGGATGTTGCTGTGATTTATGTCATAGAGTGCTCTCTCTGCCTATGGTTTCCTCTAAGAGTTTGATAGTGTCTGGCCTTACATTTAGGTCTTTAATCCATTTTGAGTTTATTTTTGTGTATGGTGTTAGGGAGTGTTCTAATTTCATTCTTTTACATGTAGCTGTCCAGTTTTCCCAGCACCACTTATTGAAGAGGCTGTCTTTTCTCCATTTTATATTCTTGCCTCCTTTATCAAAGGTAAGGCGACCATATGTGTGAGGGTTTATCTCTGGGCTTTCTATCATGTTCCATTGATCTATATTTCTGTTTTTGTGCCAGTACCGTACTGTCTTGATTACTGTAGCTTTGTGGTATAGTCTGAAGTCAGGGAGCCTGATTCCTCCAGCTCCGTTTTTCTTTCTCAATAGCTTTTGCTATTCAGGGTCTTTCGTGTTTCCATATAAATTGTGAAAATTTTTTTCTAGTTCTGTGAAAAATGCCATTGGTAGTTTGATAGGAATTGCATTGAATCTGTAGATTGCTTTGGGTAGTATAGTCATTTTCACAATGTTGATTCTTCCAATCCAAGAACATGGTATATCTCTCCATCTGTTTGTATCATCTTTAATTTCTTTCATCAGTGTCTTATAGTTTTCTGCATACAGGTCTTTTGTTTCCTTAGGTAGGTTTATTCCTAGGTATGTTATTCTTTTTGTTGCAATGGTAAATGGGAGTGTTTCCTTAATTTCTCTTTCAGATTTTTCATCATTAGTGTGTAGGAATGCAAGAGATTTCTGTGCATTAATTTTGTATCCTGCTACTTTACCAAATTCATTGATTAGCTCTAGAAGTTTTCTGGTAGCATCTTTAGGATTCTCTATGTCTAGTATCATGTCATCTGCAAACAGTGACAGCTTTACTTCTTCTTTTCTGATTTGGATTCTTTTTATTTCTTTTTCTTCTCTGATTGCTGTGGCTAAAACTTCCAAAACTATGTTGAATAATAGTGGTGAGAGTGGGCAACCTTGTCTTGTTCCTGTTCTTAGAGGAAATGGTTTCAGTTTGTCACCATTGAGAATGATGTTGGCTGTGGATTTGTCGTATATGGTCTTTATTATGTTGAGGTAAGTTCCCTCTATGCCTATTTTCTGTAGGGTTTTTATCATAAATGGGTGTTGAATTTTGTCAAAAGCTTTTTCTGCATCTATTGAGATGATCATATATGGTTTTTATCCTTCAATTTGTTAATATGGTGTATCACATTGATTGATTTGTTTATATTGAAGAATCCTTGCATTCCTTGGATAAACCCCACTTGATCATGGTGTATGATCCTCTTAATGTGCTGTTGGATTCTGTTTGATAGTATTTTGTTGAGGATTTTTGCATCTATGTTCATCAGTGATATTGGCCTGTAGTTTTCTTTCTTTGTGACATCTTTGTCTGGTTTTCGTATGAGGGTGATGGTGGCCTCGTAGAATGAGTTTGGGAGTGTTCCTCCCTCTGCAATATTTTGGAAGAGTTTGAGAAGGATAGGTGTTAGCTCTTCTCTAAATGTTTGTTAGAATTCGCCTGTGAAGCCATCTGGTCCTGGGCTTTTGTTTGTTGGAAGATTTTTAACCACAGTCTCAGTTTCAGTGCTTGTGACTGGTCTGTTTATAGTTTCTATTCCTTCCTGGTTCAGTCTCGGAAGGCTGTGCTTTTCTAAGAATTTGTCCATTTCTTTGTGGTTGTCCATTTTATTAGCATATAGTTGCTTGTAGTAATCTCTCGTGATCTTTTGTATTTCTGCAGCATCAGTTGTTACTTCTCCTTTTTCATTTCTAATTCTATTGATTTGAGTCTTTTCCCTTTTGTTCTTGATGAATCTGGCTAATGGTTTATCAATTTTTTTATCTTCTCAAAGAACCAGCTTTTAGTTTTATTGATCTTTGCTATTGTTTCCTTCATTTCTTTTTCATTTATTTCTGATCTGACCTTTATGATTTCTTTCCTTCTGCTAACTTTGGGGTTTTTTTGTTCTTTCTTTAATTGCTTTAGGTGTAAGGTTAGGTTGTTTATTTGAGCTGTTTCTTGTTTCTTGAGGTAGGATTGTATTGCTATAAACTTCTCTCATAGAACTGCTTTTGCTGCATCCCATAGGTTTTGGGACGTTCTGTTTTCATTGTCATTTGTCCCTAAGTATTTTTTGACTTCCTCTTTGATTTCTTCAGTGATCTCTTGGTTATTTAGTAGTGTATTGCTTAGCCTCCTTGTGTTTGTATTTTTTACACACTTTTTCCTGTAATTAATATCTAGTTTCATAGTGTTGTGGTCAGAAAAGATACTTGATACGATTTCAATTTTCTTAAATTTATCGAGGCTTGATTTGTGAACCAAGATATGATCTATCCTGGAGAATGTTCATGAGCACTTGAGAAGAAAGTGTATTCTGTTGTTTTTGGATGGAATGTCCAATAAATATCAATTAAGTCCATCTTGTTTAATGTATCATTTAAAGCTTTTGTTTCCTTATTTATTTTCATTTTGGATGATCCGTCCATTGGTGAAAGTGGGGTGTTAAAGTCCCCTACTATGATTGTGTTACTGTCAATTTCCCCTTTTATGGCTGTTAGCATTTGCCTTATGTATTGAGGTGTTCCTATGTTGGGTGCAGAAATATTTACAATTGTTATATCTTCTTCTTGGATTGATCCCTTGATCATTATGTAGTGTCCTTCTTTGTCTCTTGTAATAATCTTTATTTTAAAGTCTGTTTTGTCTGATATGAGTATTGTTACTCCAGCTTTCTTTTGATTTCCATTTTCAGGGAATATCTTTTTCCATCCCTCACTTTCAGTCTGTATGTGTCCCTAGGTCTGAAGTGGGTCTCTTGTAGACAGCATGCATATGGGTCTCGTTTTTGTATCCATTCAGCCAGTCTATGTCTTTTGGTTAGAGCATTTAATCTATTTACATTCAAGGTAATTATCAATATGTATGTTCCTATTACCATTTTCTTAATTGTTTTGGGTTTGTTATTGTAGGTCTTTTCCTTCTCTTGTGTTTCCTGCCTAGAGAAGTTCCTTTAGCATTCGTTGTAAAACTAGTTTGGTGATGCTGAATTCTCTTAGCTTTTGCTTGTCTGTAAAGGTTTTAATTTCTCCATCGAATCTGAATGAGATCCTTGCTGGGTAGAGTAATCTTGGTTGTAGGTTGTTCCCTTTCAACACTTTAAATGTGTCCTGCCACTCCTTTCTGGCTTGCAGAGTTTCTTCTGAAAAATCAGCTGTTAACCTTATGGCGATTCCCTTGTATGTTATTTGTCGTTTTTCCCTTGCTGCTTTTAATATTTTTTCTTTGTACTTAATTTTTGATAGTTTGATTAATATGTGTCTTGGTGTGTTTCTCCTTGGATTTATCATGTATGGGACTCTCTGTGCTTCCTGGACTTGATTGACTATTTCCTTTCCCATATTAGGGAAGTTTTCAACTACAATCTCTTCAAATATTTTCTCAGTCCCTTTCTTTTTCTCTTCTTCTTCTGGGAACCCTATAATTCGACTGTTGGTGTGTTTAATGTTGTCCCAGAGGTCTCTGAGACTGTCCTTAATTCTTTTCATTCTTTTTTCTTTATTCTGCTCTGCAGTAGTTATTTCCACTATTTTATCTTCCAGGTCGCTTATCTGTTCTTCTACCTCATTTATTCTGCTGTTGATTCCTTCTAGAGGATTTTTAATTTCATTTATTGTGTTGTTCATCATTGTTTGTTTGCTCTTAAGTTCTTCTAGGTCCTTTTAAACGTTTCTTGTATTTTCTCTACTCTATTTCCAAGATTTTGGATCATCTTTACTATCATTACTCTGAATTCTTTTTCAGGTAGACTGCCTATTTCCTCTTCATTTGTTTGTTCTGGGGGGTTTTTACCTTGCCCCTTCATCTGCTGCATATTTCTCTGTCTTCTCATTTTGCTTAACTTACTGTGTTTGGGGTCTCCTTTTTGCAAGCTGCAGGTTCATGGTTCCCATTGTTTTTGGTGTCTGCCCCCAGTGGCTAAGGTTGGTTCAGTGTGTTGTGTAGGCTTCCTGGTGGAGGGGACTGGTGCCTGTGTTCTGGTGGATGAGGCTGGATCTTGTCTTTCTGTTGGGCAGGACCGCGTCCGGTGGTGTGTTTTGGGGTGTCTGTGACCTTATTATGATTTTAGGCAGCCTCTCTGCTAATGGGTGGGGTTGTGTTCCTGTCTTGCTAGTTGTTTGGCATAGGGTGCCCAGCACTGGAGCTTGCTGGTCGTTGAGTGGAGCTGGGTCTTATTGTTGAGATGGAGATCTCTGGGAGAGCTTTTGCCATTTGATATTACGTGGAGCCGGGAGGTCTCTGGTGGACCAGTGTCCTGAATTGGCTCTCCCACCTCAGAGGCACAGGCCTGACACCCGGCCGGAGCACCAAGACCCTGTCAGCCACACGGCTCGCCGAGATTAGCAACCATGGGCTTCAGTTTCCATGTGCTCTCTCCTCTTTGTAGTCCTCAAGGGCAAGCCCTGACTAAGCCCAACTCCCATCTTCCTTCTGACTCCCTATCTGGAAGCCCCTACGGTCCTTCTAATTCCTTTAGAGGCTTTGAAATCCCTATACTTTTATCTTTTTGAGTCTCAGTTTTTCTTACCTGTAAAACTGGCATAATTATACCTGCTTCAAACCACCTACGAGGAAATGGTAGAAGCCAAAGAGATAAGCTTTGTTACAGTTCTTATAAGGTAGAATAAGGGGCTGTTTTTGTTGCTGATTGTACAAATGAGTGCTGTTTTCCAGGTGGCACAGACGAGGTGTCTCGTAGTTTCCTCTGTGCCCAATTATTTTTAAGTGTGTGGAAGCCTGTTCCCAGGTAGTTGTTTAGCAACCCTTGAGCCATAAATATTTCTTGTCTTGGAGTCAATCATCTGTGCCCTCAATCAGACCATAACAACAGAACTGTGTAGCAAAACCTCTGGTCTGTTTTCCAAGATCATCAAGGCCCTTGTTAGAGGGAGCTTCTGCCTTCTTTGTAGTCTTTGGGTTTAAATCAGTGCATTTTCACTGATTATCAGTACATTTTCACACAGCCATTATAGGCATTCTTGTGATGTGCAATTAGACCCTTAGGGAATTCATTTGTACAAGATTTAAACTGTGCAACAATGCTTATTTTTTGCTTTAACTTTATTGTGTTTAAAAAAATTATATAAATAATATGGGACAGTTCTAACAACACTGAAACTGAGAGAAGAAAGTAACTATCCCACCAAGTGAGATTACCCTTATTAATATTTCAGTGACTACCTTTTATACATTTCTTTACATACATATTATAATTTTACATCAATGAGATCATATAATCATACATTATTTAAAAGAATCTTGGACACTTTGTGAGGGTTTATTTCTGCTTGATGTTGCTTATTTCAAATGAAAGGAAGAGTACTAAGTATTGACCAATCATTATCTTAAAAATACCAAGGATCGTTATGATTACAATGTTTGTCTGACCCAATCTCCTCCCTCCTGGGAGGTCTACTGGGCCATCTGCTAGAGTAGCTTGCAGCTGAGGTTTAGTCCAAACTCTTACTCAGCAGCTGTGCAATATTTGGAGAATCATTGAGTGTTTCTGGACTTCAGATCTTTAATCTAAACATTAGGGGGTTGGGAAGAGTAATCTCTGAGGTCCCTTCTTGCACTGTTCTTCTGAGAAAGTCTGTTCTGGCTGCTTCACTTGTATAAAGCTCACTTTGGGTATATGGATGTATGGCTGAATGGGTGGCTGGAGGGGAGGATGGTAGATGTATGGATGGATAGTTGAGTGGATGGTTGCATGGATGGTGGAAGGATGGATGGATGGGTGAGTGGATGGATGAATTGATGGGTGGTTAGAAGGCTGGGTGAATGGATGGATAGATGGTTGGGTGAATGGATAGTTGAATGGATGTATGCGTGCATGAATGGAGAGGTGGATAAATGGATGAATGGGTAGATGAATGGGTGGGTGGGTGGATGGATGGATGGATGGATGAGTGCAAGGACGGATAGGTGGATGGATGGATTGATGGTTGGGTGGATGGGTGGACGGATAGTTGAATGGATGTATGCATGCATGGATGGATGGGTAGATAGATGGATGGATGGGTAGATAGATGGATGGATGGGTAGATAGACGGATGGATGGGTAGATAGACGGATGGATGGCACTGGCTGGTGCTGATGGTGCCAGTGGGCTCTGGTGACTTCCTGTCCACGGATCCTTTTTCCTGTGGAGGGTGAGTACTGATCTGCCTTGCCTCAGTGCTTGTACCTCAGTGTCACACCAGAACACAGCACCATAGACGATGATGCTTATGGCTACTATTCAGCCTCTGTGCTCTGGCACTGACTCTTATTTTTCCAGGGAGGTGATATGGTGGCAGAACATAAAGTCTGGTGCCAGAGCAGTCTCAGGCCTCCTCCGTGCACTCTAATGTTACCTTGGAGAGACTACTCTGACCCTCAGTCTCTTCATTTTTAAAACAGGAATACTAATCTCCTCCAGGGTTTTTGTAGAAGGATAAATAAAATAAAATTTGGAAAGTGCTTGAAAAATGTTCAGAAATGATTAGTGGTTTTCCTCTCTCTGTTCTTCAGAATAGGATGTATATTCTGGTCTCCAGCTCTGTTGGTCTCCCAATGGATCTATTTAATAATCTCCTTTTCTTTAGAGAAGATGAAGCGAATAACAGCAGTCACACTTCTTCTTTACCAAAAATCATTTAGATTGGATAAGAAATGTTTACAAGTTCTTCTTGCTATTGAAATGTCATTTTGATTAGATCAAATATGCTTAGTCTGGTCTCCTTGGAGTAGCATTTACTAAAAGAAGCCTTAACTATTAAACATTAGTCTTTGAATTTGCCTCTTGGTTGGATGTTTTCAACTCAGCATAGTTTTGGCCTATGATTAAGACTTAGAATTCAGTCTGATTATTACTTCCTTATTCTTAATTTGAGACTATTGCTTATTCTCAAACTATTTTGCCTCTGATGCTCCCTAGTAATTTTCATGAAACCCAGCAGATCCCTAAAAGAAGACTCATATTATTTCCAGAAGATGTCTAGGTGTCTTTCATGTAGCCATCCTGAATCACTTTTTGTAGAAAGGAAGTTGGACTGGATAAATAAAGGTAGGTTGTCCTGCTTTAATTTTCAGATTCTTTCAAGGTCTTCCTGGCTCCTTTCCCAGCCTCTTCTCCCACCGTATTTTCCCTACACCCTATGTCCCAGAAACAACAGTCTGCTTTGTCTTCCTTGAGTCCTTTTGAAACTTCATGTTGTCAGCCTGGACACCCTTCTCTCTGTTCTCCCCCCTTCCCAAATTCTTATCTGTCAAGAACCAGCTGGTTAGCACACCCTTGTCGCAATTTCCCTGACCACCAGTAACAGTTTGTCACACGTTCCCAATTTTTTTCTGTTCATTGACTTTTAAGCTAGTGTGTGCTTCAGTCTCCACTGCACACTTGCGAGCTCCTCACTCACAACGGGGGTCATGTCCATGTCTCTCTATATTCCTGCCACTGTCCAGAATGATGGTGATACGGCAGATAGTCTTCAAAAGTGTTTGCATTAAACTGAGGGGAAAGATACATAAGGTCCTGTGATGTGCAGAATAACAGTTCCCCAAAGATACCCACATGCAATGCCAGGACTCAGGGTCCACGTTAAACTAAGACTCAATGTCAAAGCACATGTCCCGGCATGTGCACTGAAAAAAAATTATTTTAAATATTTTGATTTAAAGTTATTTTTGAAAATAAACAAAATTGTGTGTGTTTGTGTGTGTGTGTGAAGCACAGGTTCTAAAAATAAAGCCAGGAGATTTTTCTTAGCTAGCAAGCATGTATAGAATCCCACCCTCCCTAGGAGGTGGGGACTTATCAGAGTGCTCTGGGTTTTATGTGAGATTTTAGTTTATGAAAAGGAATAATAGATTAAGATTATTATTATTATTATTTGGGAAAAATGTCACGAAGCCTGGAACCCCTGCTAGAGAACAAACTATTTGGGGTCATAAGGGTTCAGAATAGGCCTCCCCAAGATGTGTCCCTCTTGGCATGAGGATTATTTTGACCTAAAGGCAATCAAGACCCTGCAGGTTCAAGAGAAAGTACTGCCCATCCCTTAACTACCTAGAAGAATTTAAATTGGGGATATTTTCCCAGGAAAGAGTTACTACTGGAGATAAATTCTGTCCAAGTGGCCCCAGCTGTGTGGCAGGACAAGCATCTAATTACCCGACATCTGCTTTTCTGCTCATGTCCTGTGAACGACCCCCCTGACCTGGCAGCCCCAGGCCCCATCCCATTCCTCAGCTCAGGATAGTACGTGTACCCCGTTTTACCTTAATGTCTCAGACCCTCTCGTGTATGTGAGGTTCCCGTACGTAGGAAATTAAATTTGATTTTCTCCTGTTAATCTGTCTCATGTCAACTGAATTCTTAGACCAGCCAGAAGAACCTAGAAGGGTAGAGGAAAGTTTTCTCTCTCCCCAACTGTTTGAAGATAAAAAGTTACTTTAGTCTGCTCAGAGGTGGAAGGAAATGATGACTTTTGAGAGTTTAGATAATAAGGAGCGTTCCACCAAGGAAAAACGGACAGACGTGGGCCGGGTTGGGGGGCTTTTAAGCTCCAATGCAGCTGCAGCCTCACCTGTGCAAGATGCTGAGAGGATCTTGGGCTGAGACGGTGCGGGAGGTGACCTGTGGAGACAGGCTGCACCCTCATTATGACGCCCCATGGAGAGAGCGGAGTCAAGTCCAGTGACATGGACAGCTCCGTCCATCAGAGCACAGCGTCTCCCCATCTGCGAGAAGCTCAGTGTGACGGGCGTCTCGGGCCACCTGTGAGTGTGACAGAGGGTGCACTCAGAAGCTCTGGGGCCTCGGTCCACCCTCCCGCAGATGCTCAGCACTGGGGCCCAGGCTGGGCAGCCCCTTCTCCTGCCCACGACAGAGCAGGGGGGGTGCAAAGAAGAGCAATTTCTACTCTTTACAGAGATGGAAGGGAGAGAGTCCGGGTTCCTCCTGCTGCCCCCATACCCGGAGCTTTGAGGTGGGTGATGCCACTTGTGCTTTCCGAGGGCACAGGGACACGGGTGAGACAGCTCAGAGCTCAGAGACTTCAGACAGGAGGAAGATGTGTCTTCAGGTGTGTTCATCAGGGTTCTCCAAGAAGCAGAACCAATAGAAGACATCTGTCTATCTATCTATCTATCTATCTATCTATCTATCTATCTATCTATCCATCCATCCATCTATCTGTCTACCCATCTATCATAAATATAAAGAGCTAATCACAGCATTTGCTCCTGTGATTACAGAAGCTGAGACACCCCAGATCTGCTATCTGTAAGTTGGAGAACCAGGAGACGGTGATGTAATTCAGTCCGAGGGCGGGAGAAGACCTGTGTCCCAGCTGAACAGACAGGGGAACTTCTCCCTCTGCTTCTCCTCTCCCCAGGCCCTCACTGGACTGGATGAAGCCCCCATCTTGGGGAGGGTCATCTACTTTACTGAGTCCATCAATTCAAATGCAAATCTCATCCGGAGCTACCCTCACAGACACACCCTGAAGTAATGTTTAATCTGGGCACCTTGAGGATAAATTTAACCATCACACTATTTCAGACTTAAAGTGAAGTCAGGGGCCATGGTTCTTCAGGAGACGAGGATAATTATCAAGTTTATTTCATTCCCGGGATTAATGATCCAGAGCCACACGGGGAGAGTGCCCCCCACTCAGAACACGCGCTCATGTCAGACTCGAGCTTCAAATGAAGAATTAATTTGAGTCTCATGACAGCTGGAGTAGGAGGTAGTATTGCCTCCAATTTCCAGATGAGGAAACCAAAGGTGAGAAGTGAAGTGACTTACAAGGTCTCATTGGCACTGAGGGGCCGGGCAGGCATGTAAACCCAGGGCTCCTGACTCCAAATTCTGTGTTCTTTCCCCACCCCCTACGACCTCTCCTTTCCATCTCATTGATGAAGTAGAAAGCGAAGAAGAAAGAATCCCGACCGCGAGCCTTTATGCGTGTTTTGCTCGGGTGTGTTTGGGTTACCTCACTCCGCTCGGTCAAGGATGCCCTCCTGAAGGAGGTGGGTCGCTCATCGAGTAGGTTTTACTGTGAAAACAACATTTTGTTTTTTTTAACATCTTTATTGGAGTATAATTGCTTTACAAGGGTGCGTTAGCTTCTGCTGTATAACAAAGTGAATCAGCTATATGTATACATATATCCCCATCTCTCCTCCCTCTTGCGTCTCCCTCCCACCCTCTCTATCCCACCCTTCTAGGTGGACACAAAGCACCGAGCTGATCTCGCTGGGCTATGCGGCTGCTTCCCACCGGCCATCCGTGTCACATTTGGTCGTGTATATAGAAAACAACGTCTATAAGCAAGCTCCTTTGCTGTCAGGAAGCCCAGGAGCGGGCAAGTCAGGAAGAGGCAGCTCAGACCCTTCTGTGTGGGGAGGATGCAGCAGGCAGCAGGGGGACCTTCTTTCTCGGGACCTGCTTTCCTCCCGCGGCCCCGCCTTCCCTTCCCTCTGCGCCCAGCAGTCAGGTCACGGCTTCTCAGGGCCCGCTGTGCGCGCAGGTCAAGTACAGCCCTGGGTCAGCACGGCCTCCTTTGCCCCTGGGGGCCTTCCCTGACCAGCCTGGCCCCGACCGCGGGCTCCGCGGAGCCTGTGAGGACTGAGGCCGTGTCACAGGGCTCGCACCCACGGGTTCCTTCCTGGCGTCCCTCCCTTGGCTTGGAGCACCTGCCCGCGGCTTTGTTTGTCATGCTTGTGTTCCCATGGCCGTACAGCCTGCGGCCCAGAGCAGGCCCTCCATCAGCGCTTGATAAATGAATAAATAGATGCAATAAAAACAGTCTGTACTTCCAGCCATTCGGTTGGAGAAACTCAACGACACGCGTGAAGGAGGGGGAGCGGCCCCAGGTTGTAAACCTGCGGATGGAGCGCAGGTGAGTCAGAGGAAAGGCGGGGTCGTGGAGGGTCGCGGGCAGGACCTCTCTGTGCGAGGGGTCAAGAAAGAGGGCAGCAGTTGTGGGACGTGGTGGGCGTGCTGCCGCTGCAGGGGACCGTGACCTGTGTGTGAGGGCGGCGTGCCGGGTCCCTGGTGGGAGATGGCACGGTCACCAGGAGGGGCTGGATGGGGCAAGGCTGAAATGCCAAACGCAGAGCCCAGGGTCGAGAGGGAAGAGAGGTGAGAGTGGCGCTGGGACCCACCGGGAGGGTGTGAGGGTGCGTGGCCAGCTGCCAGGGGCAGGATGCCCAGCTGGCCGAGAGTGGGCCGGGTGACATGTGCTCCGATGGCTGAGGGCCAGGCCTGGGGCGGGCAGTCCAGGCGAGAGAGAGAGAGCAGAGGCCCAGGAAACAGAGGAAGAGCATGAAGGGAAAATCCTTCAAGATAAGTATTGGGAAATGCATTCCGTGGAACTTTCCTTTCCTATCGTGAAGCATAGTTGACTACTGTTTGTCTTGCAGGTGTTGAAACTGTTTTCAGTCTTCTGTCTTAGGATCCTTCCTGCAGAGGCCCATTAGTCATCATTTGGTGAACGGATTAGACGCTCCTGGGAACCCAAACGCTCCTTTGCTGATTCAGACGAGGGGGCTCCTCCCACGTTTGCAGAGACTGTCCCGGCCGTGGCCCACGCTGATGCATAACTGAGCGCAGAGAGAGTTCTCCCACTGCCGGCTTTGGAGACTGGGAAACAAGGTCACGTTCCCGTTCTTTGCTACGCAGGTATTAGGTGCGGGTAGGAGGTGACTCCTCAGACCTCCAGCCAAGCTAGTCTGCTCCTCGCCCCGTCCCTGCCGTGGCCTCCGCCTGCCCCGGCCAGTGGCTGTCCCGGCCTCCTGCAGGGGGAGGACACAACTGCCAGAGCCCCTGCAGGCCACCTCTGCGCGCTGGCAGAGGCGCTAAAGGAAGTTTCCCCGGCCCGTGGTCCACCTCTATGCAGTCACTCTTTTAACCAAGTCCTTGTCTGCAAAGTTTCATAGAAAAGTGGCAGAAAGAGCTCTTCACAGTGCTCTCGAGCAGCTCGGCTGCCCCCTGCTGCATGACCACTGACCCAGGACTCGTGTCCACCTTTCCCACTGGCATCAGCACGCACCTTCCCGGGAGCCTGCGGCCTCGCATCAGGGCTGAGCCTGCAGGGTAGGGGCCGGCGGTGGTCTGACAGCGACTTCTGACCGATTAGGGCAGAGGGCATCCAAGCCCATACTGCACTGGAGACAGTAATTACATTTGCCGGTTTAGTTTTTAGTCAAAATCCATTTTTCACTCTAATTTTCATCTTATGCACGTTGTCATAAATGGAAGGGAAAAAAAGACTGCCTTGTCAGAATCACTGAATCTTCCATAAAAAGAAAGTCCTTACCTGAGACAGTGTCCGCTCATAGAACAAAGAATGGGCAGAATACTTTAGCCACCAGCCTTGGAAACGTGGGTAGGCTTGCCCTCAAAATGATGGCAATGGGAACACTTTTACAAATCCGCGTTTCCTTATTTTTAAAAATTGCGTGGATAATTTAAGGCTGATGAAAATTTCTTGCAAATCTATTACACGCTGATGAATTTCTGTTCCAGTGTGATATTGGGAACCAGAGAATCCCAAATATTCTCCCTAGAATTTATATCATCAAAGCCATTCGACAAACAAATTCTCAACTTGCCATTTGGAAACTAATAAAAATAATTTTTAATGTATGTATTACTTTGAGCTCTACTTTTTCTGCTTTTTAAAACTTAAAAATGCTATTTTCTCTTGGCAGTGATGTGAACAGGTCAAATATTTAAATACTTGATTGCTTTCTATTAAGTATCTGGGCATGCAGTATTCACTTGGATACTTAAAATAATAGAATGATGAATAATTTAGTCATGGGATGTGTATATCAGCATTTAACTAATACAGAGCACATTGAATTTCCTTTTGATGAGTGTCAACTGATAAAAATAACCACATTTACAACCGTAATTTTGGAAGCTGCCAGGTGATCATTAGAATCTATTCTGGTAGCATGAAACCATTTGGACACCTTCCCCCAGCCTCCCATGCTTGGCTTCAAGGGAGTAATTCAAAACTCATACTTTCATTTCAGCATATGTAGCCCTAAAATTGTGTTTTACCATGGTTGCCTCTTACCTGTATCATCAATCCAAACTCTTCTTCATTCAGATATCCTGCAGATCTGGCCCTTTTATATGATCTCAGAATTATAGAATGCAGACTCTGGAAGGATCCTTACATCTAACCCACACCAGTAATTTTGAAAGCACATCATAAACAATCAGCTCCAGGTCATAAACTAGTTGGTAAAGCTGATAATGTGGAGGGAAGCTGGGAGTCAGCTGCTCAGCTGAACTGTCTTTTCCAGCTGTGCCCTGAACGAGGTCTGCGTAGAACATGCTTTCAGAACCACTTCCTTAGACACTCCCTGAGGCCCAGAAAGAGGAGATGAATATTTTTTATGTATTACACAAGAGAGTGTATTTAATTTTAATGAAGTGATTCAACCTGGTAGACTTGGAGAAGAGAAGTTATAAGGTTCTTTTTATTGAAATATAGTTGATGTACTATATTATGTAAGTTTCAGGTGATTTGACATTTGCATACATCATGAAATGATCACCACGATAAGTTTAGTAACCATCTGTCCCCGTACAAAATTTTTATAATATTATCAACCATTTTCCTTATGCTGTATATTGCATCCCCTTGACTTATTTATTCTGTAACTGAGGGTTTGTACCTCTTAATCCCTTACACCTATTTCACCCACCCCCACCTCCCTCTTTTCTGGCAATCACTCATTTTTTTCTCTTTATCTATGAGTCTGTTTTCATTTTGTTTTGTTTGTTTTTTAGATTCCTCTTATAAGTGAGCTTATGAGGTATTTGTATTTTTCTGTCTGACTTATTTCACTTAACATAATGACCTCTAGATCCATCATGTTGTTGTCACTGGCAATATTTCATTTTTTATGGCTGAGTAATATTCCATTGTACATATATACCATGTCTTCTTTATCCATTCATTTATTGATGGAAACAGGTTGTTTCCATATTTTGGCTATTGTAAATAATGCTGCCATGAGCATTGGTGTGCATGTATCTTTTTGAATTAGTGTTTTTATTTTCTTTGGGTAAATACCCAAAGTGTAATTCTGTCTGCATGATCCTTTGATGTAAGTGGGGTGTTAAAGTCCCCTACTATTATTGTGTTACTGTCAATTTCTCTGTTTATTCATGTTAGTGTTTGCTTTATGTGTTTAGGTGCTCCTATGTTGGGTGCATATGTATTTACAATGGTTATAGTTTCTTTTGGATTGATCCCTTTATCATTGTGTAGTGTCCTTCTATGTCTCTTGTCACAGTCTTTGTTTAAAGTCTATTTTGTGTGATAAGAGCATTGCTGCTCCAGCTTTCTTTTTGTTTTCACTTGCATGGAATACCTTTTTCCATCTCCTCACTTTCAGTCTGTGTGTGTCTTTCAGTCAGAAATGAGTTTCTTATAGGCAGCATAATATGTGTCTTGTTTTTGTATCTATTCAGCCACTCCGTCTTTTGATTGGAGCATTTTGTCCATTTACATTGAAAGTAATTATTGATATGTATGTACTCATTGCCATTTTGTTTATTTTTTTCTTGTTTTTGTAGTTCTTTTTTTCCTTTCTTCTTCTTTTGCTCTCTTCCCTGGTGATTTGATGACTATCTTTAGCGTTATGTTTGAATTCCTTCCTCTTTTTTTGATATCTATTATATATTTTTGGTTACCAGGAGGCTTATATCTATCTTTCTATCTCTCTATCTCTGTCATCTATCTATCTATGATTATATAAAATAATCATATACATGATAATTTTAAGTTGTTTATGTCTTAAGTTCAAATGTATTTAACAACCCTGCATTTTTACCTCTCTCCCATGTTTAATGTTTTTGACATCATATTTTACATCTTTCTGTTTTGTGTATCTCGTAACTAACTACTTACTGAGACTATAGATGATTTTACTACTTTGTCTTTTAACCTTCCTACTAGCTTTATAAGTGGCTGATCTACTACATTTACTGTTGTTTGCCTTTGCCAATGAGATTTTTCCTTTTGTAATTTTCACATTTTTAGCTGTGGTCTTTTCTTTCCCACTTAGACAAGTCCCTTTAACATTTCTTGTAAAACTGGTTTTGTGGCACTGAACTCTTAGCTTTTGCTTGTTGGTAAAACTATTTATCTCTCCTTTTAATCTGAATGATAGCCTTGCGGGGCAGAGTATTCTCAGTGGTAGATTATTTCCTTTCAACACGTTGAATATATCACGACACTCCCTTCGGGTCTGCAAGGTTTCTTCTGAAAACTCAGCTGAGAGTTTTATGGGAGTTCTCATGTAAGTAGCCAGTTGCTTTTCTCTTGATGCATTTAAGATTCTGTCCTTATCACTTTTACCATTTTAATTATAATGTGTTTTGGTGTGAAACTCTTTGGCTTCATCTTGTTGGGGACTCTCTCTGCTTCCTGGATTTGGTTGAATGTGTCCTTTCCCAGGTTAGGAAAGTTTTCACCTATCATTTCTCCAAGTAAGTTCTCTGCCCCTTTCTCTCTCTCTTCTCCTCATGGGACCCCTGTAATGTGAATGTTAATATACTTGATGTTATCCCAGAAGTCTCTTACACTATCTTTACTTTTAAAAATATTCTTTTTTCTTTTTTCTGTTCATCTTGGTTGTAGGGTTCTTAAGAGAGGAATAATACTTTTATTTTTGTATTCCCAGCATTTTGTTAAATTTCTACCCAACAAGAGGCATTTGATGAGATGGAAGAGTGAGGGAGGGGGCAGTGAATTAGTGGATTGAAGGAAATCTTAGGACCATGGACAAGGTCATAAATAACCAGTGTAGACAGACTGAATGCAAAAGTTTCAGAGGGAAAAAAGCATTGATTTGGAGATGGAAGCTTGTATATATTTTGTAAGGGAGGGAGTGGTTTCTAATCCCCATAATTTAATGACCCAGGACCCACAGACGGGGCTAAGGAATACAGCCTTGTCCAAGAGTTGTGTGAAAATGTCTTCCTAATGTCAGTTTTTCTGGACTATAAGGCAAGAAAGCACATAGCAGCAAGCACATAGGCATTTTTAGATATGTACCCTTTCACATTTTCAGACTCATTCATTCCCAACCTGTTGATGTTGAGGACACTGTGTTTTCAGATTGGCAGGTTAGATGCTGGGGGATTCAGGAGAGCACAGAGGAAGAGCAGGGTCATCCAAGAGGGGTAAGGAAGTGGGATGGACCCAGAGTTTTCTCTACTCCTAAATGTGGAGGGTTCTTGAGAAAGAATTTTAGGAAGGTATGAAAACCTGGCATACCCATTTTGCTTTCCCTATTGAGTGTGGATGAACGTGCCAGGTGCACGTTCTATAATGAGATCCTTTCACTTGAAGACTGGAGAATCTGGGGAAGAAGTGCCCACAGCTCATCACCAGAAATACTTGGGAGGCAGGCCCATCAAACAGATTCCTGGGCCTTACCTCCAGGAATTCTACTGAGCTGGGGCCTGGGGATCTGATGTTTAAGAAGCTTCCCAGGGTATCCGAATGACTAGCCAGGTTTTTTGAATGGAGGAGTGCATTCTACTGAATATTCCTTTTTTCTCCCTATGCCCATTTGTCATCCTGCACCGCGGTTCTTTAGCACATCAGGTGTTGGAAGAGCATTAGCTGCTCAAGTGTCCCAGAATGTCACTGGGGTACTTAGGGGTTGCTGGTCTCAGCAGAATGCCTATTGCCAAAGAGCACATTTCCTTAGGAAATTGCTCTAAAATGCCCTCCATCACTCTGCCACCTGAAATTATTCCTCTTCCCCATCCTGGGACACATCGATTTGCCAAGGCCCTTTGCTTTGTAAGCAGTAGACTGTGACATTCAGGGGTTCTTTAGTACACGGTGGAGCCCACCCTGGCCTTACCAGGCTGGTTGCCCTACTGGCCTCGGAGGACCACTAGTTCCTCCTTTACTGTCCACCACGGAAACCAGACAGTACCCTTGCCTGTCACCAAGAGCTCCACTCCACATGGCATTTAAAATCCCTCCAGATAAACCTCAGTTAAAGGTTTGCATGTCTGTTTATGGCCTATTTACTCAGTCTATTATAAGTATTCATTTGGAATCATATACATTTAGACTAGAAAAAAGCTCAGGCATTATGGCGTCCAATTCCTCTTTTATAGGAAAACAAACCAGAAAGAAGAATTCTCGACCAAGGAGACCTGTGTGTTAGAGCAGAGCCCAGAATCAGGACCAGCTTACGCCTCTCACTGCCTGGTTGCAGACTCAGGTAATAAACTGTTAGTAGATTTAATATGATCACCTATGAGAAGAGCCTTCTTTCCTCCGTGTCTGTGAAAATCTGGAGGCTGAGCTGATCAAAACTGCTGCAGCCTCAGGCAAAAGTTCTCAATTCTGACAGCAGATATCATGCTCTGTGATGTATCCACCGGCAATATCTTCACCACCTGAAATGGTTTTTGGCAGAGCATTTTATCCTATTTGCATTTTATCCCATTTCTGGTCTGGAGCAGCTTTTCAGAAGAAATTCAGCTTGTTCTACTTGCTTTGAAGGACATGAGCTCTGGCGAACTGAACGGGGATGGGAAGAGTGGGTGTGTGCTGGTCCTTCCCTGGATGTGTCCTCGTCATTGAGGAGAATTCACGTGGCTCCTGTGTGTGGACCCACCACCAGCAGGTCTCAAATGAGGGAGTGAAAACAACACCTCCTGCCCCTGTGCTAAAGGTTACCTTAAATCTCACAGGTGCAGAGAAAGGGGGCGAGGCACCCAGGGGCTCTGAGGACTCATGGCATGTAATCTACTTCACAGCCTCAGTATCTTTGTCATTTCAGTAGATGAGGTAACTAGGGCTTCGTGAGTATAAGTGATGCGCTGGTGAAAGCACCTGTTTCTGAACCAGACTGAGGCTCTGTCACTGATCAGCACCCTTTGCATCGTTTACTTAATTTAACACTTGGTTTCACCGCCTGCCAAATGGTGTCATTTACAGAATTAAGTGAGATAATATATTCAGATCACTTAGTACAGTGCCTGACATACAGCAAGAACTCAACAAATCATAGCAATGGGTATTATAACAGCTGTAGACCAAGGGTAGATCCCTAACAAGTGACATCTGCTTGATTTCAAGTAAAAATAGTTCACATTTCTAGAGCATTTACTCCATCAGGTATCATGATGATTATTATTTATGAATGGTTTTGACCTTTTTCAGTGCAAGACCACAGATAGTTAAAACCCATATTTTGCATCTTTTGCATCTACCAAACTCATCCCTCAAAATTCCATATCTGTCTTTGAATTGTACCTCATTCTCAGTGGCCTCTTCTACATTAAAAGGTGAGATGAATTTTCAGTCTTTTGACATGTTTTATACCCATGAGTCAGTCTCTTCTTATTTCTCCAAGCGACTGTGTGAGATTGACTTAGGGAACACACTCTCTGGGTGGGGAATGGAAATGGTATGTGGTACACATACAATGTAACATGCACATGTTACATGTGGAAGAGTGATGGTGAACACGTCTGTGAGGTGTTATTAAGAAAATCCCACCAGCTCTTATTTCCTGGGGGCTGGTGAGGGCTGCCCTGGTTTGCAATAGCTCTGTTTGTTGGAAAGTTCTTCTTTACGCTGTGTTGAATTGCCTTGTGACAATTTTTACCCACTACTTCTGGTCCTGCCTTTTGACACAATATGGAAAATATTGAACCCTTTTTATCTGACAGGTTGTAGTTATTTGATGATAGGTTTCCCCTGAGTCTTTCCTTTCCAGCGAAATGGCTTTGATTTGCTTAACTATCCCTCAACGGGCACCCTGGTTTTCCTGTGTGTCATGGTCTCATTCTGTGTGACATTGTGGATATAATTGAAATCCCCGATATTCCCTGGTTCAGTCCTGAATAGGACTGTTTCCCTAGGTTATTTAGCAATAACAAAGCCTCTAAATTTTGAGGGGCTCACAACAACACACCGTTCTCATTCATGTTAAATAAAAATATTCACCAATATTTTGTTCTGATAGTTTAAGTTTCTTTTCATTTATAGTTCATTCGGCCATTGAGAAGTTATTTCATTGTATAATGTGAAGTTGGTATTTAATTTTATTAGTATTATATTTTTTACCTGTGGGTAATTGTTATGCTAACACTGTTTCCCAAAGATTTGTAATACTTCCTCTATTGTATTCCAAGAAACCACATGAGTTAGTCTGGGACCCTTTTTTTTTGTACCAGTGATCTATTTGTCTATATCAATTATTCTTAATATCTGGAGGGAAAGCTTCAACCTCATTTTTCTTATTCAGAATTTTCAGAGCTATTCTTGAACTTTTTATATTTGATCTCACCTTTAGAATCAACTTGTCAAGTTCCATGAAAAATACTATTAGAACAACCTTGTTAATTTTGTTTTTTTCCCCACATCTTGCAGATCCTTACTTATTTTTTTCAGGTCTGCTTTATTTATCAATTTTGGATAGAGATGTGTCAAATTTTCTCATAATGATTATTTTTTTTGTTATTCTTTGTAATTCTGTCAGTTTTTCCTTGATATATTTTGAAGTTGCTGTTAGGTGCATAATTGCTAATCTTATTGTTCCATTGTTTTATCATGTTTTTTTCATGACTTTCCATGCTTTTTTACGTAAATTTTAATTTTGATCCTTAATTTTACTACATTGGCTTTCTCTTGGTATATTATTATTATTATTATTATTATTATTTTTAATTAATTAATTTATTTATTTTTGGGTGTGTTGGGTCTTCGTTTCTGTGCGAGGGCTTTCTCTAGTTGCGGCAAGCGGAGGCCACTCTTCATCACGGTGCGCGGGCCTCTCACTGTCGCGGCCTCTCTTGTTGCGGAGCACAGGCTCCAGACGCGCAGGCTCAGTAGTTGTGGCTCACGGGCCTAGTTGCTCTGCGGCATGTGGGATCCTCCCAGACCAGGGCTCAAACCCGTGTGCCCTGCATTGGCAGGCAGATTCTCAACCACTGCGCCACCAGGGAGGCCCACTCTTGGTATATTATTTGCCTGGTTAATCTTCATCCATTTCCTACATTTTCTTCCTTTTTTGTGGGTTTATTATCTTTGTGTCTTTTGTAAACATCTTAGTCCTGAGTTAGAAAGTAAATCCAAGTTGATGATGGCTTTTTAAAAATTTGAATTTTTTATGATTAATGACAAATTAATTAATTACTTCTAACATCTTATTTTACATAAATATATTTTAACCAAACTACTGTAATTTTTTTCTCCTTTGCTAATTTTTTTTATTGTTGTTGCTATAGTTTTTAAACAATTATTTTTATTTTATTTATTTTCTTAAAACCTATCAGCTGTATTTCTACCTTTTTAGGGTACCTTTGCATTTTAACATAATACTTAATTTTTAAAATCTCTTAGCCTGATTTATCTATCAAATATGTTTTCCCATCTTATCTTCTTTGTTGCTGTTATTTGTAAGTTGCTCCATATTCTTAACACAAAGTTTAGTTTTTAAATGATTGGTTTTCATCTAATAATTAAATGGATACTAATATACTCTTCCAAGCCATGCACTCACTGTGGTATCTTATATCCCACTTCCTCCCTCTGTGTCCACTTTTCTTCTCGTTAAATGTCTGTTTAGGAAATTTTTCAGCAAGAGTCTGTAAGTAGCCACTCATCTTGACTTCTGCATATTGAAAGTGCCTTTTTTTGTTCTTTATATTAAAAATAGTTTAACTAGGTATAGAATTTTATGTTGAAATATTTTCCCTCAACCCTCTGAAGATTTTAGGTATCTATTTTTTACTGATGACATTTCTGCTGACAATCTGATTGTCATTGTTTGGAAGGCAGCCTGTCTTCCCTGGAAGATTTCATGATTTTCTCACTCTTAATTTTCTGAGGTTTCACTTGAATATACCTTGATATGAATTTATTTTATCTTACAATGCTCAATAGCTGGTGGTTTTTCAATCTGAAGATTCTCATCTTCGATTCTGAAAAAAAAGCACTTGCTTTTATCTTTTCAAATATCCTTCTTGCAGATTCTGTCTTATTTCTTCTTCTGGAACTTCTTATCAGATGAGTT
Source organism: Balaenoptera acutorostrata (assembly GCF_949987535.1). Classification (NCBI taxonomy): domain Eukaryota; kingdom Metazoa; phylum Chordata; class Mammalia; order Artiodactyla; family Balaenopteridae; genus Balaenoptera; species Balaenoptera acutorostrata. The sequence continues at coordinate 92,014,249 of NC_080075.1, read as the reverse complement.
TTGGAACCCTTTAAACTTTTATACACATCTCCTAATTGTGCTTTCATTTTTTTTATCCCATATTTAGGTGAATTACTCAGAGGGAGCTTTAACTTTTACTGGTTATTTCTCTGACATATCCAGTCTAGAGGGTATGTTACTTACACAAAATTTTATTTTAATGAATATGTTTTACATTCTCAATATTTCCAGTTGGTTTTTTTCATATCTGCTTGTTTTTATCTTAGTTGTTTCTTAAATTCTTATTCTACTTTTATGGCTGTTATGCCTTCCTTTACTTCCTCAGGATCTCAAATATACTTATTTTACATTCTCTTTTGTATTGCGCTTTTATTTGCATTTTGTTTACAATACTCACAGCCTGAGTATTGATATTTGGGCTATCTTTCTTAGTATTCTTTTGTTTTGTTTTTTGTCTTGAAATTTGAGTTTCCTACTCTCTCTTTCCCCATCTCCATCTGTGCTTACCCCTCCCTAGATGTTTTGTGGTTCTTTCTAATCAGACATCAGAACTGAAGGGACACAGAAAGTGGCCAGCTTCATGTTCTAGTCAGAACAATCATGAATGAACCAGGTACATGGCTCAGGACCTCGTGCCTCAGCTGTATCTGTTCTCCCTTTCACCTCTCAGGTATGAATTATCATGTAAATTTCAGCCACAGGCAGTACTTGCAGCCTTTTCTCTTTTTGTTTCCAGAGTGAAGCAGACCCATCCCAGGAGCCAAAGCATCCACGTTGGTTCTGGCCCTTCAGTTCATGTCAGGCAGTGCTGGTGCCTGTTTGGTACCTGCTTTTTCATGTGTCTGGATGGACGGCCCAGCAGATTCATGTCTTTAACCCTCTTCATCACTCGATGTCTTCTTTCCTTTCTAAACTATGGGCATGTTTCTCTTAGGGTTGAGTATGGATAAGTCTTTATCATAAAAAAAAAAATTTGCCTTGGCGAATAGTCATTTTAAAGGTTGAACTCAGTGCCATCTTGAAAACAAGCACAACTTTATTTTTATTTATTTTTTTAGGAGTCATGTCATGCTGCTGGCTCTTGCCAAATATACGGTTGAGAGAAATCCCTAGATCTTTCACAAATTAAATGCTGTCGACACCAAATTTCTTCTAATCCTGTACATTGTCCTGTGATGTTGGAACTAAATGTGCTATGACATTTGTCCTTGTTCCAGCTTGATACTGTGTTTGGAAATCCCATGAGTTTTTTAGCAGACACTCCAAGCTCTTTGAACCACAGGCTCTGTGTCTTTGTAGGACTTACAACTTGGACAAGGGCAGGGCATGAGACAGAGCCCTGTGGCAGGTCCCCCAGAGACTGCTTCCCTGGTCCACACCAGTTGGCACCTCGGCACCATTTGAGTGTGTTCTTTCCGTGGACTATGTATTCACTCACAGTGGAAATTTGCTAAATAACTGAGTTATGGAGGAAGGCAGTGTATTTGCTATAAGGATATGAATTTCAAACTTGATTGTGCCACTTATTAAGGATTTGACCTTAAACAAGTTGCATCATTTTCTTCAGCTTTCGATTTTCTCTTGTAGCAAATGCAACTTACAAAACAGAGGCTCGTGAGGTCCCAGTGGAGTAATGGGTAAAGCTCCTGGCACACAGTGGTGGTGAAAAGAACTGCCCTCCCTTCCTGCCCTTCCCTTAATCAGCCCCCACTGTGTCCACCGCATTTATTCATTTTGTCTCCATGCCTTGACTCAGCCAAGGACTTGTTTGGAATCAAGGTTTCTACATCCCTGGAGTGATGCTGATCTGCTAGTCTCTTAGTTTCTAGTGATAGGTCAGGGTCCACCTAGATCTCCAACCCGCACAAAGGAAGCAGCATTAGCAAAGGAGCAGAGAAGTGATGTAGGTAGGGGATGCTGTGTTGTAACACGGCTGGAACACAGTGGGGTGGTAAGGGAAGCTGGTGTCAAGACAGAAGGGCCTCTCAGGCCAGGCTAAGAAAGTATAACTATCCTTTGGGCCATGAGGGACCAGCGCACATTTTTAAAAAGGGAGTGATGAAGTGTGGTCAAGTTGGTGTCAGTGTGGGTTTGAGGGGGAAGGAATGAGAGTGTGAGGACCTCTAGGTAAAAGCACACGACGGCTGAATTAAGCCAGGGTCAGTGGGGATGGAGAGAAGGGTCGAGAGGTGACTCAGGATGTACTTTCCTGGGTTAACATCCATAGAACTTGGTGACCAAGCAAGCACATGGGGGGTGAGCGACAAAGAGTAGTCAAGAATGACCTCAAAACTTCTTGCTTGGGAAGCTTGTTGATGGATAAGATGATGGATAAGACAAGGGTTCTCCAGTGTGGTCCTTGGACCAGTGGCAACAGGGTCACTGGGCACCTGCTGGAAATGCCAATGCTCTGGTCCACTCCAGGGCTACCTAATTAGGCACTTTGGGGAGGGGACCCAGCGATTTGTTTTAACAAGTCCTCAAGGTGATTCTGATGCAAGCGAAAGTCTAAGAACCACTGAGATAGGTAATGCAGGGGAAAGAGCAGGTTTGGGAGAAAATAATAAGCTGTTTGATTGTATATTTTGGGCTTTGAGAAAACTGTGAAGCATCCAGACCATGCCTGGCATGCAGTTATTACATGACTAGTGATTAAAAGAAATATTACATTTTTAGATAGAAATTTGCTAGACCCAAGTGTTTACGTTTTAAGGATTGGTTCATTTTTCTAGAATTTCTAATCATTTTATTTTCTCAACTGAAATAATGTGGGATGATCAGTTGAATAATTTTGATACATTGCAAAGTTTCTTACCTTGAACTTCAGTTAGAAAAGATATAAAAAGAAGAGAAAATAGAGCTTTTATTTCCTTAAGCATAATTGAAGTGCTTGATTCAAATAATATTTGACTGTCCATCCTGGAAAAAAAAAATATGTGAAACTGAACTTTAAAAACTACCTCTTGAGCAAACGGGGGATGTTTCTTCCTGACATTTCAGAAGGATATTTACACCCTGATGCCATTACACATTGTAATTTTGTAATTGCACATTATAATTGCACATTCTAATTACATGATCACACATGTTATGCTAATTATATAATTAGACTTAATGATAGCAATTGTGCAAGTACATAGTATCAGAATCAAAATGAATGAATTAAAAAACCAGGGTACACATGAGAATTATAACTTTGTAATATAATCCTCAAAAAATTTAAAGCGGCTAATGGTCGTTTCAAACAACATATGAATGGAAGCCACCTCCTCTGTTGGTTATGCTAACTTCTAACATTTTGCTAAAATTTGATAAAAATTAATGTAAATTGTAAAATTTGGAAGGAGAATGAAAAAGAGAAAGATGGAGAAAGAGAAGCAATTGTAAGAGTAAATAAGATTTTAAACAGAGCAGAAACAGTTCCATTTTTATCCTTATTCATATTTTCCCTCCTGCTCTGACAGCCATCAAGATTTTAATCATATCGGAATTCCTGGGCTTTTGTCATTTAACTGCCAACTTTAAAATTCGGTGAATGGGACATTCACTGTAATTACTGTTCTCTGGAAGCTCCTCAGGATTGCAAATCTTTAGATGGTATCTCGGAAATGTTGGAATGTTTATTTTCAAGAGTTTCAACTGATCTCCATCCTGGGAAAATCGAAGTTTGCTCATAGTTGTTCCTTTAATGTAGTGATGTGATCACTTCTGCTTATTTTTTAAGCCCAGGGTCTTAATGGAGAGAGACACCGCACAGGCTTTCTCCTTCCCACTGAGGGCTATGATTCCCCGGTTATGAAATGACCGGGGAAGGGGGTACATCTGCCTCCAGGGGTTTCCAGCTGCCAGCTACCGAGCACAGAGATGGAAACTTCATTTCAAAAAAAGGTAATTTTAATTGCATGTTCTCCTGAAGATTCACCAAAATGGCTGGTTTAATTTCCCAAGGGAACCTATTTCCTCCCGTCACAGAATACGGAGACTGTCTCCTGGCTGACAGAGAGCGTGGATTTATTCTCTCTCCTTTGGGTGTGCAGGAGGAACCTGGTGCTGGCAGTTACTGCCTGGAAAATGAACGCACAAGATTCCTCCTATGATTTATCCTTTCCTCATTAGGTTCCCCAGAATATCTCACGCCTTCTGTCTTAGCCCCTCATTTGTCCTGAGTAGATGACGGTCCCTGCAGCTGGCAGGCTGGAAAGGGGACCAGCATCCCCTCTGCAGGCTGGTCATCATGCCACTGCATCTCTCTGCTTTCCGGCTTGCTTTGGAAGGTCTGCAAGCTCCTGATGGCAGCCTTGGCCTCTGCTGCTTCCCGGGGTGGCTGAGCCCAGGCTTCTGGGAAGACTCACAGATGTAGCAGAAGTGTGACCCTCAAGCATCCCTCCCCGTCCATCCCCCGCCCCCCCAGTGAGGTGCACCCCAGGGTCACGTGCTGGCTTGTGATAAATGGCACAGTTCCTGGAAATGGGATGTCGGGCTGCGTTTCATTTCCCACCCCCTGAATGTGGACAGTGTAGCTCCCTGTGCTTCGGGTAATTCTGTGTCTGGGTGTTATCGCCATTATGATTTTGATGATCAGAATATACGAATCCTGGGACTGTCACATGCCTTGGGGATTTCCTGGCCTCGTAGATTTTTATACATCTGTGGAGTCATATTCATTTTCTTCCTGTAATTCAGAGTGATTAAACCCACCTTGTAAAAAATGTTGAAATAGGATGTTGTGAGACCAACTTTCGGTTATCTGGAGTATCTGCTGCATGTGAATTAGAAAATTTTCCAAGACTAGAACCTTAGAGAATATATATTACAGAGGCTACACTTTATGCAAGAGGGGCTGCTTCTTAGAACTGATTAAGTGATCGTTCGAGGAAGGAAGAGCCATAAGCCACGTCTTCCTAATTCTAATTCTGTGCCGTCTCTGCGAATCCACCAGTCTGTCTCCCTTGAATCACGTTGGTTCATTCATTCATGTACAAAGCGCTTATTGAATATCTGATGCTATGCTGAGCCTCGAAGGAGAACAAAGGTGAGTGAAGTGTGCCCATCGCTCTGGATCTTGTGACTGATCAGAGATATGTCGGCTGCATCTGAGTCAGACGAGGGCCAGGACGAGGTTAGAGAAACGTGGAGTGAGGCTGGGAAGGAGGACGGGCTCCCAGAGGCTTAGGAAGCAGCAGTTATTTGAACTTGGTCAAAAGGAGGGATAGGATTTCAGGGTCGGCTCAGGGGACATTCGGGGGTGGGGGAAGTGAGAGCAAGAGTCCCGGCCGTGGAAAGTGAAATCAATCAGGACCCAGCATGACCTGAGCCGGAGGAGTCGTCAGAGGTGAGCTTTGCCAAATTACGGAAGTCTCGCTTTGGGGTTGAGCACTTTTACTTTGGTCTGGAGGCGAAGGGGAGCCGCTGAAGATTTTTGAGCAGGAGACGGAAGGCATCAGAGGTGTTGTCTGGAAAGGTGGGTCGGTCTCTGGAGCATGGATTGGGGTGGTGTGAGTCAGGAAGATGGGTTCCCATCACACCTGGTTCCCTGTTTACTCCTTCCCCATGGTTCGTGATCTCACGCGTCACTGACAGGCTCCTTCTCTCAAAATTTCCCTCTCTCCTCCCGCCTCTTCCCCCTCCCTCCCCTTCCTCTCCGTCTCTCTTATCTGTTTATCCCACCGTTTCCTACAGAGTCCCGACCCCAAATGTTTGCCGCACTGATCCAGGGGCGGATGACGTTGCGAGTGGGTGCTGAGTGAAGCACAGAAGGGCCCCCCGTGCTGATCCCCCTGAGAAGGGGTGGGAAGGCTTCTTGGGAGACCTGCCTGTCCTCCTGAGTCTTGAAGGAAGAGGGCTGGCTAGTTAGATGGACGGGGTTTGGGGCAGGAAGACACTCCAGGCAAGGGAGCCTGGGGTACAGCCAACAGCAGCAAGGGTGCCCACCCGACACACAGAGTGCAGAGCGGGGGTTTCCTCGCCCACAACGACGTCTCCTCCAACCTCTGCAGGGGCACAGAACAGCCCAGAACACAGCCTCATAACCTGCAGGGCTTGACGCAAAAGGCACCTGCCCAGAAAGTCCCATCCAGACCACCTTTTCCAAAATTCCAAAATGACCCTCATTCGGGTCATTTATTTTTACCTGCTCATTTATTTTTCATGTAACATTTCACCTTCTAACATATTATAGAAGCTACTTTGTTTGTTTTTCGTTTTTTTTTCTTAACATTTTTATTGGAGTATAACTGCTTTACAATGGTGTGTTAGTTTCTGCTTTATAACAAGGTGAATCAGTTATACATATACATATATCCCCATATCTCTTCCCTCTGCGTCTCCCTCCCACCCTCCCTATCCCACCCCTCTAGCTGGTCACAAAGCACCGAGCTGATCTCCCTGTGCTATGAGGCTGCTTCCCACTAGCTATCTATTTTACATGTGGTAGTGTATATATGTCCATATACACACTACCACTCTCTCACTTTGTCCCAGCTTACCCTTCCCCCTCCCTGTGTCCTCAAGTCCATTCTTTAGTAGGTCTGTGTCTTTATTCCCATCTTGCCCCTAGGTTCTTCATGACCATTTTTTTCTTTTCTTAGATTCCATATATATGTGTTAGCATACGGTATTTGTTTTTCTCTTTCTGACTTACTTCACTCTGTATGACAGTCTCTAGGTCCATCTGCCTCACTACAAATAACTCAATTTTGTTTCTTTTTATGGCTGAGTAATATTCCATTGTACATATGTGCCACATCTTCTTTATCCATTCATCTGTCGATGGACACTTAGGTTGCTTCCATGTCCTGGCTATTGTAAATAGAGCTGCAATGAACATTGGGGTACATGACTCTTTTTGAATTATGGTTTTCTCAGGGTATATGCCCAGTAGTGGGATTGCTGGGTCGTATGGTAGTTCTATTTTTAGTTTTTTGAGGAACCTCCATACTGTTCTCCACAGTGGCTGTGTCAGTTTACATTCCCACCAACAGTGCAAGAGGGTTCCCTTTTCTCCACACCCTCTCCAGCATTTAGTGTTTGTAGATTTTTTGATGATGGACATTCTGACTGGTGTGAGATGATACCTCATTGTAGTTTTGATTTGCATTTCTCTAATGATTAGTGATGTTGAGCACTCGCTACTTTGTTTTAAAACGTGCCTGTCTTCACCCACCTCCTTCCTAGCCCCTGCTCATCCCCCCATCAGTAGAACATAAGCTCCAGGAGGGAGGGGTCTTTGTTTTGCTCGCGGCTGTGTCTGGTGCCTGCAGGGAGATGGGGTGCGTAGTCCGGGCGGATGTTATTTGTGGGGGAATGAAGGGACTTCTGCCCGTGCTGTGGCGTGTCCTCCGTCACCTGGGCAGACGCACTGCCATGTCTGCTCCTCTCTCTCCTCCTGCCCTGCGCGGAACTCGCGTCCTCTGAGCCACCCTCCATCAGACTTCACTCCGCCAGCACGTGCTTCTCTTCCGCATTTCCAGCTCCTCCTCACTTTCCCTTGGGTCCTTCCCTTCCACTCACCATTTAAGGTAATTCATATCAAAATTCCAGTTAGCTTTTCTGCAGAACTGACAAACTGATACTAAAATTCATATGGAAATGCCAGCGACTCAGACTATCCAAAATAATCAACACAGTTTTAAAATTATGCTTTGTGATGCTCTTTTTTAAGTCAATTAGGAGAAGAAAAGGGTAACAAAGTGTATCTATGCCAACTGCTGGATTTATCTATCTAGTCACCTTTACTGGTGGGTTTTTTTTTTTTTTTTGGTAACTTTTTTTTTATTGAAGGGAAGATTCTTTAAATTCTATAGTGCTTCACAGTTTTCAAAAGTTTCACATACATGATTTCATTTAATCCCATAATAACGCTTTTTTTAAATGCACTACCCCTATACTGCCCCTCCTCCCTTCCCTCTCCCCACTAGTAACCACTAGTTTGTTCTCTATGAGTCTGCTCACACCCTCTCCTGAGCCTTGTTCATGACCGTGAGCCCAGCGTAAACTAGAATCAGGAGGTTGGAAGGCTTCCCCCTCCTGGATCCCCACTTTGGGACCTCGTCCAAGCCCCTTGGCCTCGTTTCCCTCATCTAGGGGATCAGAGCCCAGGACCAGAATGATGGCCAGCCCCTGACACTGGTTCCGTGGCTCTGAGGGTCCCAGACACGTGCAAGCTGGCCGGAGACCCACAGAGCTTTTGCCAGAGGAGACAGCAGTCCCAGCCCTGGGGCTGGAGCAGGTGCACATGCTCCCGGGTTTAAGGATGTTCTCCAGAGCGCTTCCTAAACCCCACCGTGCACACACATCACCCGGGTCTTGTGAAAACAGACTGTTTCAGTGAGTCTGAGGTGTGGCCCCAGGCTCGGCTTTTCTGCGGTGCGATGCTGTCCCACCAGCCACACTTGGAGCAGCGAGGGTGACGCAGAACCGGGGAGTGATTACGGCGGAGTATATGGGTGAAGGTGGATGAGCTTGGCGTTTGCGCAACAGGTCATTGAGGGGCATGCGTGCCAAGCTCAGAGCCAAGGCTGTGGGTGGGAAGATGACAATAAAGCAAGCTGTTCCCTGCCCACCTTTCCCTACGTGGAGCGACCTCTGGATTCTCTTTTCTCTGCAGCAGCTTCCTTCGCTGTGGGCCTGCGCTTGCTTCTCCCGAGCGTTTAGGCTCCGGTGGGAGCCTCCCTTTGCTCTCATTTTCTGGAGCAGCGAGCGCAGGGCACCTACAAGTTCTGGCCGGTGTGTCCGATGCTCTAAAACAACGTAGTGAGAAGACTGTCCACAGTCATAAAGCAGGCGATGGGCCAGCAGAGGCCCCAGGCCACCACGGACAAAGAGTTCTCGTTTTCTATCTTTCATTCACTTTTCTCCTTAGGCCGGCTGGCTTTGACCCTACTTACGGACTCGTATTTCAGTGCAGGATGGGCGTCTCACCTGAGTCCTTGGTCCTACGATTGCTCCCTACGAGTGAGCTTGGAAGGCAGACACCCTGTATCTGTGATCTGATAGCTCAAGAAAAAATGTTCATAATCTTTAACTTTGTGAATTGCCTGGGAACAATATCTCTGTCTTGAATTTGATGGCTTTGGCTTTTTGGCCAGGATTTTCAGGCAGGTCCCGGGTCCAGAAAGAGCTCTTTGGCTGTTTGCTTGTGGCATCAGGTTCCCCCGGGAGCAGGCTGGCTCCGGAGTTAACATGGAGTCGAGTTAATCCAGAGCCGTCACACCCGTCCTGGCCTCTGCCTGAACCTGGAGGCTCCTAGGGGGCTGTGAGGGTGGGCAGGAAGCTGGCAAGTGCTGCTTAAATGGGCGTTTCTGTTGTTATCGTGAGAGGGAGTGTATACTTGGTGACAAAATAAACTGTAACAAAATATTGCTTCACTGCTGGAGCTCAAATGCACATCACTGCATTCCTTCTCTCTTCAAACGGCTTGATTTACGATCTGTAATATGTTCTATTTTTATACACCATGGATCTACATGACCTAATATAGAATACATGCATATATGTGTGCATCTATGCATATATCCACACATGTGTATATAGGTAGTTGCTGGGTATAACATTATAAAAGGTATGGTTCCTAATACAATTCCACTGTAAGATTTGGGCATTGGGATACAGTACACAAAGTCAACTTTGAACATGAGGTAGGTACAGATGTGGAAATTCTGCCTGAATGAAAGCCATATATTTGCGTAATGGGGCAGTCACCGGGAACCTCAGGAAAGTTGTGCCCTGGTGTGTCCCAAGAACTTTTCTTGGGTTTCTCCCTGTCCCTTTGTTGGAAAGATATTAAGTGGGTTTTATGGTGAAGTTTTTGAATGCTTTTTAAGTATATGAAACCATTATATTTGTGGAATTTGTGTTCTGCGGTCCTATTATAATTATAATGGATGGATTTTAAATGATAACTGGAATCCATAATTTCAGTAGATCTCTGTTAAATATGTCACAATGCTATGGATACCCTGTGTCCAATCTTATCCCTAATATGACGACAAATATCACTGTCATCATCACCATCACTTCTGAGTTCCTACTACGTACTGTTCAAATTTTATCTCATTTTGTATGTCATCTCATTTTAATTTTTTTTACCTTTAGTGCATTCTTAGGAAGCAGACATAATTGTAAAACTCTGCCTTATGTTTGTTCTGTGTCTTAAACTACCCTGCAGAGGACTACCCTCTCAGCAGGTCATCGGTGAAGATTTAATGAATCTGTTGAACGGGCACAAAGGCTAAAATTCAGTGATCTCTGCTTATTGGACACTCCCCCAACCTCATCACACACAGCCATGCTTCACATCGACCTCCTGGCCTCCCGAGATGAAAAGATCAGTGTCAGCTTTCAAACACAGAGTTGTAAGCACCTGTGTTGATTAACCGGATTCCAAATACCTGCCATATTTAGAGCAGCCTGTGAGGACTGTGATATTCACACTCACCTTCGTCTTTCTGTTTCGAATCTGTCCTGGTCCCTCCCTGTGATTCTCAGGCCGTTTCTCTAGTTCAGCGCTCAGTAACCAAAGCAGCATGTGTCTACAGCTCCCCAGGGGAGAACACGTCACAGTCTGCTGGTTTCACTTTGGAAAAGATGGTGCTTAGGATGGGCTGGCAGGATTCCGGGAGAGAAAGGGGGACGATGGCACGTCTGTGCCCCAGAGAACTTGGTAGAGGAGTGACAGGTGACAGAGGAAGACGGCGGCCTTAGGTCTGACACTGGGTCACTCCGATTGGGCTGAAGAAAAGCTTGTGGCATTTAATATGTGATAGGGGCAAAGGAAGCACACTGGTGGCTTAGGTTGATTGCGCTGTGAGCATCTTAGCCAACGCGTTGGCTGCATTGTTGTGTCAGCGCTGGGGCAGCCTCTCTGAGAGGGAGGAATTGACGTTAATTAGAACAACCCCATCCTCTCATGCAGTGATAGTTGACGTTCATAGCGATGACCCAGAGGACCTCCAAGACCAAGAAATGCCCCTTGCATCATCAAAGAAAATTAAAGTATGTTCTGTAGAGTTTGATATTGAGGTTACTTTTGTAATCAATAAAAATCGGCAGCTCACGTGGCTGCACATTAATTCTCTAGTACATTGAAGCATGTATTTCTCACTCTGAAAAGCACATTTCCGCACCAATCCGTAAAAGTAGCTCTAGTTCCTAAGGTTGTGGTCTGAGTGAATATTCTGTTGCTTGGTTCCTGATTCTTTTGTGGTCTCATTTTATGCCCTGTTTGTAGCTCTCACCCTTTTCCTTATTTTCCTTCCACCTTGAGTTGTTCCCCACATCCTGGGAGCCTGTGATGAAGCAAGTCCCTAAGTGAACTAATTGACAGGGAGGTGCAAGGGGGAGACTTTGGTTAGAGGTGGAAGTCCTGGTTTGACTTCTCCCTGTTGCATTTGTGCAGCTTTAGATAAAACAGCGACTCATATTTTAGGGTTAGTTGCTCTGTTTGCCGAGGAGGAATGCAGTTCCTTTGCGGTGTGTCTCCTAGGATCTAACTATACGATGCCTGTGAAAGCAATTCGTAAACCCTGTAGCTGCCAGGAAAATGACTAGGATTGTCTCCTGAGAGTTGCTTTATTGTACGTGTTCTCTTCCCTACTTTTCGCCCCTTATCTAGAATGGTTTGGCAGCTGCCCGAGAAGCTTCCCTGACGGGAAGGCCTGGAGGAAGACTGACCCATCTGTTTGGGATTTTGGACTAAGGTCAATTTCAAGGCTGTGTTTACCAGTTGATGTGTGTCATGGGATTGTAAGGCAAATACCAGCATCAGGTCCTGGGGGAGAATGTTGAGGTGATGACAGAAAAGCATGTTCAAGACATGTGTTCAGCGAAGGGGTCTGGACGGGTATCAGGGAGTGAGCATAAGAAATAACAGGGAACCAGGGGAACCTGGGGAAAGCAAGATGAAGGAAGGTGTGCTGGAAGGTGGTCTAAAGACTTCCAGAGGGTGAGAGGTGCTGCAGGCCTTCATGTGGGTGGTTTGAGCCTAGGTAATGGTAATGGGCCAAGATAGGCTGACATCTCTGTGGTGGGATTGGAGGATCTGTCCCAGAGTGGGAAACAGAGCTTGAGATGGGCAGGGTCACAAGAGTGTCATAGGAGATTGTATAGGGTGTTGTGCACAGAGAAGCACCTTGAACTAAGCAGAATCGTCACTTGGGCTGTCAAGAGGCCGCAGCCTAAGACTAGAGCAGAGGGGAAAGTGGTGACCAGAGCCAGTGGCTGTGGAGCAGGAGGTAGGCAGGTCTGAACTGGTGTGGGCTGGTCATCATCAATACCGAGCCGCATTTCCTACACTCTCTTTAAGGTCAGGATAGTGCACTTCTGCCGGCTTGGATGTGATTCTCAAAGTTAGCAGGATTTAGCTGAATACGAGTAAGAAGAATTTTCCTGCTACCTGGTATTCTATCATTAAAGCACAAGTTCATTAAAAAATATTTTTAATTTTTAAGAGTCGCTTTGAAATGCATTTTGTTTTTCAAGTTCCTCATATCACTTTCTGAGAAGCTCAAATGAAACCAAGAGGGATTCAAGATTGATGTTTAGGGGGTGAGGATAGAGAGTCAGGTTCAAGAAGGTAGAAAAAGTGTTGCTCATTTCACACAGTCATTTTGGGGAGGGAAGTCACAAAGGTTCCCATTTAGGACTCTGATATCAGTGGCCAATTTGTCAAAGCACAAACAGAATGTAGCCTTTGAGGTTACATCCAATTCTAGGGTCCTGTGACTCTGGAAATGAGTGTATTGAATTATTATCATCTCCCTAGACATGAGTCAGTCTCCTTTTATATCATCGGAATCTCAGACTGATTCAACTCATCTTCGGCTGATGTGAACTTATACAGTAGCCTCACTGGACAGATCAATAATTCTAAAACCAGTTCTTTTCTGGTAAACTGGCACCTCTCCCAACTTCTCTAGAAATGCCTTTCCTCAGTGTTTGCATATCTTCTGAGTAACTTGTTTTTATCTCTTTAACAATGTGATTTGCATAAATGTGACTCCTAGAAATATAAAAGCCATATTTTTGTCCAGGCTTAGCAAGAATATAAACCCTTTTAGCATACATTTTTGTATGCTTTATTACTAGTCACATTTCACGCCCTAATTTTTCAAGAACAAACAAAACAAAACCCACCAAAAACCCATCTAGTTTGTTTTATTTACCTATGTCTAATTTAAGTTACCTTCTTGTATTTAATGTATCCCTTAATCACTAAAACTTTTTTTTGGAAAGAAGTCAATCAAGCAAATATGAGCAAACATTAGAGTCATAGGTAGATCCCAAATAGACTTAAATCATCATGGCCATGGAGAGCAGTCCTGTAATATTTACCACCATAGATTCAAACTGAATAAGCAATGCATTCAAACATGACCATTAAGGACAATCACTTGAGTAGCACTGAAGTAATTCATTTTTATGTTTCTATTTACTTATTTTAAAACTATGAACATAAAAATAATTCACAAACATACCTAAAAAATCAAACTTTACCAAATGGCTTATGATTAGGATAAAAGAATGTTCCCTTTCCCAGCTCGTTTTACACCTCAGACCAGCTTCCCAAAGATACCCACGTTTAACTCATTTTTTGGGGGAGTTTCCTTCTGATTTCTATAAAATATGCTTTGATTGGTATTTCTTAGTTGATTAAGCTTAAACGTAGTCAGTTGATTTCCTGCTACAGAAGAGAATTTCACTCTCTTTCAGCCTTCACTTCTCCCTTCTATCCTCTAACATAAAAGTATTTTGGGGAATTCCCTGGCGGTCCAGTGGTTTGGACTCTGCCCTCTCACTGCTGAGGACCTGGGTTCAATCCCTGGTTGGGGGAACTAAAAGCCCACAAGCTGCGCAGCCAAAAAACAAAAACAAAACAAAACTATTTTACCTAAATCAGGATTTACTATATAAACATTATTTACTGCAAGATTGAATTGCGTACTAAATTGCATTTTACTTTCTATACGGCATTTTGCTTTTCATCAATTTTCCCGGTTTTTTTTTTTAACTTAGATGATTTTCTAGCCTCAGAGTGTTTCTTAAAACTCTACTGTGTCACCTGGGAGTTTTCTCTCAGAGCCCTCCACCCTCCTTCTCCAGTCTGAGCTGGTTACTCCCCAGATCCGTAGCACAGTTTTCTTCATGGACCTCTCTCAAAGAATTCCATGGCTGGTTCCCCTCTTTCCCTAGATTTTGTTTCTTCCTTTTCTTTGGCTCACTCCCTGTGTTTCTGCAGTCCATCCTCCCATCTCTCACGCGATGTATTGCATAAAAATTTTGAGTCATTATGTATCTGAGGATGTCTTTTTCTGCCATCACACTTGACTGACAGCTGGGTATAAAATTCTAGAAAAAAGGATCATACCCTTAGAATTCTGTAAGTATTCTGTATTATCTTTCCTCTTTGGTGTTACTGTTGTCATATTACTGTCATTCTGAATCTTGTTCCTTTGTATGTAGTTTTGTTTTCTCTTTGGGAACTTTTAGAATCTTCATGTTATCTTTTGTTTCCTAAAATTTCACATAAATGTGCTTTGTTATTCTGTTCCTATCTCCTGTTGTGTTGAGGTAAATGATAGATATGAGAAGCCTTTTCAATAGAAGACATATTCTTCAGTTCTGTGAAATCTTTGTGGAACTTTCATAGATAAGTTTCTCTATAACTTTTTCTTTGAACTCTTTTTCTGGAACTACTGTTAGATGGTGGTTTGTTTGCATTGATTCTGGGTCTCTTATCTTTTCTTTCCTTATGTTTTCTGCCTCTTTGTCTTTCTGCTTCTGGAGATATGCACTTGACTGCATTTCTGACTATTTACTGATTGTTTTGTGGCAGTCACATTTAAAATTTTCAAGAGCTTTTTCTTGCTGTCATATTGTTCCTTTTTAAAAGACACCTGATCCTGTTTTTGTTTTTATTTTAGTTGTGGATTCAACATTTCTTTTGTCTCTTTGAAGTATAAGCTATCAACTTGGATAGTAGTCAGTTATTTTTGTTATTTATTTGTTTTTGTTTTCTTACAATTCAGGCATTGTCTGTTTCCATTCTTTTGTTTATTAAATTAGATCTTTTTCTATGATTGGTTTTCCTCAAATGTTTGAGGATCCTGGTTGTTAGTGCCAGGATTGACAAACGTTTTCTGTTAAAGGCCAGATAGTAAACAGTTTAGGCTATATTATCTCTGTCACAACTACTTAACTCTGCTGTTGTAGTGAGAAATTAGCCATAAACAACACATAAACAAGTGGGCCTAGCTATATTCCAATAAAAGTTCATTTGCAAAACCAGGCTGTGGGCTGCATTTAGCATGGTGGCCATAAATTTGCAACCCCCTGGTTTAGCATAAATAGTGGTACTAAAAAGCTTTTTGAAACCTCCATGTGCATAGGTAGGATGGCTGACCATTTAAACTGATGGGGTAAGAAGCATGACGTTTTGCTAGGGTCCCAGATGCCATATCCAGAGGTCTTTGCTCTAAGCTTAGACCTGTTCTGTTTTTCCTCAGTAGAAACCTCCATTGGCTTGCCTGGGTGAGGAAGCCTGTCTGTACTCTACATGCAGGCTGGAGTGGGGTGGGGTTCTTCCCTTTTACTGCCCCTCTTGTTTTCTGTCTTGGATTCTTAAGCCTCTACATAAAAAATGGCTTGGTTTACAAAAAAGCTTCTTGGCCCCCTGCCCCAGAACTACTGCATTAAAACACTGGAAGACAGAGTTCAGGCATCTGGTAAAAGCTCTGCAGGTGGTTCTAATGGACACACAGAGTTCAGAATCACAGCTTTCTGAGGGATGTCTATCTTTCAGAGGGGTTTGGGTTACAATTCAGAGAGGTTGCCACCTGGTGGCAAAGACATATTATTCTAGTATTTGAAAACCATTTAATAAATAAAGCCATTTAATCTAAATTGTAACACCTTAATTAAAAATGAGAGAGAAGAATTCATTGCAGGAAACAGAAACCACTTCAGTTCAGAAAGTTGAATGCTTATACAATTGTCTGAATGATAAGAAGAGAGTAAATTGGGGAGTTACCACTAGACACTTAGCTTCAGGATCAAACTTACCAGAGTTGCAATCCCAAAGTCAAGAAAAATAATATAGAAACAACAATTGGAAAAATGAACTCTGATTTGAAAAGTAGATAAACTATACTAAACCATGACATGTGTGCAAACTCTTCAAGTTCAAATCATTTCACACCAGCTCCTTCAGAACCATATTTTCCAAGATAGGATGGTAGGCAAACTGATTTAACAGTGTCACTTCATGGGTTCATATGCTCTGAATGCTGCTGTCTCTTCTGGAAATCCCTGACCCTTGCAAACTTCTGCCTAACACTACCCTGTGTCTGTCTAATCAGCCCTCTAGACCCTCTAGAAGTTACCTTCCACCATTTCCCCCTTTTGAAACACCATTGAAACACATTCAAGTTTAATGAGCCGAGCTTTGTGTAATCAGCAGGTCTTCCTGGTCCACTTTGTACAGGGGTGTCCATAATCAGGAAGCTGCAGCCTCCACAGCACCTGCAAACCAGGAAAATGATGAATAAAAAGCAAATCAAGAGGTCTAGATGCCGCCCAAACTCAGCACTCAGCCATCACTGCTGCAGGAAAGATGCTCTCTGCCCACCTTCCTTTTTCTAAATCTTGTATGTGTGCATCTCATTGGCAGAAACTAAACCACATCTAAAACTCAGCTGTAAGGAGTCTTGGAAATGTTGCTTTTAACTTTCCAGCTTCTATGAGCTGAGGGCAAGGAATATAAAATGGAGTGGAAATAGAAGCCATTGCCCAGAGATAATATCTAGCACAGGCTCTTTGTCATCTATATATCATATCCTATCTATCTATCTATCTATCTATCTATCTATCTATCTATCTATCATCTATCTATCTATCATCTAACTGGAGGTCATGTTGTAGGTGGAAACAGTAGTGACTTAGAGGACCTGAGTTTAGTACCTTATTAGTTGTAACCTAGGAAAAATTCACTTAACCTGGATTTTTCCTCTATGTGTGAAGAAGATTATAATATTTATTTCCCAGGATTTTTATGAGGATTAAATGACCTCAATTCAAAATTTTGTGAAATGTCAACACTTCTTGAAAGGTATTAGAGGCTTTAAAAAATAAAAACATATGAATCTAACAGAGCACAATATATTCTCTATTACTAAGCTATGAACAAACAACAGATATCACTGGATTCCACACACCATGGAAAAGATTATAAGGAACAACCTCAGTGCTAGCTGTGCTTCCTTAATGGATTCTCGCTTATCTCTTCCTTTCTTGTGAGTGTTTGGGTAGCATTTTCTTGTTGCTAGTTACTCTGCATCATAATCACTTGGCATTCTCTTATAGCTGGCATTCTCAAAGCAAGTGACTTGGCTTGCTTTTAAAAATTGTCATTCTGCAGATGAGGTTACATATTTTAAGCAATACAATAAAACCACTTTTAAGCAGATGTGCAGATTTATTTCCTCTAAAGCTTAGGTGCTTTATAAGCATATTATTCCTCAATGATTATTATAGATTGAAAGAATGCGACATCCAAGGAAAAGGAAGAAGCATAAGATGAGATTTCTTCTCTTCTTTGCCATTTTTTGGGGAAAATAATTTTTGTCATATGGTTGGGTCTTGACTATAAAAATTTTAAAGTATGGGTAAAATATTTGCTTTAGAGGCTCGGTGTAATTTAAACAATTATTTTAACTTTCTTTGTATTGGCCCAGAGAAGTGATGGTTATCTAGAGAGGATTTAAATTGGGAACTTTAACTTGGTCATACTGGATCTCCAGTCTGGAATTAAGACTTCCTTGAGGGGAGCCATGCCCTAAGGACCCCAGAATTTCCTATGGGAATGGACTGCTCAGGAGGGCTTTAACAGGGGAATCAATGTTGGAAGCAGCCATGAGACTTTTGGTCAAGAAAGCAGGTTCCACAGCTGGTATTCATTTCCTTTTCAGGAAGAAACTGCTTGATAAGAGCAGTTTGTAGTGCCACTGAAGACTACAGATTTTCCAAATCCTTTGGAAAGGATATATGTCTTTCCATATACAGGTACAGGGTATATGTCTCAGGATAGCAGTGACCCTAGCAGTTATATAAATCTCAATTAGAGGAAAGGAGATGCCACACAGATGAGACTCTATAGTTGTTGACCTTTGGTTGTCAGTTTTTATAAAGGGCTGGTGCCTGTTTTGCAGTGTTTGAGTTGGAGGGCAGCTCTGCTTATGCTGGAAGCACTCTAATTCCCTTGTTTTCTGAAAGAGTGCAAACTACCCTCATATTTCCCTCTGTATTCTCTTTATGATCTTTGAAAATATATGCCTGGTATACACAAACTAATAGATATGTCCCATATAAGTTACAACACATTACATCGTGGTGAACACCTATGAACCCATCACCTCATCCAAGGCCCAGAAGTTGTTCTCTGTCGTCTATCCCATCTCCTACTGGACCCGGAGCTACCTCTTAATTGTGTGGCTCTCATCCAGTCACAGTTGATTGTAAATAGTTTCGTCACATACGCATATGTTATGGGTTGAACTGTGTCCCCCAAATTCATATGTTGGAGTCCTAACCCCCCAGACCTCAGAATGTGACGATATTTGGACATAGGGTCTTTACAGAAGTAATCAAGTCAAAATGAGATCACGACGGTGGGTCCTAATCCAATATGATTGGTGTCCTCATAAAAAGGTGAACTTTGGAGACAGGCACAGGGAGAATGCCGTGTGCAAGTAGATAGACAGACGTCTACAAGCCAAGGAGAGAGCCCGGAACAGCATTTCCCTCACGGTCTCAGGAGGAACCACGGCGACACCTCAGTCTCGGACCTCCAGTCTCCAGAACTGGGAGACAATAAATTCTGTTGTCTAAGCTGCCAGTGTGTGGTACTTTGTTATGGCAGCCCCACTAATACAAGAACAAATTCACCTTTATTAAAAAAAAAAAAAAAGATACGAATAGGTGTGATTTCAGCCATAGCTCAGCCCCACAGTTATAGTAAGAAGAGGTATAAAATATCAGGCTCCTAGTATTCATCAGGGACTTCAAACATGTTACCTACAATTCTGAAAGAAACTTGCAAAATAAATGTTATGCTTGCACGGTTCTTGGTGGGGAACTTGAGGTTCAGGAAAGCTGAGTATTTGTCTCAGACCACAGCATAAGTAGCTGGCCGAGCCACGTTGCCATCAACCCCCAGGTCCCTGGGCTTCCAAGACGTGGGCGCTGGTCCTTGGCCGTTCATCAGAGCTTCAACATGTTAATACGTGTCCTTGATCTCCTGAGTGTAAGAAAATAAAATGAGCATTTGTTGGTTTTTATTAATAAATACCTTCTAAAGATTTTAAGAAGCTAAAACAAGTACTCAGTTAAGAGAGGTCTAAAAGTGCCTTGAGATGCGTTTAATATGGAGTGGCTTAAATATAAGCTATGGATTACTTTTCCCTTAGCCCAATTAATCCAACAAGTATTCTCTCATCTTAAAATGCTGACTTTGGTGTTTTCTCAGGATGTGCTATCAAGTCTTCGGGTATTCATGTGACACTGATTCTGGGAGTGAGGACCACATGTATAACAGCAGCAAATGATTCGCAGCACTTTGGTGCCAGGTATCATTCTAAGTGTATTCTATGTGTTAACGCATTTGACTGCCTCAGAGAATCAGAGTTGGGCACCATTGGTGGGCAGGAAACCAGGTATAGTGGTTGACTTGCTCCACAAGACACGGTAGTAACTGCCAGTGACAGGATCGGGTCCCAGACTCCACTTTCACACACACCCTGTGAATCCATCCTACAGCAGCAGGCAGTCTGCTCTGGGACCCAGCTCCGTCTGGCCTTCAGTTCTTGGGCCAATCCCACGTGCTCTGGGAACCTCAGGATTTTGTCGGTAACAAGGAAATTACATGGCCCGACCCACCTCGCCCGCCCCACACTGGAGCAGGTCCATGAGTTCACAGGCATTAGTGGTTTTTCAATTCAACAACATTTAGACCTTTTGTTTTTTTTTTTAAACTGTGAAGTGCTGCAGAAAATTAAGGTGCTATTATTAATCTGCCTGACCCTTCCTGCTCTGAGGCCTCTCCTGGTGGGCCTGTCGATCAGGCTTCTGGGGTTTCGGGTCCATGATTCTGAGAACTGGCTACCCGGGCTTCCCTTTCAGTTAATCGAGACCCAGATCTGTGACCTCTGGGTGCAAAAGAGGGCTTTTGGTTCAGTTAAGCATTCACTTAAAGAAAGAGGGTAGATGCACAGTCCCCCTTGGGGCTCTACTAAACAGAGCGGCATCTCTCATGTTTTTAGTCTTAAGTAAAAAAACCTCTCACAAACAAGCTAATTTTATAACTGTCTATATGTCCATATATAAATGTATATATCTGAATTCCTCTGAATTCATTGTGCTATATACTTAAAAATATACATCTATAT
Organism: Balaenoptera acutorostrata; assembly: GCF_949987535.1. Taxonomy (NCBI): domain Eukaryota; kingdom Metazoa; phylum Chordata; class Mammalia; order Artiodactyla; family Balaenopteridae; genus Balaenoptera; species Balaenoptera acutorostrata. The sequence continues at coordinate 91,993,853 of NC_080075.1, read as the reverse complement.
ATATTTCTGAGAATATATGTCTCAATATTCATCTGAAAATCTGTTTCTAGGTTTAATCTACTTGGATTTTCTGCTTTTCTTATTTTCTGTATATAGATTGTTTTTCTTTTGAATAACAAAGCCAATCCATCTGAAATTACAAAAAGAAATCATTCTAATACAGATTGCCAACAAACACATGAAAGGATGCTCAACATCACTAATCATTAGAGAAATGCAAATCAAAACTACAATGAGGTATCACCTCACACCAGTCAGAATGGCCATCATCAAAAAACCTACAAACAATAAATGCTGGAGAGGGTGTGGAGAAAAGGGAACCCTCTTGCACTGTTGGTGGGAATATAAATTGATACAGCCACTATGGAGAACAGTATGGAGGTTCCTCAAAAAACTAAAAATAGAACTACCATACGACCCAGCAATCCCACTACTGGGCATATACCCTGAGAAAACCATAATTCAAGAAGAGTCATGTACCACAGTGTTCATTGCAGCTCTGTTTACAATAGCCAGGACATGGAAGCAACCTAAGTGTCCATCATCGGATGAATGGATAAAGAAGATGTGGCACACATATACAATGGAATATTACTCAGCCATAAAAGGAAACAAAATTGAGTTATTTGTAGTGAGGCAGATGGACCTAGAGTCTGTCATACAGAGTGAAGTAAGTCAGAAAGAAAAAAACAAATACTGTATGCTAACACATATATATGGAATCTTAAAAAAAAAAAAAAAAAGAAAAGGTTATGAAGAACCCACGGGCAGGACAGGAATAAAGATGCAGACGTAGAGAATGGACTTGAGGACACAGGGAGGGGGAAGGGTAAGCTGGGCCGAAGTGAGAGAGTGGCATGGACTTATATATACTACTAAATGTAAAATAGATAGCTAGTGGGAAGCAGCCGCATAGCACAGGGAGATAAGCTCGGTGCTTTGTGACCACCTGGAGGGGTGGGATAGGGAGGGTGGGAGGGAGATGCAAGAGGGAGGAGATACGGGGATATATGTATATGTATAGCTGGTTCACTTTGTTATGAAGCAGAAAATAGCACACAATTGTAAAGCAATTATACTCCAATAAAGATGTTAAAAATTTTTAAATTAAATTAAAAAAAGAAATCATTCTAAATAAGTGTGTTGTATACATATGTTATTCTGGGATCAAACATACACACACACATATGCACATGCTTACACATGACAAATACATACTTTATTTTACTCCCACCCCCCAAATCCTTGTACCTAATGTCTCATTAATGCCATGAGCCAGACTAAAATCAGTACTTTCCCTTCCTAAAATTTTCTAATTGTTCAGGATTTGAAATGAGTGTTTTGTTCTAGCAGAAGCTACTACTTGCCATTAGAGGTAAACCTGCCGGTAGTATTCCTGTTTTCTGTAATTTTATTTATTTCTTTTGGTTTTCGTTGAATGCTGCTGTTTAAAAAAAAAAAAATCTTTGACAGCTGATTTGCACTATTTCAGCAGAGTTTAACCAGCCAGAGGAAAAATAACTCATGCGCAAACTTTCTCAGTCCAAAGAAAACGTGAAGGCACCAGCTTTGGGCACTTGAATTGGGAAAGCAAACCAAAAGCTATTTAGTCTGACACGTGTGCGGCGGGGCGGCGAGATGGGATTAATGGAATGCTCAAATGGATTATAAAAAGCAAGGCATTAAGTATTGTTAAGGTCTAGCAATTGGTGTTCAGAAGTAAATGGTGAGGTCGTTTCCTTCCAAGCAGGCATGAGACCACCCAGGAGAGGCAGGCAGGCGTGCTGAGCCGCACTGCGCAGGCGCAAGGGGTGGGGTCAGGCTCTGCGCTCTCAGAGATGGAGACTCAGGTTCGAGGTCAGGTTCGTCCATGAGACGCGCCCTAAGAGAAGCCTTTGTATTCTGGTTTGTCCCATTGTAACTATTCCCACCCCAGCCAGGAACTTCACAAGGATTCTGAGAGGGTGTATGAAATAAGGTGGAAAAGTTCCATTTGACTTTTCAAAGAGAGAGTACCACACTATTATCCATATTATTATTAATCATATTGATATTTATTTAGAAACACTAATTTATTATTGTAATTAACTATATTCATTATTTAATATGCTGTTGATAGTATGTTGATATTACATGTCCTATATTAATGTTCTGTAATGCATTACTATACACAATTAATAATTGTGTATAAATATTTATATAATGAGTTGTACGTACTGGTATTATATATACCTCTATATTAGAAGTATATATTATAATATATTATAATTATAATTATATATAATTATATCTATATTATAATATAATACTGCTTAGTATTATCTATGCTAATGTATGTCATATTAACATATATTGTAATTAATTATATTTAATTGTTAATTATTATCATTATCTTATTACTGATCATATTAATTATAGGTATGTCCCTATTTAAGAAGCCCTGACAAAGACTGATGAAAGAGAGGAACTTGGGCTTGAGATGATTCTTTAAACCTGATCTTTTTCCTTTACTTACAGACCCTGAATGCTTACAAAAGTGGCTGGGAAGACAGAAAGGGCAACACAGCTGAAATAACGACTCCACTAGTTACAGATCAAACACACACTAAGATAAATCATCTCTGAAATAAAAAAAAATCAATTTAAACATATAATTTAATTTAGGAAAAAGATTTACACACATTTGTATCGACTCTCCATTTTGTGAGGCCGGGTGATATGGGGGAAAGGACACAGGGTTAAGCATTCAGAGATCTTAACTCCAGTCCTGGCTTTCCTGCTGCCGGACCTTCAAAGCCTTCAAGCTCTGCTCGCTTCCCAGGACGGTTTTAGGCACCAAACGCTGGTACGGATGTGCCCTGACGCTGTCCGCACAGCGTTGTTTCATGCTCACCTGGGAAATGAGCACACGCCATGCTCACCTGGGAAATGAGCACACGCCATGCTCACCTGGGAAATGAGCACACGCCATGCTCACCTGGGAAATGAGCACACGCCATGCTCACCTGGGAAATGAGCACACGCCATGCTCACCTGGGAAATGAGCACACGCCAGCACGGTGCAGCGGCTGTTACGGGATCACTGATAAGGAACTGCAGGAAGCACAGGTGAAAATGCCTCCGTTTTGTTTAACCCTGACAAGTCTCTTTTTTTCTAACAAAAGTAATGCCTATTATTATCCCCATATGAAAGTTATTTTTGATTAGGAATTAATTTATATTTTAAATTGCCGTGTCAAATCTATATAGGTTCCTCAGCACCGACCTGAGGTCAGAGTCCTAAGGGTCCATTTATAGCTGTAAGTCCACACGAGACCGGCTTGGAGGCTGTGGCTTTGACAGCATCAGAAACCTCTCAAGAGGCATCTTTGGTGCTAAATGGGATCCGCTTTGATTATTATAGGGAATAATACATGTTACTCAAAATTTATCTGGAAACAATTACAGGGTTAAAAATTGTGGGTGGAGCCAACATCTTTATCTACATATGGCAAATGAAATGATTATTTAAGTACTTTCAGGCCCAAGGCCACTTCACATAGAAAGGACAAGGCAAAAGTGATATCATAACTTGAATATTCAAGAAAAGAAAATGACCCTCAAATCCCCTTGTCAACTTGTAGACTGATTAGGTGGAGGTTTTGTAATTTTGTGAAAATATGTTTTCCTTCCACATGAACTAGAAAGAGAAATTAGGTATAAAATTGCGGATGTTCGGTGAATGCTTCCAGGTTCCAGGCACCGTGCTGACCACTGAACACCCACTGTGACATTCACTCAGGATCCGGCCTCGTGAACCCCCGGAAGGCAGCCTGGGTCTCTTTGACCTCTGAGCGTCGCTCTCCTGACCCCAGGGGCATCTGGACCTTAACTGGTCACTCCTCACGTGAGAACTTTAGATTCTGTGGTCGAAATCAGCCAAGTGAGGCTTCAGTCTCCCATTTAAATTATTCTCGTTTCTAATAAAAACAATCATAATTCAATTTTACATGCTGGGCTTTGCACCCACAATGGATAGAATCTAGCAGAACCATTTCTATCCTCACAGAACCATTTATTAACAACCGAATTACGTCCCACAGGGCCGAGGACCTCTTCTTTCCACTGTACAAAGTATTTTAATGATTACTCCAAGATTGCTACAGGAAAAGAGAACAAAGGAAGTGCTGATGCTAATTGAATAAAGAATGTGTATGAGAATTTTAAAAGGAAAACTTGGCAATCTAACCCCCCAAATGTTAATTGAGCATCTCTGTGACAATAACCCACCCCTGTAGGACAACAGAAAAGAACACCGTCAGGTATAGAAAGTGGGTTTCTATCCAAAGTAAACTGTACAAACCATGCGGCAGCTTTTGGCATAAAAAGTATGTTCATCTGCTAAGAACCCCATTGTCACATAATATAAAAATCTTTTAAAGTTTTATATCATTTTATTGGTAATAAATTATTGCCTCCTAAATCCATGTGCATACACGATAATCTTTAAACATGTAATTAAAACCTGTCCTTGTTTTAATTCTATTTCCTGTACATACAGTATTCAATTATCATTATACTTTGAAGAAGAGAAGCCATTCCAACTGTATAATATTTGTTGAAAATTCAAATTACTTAAAAACTTACAAAATATGAACACATTAGAGTCAAATTGGGTTGGCCAAAAAGTTCATTTGGTTAAGTAAAAATAAAAGACACACTTTTCATTTTCACCAAGAACTTTATTGAACAATGTATTCCTTAGCCGAACGAACTTTTTGGCCAACTCAACGCACCTCCCTCCAATGGGCCCGTGTAGCAAACGGATGGATGAAGTTTGGACTAACCAAGCTAGGCTGGGGCCAGCTGACGAAGGATCAGCAGGGGCCAGCAGAGCATCATTGGATGTTTTCCCGTCGGGATGCGGTATGACCAGATTTATCCCGGGAACTTAACTCCAGAGACCTGGCAACTGTGTGGACAGCTGGATTAAATGGAGAGGCGTGAAAACAAGAAGACACCACAGGTCGTTCCCCAGCGGGGACTGAAGCCGCTGACTCGGCCCTGGCCATGAGGCTGGAGGAAGGACCAAGGTCCAGGGTGATTTCCTTGCCAGCGTTAACCGGGTTGGTGATCAGGGAATGGGGTCAGAGGGAAGCCCAGGGTGAGTTTCGAGGCATCTGACTCGGGCAGCTGGCAGCTGTCAAGGGGCTGGAGCGAGGCTGGGCTGAAGAGGACACCGTCTACTGCCCATCGGCAGCCTGGAGTATTCCCTGCCGTGACCACTGGCATCCTTGCCTCTGAGCTTCACTTCCTTCCACCTAAACCTAAAACAATCTCGAACAGGGAAGGGAAGTCCTGTTATCATGCTTTCAGATCAGTTTTCCATTAAGAATAAAAGGCAAACTAATCCATAACTTCTGAACAAGTTGAATATGCAAATATTTGAAATGGTGGTTATTAGAACTCATAACTCAGTCTCTGCAACCTGCCATGGTCTTTATTAAGGAAGTTTCTCAATTCCTTAGCCGGTATATACATAATGTGAGGTAGGGGGTGATGATATTCATCTCAAGCTCTGAGAACATTCCCCTTCATCTGAAGGGTATAAACACTGAATACATATATTTTAAAGAAAAGGATGAGTTATGCTGTATTACTTTTCAATAATTTTATATGAATTCAATAAAGAGATTATGAATATCATAAATCTCAGTTTATTAAAATAATAATATCTGCTGGGTAAAGTGACAAGTTATTCAATCAAATAAGGAAAATAGCAATGTTGGATATATTGTATAAGATCTTTTTCATGAGTTTCCATTTGTGTTGGTGTCTATGGGCCTAATTTTTCGATCTTCCATCTGAAACACTAAGACACATAGGGAGTCAAATGAACTTATCTATGAAACACAAATAGACCCACAGACATAGAGAACAGACTTGTTGCCAAGGAGAAGGGGGTGGCAGAGGGATGGAGTGGGAGTTTGGGATTAGCAGGTAGAAATTATTATATATAGGATGGATAAACAACAAGTTCCTACTGTATAGCACAGGGAGTTATATTCAATATTCTGTGGTAAACCATAATGGAAAAGAATATGAAAAATATTGTGTATATATATATATATATATATATATATATATATATATATATATATGTATAACTGAATCACTTTGCTGTACAACATTGTAAATCAACTATACTTCAACAAAATAAATTAAAAAAAAAGACACATAGGGAGAAAAGCAATCAAGCAAGCATCAGCCAGCTCATAGACATGCCTGGTCAGGAGATAAGTTAACAAGGAAATAGGAACCTTTTTCATAGGCCGAATTCTGTATCTATGGGTCCAGAGCTAAGATGTTTATGCTTCCCAGGCCTGAATTTCCTCTCACACACAATTTCATACTTTCAGGAATCCGTTTTTAGGAAGACCCTGCATTGTAGTATATCTCTATTTCCGACGGGCCGTCTCCACGCAGGTACTGGGGTTACTGGGGGTTAAGGCTCTGACATAGGAATTTGTGGAGGGCATGCTATTCAACCCATAAAACTTCTATTAAACATTTCTCACCTCAGAGCTGGTTCAAGATGGCTTTTCAGTCTTTCAAATGTCCTTATATACTTAACAAAATAAATAACCTCCTTGATTTTGTTACTTTTAAAAAAGTTTATTTTATTGTACTAAGAACAATTAATATGATTTTTAATTGTAAGGAACGGTACTGTTAATTACAGGCACATTGTTGCACACCAGATCTTGAGAACTTGTTCATCTGGCTCAGATGAAACTTCATACCCGTTGAACGACTGCCCAATTCTTTCTCCCCTGGCACCCATTGTTTACTCTCAGCTCCTATGAGTCTGACGATTCTAGTGACCTCACAGGCAGTATTTGTCCTTCTGAGACAGCTTATTCCATTGAGCTTAATGTCCTCAAGGTGCATCCAGGTTGTCACGTGTTGTAGGATTCCCTTCTTTTTTAAAGCTGAATAATATTCCATTGTTTGTATGTACAACATTTTCTTTTTTTTTAACATCTTTATTGGAGTATAATTGTTTTACAATGTTGTGTTAGTTTCTGCTGTATAACAAAGTGAATCAGCTATATGTATACATATATTGCCATATCCCCTCCCTCTTGTGTCTCCCTCCCACCCTCCTTATCCCACCCCCCTAGGTGGTCACAAAGCACTGAGCTGATCGCCCTGTGCTATGCGGCTGCTTCCCACTAGTTACCTATTTTACATTTGGTAGTATATATAAGTCCATGCCACTCTCTCATTTTGTCCCAGCTTACCCTTCCCCCTCCCCGTGTCCTCAAGTCCATTCTCTGTGTCTGCACCTTTATTCCTGTCCTGCCCCTAGGTTCTTCATGTGTTTGTATTTTTTGCAGTTTTTTTCTTGTAATTGATATCTAGTCTCATAGCGTTGTGGTCAGAAGAGATACTTGATACGATTTCAATTTTCTTAAATTTACCAAGGCTTGAGTTGTGACCCAAAATACGATCTATCCTGGATAATGTTCCATGAGCACTTGAGAAGAAACTGTATTCTGTTGTTTTTGGATGGAATGTCCTATAAATATCAATTAAGTCCAACTAATAGTCTAATATGTCATTTAAAGCTTGTGTCTCCTTATTTGTTTTCATTTTGGTTGATCCATCCATTGGTGAAAGTGGGATGTTAAACTCCCCTACTATTACTGTATTACTGTCGATTTCCCCTTTTATGGCTGTTAGCATTTACCTTATGTATTGAGGTGCTCCTATATTGGGTGCATAAATATTTACAATTGTTATATCTTCTTCTTGGATTGATCCCTTGATCATTATGTAGTGTCCTTCTTTGTCTCTTGTAATAGTCTTTATTTTAAAGTCCATTTTTCTGATATGAGTATTGCTACTCCAGCTTTCTTTTGATTTCCTTTTGCATGGAATATCTTTTTCCATCCCCTCACTTTCAGTCTGTATGTGTCCCTAGGTCTGAAGTGGATCTCTTGTAGACAGCATATATATGGGTCTTGTTTTTGTTTCCATTCAACCAGTCTATGTCTTTTGGTTAGAGCATTTAATCCATTTACATTTAAGGTAATTATCAATATGTATGTTCCTATTACCATTTTCTTAATTGTTTTGGGTTTGTTATTGTAGGTCTTTTCCTTCTCTTGCGTTTCCTGCCTAGAGATATTCCTTTAACATTTGTTGTAAAGCTGGTTTGGTGATGCTGAATTCTCTTAGCTTTTGCTTGTCTGTAAAGGTTTTAATTTCTCCGTCGAATCTGAATGAGATCCTTGCCGGGTAGAGTAATCTTGGTTGTAGGTTGTTCCCTTTCATCACTTTAAATATGTCCTGCCACTCCTTTCTGGCTTGCAGAGTTTCTTCTGAAAGATCAGCTGTTAACCTTATGGCTATTCCCTTGTATGTTATTTGTTGTTTTTCCCTTGCTGCTTTTAATATTTTTTCTTTGTATTTAATTTTTGATAGTTTGACTAATACGTGTCTTGGCGTGTTTCTCCTTGGATTTATCCTGTATGGGACTCTCTGTGCTTCCTGGACTTGATTGACTATTTCCTTTCCCATATTAGGGAAGTTTTCAACTACAATCTCTTCAAATATTTTCTCAGTCCCTTTCTTTTTCTCTTCTTCTTCTGGGAACCCTATAATTCGACTGTTGGTGTGTTTAATGTTGTCCCAGAGGTCTCTGAGACTGTCCTTAATTCTTTTCATTCTTTTTTCTTTATTCTGCTCTGCAGTAGTTATTTCCACTATTTTATCTTCCAGGTCGCTTATCTGTTCTTCTACCTCATTTATTCTGCTGTTGATTCCTTCTAGAGGATTTTTAATTTCATTTATTGTGTTGTTCATCATTGTTTGTTTGCTCTTAAGTTCTTCTAGGTCCTTTTAAACGTTTCTTGTATTTTCTCCACTCTATTTCCAAGATTTTGGATCATCTTTACTATCATTACTCTGAATTCTTTTTCAGGTAGACTGCCTATTTCCTCTTCATTTGTTTGTTCTGGGGGGTTTTTACCTTGCCCCTTCATCTGCTGCATATTTCTCTGTCTTCTCATTTTGCTTAACTTACTGTGTTTGGGGTCTCCTTTTCACAGGCTGCAGGTTCATGGTTCCTGTTGTTTTTGGTGTCTGCCCCCAGTGGCTAAGGTTGGTTCAGTGGGTTGTGTAGGCTTCCTGGTGGAGGGGATTGGTGCCTGTGTTCTGGTGGATGAGGCTGGATCTTGTCTTTCTGGTGGGCAGGACCACGTCCGGTGGTGTGTTTTGGGGTGTCTGTGACCTTATTATGATTTTAGGCAGCCTCTCTGCTAATGGGTGGGGTTGTCTTCCTGTCTTGCTAGTTGTTTGGCATGGGGTGTCCAGCACTGGAGCTTGCTGGCCATTGGGTGGAGGTAGGTCTTAGTGTTGAGACAGAGATCTCTGGGAGAGCTCTCACCAATTGATATTATATGGGGCTGGGAGGTCTCTGGTGGTTCAATATCCTGGACTCGGCTCTCCTACTTCAGAGGCTCAGGCCTGACACCTGGCTGGAGCACCAAGACCCTGCCAGCCACATGGCTGGGAAGAAAGAAAAAAAAGGAAAATAAAAACCCAACGAACTGATAGAACCCCAAACCAAATGGTAAAAGCAAAACTGAACGGACAAAATCACACAAATAAACATACGCACACACACTCATAAAAAGAAAACAAAAACAAACAAACAAATGAACAGTCAGAACCCTAGGACAAATGGTAAAAGCAAACCTAAACAGATAAAAATCACACAAAGAAACATACACATACACACTCACAAAAAGAGAAAAAAGGAAAAAAATAAAATAAATATATAAAAAATTTTTTTAAAAAAGGAGAGAACAACCAAATGAATAAACAAATCCACCAATGATAACAAGCACTAAAAACTAAAGTAAGATAAACATAAAAACCAGAAACATATCAGGTGCAGAAAGCAAACCCCAAGTCTGCAGCTGCTCCCAAAGTCCACCGCCTGAATTTGGGATGATTCGTTGTCTATTCAGGTATTCCACAGATGCAGGGTACATCAAGTTGATTGTGGAGATTTAATCCGCTGCTCCTGAATCTGAATGGAGAGATTTCCCTTTCTCTTCTTTGTTCGCACAGCTCCTGGGGTTCAGCTTTGGATTTGGACACTCCTCTGCGTGTAGGTCGCCCTCAGGCATCTGTTCCCTGCCCAGACAGGAGGCGGTTAAAGCAGCGGCTGATTAGGCCATTTTTGCTCACTCAGGCTGGAGAGAGGGAGGGGTATGGTAGTCATAATTGGAATGTGGAGTGAGCCTGTGGCGGCAGAGGCTGGCATGACATTGCAACAGCCTGAGGTGCTCTGTATGTTCTCCTGGGGAAGTTGTCCCTGGATCACAGGACCCTGGCAGTGGCGGGCGGCACAGGCTCCCAGGAGGGGAGGTGTGGATAGTGACCTGTGCTTGCACACAGGCTTCTTGGTGGCTGCAGCAGAAGCCTTAGCATTTCATGCCTGTCTCTGGGGTCCGCGCTGATAGCCGTGACTTGTGCCCGTCTCTGGAGCTCGTTTAGGCGGTGCTCTGAATCCCCTCTCCTCGCGCACCCCGAAACAATGGTCTCTTGCCTCTTAGGCAGGTCCAGACCTTTTCCCGGACTCCCTCCCGGCTAGCTGTGGTGCACTAGCCCCTTCAGGCTGTGTTCACGTGGCCAATCCCAGTCCTCTCCCTGCGATCCGACCGAAGCCCGAGCCTCAGCTCCCAGCCCCCGCCCGCCCCAGCAGGTGAGCAGACAAGCCTCTCAGCCTAGTGCATGCTGGTCGGCACCGATCCTCCGTGCGGGAATCTCTCCACTTTGTCCTCTGCACCCCAGTTGCTGCTCTTTCCTCCATGGCTCCAAAGCTTCCCCCTCCGCCACCTGCAGTCTCTGCCTGCGAAGGGGCTCCTAGTGTGTGGACACATTTCCTCCTTCACAGCTCCCTTCCACTGGTCCAGGTCCTGTCCCTATTCTTTGTCTCTGTTTTTTCTTTTTTCTTTTGCCCTACCCAGGTACGTGGGGGGGTCTCCTGCCTTTTGGGAAGTCTGAGGTCTTCTGCCAACGTTCAGTGGGTGTTCTGTAGGAGTTGTTCCACATGTAGATGTATTTCTGATGTATCTGTGGGGAGGAAGGCGATCTCCACATCTCACTCCTCCGCCATCTTGCAGGTCTCCCTGTACAACATTGTCTGTGTCCATTAGTTTGTTTCCACATCTTGGCTGTTGTGGGTAGTGCTGCAATGAACATAGGAATGCTAATATTTCTTCAAGATCCTGATTTTGATTCTTTTGGATAAATGCCAGAAGTGGGATTGCTGGGTCACATGGTAGTTTTATTTTTAGTTTTTTGAGGGATCTCTATACTGTTTTCCATTGTGGCTACACCATTTTACATTCCTACCAATAGTGGACAAGAATTCTAGTTTCTTCACGTCCGTACCAATACTTGTTACCTTTCTTTTTTTCTGATGATCACCATTCTAACAGGTGTGACGTGATATCTCATTGTAGTTTTGCTTTACGTTTCCCTGATGATTAGTGATATTGAGCATTTTTTCATATGTCTGTTGGCCATCTGTAAGTCTTCTTTTTTTTTTTTTTTTTTTAAGGATTTTCTTATTTATTTATTTATTTATTTTTGGCTGTGTTGGGTCTTCGGTTCGTGCGAGGGCTTTCTCCAGTTGCGGCAAGCGGGGGCCACTCTTCATCGCGGTGCGGGGACCGCTCTTCATCGCGGTGCGGGGACCGCTCTTCATCGCGGTGCGCGGGCCTTTCTCTATCGCGGCCCCTCCCGTCGCGGGGCACAGGCTCCAGACGCGCAGGCTCAGCAGTTGTGGCTCACGGGCCCAGCCGCTCCGTGGCATGTGGGATCTTCCCAGACCAGGGCTCGAACCCGCGTCCCCTGCATTAGCAGGCAGACTCTCAACCACTGCGCCACCAGGGAAGCCCCTGTAAGTCTTCTTTGAAGAAATGTCTATTTGAGTTGTTAGCTCATTAAAAAAAATCATGTCATTATGTTTTTTTGCTAATGAATTGTAGGAGTTCCTTATATACTTTGGAAGTTAACCCATTGTCACACATACATATGGTTTGCAAATATTTTCTCTCATTCCGTAGGTTGCCCTTTCACTCTGTTGATTGTCTCCTCTGCTGAGCAGAAGCTTTTTAATTTAATGGATATGACACCAGAAGCAGAGGCATTAAAAGTAAAAATAGACAAGTGGGAATACATTAAACTATAGCCTCCTTTATGCTTACAAAACCTACTGAATTCCCAGAAGGTCCAGTATGTTTTGTGGTTCTTACTTTTTAATGATTCTATCTTCATACAAAGTGTGGGCACAGGAGACAGCCTTCCTGCTTTGTGAAGTTAGTCTGCTTTCTGGAGAAATGCTACACCCAGATGCAATCCAACAGCTAAGAGAGGTAGGGAAATGAGTTTCAACTTTGCTACTCAGTAAACAAATGAAAATTAAGCCAGTAGTGTTAGCATATTTAACTTGCAATATTGGGAAATAGAAAGTAATAATCTCCAGCATAGGGACATGAACACTTCCTTCAAGGAGGTTGTGTTGAGTTGGTGGAAGGGAGTGAGTTGGTGCAGTTTTCCTGGTGGAAAATTTGTCTCTCAGAGGTATTAGCCATGTATCTACAAAGTCTGTGACTTGGCACTAACCTGAGGAAGTACTTGAGGCTTAAAGAAAAAAGACTTTTAATTTTACATTGTTTATTATATTTGAAACTAGGGATTGTCTAAGTATCTAATGATATGGAATTGATTAAATAAATATGGTACACCTATACACTGAAATACTATCTAGCCATTTAAAATTTTATAGATGAATATTTATTGATATAGAATGTTGTTCACAAAGTTGCAAGTTACAAAAAGGTAATGTGGGTTATAAAATATTATGTGTGTTACAATCCCATTCTTGTAAGGATATGTATGTGTGATAATAAAAATCTGTCTGGAAAGATATATACTGGGGTGCCAACAGTGGTTGTATCTGGTGTTTTATTTTAAAATTTTCTTTTTACTTGCTTCTATTTTTTTTTTACAATGAGACTATATTGTTTTGTAATAAGAAAAAGAGTTATAAATATGTGGTCTCCTCTCACCTTTAGCCACTTTTTTTTTTAATTAAGGGAAGCTTTTTTTTTAAAAATTTATTTTATTTATTTATTTTTGGCTGTGTTGGGTCTTCGTTGCTGTGCAGGCTTTCTCTAGCTGCAGTGAGCCGGGGCCACTCTTTGTTGCGGTGCATGGGCTTCTCATTGTGGTGGCTTCTCTTGATGCGGAGCACGGGCTCCAGGTGCACGGGCTTCAGTATTTGTGGAGCACGGGCCCAGTTGCTTCACAGCATGTGGGATCTTCCCGGACCAGGGCTCGAACCCGTGTCCCCTGCATTGGCAGGCGGATTCCTAACCACTGCAGCACCAGGGAAGTCCCTAGCCACTTTTTTCTGGATCTGAAGCCTCAAGTACAATGAGATTTCTGTTAGCCATTTATAACCTGGCAACAGAGTTTATGTCCTGTTTGTTGTTTTAGGCTGGGAGGTGCCTTAAAATGCTGTTTTCTTAGCATTTCTTGATTCTGCATGAATTATAATATGTAGCTTGTGGCCTGATGACTGGGTGGCCTAATGATGTTGATGCTGTAATGATAACCCTTAGGAAGTCAGAGTTTGAACTCAATTGACCAAATGCCATTTTTCTTCCTTTAAGAAAACGCTACTTAGGTTGCTAGGCATATTTCTTCAGCAAAGACAGAACACGACACAGGAGAGTTCTCTGGAGTGGCCTGGGAGTAGCATCACCTTATAAATCTGGTTTAACTGAATAGAATTTGAAAACATTAAACAAACAACACTTTCTCCTGGAGCTTTGCCTGAATTAAAGAGTGTATGAAGTATCGACTGCCAGAGCTCAATAGAGCTATTATTTGTGAGTGAATGCCAAATGAAGTGAGGAGAACAGCCAAACACTAGGTTGTAAATCTATAGACTTCAGGAGTCACAGAGATCTCCCTTCCACCACCCCTGTTTCCTTCAGGTCCAGGTGAATGCCGCCGTGTCTTATTGCCCTTCATTCCTTACCTTTTGAGATACAACCAGCCAGTCTCCCCTGTCTGACGTGCCTTGAGAGAAACTACACTATCCTCAGAATTCTTCATTTAAACAATGAAATAGCTCATGGATCTGCAAAGACTGACCCTCTGGCTTCTTCTTTTTCTGATTCCCCATCTCATCATGAGGTCTAAGGAATATCTTGCTCAGTTATTCCTCACTCTCTGAGGGCCAGGCTGCAAGGATTGGAGAAGAGTCCATCGTTAGCAAGAACTAAGCAGGGGCCCAATGCTAGGGACCATTTCTTTTTATAATTCTGATGAAAGCATACACCTTATCTTGCATTCAGAAACAATTTTGTAGAGCATAGAAAATGCTCTTCTACGTGCCTTAACTTTTCTCTGAAAACTTAAATATTTTTCCATTTGATTCTGTCCATGGTAAGTAACTATCGTTGCGAGATTAGAAATATTCCTGGAGTGCTTTATAGTTTGCTAAGTATATTTAATGTTTGTTCTCTAATTTAATTCGAACAGCAACCCTTATTTTATCATTGACAGCTAAGTTTTCCCACTTTACTTATAGGAAAAGTAAGAGACACACTGTTAGAGATATTATAAAAGATTACATTTTAGCTTTCCAACTTTTAGAACTTTACAACCCTAGTTCTCAAAAACTGTTGGCTCTTACTTCATAGTCTAGGAAACTATGATAAAGTGGTCACACATCTCAGGGTTTAGGCTAGAACTCAAAATCTGTTTTCTAAGTGATCTCAACTATAGCAGGAACTCTTTATGGGCGATGCTGAAACCAAACAAGCAAAAATGGCTTAGTATAGACATGCAAATTATAACTACAAATTGAATCAGAAACATAGCTTTCAACAGTAACTTTCTTATTGAACCAACCTTCATGTTATTTGTTTCAGTTTCGGGGAATTTATATCACTCTTACTTAAAATTTCCCAGTAACTGTATTTATTTATTCCTTAGGTTTTGATGAGGGAACTCAGCCCAGCCCCAGTGGCAACCACATTGGAGAACCTCTGGGCAGGAGGGACCGAGTGTCTCAAATACCTTGGCAAAGTGATAGGAGGTTAGATGGGACCATCACTTCCTGGTGTTGAAAATCTCATCAAGAGGCTCCACATAAATGCTGAACAGCCTGGGAGATAAGAGATGCCTGGGGTGTCCTGCATATTTAACTCCTTGTCAATGACAACCATTTTTTGATATGTGTGAAATGGAGAGAGCTGTGACCCTGTCAAGTCTTATTATTATAAAGTTCTGTGAGGACTCTTCCAGGACATGTGCCAGAACATTTGTTTTCTGTGACTAATATATATATATATATATATATATACCATTATACCATATATAATATATATATATACCATTATATATATATATATAACCATTATATATATATATATATACCATTTTTAAAGTCTTTATTAAACTTGTTACAATATTGCTTCTGTTTTTTTTTTTTATAAATTTATTTATTTATTTATTTATTTTTGGCTGTGTTGGGTCTTCGTTTCTGTGCGAGGGCTTTCTCTAGTTGCGACGAGCAGGGGCCACTCTTCATCGCGGTGTGCGGGCCTCTCTTGTTGCAGAGCACAGGCTCCAGACGCGCAGGCTCAGTAGTTGTGGCTCACGGGCCCAGCTGCTCCGTGGCATGTGGGATCTTCCCAGACCAGGGCTCAAACCCATGTCCCCTGCATTGGCAGGCAGATTCTCAACCACTGTGCCACCAGGGAAGCCCCTTGCTTCTGTTTTATATTTTGGTGTTTTGGCCATGAGGCACGTGGGATCTTAGCTCCCCGACCAGGGCTCGAACCTGCATGCCCTGCATTGGAAGGCGAAGTCTTAACCACTGGACTGCCAGGGAAGTCCCAACTAATATATTTTTGATAACTTTTCAAAACTCCCCTAAATAAGGAAAATATTGTTATTGCTTAGCAAAAGCATTTGGGAACAACTTCCCATGAGCCAGCTGTGTCAGTTCAGGAACTTGAGAGATGTGTATCTCATGCAGAGTGAGGGCTCAGCTGGCCTTGTGTATTTTACTCATTGAATCAGGCAAAAGCTTTATTTGTCAGCTAAGGTATAACTTGGAATCGGCCATTATTTTCCCAGGAGAGTGGCCTGGTTCTCTCTCCCCAGGAGTTGGCTCCAGGGAACTCGTTCTCTTTTTCTATCATCTTCTTGGTTTGGCTTTTAAGAAAGCTTGTCTTCCCAGCTGCACCCCATTTGCAATACAAGAGCATCCATTCTGGATCTTTTTACTCCTTGCCCGGAGCTCCCCAGTTGGGCCATGCAATGCCCCGAGTCCAGGACTGGAGATGGGCTTCCCACTGGAAGGGTGGGCCCTTAAACCCTCGGGGTTTGGTCTTCTTCGATGCACCCACCTTTCTGATCTCGAAGTGAAGACAGGGTGCAATGACGGCTGGTCTGTATAGAGTACATACTCTTCGCCAGAAGTCTTGCAAACCTGGTCTCGTTCAGCCTAGGGGGGCAAACAGTAGACTAACAACCGCATCATGGCTCAAGCCCAGTAGAAGTTTATTTCTCACTCACTCACCTCCTCTGTGTGGTCATCCAGGAACCCAGGTGACGGATGTCCTGCCGTCTTCCACGCGTGCTTCCCAGTTTTCTCTGCGCCATCGTCCTTCCTCCTTCCCCAGAGCGGACACAGGGGAGTGTGTGGGCTGTTCTGTCTCATGGGCCAGGTCCAGAGAGGCACGCATCACTTCCACAAACATTCTGTGTCATGAAGCCATGGCCACCCTAGCATGTAGGGAGATGGGGACAGGGTGTCTGTGTTCCCCGAGAGGGGGAGGACGTGGTCTGGGTGGCCGTCAGATGTCCTACCACTCCGCAGGCGTGTCTGGAACATTAAGGCATCCATAGATGGAACATGGAGAAAGCGCTCTGCTAAATAGTAAGCAGTCTGTAAGTGTTAGCTCTCACCACTTGTTATTATTAATAGTAAACCCAATATTTAGGGATTATAATTCTCTTCTAGCCGATGAGGAAAGAGAGGTTCTGAAAGACTAAAATCCTAATGTCAGGCCACTGATAAGAGATGAATGTGGGACTGAAGCCAGGTTTGCTAAAGCCCATAATTTTTTTCACTAAGCGTCACTACTTGGAGTTGATATTTCAATATTGTTTACTGTGAAATCCATTCCTTTCAGGGCTCGGACGACCACGAAGGAAAAAAGAAACCCAGTTAAACCATTAACTGATGTTGTGGAGAATAAGCCTTTTCAAAACATTTTTATCCACTTTCCTAAGAGAAGGAGAAGATATTTAATTTGGTGAAAAGTAAAGCGGGTGTAGACATCGATTACACTCAAGGTTTAAAATCCCTTGCCAAGTTTGTGATGCACTTAGCACGTCCCCCAGCACATGGTGAGAGCTCCATAACCCTTGAGTTCCCAGCCCTGTCATCTCATAATTCATGTGGTACTGACATAAAGCATGTCAACACAAATAATGTTGGAAGCCTTTGCCCAGAGGCAGTGAAGTTTTCACTGATCCGAAGCACACATGCTCCCACTGTTGGTCAGCTCGGGCTGTGCTTCTCCAAGTCCCCCTGCTCGGTTCCTCGCTGCCTTTGTAGAGCTCTCCTTGCACTTCCAGGTGGAAGCAAGCAATAAATATGATGTATAGGGGTGTGTTCCTCTCCATCAGTCTCTCCTATAGGCTCCTCTGTATACTCTGGCTTTTGTCTGAGACTTTTACAGGAGTGACGGTCTTTACTGCATTTTCCATCTGTACTATCATATCAAGTTCTTGGGATGTATTTCTGTTGACAAGGAAATATGTGTGATTGTGACTGGAGTTGACAACTGCGTGAAAACGTGCTTTTCTTTGTCTCTTAGGCAGGGTTTAAGTGTTCTGTTTTTGTAGGAGTGCTTTCTCCTTGTCATGGCAAACGTGGTAAATGATGATGTTGATTTTTAAGGCCTGTTGGTGTAACTAGAAGGTCTGCTGTGGCCTTGGGTCCTGGGTGCCCAGTGAGCTGAACGAAACGTATCTACCGCCCATCATGGGACACTGTGGCGCCCCCAACACTAGTCAGAAGCTCTGTTTGGGGGTCTTCATTCATAACATCTCACCCTGGAATTTGCGGGGGAGCTCAGTGCCCTAGAAGGGACTCCTCTGCTGAGATTTTTGGGGTCAGAAATCAGCAGCGTCCCCTATGTCACTCTGTGAGATCAGAGACTAGGCTTGTTTATGTAGATTGTATTTTTGGGGTCAGAAATCAGCAGCGTCCCCTATGTCACTCTGTGAGATCAGAGACTAGGCTCGTTTATGTAGATTGTATTTATACACAATTATTTATATTAGGTGGGATCATGAATTATGAACCCTCCTAGAAAGCATTGTTTTATTTTCAGGAGTTAATTTTAAAGAAACATAACTAATTGTCGTTGAAGGTAAGAGTTAACAGTATGGCTTTTGGTGTTTGCCAACGTGAAAAAACAGATGTAGATCGGATCCCTGGAGAGTCATGAATTCCTGTGATCCATTCCTTTTGCTGAACGTTCAAGAATGTGAAGGATTAGGACACAGGATGGCAAGCCATCTTCCACTCTGGTGGAAACAAGTACAGGAGACGATAGTTGTGAAAGTGTGTTTTGTGAAGATGATAATGACATCCCATGTGTTGTTGAATTGCACGCGTGTTTTTATTTGACACACAAACCTTCCAAGAGAGGCAAGGCTTCTCTCCAGTGCAAAATTTGAGGCCAAAAGATGTGAAGTGGAAGCGTGTTGCTGCTACACTAGTTCTCATATCTCCACCTTCGTATCCAGAATTCTAACCGGCACCAAAGTGTGTGGCCCTAATAGTTATTAAGCTTCAGGATGTGAGTGTAAAGGAGATCTCAGTATTATCTGCTCCAAAGAACACTGAAAGTAACTTAGGTATGTTTGCAAATACTATTAAAAAAGGGGAAATCTCCATGGCCTTTTGAGACATTTTTTTAGTCTCATAATGAATTATTTGAAGCATATGTTATGTGATTTTCTGATTATACACACAAATATAACATATATTCACTATTAAGCTGCTGACAGAATTGTGATCAGTATTATATAAATTTAATCAGAATAGAAACTGGCCTCACCCTTGAATATACTTATGTAAAAAAAAAGGGGCAGAAATGAAAAAATGAATTCCTACTATAGGCAAGTAAGCTGCATTGTAGGGAAGTTATACCCACTTTTCAAATGAGGAAATTGAGGCCCCACACAGGTAACTTGGCCAAGATCACACAGTCAGAGGAGCTGGCCCCAGACACATGCTCCTCTGAAGCCCAGGTTCGTTCTCCCCTGGGCTGTGTCCTTCCTCTCCACCCCGGAGCCCGTGGTGATGCCGTATCGCCTCTGCCTCGTGCCCTCAGCCAGGCGCTCACCTCTCTCAGTCTTGCTTTCTGGGGGCTAAATTAGACAGAGACTGACTTAGCAGACTGTTTCTTCAGTGATGCAGTTGTCTTCTATAGCCTGAGGGCTAACCGAAAGCCAGAGAATAAACCATTTTAGGATTGCTCAGAGATGTAGATGTTTGACCAATATATCGTATAAGAAACGCCTTTTCCCTGTAGGGTATAATATAATAGGTATTCTCAATGTATATAATGTATAATATATATGTAGGCAATCCTCTAATTTCAGTTTCTCTTTACCATAGCACCAAAAATTAGTCTACATTATACCTACATCTAAGCCTATGTAGGTATGTACGTGTATATATAAGCATGCATCCCTCACCTCTCTCTCTCATCTATCATTATCTGTCTATCTATCTATATCTATCTATCTATATCTATCTATCTATCTATCTATCATCTATCTATCTATCTATCATCTATCTATCTATCCATCCATCCATCTATCTTCTATCAGGTATCTATCTATCCTCCTGTTTATCTATCACGTCTCTGATGGGGTCTGTGTATCCTCAGGGCAAAAGGGCGGGATTCTCGGGGGAGATGGGGTGAGGCTGCTGTCACCGCCATCTGCCCCCGTTGCTGAGGGTGTCGCATCTGTCTCTCCACCAGCTCAGGCACTGATGTCCTGAGTTCACTGTTGATCAGATTCTAAGTGCTTCAGGGTTTGGGCTTCACTCAACATCAGCGTTTGGGTCCCTCCTCCAGGTCCCCGTGAATAAGAACAAATGGAATGGAAAATGTCCTAAGACGAGTTGTTGGACTTTAAAACTGCTTATTCAAGGAGCTGCTCCAGTAACTCTGGACCTCGGAGGATGAGGGGAGAAGGCCCACATTGGTCCCCAGTTCCAGCTGGATCCAACCTAACACAGTAAGGCTGGGGTCCTCTTACTGGTTTTCATGGCCTTGCCCTTTATGGTCTCAAGTTTCCTGTCAGCTCGATTTCTCAGCCCCCCCTAAGGACCCCATTCGTTCAGTGGACACTTAGTGCAGCCCTGTGAGAGCCTCGGCCATGCTCGTCCCTCCCGTCCCGGGGGCCAGACTAACACACATGCTCACCAGTGAGGGGGACCTGACACCCAGGAGCCTCCCCTTTAACTCCCGGAGGCCCCGGTTCCCCAGGTGAGGAAGCCCTGCTGAGATGTCGGGGAGAGACAGGTAGTTACCGCTCTGTGACGGGTGCCTCGCCAGAGGGTCGGCAAGGTCTGAACGACCGCAGGACAAATGGATGTGCGGGGTGACCTAGGAGTGCCTGAGGGTGACGGGGACAGTGGGGTGGGATGACTTAGAAAGGAAGGGATGAAGAGGAGGCGGCATGGGCGTATGTGCAGAGGCGGCTTTGTTTTGTACGTGTTGAGTCTGAGACACCTGCGAGGTCTTCTCGTAAAGGTGCCCTTAGCAGTCAGGTGTGCACAATGGGTGCCCAGGTCAACGGGCAGGCAGATGGATTATGTCGTCAATGTGAGAGAGCAATAGATGGGCACGCAGACCTCTTCTTCCACGTGCCTGTCAGAGCTGCCCCACTCAGACCCCACGCTCACCTCCTCTGCCCCCAGCTGCCTGTCACCTCCCCCGCCCTGGCCTGCCAGAGATGTCCGTGCTCCTGTCCATACTCTGGTCTCCATGCTCCCAGGACACCCTCTCCGACTCCAAGCCATGCTGATGGCCCCCCAATTTCACCTATTGATAATGCTAACCTGTAATACCATGTTTGGCACTGTTCATTCTCTCTTGAAAAGCTTAGTGAATTAGAACCAGACCTTAAAGTCACAGCCTGGGTTTCTTTTCCTTGTTTGCCTCCAGTTTTATGATTTACTACCTGGATGACTGCCGGCAGGTTACTGACCTCTTCCACCTCAAGTTTCCTCATCAGCAAAATGGGACAAATAGTACTTTCTCAGGGTTGTTATGTGAATCAAGGGAAGCAATGGGTCAAACACTTTGCCCAACGTCGAGTATATATAAGTTCTCAATTGGTATTAGCTATTAGTTTTATTTTCCCCAATACTTAGATATTAGTAGATCCCAAGGTTAAAAAGGACATAATCCAGATGATTAATTGAAGGTCTCATGGTGCATTTTATGTTACGTTTTCTTTGTGAAGACAAGTGTTTACTGAATTCTTTCTGTGTGCTCTGGTCTTAATTGGGGATCTAAGGACATGTAGTCACATTGGGTGCTTTCCTTGTCCTCTAAAAGATTTGTCATCATTGGGGATTTAGGATGTGCAGACCTAACACTGCAACAATATAACAGCTAATGATGGGAAAAGTGGCCGTGTGTCTGATTTAGTAATTTTCCTGCTGGAGGGAAAGGCAGTGCTACTCTACCTTGTTGTTGATTCTCACGGGCACAGCACAGCTTGGCCACGATGATCTGTGCATTCCCACTCTTATTTCTAGCTTTAGGAGAATGGGGAGGTACATAAGGAAATCTGTGAACCTTGAAATATGTGAATCGATGATGTCATTTATGATGGTTTGAAGCAGTGGGTTGGGAAGAACTCGTTGCATTCTTCAATCCCTTCAAGTCTTGTGTTGCATGTAAACAAGGCTTCTTGTTGCTTGAGCCACGTGTGGTCTCGAGGGATTCTGTCATTTGCTCAGGGCCCAGTGAGGCAAGGTCAGGCCCCGAACGGTGGTGAGTGAGAGTGGGTGATGGAGTGCGGGGAGCCTGGACGCCTGGAGTCCACAGGGTACCCCCTGCCGTGGTCATGGGTTATTACAACTGCGAGATCAGCCCACATCAGTACAGTTTATTTCCGGGAGGCTGCACGTTTATCCGGCGACATTAATGTCTTCACAAAGAGGCATTCACTTAAGAGGTGCAGCAGCCCGCATTGAAAAGAAGGGACTTATTCTGACACTTACGCATGGTATTATCTTGAACTGAATTTAAAAAATCAATGCAATTTGTGCTTAGGCTAGCCAATCCCTGCTGTTGTCATGGCTACACCTTAAGGTATCGACTCATCCTGAGAGATTCCAAGCTTGGAAGGGGCTGGGCAAAGGTAAGAGTATTTTGTTCAGCAGACGCTAAACAGAGCCAGGAGCCAGCTGACCCTAAGAACAGAATAACTTCTCCTGTGCACCTGGCACCGCCCCTGGCCCCCTCCCCCCGCCAGTGCTACTGAGCTCTTCCTCAGAGGTCTGGAGGCCACTCGAGTGTGTGTCAGACCGCGTCAGGCCAGGGGAGCCTGTGACAGGCTCAGTCACACGAGAGCAGGATGGGGTGAAAGGCTTGGGAGTCAGTGAGAGGAAAACGCATGAATGAAACCCCAGTCGCTGTCAGCCATTAAGGTCCCAGGCCAACATCCTGACTTACCCTCAAAGGCACGAAGCCATCAGTTCAAAAGCAGGTTAGGGGACACAAAGATTTTTAGAGTGTTTTTAAATACACGAAGTGCTACCTTTGGGGATCTGTGACCACTAGTTTATTTTTAATGTGTATGTCCTTAAAAGTGATGCTTCTTGCAGGAAAGATTTTCAACTGCTTGAACAAAATACATAACATCCAGTTCACCAGAGGCAAGGCTAGTCTGATCATCTGGATTTTAGGAAGTCATCGATATCAGCTGTTTCTAATCTCTTCTTTTTCAGTCTGTTTCTGGAATGGATTAGGACCGAGGTCACTCCCTGCAAACACAAGACAAAAGGGAAAAACACCCACAAGTTCAGGGGAGACTGCTCTCGACTGATACAAATAGGAGGACTGGTCATCTCGTGGCGAAGTTGACTGATAGCCGGTTTCCAGCCTGGACCCTGCCCCAGGGTCCTGACATATCTGTGTGCACATCCCTCAACATCTAGAGCTTTCTGTGCCTTCTAGAAGTAGCTTCTGCTCTGTGGTTTGAATGATACTACTGATATTTTAAAAGAATAAAAGTGAGTAGAATTTTAAGGGAACAACAGAAAAGACAGAAGACAGACTTTTTCCCCCACTTCATTTAAAATAAAGAATAGGGCTTATTTTGAGTTTTAAAAAAATGTTACCTAACTTTTCTCAATTGAGGTAAGTTAACATAAACTTGTAGTAGCACTACTGCTGGGTTTGGTTGCATGCAGTGAAAAGTCTTAGTTTTCAGGAAGAAACATTTATGCAAAATCAGTTTCAAACCCAACTTTGGGCATAAATAAAAAATGATAATAACATAGTCAACACATTTTGGGCTTTTCTACATGCTAGCACTGTGCTCATTGCTTTACACTTAATTTTTTTGCACTGCACAAGGAGGAGGAAATTATGCTTCCATTTCATAGATGTGGTGCTATGGAGGGAATGTGTTGCCCCCAAATTCATGTGTTGAAACTCTAACCCCCGATGGGGTGGTATCAGGAGGTGGGGCTTTTGGGAAGTGATTAGGTTTAGAAGAGGTCATGAGGGTGGGGCCCCCAGTATGGGATTAGTGTCCTTATAGGAAGAGATGAGAGATCTCTCTCTCTCCACATATAAGAGATGAGAGATCTCTCTCTCTCCACACAGTGAGAAGGCTGCTTCTGCAAGCCAAGCAGAGGGCCCTCCCCAAGAACTGAATCTGCCAGCACCTTGATCTTGGACTTCTGTTCTCCAGAATTGTGAGAAATAAATGTCTGAACATCTAGCCCTTCTGATGGGCTTCATGATGATTCAGAAAGGATGTCCAAGAGAGCTACTTTTTTTGCCTGCTCACAGGCCTCCAGTCTGCTAACCTGGTTCTTGCTAAATGCCACTGAGTTGACATTATTTCATGATGATTGCAAACATCCTTGCAGATATCAGGAATCATCCCAGTTATTAATTGTGCAGCTAATATTGTCTATTTCATATCAACCAAGTAGATACACAAGTGGAATTGGATAGAATGCCACATTTATTTCTCTGTGGTCCAGGAAAACAGAGCAGAATCGTAAATCCAGATGAACTGCCTTGTGGTTGAGTGGTCTGTGTTCACTGAGAGATGTTGGCAATTAGAATTCTACCCGTTGCAGAGATTCACAGGAAAGGGTACTGCTGGTACTGCTAAGGCCATAAGTTCCATAGAAGAAAATGTATTACTTTAGCTCAGGCTCCCTTTTAGAGTAATTTAAATGGAGTCTAGAATATTAATGTGGCTGTTATGACCAGAGCTGCTAGTTGAGTGACACGCAGAGAGCTACCCTTTATTTTTATTCATGAGCATAAATAAAAATCACTCTTTGAAACCAGGTGGCTAACACAGTCTGGTTCCTAAAAGCAGAATGTTTTTTCCAGTGGCTCCAACATTTACTTGCTGGGAGTGAATAGTTTATATTTGGTTTCAGTTAAAAAAAAAAAAGCTGCCCCAAACATTTACAGTTAGCTTACTTAAAATTCAGATAGCAAGCAAACAAGTAAGAAGTCCAGCTCAGAATGGTTCCCCACGTACTGTGCATGGCATGAATGGGGGCAGAGCAAGTTCTGTGCACCGACAGTTATAGAATGTGCGAGGAAAGATGCTCCAAATTACATGGGGAAACCCTCGGAGAGAGGGATTTAAGTATCAGTGTGGAATGCATTAAATATGTTCTCGTTATCTGAGAGAGTCCATTTGACTTTGTTTTGTTTTCTCCTCTCTGTGCATTTTATTTTTTCTATCTTTCTAGATTCCTGCAGGGAAATTATGCTTCTCCTCGTACCAGGGAAACACCGGAAAGCTATTCACGCTCTCTCAGGCAAGGCAGCCGTCATCATTCTTATGTTGTGACAACACTGGCTTACAGTTTTCAAAGACTTTTCCCATTCACGATCTCACTTGAATGTCACTATTTCAAGAGGTGGCAGAATGAGTAGAATTATCATTGTTTCAGTGACTACGGGGCTGGAGCTCAAAAAATTTACATGAATTTACCCAAGTTAATAGGGGTTAATCCATGTGGATCTAGAATCAGGACCCAACAGACCTGTTTTCCAGACCATTATTTTTGCTGCTGTATTCTGCTGCTTCTAATAAGAATTAAGACATCAATTTTGGGTCTAATTTCTATTGGTATCAGTAGAATCTTGCTTGTCCTGCAGGCAGCATAAAGGAATCTACTGTACTGGGTGAGAAGTATGAGATTCAGAGTTGGATAGATCAGGTTGAGGTACTAGTTTTTTGTGATTCTTTTTTGGGGAAATCCCCTAATTTCTTTGAGCATCATTTCTCAATCTATAGGAGGTGAATATTTATACCTATTTCATGGGGTTGTAGGAAGGATTGCGTGAGAAGAGTCCTGCACTTAGCCCTGTGCTTGGGACATAGTTAATGCTCGGTGTATAGTCAAATGCGTCTTTGACTCTGAACCTGGCACCCAAGCCTTCCTGAGTGTATCTGATTTGTTTGCAGGACAGGCAGCACTGTTACTGAATGCAAATTTGTGTTCCCAATGCATGGTGAGGTCAAACAAACTGAAATGTTGGGATTTGGAGCAGAGAAAGGTTTATTCCAGGGCCGAGCAAGGAGAACAGGTGGCTTGTGCTAAAAATACTCTGAACTCCCTGAAGGGTTTTGGCAAAGTAATTTTAAAGGCCAGGTAAGGGAGGGCTGTCCCGGGGTATATATGATCAGCTCATGCACAATTCTCTGATTGGTTGACAGTGATCAATCCTTAGGTGCCAGAAGGTCTGAGGGCTATGTGCTCATGATCATTAAGTAGTTAATGTCTTCCATTTGGTGGTGGTTTTAGCATTTGAAAAACTCAAGAAATAGACATGAGATACTATTATATGGGTACTTCAGAGGGGAGTTACAGCAGAGGATATGGGGGAGGGGTCTGTCCTGGGAAGGCCCCATAGGATCCTGCTCGGTTACAGCATCAGGCATTTGTATGATGATTTGTTCAGGGTGAAATCTGGGGAAAGAGGTGAATGAGGAAATGACAGCATAGGCTGTTGAGGGCATGTCCCATGTGCTTCTATCATGAGACTGACATGCTAGCTCTGCCGGGGAGCCTGGAAGAGCATGAGCTACATGGCCTTAGTAGCTGGTGGCAGAGGGCAAAAAGCATGGCAGAGCAGAGGGGCATTCCCTTGACTCCTGGTCAGAAATTCTCCTGTTTTCAGTGCAAAAAGGGGTATATGTTTACCACCAACCTTTGGCTCCTCCAGAGCCCATAGCTTTGGTCCTCCATCAAGAGAGGACCATTGGTATGGAAACCTGGGTTATCATGGGTGTCTCCAGAGCAGAGTCATGGGGTGGGGGTCCTTGAATGTGGGTCTGTGGGGTTTGGAGTGGAGAGCCCTGAGAAGGCAGTTTGTGATAATGTTGAAACACCAGCCCCTGAAGGAACCCAAGTTGCCTGGTGAGAATTTCGAGGGTTGGGAGTATTTAGAAGACTTGCATTTTGCAGGAGGGGGGCGTGAGCTACTGAAGGTTGAGAGAATAGTGTCAATGACACCCTGCTGGTACCTGCTGCCTGGTGAGGACTGAGGGACTTTTAGTTGCACAGATGTATATGAGCATGGACTTGAGTTAGTAATCTTGAGGCATGCAATTCACCATAGACAGAAAGTTTGTAATAGGGAAGAATAAATCCAACTCCATATTGGATCTGTTTCTTTCACTTTAACCTTTGTATTCTATTGCTCTTGCTACAAGTTAAGAATGTTGCCTGAAGCCTGAAGTATACAGGAGACCCCATCTCAAGGCTCTGACGTTTAAAGGTATAATACTTTCCATTCATATAGAGATTAAAAAGTTGCAGAACAGAGAATAACATCTGTCTTGTTGGAGGTTTATAAGAACATTGTGACTGGACCTCGGGACCTGTGTGGACGGTTGCAAGAACAAAGGATTCCAGCACCAAGAAGTTTGCAGCAACCAACCACACACCCTCCCCTTTAGTATAAAATCCCCGGTTCTTTGGGGCACGAGTCCACCATCTTCTCCATCTGCTGGCCTTCCAAATAAAGTCACTATTCCCTGCCCCAACATCTCTTGATTTATTGACCAGTCATGTGGCAAGCAGTACAAGCTTGGACTCGGTAACAAGATGAAGGAAGGTGAAGGGGAACTCACTCCCCTGGCGGGGAGTGAAGAGGTGAAAATAGCGTACCCCAATGTGGGGAGTGCTACGGAGGAGAAGACAGGAAGTGCTGCTGGGACACAGAGGAGGGAAGGATGGTGAGCAATGGGGAGTCTTGCAGAACTTCGGGAAGCAACACGGATCCCCACGGGCAGAGAGGCAAGAGGTGGGCGCTCCGAGCAAGTGACTGCAGCAGCCAAATCCTGGAGGTGTAAGAGCAGCCCACGTGTCCTACCAACACGGTACAGCCAGCAGGGAGAATGGGAAAGCGTGGCGGGTGCCCACAGAACAGAGGTTGGCCAAGTAGCCAAGACCTTGTCGTGTGCAGCAATCAAATACAGAAAGAAGCAAAGACTATTTCTGCACTAAACCATCTGAAATCTGGGCATCTCTACTTGCATCCTGGCCATCCCACCAGCCCTGCTCCAGGGGCTGTCCCGGCACGTGTGGTCCCTGTACTGTCTGTTCACTTGTCTCAATTTGTGCCCAGAGGGCTGGTTCCCGTGAAGATCAGATTTTGGACAAGTTGTCTACTTCCCAGGTAGAAGGTATAGAGCTCATTTCCAGTGGTCTGGGAGTCCCAGTTCCACAAGTGCCAAGAAAACAATTAACTTGCTTTTATTTACCTCAAGTTGAAATCCCTGGTGTGATTCCTTGTGGCTAACTTTTCATTTCTCTATTCTAAATGTTGCCCTAATTAAAGCTTTCTCCAGAACTTTTGCACTTTTCAACAAAATGAGAAGGAACGAATAAAAATGCAGATTCTAATTGGCACTTCCTGCATATTAAAGAAATTACTCTTCCCCTTACTAAAGGAAATGTTACTGGGAAAAGATAAATGATCTCCGAAATATAATTTTTCTTTTCTGATAATAGTGATAATTCTTGGCAAGAGCATGGCTACAATTAGACATGTCCACAGGCTAACTTGTTCTGGAATAGTCTGAGTGATAGAGGGACCCCTCAGAAGAGTAGCTATACTTACTGAAAGGAAAAGAAATTCTTGCAATAAACATTCTTTATAGGAAGTTAGGCATGGATGCATTTGTTAAATCGTTTTAAATAACTCCAGCACCTAATAAAAACAGGATTTGAAGGAAAGCGAAAGTTTCATGTTAGGATATGGTAACATCTGCATTTGTTGAATGATTTATGTCTGTGACATTAACTCAGCATTATTGAAAAAACACTGTGTGACCCCAGGCAAGCTGGTATGAGACGTGAGCTTGTTCCAGGTTGAAATTTCCCTCTTAAATTTTTCATGAAATTCTCCCAGCAGGGTCACTGTGGGGTTCTGAAAAGATTTTCAACATCAGAATTGCTACGGCTCAGTCACCAGAAATGCATTTATTTCATTAGCACTACCACCCCTTCATTTTAATGCCATATCATAATACAGAATAGGTTTAAGGTCCATCCATTGTAAAATTATTTTTCACCAAAGCAACATTATATTAAACATTTAATTATTCATTACTAATGCGTGTCATGGTGAAATACTGGCCTCACTAATTCTGAAAGCACCCAGCCCACCGTTTCTTCTTTGAAGGTTAATGGCTGAGCCCCAGTTTCATTAGATTTTCTAAATGCAGCTCACCCCATCTGTCATTGTGTGGCTTTCCCGACCCCAACCCTTATAGCAAGTGAGACCCACACTGTACAGGATGGTCTTCATGATGTTGCTGTCTGTGAGGATGAGAAACTCATTTTAAGAGTCAAGGTGGGGAGAGCAGAATCGGGGACAGTACAGTTTTGTGAAATACTATCAAGTGGAGGACTTATTAAGGGATACATTTTTTAAGGTGCTATCCCTCTTGATTTAAATAAATTATGGGCTTTTATACAAACCTGTTTACTGACTTGGAATTATGAAATTGTCTGCAGTAGTTCAAGCAGGGTTTGCCTGCCTGCATTTGGTCACAAGATTTGAGATTTCAGCCCAGTAGCCTTGAATATTTACAGCCCAGGATTCCTGCTGTGGAACACCTGTGCTGTGTAGGTTGCTAGACAGTAAAAAAAAAGAATCCTCGCTGGCACCTACACTCCATCCAAAATCACCTTCTGAATACTCCATGTGATTTTAATTCTGTTAACAGAGGGAAGTCTTATTCATCTGTCTTCTAGGCAATTGCTGGAAAGCATTATGAAGACTGGAAACGTGATCTGACCCCTACATTGTACACTGGCTCCACCTGTGTCTGTAGAATGGCTTTCCTTTGCCAACCAAGATCATTCTCTCTGATTTGCATGGAGAACTTCTGGAGGAAACCTGTGAATCAGTGAGGAGAGAAGTGGATACCTGCCATTTAAATGAGCTTGGTAATTAAGGAAGGTCACTACCCCGGGAAGACCACACAGCCATCATTCGGGATGACTCCTGTCCTGGTCATCCCCATGGCCCAGGCTGGCTTTCTCTAATTTGATTGAGCAAGTCTTGATCAGTTTTCACATCTTCTCACAAGTTGCTACAGTCCTTCCCACACTGGTGAAGCCCATCACCAGGATAAGGAAGATCGACATGGTGTTTGGAAAATTCCTGCAGCTTCCAAAATTATCATAAAACAAAACAAAAAGCCCACATAAGGGAAAATACATGTATTTGGGTTTACTTTAGGAGAGTATTTCCCCAATTTCTGCTTAACTTAGGTTGCTTTCTTTTAAGGCATGAAACATAGTGATTTTAGTGAGTATAGTTGGATTATCATGAATTCTTCCTTTTCTGAGTTCTTCCTGGATTATGGGTTATATACTCTGTGTTTATGGGTTGAACTGTGTCCCCCAAATTCACATGCTGAAGTCATAATCCCCAGAACCTCAGAATGTGGCTGTATTTGGAAATATAATCTTTAAAGAGATAATTAAGGTAAAATGAAGGCATTAATGTGGGTCCTAATCTATGACTAGTGTCCTTTTAAGAAAAGGAGATTAGGACAAAGACATGCACAGAGGGATGGCCATGTGAGGACACAGGGAGAAGATGGCTTTATTCCTAATTGCCAAAACTTGGAGGCAACCAAGATGTCCTTCAGTAGGTGAATGAATAAACAAACGTGGTACGTTAAGACAATGAACTATTACTCTGCACTAAAAAGAAGTGAGCGGTCTACCTATGAAAAGACATGGAAGAACTTTAAATGCATGTGACTAAGTGACAGAAGCCAGTCTGAAAAGGCTACATACTGTATGATTCCGAATATGACATTCTGGGAAAGGCAAAACTAAGGATTCTGTAAAAAAGATCAGAGATTGCCAGGGTTTGGGGGTGGTAGGGTGGGGTGAATGGGGACAGTACAGATTTTCAGGGAAGTGAAACTACTCTGTATGACACTCGAATGTTGGCTACACATCATTACCCAAACCCATAGGATGTACACCACCAACAGTGAGCCCTAATGTCAACTATGGAATTGGGGTGATTATGATGGGTCAGCGTAGGTTCATCATGTAACAAAGGTACCATCTGGTGGGGGACACTCGTAGGAGGGGAGGCTGTGCATAATCATGGCCAAGGGTAAATGGGAGACCTCTGTACCTTCTTCCCAGTTTTCTGTGAACCTAAAACTGCTTTAAAAATATAGAGTCTAAAAAAAGAAAAGCAGTGTGTGTGTGGTCTTCTATGACGTTTAACCCAACCTTTGGAAAATTTAATGCAAAAAAAGCTAATCTTTATCTACTATGGTGTTGTGGTACTAGGATTACCTCAGGTTTTATACATACTTCTAAGTAAAAGAATTATACACATTTCTCAAAATAATCACTTTTTTGACATGAGAGATGTATATTTCAAAATTTAAAATGCAATTCTGCTTTTACATTGCCTTATATAAATGTATAATCCTTGCTTGGCTCTCTGCCACAGTTTCTTCTTGGTCATAGGATAGCTTCATAATGTCACCATACAACATGATGTGATGACAGCTGTGTGAGCAGAGACAGACGAATAATGACATCCCCAGTCTGGGATTTCCTGTGGATTTCAGTGACTCACAGCATGGTGGTCTTCCATGATTGACCACAACTGAGATCTGACCCAGGGCCAATGCTTCGTGGATTTTTGCCTCATTGAGCAAATTTCAAATCTGGATTTGCCTTTATAATTCTTTAAGTCACATAAATGGCAGTTTCCTTTTTTTTCTTAGGACAGGAAAATTAAGTGAGAAATATTAACCACACATGAATGAAAGACAAAATGACTATTAGTTAAAGTCCACAATTCCACAAATAAATACAATAATAAGCTAACAGAAAGGAAGTGGGGAGGGTACCACGATCATGGTGCATGGCATCGTAGCTAGTTAGCCACGCTCAGTGGTAACACAGTCTCAAGGCCTCTGTGTGTGGCACGGGCGGTGCCTTGTCCAGCGAGACAGGAGAGAGAGACAAACAAGAGCAGAGAAACTTCTCTACTAGAGCAGCAACGGTTTAGGTTTATTCCATTTCTTGATTAGAAATAGGATGTTGTACGACCCAGCAATCCCACTACTGGGCATATACCCTGAGAAAACCATAGTTCAAAAAGAGTCAGGTACCACAATGTTCATTACAGCACTACTTACAATAGCCAGGACATGGAAGCAACCTAAGTGTCCATCGACAGATGAATGGATAAAGAAGATGTGGCACATATATACAATGGAATATTACTCAGCCATAAAAAGAAATGAAATGGAGTCATTTGTAATGAGGTGGATGGAGTTAGAGTCTGTCATACAGAGTGAAGCAAGTCAGAAAGAGAAAAACAAATACAGTATGCTAACACATATATATGGAATCTAAGGAAAAAAAAAAAAAAGGCCATGAAGAACCTAGTGGCAAGACGGGAAAAGACACAGACCTACTAGAGAATGGACTTGAGGATATGGGGAGGGGGAGGGGTGAGATGTGACAGGGTGAGAGAGTGTCATGGACATATATACACTACCAAATGTAAAATAGATAGCTAGTGGGAAGCAGCCGCATAGCACAGGGAGATCAGCTCGGTGCTTTGTGACCACCTAGAGGGGTGGGATGGGGAGGGTGGGAGGGAGGAAGATACAAGAGGGAAGAGATATGGGAACATATGTATATGTATAACTGATTCACTTTGTTATAAAGCAGAAACTAACACACCATTGTAAAGCAATTATACTTCAATAAAGATGTTTAAAAAAAAAAGAAATAGGATGTTGAATAAACATTCAGTATTTATGATACAGATAAGTTCTAGATACCACAAGGCAGAAAAATAAATACAGCTTCTAGTGCCTGTGTTGGAGTTATAGCCACACCAGAGAGATGAGACCTGTGCTTTAAAAAAGCTGAAGAGTATCACAATTATAGAAGGGGTACTGCTCGTGACGGGACCAGCAAGGGGCTCCGAGGGGGGTCCACTGAAGAAGGAGGGGCCTGAAACGGACAGTGAGTGAGTGAAATCTGGATGTGAAGGGGAAGCAGGTAGAGCACTGAGATAGATGCTCTAGGAGCAGGTGTATTAGTTTCCTACTGCTGCTGTAACAAAGCACCACTAACCAGGTGACTCCAAACAACAGGTAGATATTGTCTGACATTTCTAGAGGCTAGAAGTCTGACATCAAGGTGTTGGCAGGGCCGTGCTCGCTCTTACCTTCTGGTGGTTGCAGGCAGTCCTTGGCTTGTAGACGCATCACTCTGGCCTCTGCATTTTTCACCCCACCCCCGGCCTTCTCCCTGTGTGTGTCTTCACGTGGCTGCCTCCTTTCTCATGGCAATGCCAGTTACGCTGGACTGGGGGCCGCTTCTACTCCTGCATGACCTCATCGTTTCTTAAACAACATTATGTAGATATCTTTGACGCATGAAAATTGTGTATATGTATGACCCATCTTAACTAATTACATCTGCAACAACCTTATTTCCAAAAAAGGTCACATTCTGAGCTACGGGGGGGTTAGGGTTTCAGTATATCTTTTGGGGACACAATTCAGCCCGTAACAGAGACACAAGTGGGAGTGCTGAGTGCAGATAGAGCAACTGGGGGAACAAAAAGTGAGGAAGAAGTGGGAAGAAATGGTGAAAACAGGAGCTGATGTCAGATAAGGACTGAACTCAGGCACTGGGTTGGGGGTGTCAGTGTTACCCACTGGTCCTTAAACCTAGCTGGTGGTCAGAATCACATGGGGAGCTTAAAAATACATTGGCTCCTGGGGACTTCCCTGGTGGCACAGTGGTTAAGAATCTGCCTGCCAATGCAGGGGACACGGGTTCGATCTCTGGTCAGGGAAGATCCCACATGCCGTGGAGCAACTGAGCCCGCATGTCACAACTACTGAAGCCTGCGCACCTAGAGCCCGTGCTCCGCACCAAGAGAAGCCACTGCAATGAGAAGCCCGCGCACCGCAACGAAGAGTAGCCTCGCTCGCCGCAACTAGAGAAAAGCCCGTGCGCAGCAACGAGGACCCAACGCAGTCAAAAATAAATAAATAAATAAATAATTTAAAAAATTAAAAAAATAAAATACATCAGCTCCTGAGACCCTGATATAGCAGTCTGTGGTCGAGCCTGTTCATGTGGATTTCTATAAAGTGTCCAGAGTGATTCTGACCGTCTCTCAGTGTGGGCCGCGGATGCGGCCACGTGAAAACCACAGCGGCCGCCCCTGCAGGGTTGCAGCTCTTCACCTTTCTTTGTAAGATCTTTGTCCAGAAGTCAAAACATTTCTTGCCAAAGGAGAAGTAGATGGGAGGATTTCACAATCCGTTTAGAAACAAAACCCTGTTTAGAAACCACACAGTTTCCTGGATGAGTGTCTACATGAGTTGAGTCGTCTCTAGAAGGAAAATAAAGGAGAGAAGCAACCAAAGCACAAGACGAAACGAGCTGCCTCCCTGGCCTACATCCTCAGACTCCCCAGGGGAGACGTTCTCCCGCCTCCTCTGCACTCCGCCGGCTGCGTTCAGAGCTGTGTCCTGTGAGCGGAACAGCGCACGCGGGGGAGGGCCGCCCGCGGAGAAATGCTGGCAATACACGTATTTTATGGACCGGTAGGCATTTTATTTCAGCCTGTACCGCCCTGGCTCGCTAATGAGCAGGAAAGCTGTTTGCTGAGAAACTGCTGCCAGGCTTAGCGTTGCGCCTCTCATCAACCATCTAATTATAAACGTGGGGATTTACAGGAGACCTTTGTCTGGCGATGTTGTTACCATTTCAGCCAGGCTTGCTGTGGGATTCCCGCATCACACTTGCAGGGGCAGTGCCGTGTGGAGGGCAGAACACCGGCACGGACTGGTCTCAGCCGCAGGGCACTGCCCTCGGTGCCAGACGTGTCTCTACTGCATTATCCCCCGGCTTGCCCATCGTCTGCCAGACTGACCCCAGCTTCCAGGGTGGTGATCCCTTGTCTAAGCCAATCATGGTGACCCCAGGCCCCGCGGGGATGATTGATTCAGGAACTGAAGGACTGAACTAATCACGACAGAAATTTCTGTAACCACAGGGTTCCCTCCAGAAATGAGCTGGCGTGTTCTAGTCCCACCCACAGGGGAAGGAAGTGTGCTGAGGGGCTCTGGGGAAATTCTCCGGGCTATTTTCCAAAGGGAAAGTGGCCTCTTCTGCCTCTGCTGTTTATGGAAGCAACACCCAGAACTTCTGCAGCCTAGAGAGAGAGCTGACACCCAGGGGCACAGGGCTGAGCTATCTCAGAGAGAAGGGGCTGGAACAGCCCCACCTCCGGGCTGGCGCTGGGCCTCCTCTGAACACGCCCTTGGGCCGGTTTTCTGCTACAGCAACATGAAGCATCCTATCAGGCCCTCCGCTCTGAGTCTCACGTCCCAAGTGGGAGAACTGGGCAGTTCAACGCCTGGAAAATAATAGACACAACAAATAGAAGGTGTCTCGGGGTCCGATTTGCCTAAAACTTAGTTTACATTTAGCTTTAAATACTCATTAGCTTTATGAAGTATATACGTACCGTCTTAGCTCAGGCTGCTGTGACAACACCACAAACAACAGGTATTTATTTCTCGCAGTTTTGGAGGCTGGAAGTCCAAGAACAGGCAGATGCAGCGTTTGGTGAAGCCAGCTTCCTGGATCATAGATGGCATCTTCTCCTGTGTCCTCACGTGGCAGCAGGGGTGGGGAGCTCTCTGGGGGTCCCTTCTGTAAGGACACTAATCCCCTCACGAGGCCCATCCTTGTGACCCGATCACCTCCCGAAGGCCACACCTCCTGATACCATCGGGCTGGCGGACAGGTTTCTACATGAGTCTTAGGGCTGCAGCACTTACCACGTTCGTTTCCAAAGGGCGCAGGAAGAGTGGAGATAATAGTGCTGTCACAAGTAGTGGGATGCACTCCGCAGGGACCATGGAGTCTGATTCCACAAAAAAAGCACTCATGTGCTGGGGCTTCTCTCCCTTGTGGATGTTTGAAGACTTACAGAACAAGCGGCAACCCTATTGACTCCAGTGGCGCTGGTCCAGCGGGCGACGCTGGCGGAGTCTGTAATTCCCCCCTGCAGAGACCTAGCGTGGCTCCCAGAAGCATCATCGGTTACAGAACTTGGCAATGACGACAACACCACCGCGGTCCGGTGCGAGTGTTGCGCCCTCGGCTTGGCTGAGCCCGTGCGGCCCGCGTGTGTCTGTGGGGAAATGATGGAGGCCAAGTCCGCCTTCAGAGGCCTCCAGGTGCTTCCCGGCACTGCCCCGCGCGGACCTGCTGGCTCAGGTCAGCCCGGTGCTTTCCTGGCAAGACCCAGGACGTGGCTCTGATCTTCCTTTGCTTCCTCCTTCTTAGCAAAATGTCTGCGTTTTGGCTCTCTCTGTACTGAGTCCTGTCTCGTGGCCAGCTGGTGCCCTGGGAAACAGATGCCAAGTCTCCTCCTCGTGAGGCATCATCTCTCTCCGGCCTTAGGGACTGTCTTTCTCATCGTAAGAGGCGTTTCTTTCTGAACGGGACGCAGTGCATCAGCCTCAAGGACTCGGGTCTGGATGGCGGGGAGGCTGATGGCCAGACTCAGCTCAGCGCGTTGCCCACTTAACACACATTCTTCCAGGTCTTACTTTGATCTCCCGCCACCCAAGGAGGACCTTGCCTCAAGGATGAGGGCTCCCTTAGTTTATCTTGATCAGGGGGTTCCAGGAGACATGATGAGGGGGTGGGGACACAAGTGGGGAGGAAAGTCAGCAAAGGCAGGTGGATAAGCAGGTCACTGCTGGGGGGCGGGGCCTGACCTGCACTGGGGCCTCTGGGAGGTCATGTGGGACAACCTTGGGGTCCCAGGTCACTGCTGGGGGGCGGGGCCTGACCTGCACTGGGTCCTCTGGGAGATCGTGTGGGACAATTTCAGGGTCCTGCAGTCTGTCCCTGTAGAGGCACAAGGGGCTGGGGTGTTGGCCAACCACCTGCCCCCCTCCCTGTGAGGATGTGAACTCCCTCCTTCTCTCACCCGCCCCTCAAGCTGCAGGGCCTGCCCTGAGCCCTGTAGGAGAAAAGCAAGAATTCAGGGCGTCCCAGGTGACACTCAGGTAGCCTGGGCAAGAGGAGCAGAGTACAGAGCGTGTCTGCTGACCCTCACCTCCACCAGGGTCCTCTGGGCAGGCTCCAAGTACCAGGCATTTGGTACCTGCAGACGTGACCCCTTGTAATCCTTACAATAACCTTATAAAGCAGATGTAAGAGCAAACTGGGACTCAGGGAAGTTCCACTCCTTCCCTGAGGACACACAGCAGGAAGGTGGGGAGTGGTCGTTAGGAACCAGCTCTGAGTCACACCAGAGTGTGAACTCTTTCTTGCATCTGAGGTGCCGTTCCCGGGGACACAGGACCGGGTGGGAGAAAGGGCGTCACTCTCAGCTCTTTCTGACTGTGTCCAACCAACTCAGCTTGATTGAGAATCTGTCCGGGTCTCCACATCTTGTGGGAAATTGGATATCAAATGTACACATTATTGAATTTCATGTTCTGAAGGTTTAATTCTTCTCCAAGTGTCATATAATTAGCCATTTGTTACATAAATTGTTTTCATTACTTACATACATTGTCTTCATTAGTGGCTCTAAAGGGGAGAGTGGCATTAATACGTAATGAATACAGATCACTCTGCAGCAGGAGAAGTCGGTGACAGCGTCAGAAGCCAGCAGGTGCTGGGCTGAACGTTAGCGCTTCATGGAGCACCTCCCCCGGGGACACCTGTACGGTGTGCAGGGCGGGGACTGGGGACTCCGTCCTCCCCCTAATGGGCCACGTGGGGCTCTGTGGTGGTGACGGGAGAATATCTCTACTCCCTCGGAATCGCCACCTCTGCCCCCAGCAAACCCGGTGATACTGAGAGTCACCGTCTTGAGCACCTTCAAGAATTAAGGCACTTTATACACATTCTCCCGTTTTCATTTACCTACAGGATCCACCCAGGAAGTGACTGGAGTAATTGGTGAAGTTACCTGGTAACTGAAGACACGCAGGCAGTCAGTGCCGAAACCTAGGGTCAAGCCCTGATCTGTGTGATTGCTAAGCCGGCTCTCAGCTCAGCGGGATTGTTTGGTACCAGCGTCCCATCTGCACCTGAGACTTCGTCCTCAGCGCTCTGCCCTGAGATCTAGAAGGTGATGCACGTACCTGAACAGCCCCCGCTCTGGTACTTGGTAACCTCTGCCATGATTGTTGCCTCTACCTCTCAGGGTCTAGCAGTGAAAATAGGGCAGGCATATGGAAACACGTCCAATGTATTAACGTATTTATTACTAACTCTTACAAGTCTGCAGGGATGTCCCGTGAAGAGCAGGGGCCAGGGAAGGAGGGCAAGGTCAGGACTGTGCGACTTCATCTGTTTGAAACACAGTGTGAAGGGGGAAGGATGCGCTTCCTTCGTGCGGGAGCCCCCAGCTTCAGAGTAAACCCCATCCTGGCTTTCAGGGCTCCATCAGTGGGAGCTGAACACCTGTCCCAGACGTCTGCCCAGACTTCCTGGGGAGGCGTCTACCAGCCCCCTCCCCATCCTCACAGACAAGCCGCCACTACCCATGTGGGGACCACCAGGGTCATCTAACTGTGTCACTGCCCCCGTTTATAAGCTGCCGGGGCAGCTATCGGCCCTGGCTCATCTCTCATCCCACGGCCAGGACTCTGGGGACCCAGGACCCAGGGCTGGTTCGTGGGCATGTGACCTGCGTAGGGCCCTGCCCAGGAGACAGTGCTGGGTTTAATGCTCTGACTTGCCATCTTGAGCTTCTTAACGAGCTTTCACAAGGGCCTGTGTTTTCACTCCACACCGTGAATCGTGAGCCACTTCCTTTCTAACCCCCGATTCCAGCCCCTGCTCCCGTCTGTCCGGGGCACCCTCTGGAACTCATCATCATTTGCAAAACCTTTTAGACTTCCAACTTTTCTCAATGTTTTCTTCACTTTCTTCCCACCCTGCAGCCTCCCCCTTGAAGACGCTGCCACCCACCGCTCTCCCCAGGCTTGGCTGTTTTCTCTCCCGCACTCTTCTCTCATTTACTTGGAAAAACAGCCGACTCCCCGCCGACGGCCCCTGTACCCAGGCGGCCGAAGAAGGTGGACAGCCGTGCTTACCACTCGCGCTTCCAAATCACGATCCCCCGGCTTCGAGTCCCACCCGCTGCCTGGAAAAGTATTCTGCATTCCTTACCGTATTTACTTCTCTTCCCTCCTAGACGATCGCTTAAATATCCTTTCCTCTCTCAGACGCTAGATCTCTCACGCTCAGCTGACAGCCAGACTCTCTATTGAAACAAGAAAATAGTAGCAAACAGAGAGGACTTTCCCAGTCTCCCTAAAGCTCAACACCCACCAGCATCAGAGCCCGTGGTCCTGCCTTCCCTCGGGGATGAGCTCTGCTCTCGCCTAAGCCCCACCTTCTCCCTGGGCGCTGCACCCAGCCCTTCTTGGCAAGGACTGGCACGAGTCCTTTCTCCTTCCTCTGCATCATCCCTGTTCTACCTGTTACAGGA
Organism: Balaenoptera acutorostrata; assembly: GCF_949987535.1. Taxonomy (NCBI): domain Eukaryota; kingdom Metazoa; phylum Chordata; class Mammalia; order Artiodactyla; family Balaenopteridae; genus Balaenoptera; species Balaenoptera acutorostrata. The sequence goes on along the minus strand of NC_080075.1, from coordinate 91,954,383 downwards.
CCTCCCCGCTCGGTATACAAGCGTGATATTATCCCCCCGATTATATCTGACCCCACTCACCTCCCCTGCCATCCGCCCTCCTCCCTCCCGTCCACAAAGCCCACGGGACACAGGTCTCCACGTGTGCGCTGCCCCCAGATTCTGTCTGTCTTGAACTCCGCACCTCTGTGTGTCTGGACGAAGGGCCCTATGAGGTGAGCATTCTTCCCGGAGGCCACGCCCTCCTGCTCTTCTTCAATCCCACCACCTACTCCTTCCCAGGCCTCCTGGCGGCTTCTCTTCCTGAGCTCTAAATGTTGCTCAGGACGCGACCCAGGTGATCTCAGCCTCTGTAACTCCTCAGCACCATTGCTCTCTACACCACTTTTGCTGGTAACTGCCAGGTTTATTTCTCCAGCCCAGGTATTTCCCCAGGAATCCCTAATCACACCCCCCCCGCCCCCGTTTATTGGTCACTGCACTTAGACACCTAATGGGCATCTTAAGCAGATCCACCCTCCTCTCACTAAGTAACAGCTTAATTCTTCCCAATGTTCATGACAAAAATCTTGTGGTCTTTTACCCTTTTTCTCACATCCCCTATTCAACCTGTCAGCAAAACGTACGGGGTCTCTCCTCTAAATATGAAGAGACTCTGCCCACTTCCCCACCTTTATTGTGACTGCAGGGGTCCAGCCCGCCGTCCCTTCTCCCCAGGTGCCTGCAGTGGCCTTCGCTTGGCTTCCCCGCTTCTGCTCCTTCCTTCTTTCACTCTTTCCAACCTGGCAGCCAGAGGGATGCTCTTACAACATAAATCATCATGTCACTCTCTGCTCGGAACTCCTGGTAACATCCCATCTCTTCCAAGTCAAACCCAGGTGTTGGAACCACCTGCGGGACCCCGAGTAGGTGCTTCCACGCTCCCCCGCGTGCCCCCGGCGGCCCTGCTCCTCTCCCTGGACACGGCAGGCGGGCTCCTGAGATGCCGCCTGGCTATTCCTTCCACCTGGGACATTCTCCTGGCAGGTTTCCGTTCAGTTTCTACCTCGTTCAGTCTGGTCTCTGCTCAGACATCGCTGCCTCCATTGCCACGATTCTTGGTCCTGATTTGTCGTCCTTGCTTTATTCTTCTCGGTTGCACTTACAACCCAGAGGGCTTTGTGTTTTGTTAATTTATTTACATTTGTTTTTCCCCCTCACTAGAACGTGAGCCGTTCTTAAAGTCAGGGGGTTTTATCTATTTTCTTCACTTCTTCATTCCCACTGCCTGCAATAGGGTGTGATCTGTGTTTGTTAAATAAATAATCAAAAAAAAAAAAAAAAAAGTACAAAGGCCATTGAGTATCAGAGTCAACGCTAAATCCATGCCCTAAAGTGTATGTGCTAAACTCACAGGGAAGCTGCTTTTGGCCTATTTGCTCTGATTTAAAGTCTTTTAAATCTCAAACGAGCTTGGTTATTTGATTTCCTAGGCAACAGGCAGCTAGAGGCAAATTGAAAGTGAGAGGGGCTGGGGACAAAGCCACACCAGCCATGACCTCGATGGCCTAGTGGCCAGGGTGGCACCAAGTGCTCCAAAAACATGGGAGAGCCAAGAAATATCACCTCCCGGGTCCACGGGCTATACGCCTTCACAGCTGCTGCTGTCTCACCAGCACTTGAGGAAATCACTGTGCTTGAGAATGTAATGTCCGGGCTTCATAAAGATGACCTTGAGTCAGGAGAAAAGGCATAAATAAATATATCTCAAATGTTCTTTTTAAGAAGATGATCACGTGTTAAACATTTTAGAAAGACTCCCTTCCCATGTGGTTAATTTTTCTTAAAGCTTTGGTTCTTAAAGAGGTAAGCATGCAGAATTTGGACATGACATGTGCACGGACGGGGAATATACCCAATTCTCCAAAATGCCAGGTAAATTCTTTACTAAATAGTATTAATATATGATCCTTATAGAGTTTTCCAACTGAGCTTAGAGAATAGATACAACCCACAAAAGATACAATTAAAAAGCAATTAAGCATCAGCTCTGCCACACCAACCAAATAGGATGGGCGCACAGAAGCCCAGCGACTGGCACTGCCTGGGACGGTTCAAAGGAGGCAACACACGACTGCAAGTTCATGGCAGGCAGGGAGCTTCTCTTGGCCACCCCCATGTCTCCCCGTGGTGGAAAGTGTGTGCCCCGTGGAGGTGCTCTGAACGCTTGCTGACTGAACTGTGTAAAATTGAGATGGAGCAGGAAGGTAACACACCAGCTGTACGTGCAAGGAGAGCGTTCACTGTCCGAGAGAGAGTGCATCCTTCCAGGTGAGGTGGGATTGTGTTGAATTGTGTGGCCTCCATATTGACATGTGAGCTATAGCCCAAAGATGTAAAAACCTGGTGGGTGCGTTTGCACCCCAGGGTGTTAGGGATCTGGCGTGGACTCCTGAGTTGAGGACAGCAGGGCTCCTCTGTGATAGGAGGGGTGTGTAGGACTTGGAGCTGGTTCCAGATTTATCGCTGAGCCTCGGGTATGTCCCTCACCTTCTCTGTCCCTGAGGGTCACCTTCAGTAGAAGGGCTCTCACTCCTCAGAGGTTATGACAGTAACATTATTACTACTTGTAAACGTTGAGAAGGTGCATGTGAATGTGTGCTTGCACGTACAAATTGTTAACTGAAAAGAAAATGCACAACCTAAAATTTAAGTTATGTCTTATTTGGTGGACAAAACTGAGGACTTAAGCCCAGGGTGCAGCCTCTCAGATCGCGCTGAGAGACGGCTGTGAAGAGGTCAGGGAGGGGCCGGGATCTACAGGGGTTTTTGCCACAAAGACAGGTAGTTGAAACATGGAAAGATGACTGTTCATTAAAGAAAACCAGACATCTCAAGTTAAGGACTTCAGTGCTTTTCTATGCATGGGAAGATGCAAGAATCTGTGCTCACTGAAATCATTCCTTTGATCCGCACCTCAGCTACCTGGGACCAGGATCCTGCTTTTCTCCATCCTGAGTCTTTTCCCAGGGCTGAGAGATGGCCTGGATCACTTCCAACAGTCGGGTGGGGAAGAGAGAAGGGATAAAGAAGGGGAATTTTAAAACTTTCTTTCCCTGTTGTCAAACGTGAATTGAATTTGAGTAAGTTAAATAGTGGCATGATGTGACCACACAGGATCTCCACCTGCAGCCCTCCTCAACCTCAGGTTACCCAAGGAGCCTTCAGCCGACTTCCGTGAATTCACACATTCCTTCCTTTCAAGCTTTGTCCTGGAGCCTGACGCCCCGTCCCCGTCTCTTTCATTGTTCTCATCTCTCTCTGGCTGATGGTGTAGACTTTGAGATGGGTTCTCGGACCTAAAAGGGTCGTTGGGGTCGTTCGCAACCCCAGTGGAGCCCTGCTTCTGGACACCGAGCTCACCACTGCTTCATTCACCGTCACGTGTTCCAGCCATTTAATTTCTCCAATGCCATGTGCTGGGGGGCCAGGCTCGGGGGCTTCCAGACTCCATGTCAGGGTGATGCTGGAGGGAGCCCGATCCTTCCCTTCTGGTAACAGTGTTTGTGCTAAAATGCAGCACAAACACTGAGAAGGAGAAACAACTCAGGGCAAGCATGACACATTTTTCGAATGGGTAAATTTTCTGCAGAACAAAGTTTTTCAGAGATGTTGACCTTTTCATTTAACTTCTGTTGCCTTAAATCGTTAGTCATTCCTTCGGATTGGTATTCTCTCTCCCCTCTTAGTCTGTGAGCTCTCTGCGGGCAGACCCTAGGGCAGAAGCTTCACCTGCGTGGTCTCGTGGTGTCCTAACAAATGTCCAGGAGTGAGCTAGGGATGGGAGTTAGGCGGTGACTCACACAGAAGGCAGAGGTGTGCACGGCCCTGAATTAGGAAGGGTGTGACACGTTCAGGAGAGACAGACTCTGAGAAGGGCTCCGGGGGTCTCACTGCCATCCCTGGGGTCCCCGCCAGTCCTCCTGCTAATGGGCAGTGCCCACTTTTCGTCCCCTGGCACTTGCTCTTAAGCACGAGAAGGCAGTGGGGATTATTCTGCTTAACTTCCCAGGGAGCACCAGGCAAGGTGGTGCAGTTCCCGCAACACTCACTCACATTTGGAGCCTGAGCCACCAGGGCCAAAGGTTGGCTCCCCGGGGGCCGCCATGCTGTGAGGAAGCTCAGACCACATGGGGAGGCTGGACGTAAGGCTCAGGTCAGCGGCCCTCGGATCTCACTGCACACAGCAGCACTCACTGCCGTGGGACCAAATGTGCGTGAACACGCCTCCAGGTGCTTCCAGCCCCCGGCTGTGGACACCCCCCCCCCACCGCCAACACACACTGGCCTGAGCCTTCCCAGCTTCCTGGCATCATGGTGCAGAAGCAGCCCTTCTCCTGTGTCCTCCAATCCTCGGCCGACAGCATCCACGGTTATAACAACGTGGTTGTTTGAAGCTGCTACATTTTGGGGTACCCTGTTGTGCAGTAATAGTAACTGGAACATCGCTTAGATGGGGGAGAAGGCAAAGGATTAAGCTAGAGGGATATTCTGAGCTCACTTAGGAGGGCTCTTAGATGCCAAGACCAGCGAATTGGATTTTACTTTGTAGACCAGGGGTTGGCAAGCTTTCTCTATAAAGAGCCATATAGTAAATATTTTAAGCTTTGTGGGCCATATCCAGTCTCTGTTGCATTTTCTTCTTTTTAATTTTATTTTTTACTATCATATAAAAACTTAAAACCATCTTTAGCTCAAGGACCATATAAACACAGGCAGCTGGCCAGATTTGGCCTTCAGGCTGCAGTCTGCCAATGCTGTTGTCAGCAATGCGCAGCCAAAGAGGTTTTTAAAAGAAAGAGTAAACTTGTCTGATTTTAAGTATAACCTCAACCCCTGTGGAAGTACTATTTCCAGATGTTAGAAGAGAAATATATTGATAGATCATGTGTGTTTGTAAATTCAAGAGCTGGATGCAAATTGATATTTGCTGTGTTCAGATCTGATGTACGAATGCATACTAAGAAGCATCAAAAGATATCAGATGGAAGCAGCTATTACTTATGTCAATAAGACCCTGGGCCATAGAGCATAAAGACTTTGAAATCTTATTGTCTAAATAACTGATGTGTTTATCATTATTTCTAAAATGTCCTTTATCAAAAGTTTTATTTGAAATTAAGGATTTCAAATTGTTATTGACTTTTTGCCCTAGGACATTCTTAAAACGGAGATGTGTTGTCTCTCTGTTTTTTTCAACTGAAATCTTTTGAAATAAATAATGATCCTAACAGTTTTATATCATGCCATCTGTGCAAGATAAAACTTTGTAAGGAACTACTAGCTACAAAGTGCAGTAGCTTTTAGTGCCTTTGTCATGTACGGCGCGGGAGATTTGCTGCTTCGCAGAATTACACAATATGACACATTTTAATTTTCTTTAAATAACCACAGAGATTACTTTAAATTATTATTGAACTGCATGTTGATTGAAGGTGCATTTCAAGGCTTCCAAAATGTACCTAATAAAACAGCCCTTTGTGTGATCATTTTTATTCTGGAAAAGAGTTTTTGTGTTGGGAACGTTTAATCCACATAATTTTGCCACAGGCAAATAAAATCTATTTCATTATATTCTATGTCATCAGAGAGAGAATATAATCTATTTCACGCAAATGTGAGATAGGAATTTCAGGTCAAATGGTCACTATAGGGAGATAAAGTGAAAGATGGTTTGAAAAATACATATGAAATCTTCGGCAAGTTATTCAATCTCTTTAGGCCTTAGTTGCTTTATCTGTAATGTGGGAATGAATGAATGAATGAATGAACCAGTGAGTAAATGAACAGTTAAAGGGCCCCAGGTAAATAAATTCAGCTACTCCATTAACGTTGCTCTATTCCTGTTTTACAATAGCTTTGTGAAACAGAATACTATTTACATTTTATTGATGATAAAGCTGAATCTCACCTTTCTTGCTTTGTGAAGTGGTGAACCATAAAATAAGGTAAAACAGGTGGGAACATTTTGAGAGATACCAAGAAAAATATCCTTTACAACTCTATGAAAATTATTCATTTCACAGCTCATGAGAAGGAGTTGTTAATTTCTTATTAAAGTTAAATTTCTTTTGGCCAGGTCAATTAAAATAATACTTTTCTTGGTAGAATCTTCTGGTTACAATTACAAGTTTCTTTAAGCACCTTCTTCTGAACTGAGCCAAAGCCAAGTAGATCCCATTTCTCATAAGATGTTTTACTCAGTTTTATAAAATCATATTATTTACTGAGTGAAGGATATGGGACATTTGTTTTCTGCCATTACTGTAACTGAAGCCACTGTGGGTCCTTTAGTAATTCTCTGCTCCTTTTTATTTCTTCCCTTTCTGTCCCAATTTATCTCAAATGATGCAATGTCCTACTGCAGCCTGGTAGCACAGTGATTTTAGCCTCATGCCTGGGTTTCTTTAATGCCTTTGGTCCCTTCACAAGGATGTCCTCATGGGACCCAGCAATTGAGCCAAGAGATGGAATCAGGCTCATCTCTTGTTATTTATAATTCCTGTTCATATTCTCTCTCTTTAAAATGAATAATACAGTTAAAAGACTCATTCAGATCAAATGGGCATTATAATGTAGGGCTGAAACACATCAACTTGCATGCCACCTTGCTTAGTTTCAAATCACAGCCCTCAATTATCAGCTGTGTGACTTTGGGCAAGTTACTTAGCCTCTCTCTGCTTGAATTTCTTCCCTTGTAAAGTGGGGATGTTAGTAATAGCCCTTAATCTCATAGTCCTTGTTCCAGGGTTAAGAGAATTAAAATATCTAAAGCCTTAGAGCAGTACCTGACAAATAGTAAGTGCTCATGAGATGTTTGCCATGTTTATTACAATTTTACAGTGGATTACAGTAAATGGTGTTCATCACCTTATGAGGCTTAATGGATAACATTTCTAGATCCATCCAAGGAGAGACAGCATGCAAATATTCGTTATAAATTTTGAAAGTTGCAGAAAATTCACTATTGGCTATTTTTCTTTGCTTCGAATTAGAAATGTACTAACCTGTATCGATTGGAAACCTAGTGAGTGTTTGGACTGTAAATCTAGACATCCGTGATTACATGCTAGAGAATTAAAAAGAGCGATCAATATTACACAGGAACACAAAGTGACTATTAAAATTATTGTACATTCTTGGCAATAACATGGTCCAGGGACCAACTTTTCAAGACAATGATAGAGCCCTGGATACCTGTTTTGTTTCTCCCGCTTAAAACCAGACTGTTTTATTTAATAACGACTATGTTTTGCACTTGTAAAATGCATGTTGAGAAAGTTAAGAAGTCTCGAGGGTGATAACATATGATTCTTTCCCCCAAATAAAATGATCCTTTTTATTACTCATAGACTACATCACCCAGTTAACTCTTCGGTATGTACTTTTATGTTATTCTCTAATGTTTCAAGAAAAATGTCTGATCTTAGCGGTCTGTTCATGAGGTTCTAGCTGAATACTAAGACACCAACCTAGCCTTGGGGTAAGAAGCCCCACTCTTGAGCTGTTACTTCCCTACAGCATGATTAATGATGGCTCACAGGAAGGTCCGTGTGTGTGTGTGTGTGTGTGTGTGTGTGTGTGTGTGTGTGTATGTGTAGGAAGGAGTAAACAGGTGAGGGAGTACTGGAGATTTGTCAAGATGTGGAGCAGAGAGAGAGAATTCTTTTTAATTTCAGACTCCTGTCTGCCGAGGAGTGAGCAGATAAAAAGCCCACCCTCCCATCAGCCTTTGCTAGCCTGTTGCAGGCAGCTCGGGACACAGAGAGGCGACGGCTGGTGGTGTGAAGTTCTGAGCGTTTCAGTGAGTGCGTGGAGCTGTAGCTGCACACGGGCACAGGGAGAGGACACCGCTGCGGGTGGTGAGGGGTGGCAGGCATTCTACTGGAGAGAAGCAAACCCATCCTTAGGATTCCACTGGCACAGGCTCAGTACTTAAAATGAGACTCTTTTTCTAGAAACAGAAAGAGGTCCAGACACAGGAAATGAAGTCGAGAAAAGCCTGGTGGTGAAGGCCATGCAGAATCGGAGTAGCAGGGACAGAATGAATTCAGAGAACACCAGAACAGAGACTGTTGTCATAATCAGACCTGACTCATTTTTTTTTAAAAAGCAATTCCCTATTGTGGATGGAATTGAAAGTTAATACTGAAACCCTACTGAATACCATTTGTCACCTGTTGCATGTGATTATGTTTAAATTAGCTGAGTATATGTTTTATACTTGATATGTGGGTTCAGTAATTTTTAATCCTTTTAGTGTCTTCATTAAATCCCAATTTACATAACATCTTAAGGTAGCTGAATGAGGTAGCTATCAGTTATCTTTGCTGTGTAAGCTATCCGTTATCTTTGCTGTGTAACAAATTACCCCAGGACTTCACAGCTTAAACCATCGCACATTTTGTCTCAGTTTCTGTGGCTCGGAGGTCTGGATCCTCTGCGGATGCTCTTCCCCGAGGCTGCAAGCAAGGTGCTGGCCGGGGTTGTGGTTTCATCTGAACGCTCAATTAGGGAAAGATCTGCGATTAAGCTCTGTTCCAACACCTTACTTTATTGAGGGCTGTTGGACCGAGGGCCTCAGTGCGTTGCTGGCTGTTGACCAGAGGCCACCCTCTGTTCTTTGTGATGCGGGCCTTTGCAACAGGGCAGGTGCCTCATTAAAGCCAGAGAGAGAGACTGCTATTAATAGCAAGACAGGAGTCACAGTCTTTCGTAACCTCATCACAGAACCACCCCAACATAGCTGGGTTCTGCTGGTAGCAGCAGTTATTCAAGGGAGGGGACCACACAAAGCTGTGAATACCTGGGGGGGCATCATGGGCAGTTTTAGCCCTGCCTGCCACACTAGCTTTCCTTTTGCAGTTAGGGGATCGTGCAACAGGGTGGATAAATCTAGGGACGCTGTATCCTTCGTAGAATGTTATTCTAAATGCTGGACACTTGCAGGTGTAAAGACACTCCTAACATGTGTTCCTGAGAAACATTGTAGGGGTGGCGTGACCGGGGGGAGGATTAAATAAAATATTAATAACACGAGCTGCTAGCAGAGCCTGGTGTCCAGTAAGGGCTGCATAAGTTATAAGGCCCCGTTCTTCTTCACTTCAGTGACCTTCATCATCGCAGCGGCTGCCCTTAAGAAAGACCCAACGCTTAGCTGAGGCCCGGCCTCTGCACCCTTTCCAGCCTCACCTCTGACTCCTGACACCACCTGTCTGTGAATAACCCCCTGGACTTTCCTCAGGTTCTAGCATGTGTCAGGCACCGCCCCCCGCATTCCTCCAACACCCCTTGACTGCCTGGCAAATCCTACTCACCTCCCGGCATCAATTTCAATGTTACCTCACCTGGGAAGTCTGCCCCAGCCATCCAAATTCTGGGTTCTGTGCGTCTCCTCTATGGGTGTCTGTTGCATATTTTGCTTGCCTTTATGCTGCAGCTTCTCCTCTTCCTTCTCTTCCTTTTCCTCTTATTACTACTGCTGCTGCTCTACTATGACTACTGCTATTACTACCACTCGCATTACTACTGCTGCTACTACTACTATTACTATTCCTACTCCTTATTGTTGCTGAGGCTGCTACTACTACTACTCCATTTATGAACTGAATTATTCCTGCCTATGAGAAAGCGGCCCTGAGGCCCCTGGGAAGTTTGGGATGTAGAAGGAAGTGGGATGGAGAAGATAGAGCTGAGAGAGGCCCTGCAGACTCCCCACTGACGACACTGTCTAGGCCAGGTGCCCAGCAACTCTAGCTGTAGCCACCAGAGGGCAGTGCCAACCCACATGCTGCTGCTGCTATTACTATTGATGCTACTATTACTACCACCACCACTATTACTACTGCTACTCCTATCATTACTGTCACTGCTACTACTATTACTGTTGCTACTGCTGCTGCTGTTACTATTTCTATTGCTACCACTATTACTACTACCACCACTATGACTACTGCTACTCCTATTACTGTTGCTGCTACTACTCTTACTGTTGCTGCTATTACTATTGCTACCACTATTACTACTACCACTACTGTTACCACTACTAATACTGTCTCTGCTGCTATTACAACTACTACTACTGCTACTATTACTACTACCACCACTATTACTACTGCTGCTACTACTATTACTAGTGCTTTCCAACTGTTACTGCTCCTGTTTCAGCCACAATCACTGCTTACAATTATTACTACTATACCTACTACCTTCTAATATTTATTGAGCACTACACAACAGGTGCTATTTAGTACCTTACACATTAGCTTATTTAATTCCTTTTCAAATTGAAGAGGTGGCTATTAATATCTGTTTTCCTTTTCAGAGATGAAGAAAGGAAGCACAGAGAGGTTAGCAAGTTGTCCTGAGTCCTATCGCTGGAGCTTGCTTACCTTTTATATTCATCTCTAGTTTGTAAGTTTCACGAGTTCAGGTGCCTTATTTAAGCTGTTTGTCTTGGTGGATCCAGAATCGAACACGGCGCTCCATATAGATGGTGATTATTATTCAATAAATTGGAGTAAAAACTTAGAAAGCCTTGTGTGACAGTTTTCATCCCTCGGTGACTCATTTGTCTCACTGTCTAAGGCAATAGCACCCTGTCCGCAGGACTGCATGAACGGTTCAGTGAACGGCTGCGTGAACCTGACACAGAGAAGTGCCTGGTTGACGCGGCCATGGTTAGCGAAGTGGAGAGCTGTCTGCGGCGAGACCCCCTTCCGCGTGGAGAGGAGCCGCTCCCCGTGCGGTGACGGGGCGGTGCGGGGGGCGGGCAGTATTCATGGGCGGCCAAAGGGCACGTGTTTGCGGAGTGAGCTCAGCCCCTAATGACATGCTGTTTCTTCTCAGAGACAGTGAAAAATTAGACTGATGTAAAAAAGCGCAAATGACACCTAATCTGGCTATCAGCTTGCTGCGCTGGTGGGTGGGAGAAAAGGAGATTTTTAGAAGTGCGGGGTCTGGTAGTGATTGGACGAGAGGTGAGCTGGTGCACACGGGGTGGGAAATGACCATCCCAGGCTCTTTACTTACCAGCTCAGAGGTCTCTCCATAGCCTTCCAGGGGTGAATGGCCTTGACATGCTAGGTTTTCACTCTGAATGCAGAAGCACTTGGTTGAGCTAGTTGCCTTTGCTCTTCATGAAGTGATGCTTATCTTGAACAATTAGTATGAGGTCATCAGGAAATGTTTCTGGCTCTCAGCTGTGTTCTGCCTTCACAATACGCCTTAAAATTATCCATGTTCCCTCGAATTCGAGTTCTGGGGAGCTGAAGCGTATTTCTCTGCAGTTACCCTTTAGACTCTTGAGCTCAGTCATCAGATCTTGGACTGCTTGCATTGGCGTAGGTGAAGTAGAACATTGTCAGATGCTCATTGGGAAAGGCAGTATTTTTATTTAATAAAAGTATTTTTATTCTTTGCAGGAACAGTGACCTTAAAAGCCTCCTCCAAGTTCTCTCAGCCGGACCCTCCTGCCCAGCCGCCTTCATCCAGCTCTGCTTTGCCAGGAGTTCTGCCAGAGCCTCCTGTCACAGACGCCCCCTGGCTCCCGGCATCTACGGTAAGCCTGCTGACAGGTGGTCCTTGGTCGGGGGCTTTGCCTTTTTTAAAATAATGAAGTTGTGTTTCCTCTCTTCAATCCCTCATGAATCTACTGAACTTTTCAAAATGTCAGAGAAAGAGAGAGAGAGAGAGAGAGACAGTCAATGGTTAACTTTTCTTCATCTCTAACATTCTGATGCATATTACCAGGACCTAAAAGTTTGTCTTCTCTGCATTTATTATTTTAAAAAATTCTATTATATACCTGTTTTCTGCCCTTTACTGGGCCTGATTTCCTTTTCCAAAGATGGATACTAGCCTTTTGATTTCATGGGAGCGCAGGACTCTGGGAGGGAGGGAAGGGGCTGGACCCTCTTGTTACTGCAGTGACGTGCATCCAGTGCTTTCTGGAGGCCGCTGAGCTCTCTTGTTCCCACACAATTTCAAATCCCACCTTGGATGCAAAATTGTGCATAGAAGTGGGAGAACTTAAACTCTTTCCTAATTCTATGTTGTCAGTTAAGTAATAGACTGAACCCACAATAAAGACTCAAAGATCCTCAGTGTTTGTCTGGGATTTGCAAGTTACTGTGTTATTTATTTATTACATTATTTAATGAAACTGTCTTTGCCATGATAATGCTAAGTAACGTAATATCAACACATGAAATTCTGTTTTGACTCTATTTTTACAAAGCAGGTTAATTTTGGGCCCTGAATTAATTGTAAACTTAGCTCTATCCACCTCTATCCTCCTTTGATTCCATTTGACGTGTTGCCCATTTACATCTAATGTGGTCATTGATCTGGTTTAATTTAGGCCAATCATATTATTACTTTTTTTTTTTTTTGCAGAGTGGGATCTCATCTGATTTTTGTTCCTCTGCTACTTTTGTGCCTATCATCTTTTGGATTAATCAAATATGTTTTGTGCACCACTTTAAATTCATTTAAATTTTATCTATTAAAAAATTTTTTAAGTGTTTGCTTTGTGGATTACAATATATATCTTTTATCACTGTCTACTTAGAATTAATATTATTGATAAATGACTTTATTTAAATATAGAAAACTTGCCCGTTTTCGTTAAACTTATATCTAAGTATTTTCTTAGTTTAAGTCTACTGTAAATGAATTTTTAAAAATTTTATTTCCTTTTGTTGTTGTTAGAATGAGAAACAACATTTCTTTTTGTATAGTGACCTCATATCTGTGATCTTATTCATTTTCTCAGTTGTTTTGAAATTTCTTTTTTTACACAGACAATCATAGCAGCTGTGAAAAAGGCAGTTTGATTTCTCTCTTTCCATGTGCTACTTATTTTTTTTGCCTTATTTCACTGGCCAGGAATCCCCAGCACAACTTTTGTGTCAGTGTTATTAATATATAGTATGTTTACAAACATTATTACACTCTTAATTTTTGCTTTAAAGAGTAATATATCTTCTAACTAAATTATAAGAAAAAGGAAACCTATTTACAATCTTTTATATTTATTGAAATATCTGCCAAATCTAGAGCTCTTTATTCCTTCATATAGATTCATGTTACCATTTATCTGGTGTTATTTCCTTCAGGCCTGAAGTACTTCCCTTTAGCATTTTTACAGCTCAGGTCTGTTGGAGAAAAATTTCAGTTTTCTTTTTTATCTAATATATATATATATTTTAAATCCTCATTTTTCAAGGACACTCTCCACTGGGTGTAGATTTCTGGACTGATGTTTTTCTTTTAGCACTTAAAAAATATAGTTTCACTGTCTTCTGGCTTCTATCATTTCTAATGAGAAAGTCAACCATCATTTCTGTCATTTTTCTTGCTGTGTATAAGGTGTTGCTTCTCTCTAGGTGAAAAATCTAGAAGATTTTCTCTTTAACTTTGGATTCTAACAAATTTATGGTTTAGCAAGATTTATGATGGGCATAATTGTCATTTTCTTCTTATTTATCTTGCTCAGGTTTTATTGAGCTTCTTGGATCTATTAGGTGATATTTATCATTACATATCAAAATTTTCAGCCATGTGTCTTTAAATATTTTATTTTCTGCCCCATTCTCTCTCTTCTCATTCTCAGAGTGAATTACACATATGTTAGGCTGCTTGGCCTTTGCCCACAGTTTACTAAGGCTATGCTTATTTTACTTTAACCTATTTCTCTCCCTTCTTCAGACTGTATTATTTATCATTCCTGTTGATCATTTTTTCCTCTGTTGCCTCCAATTTGCTGTTAAACCCACCTATTAACAGTTCATCTCAGATACTGTGCTTTTTACCTTTAGAGTTTCTATTTGGTTCCTCCATTCATTCATTTTCTGTAAGTGTATTTTCCTTTAAGTTCTTAAACATATTGATAATAGCTGCTGTAAAGCTCCTGTCTGCTCATTTCAACGTCTCGGACATCTTGGGTTCAGTTTCTATTGACACCTTTTTATGGTCTTGATTTTGGGTGACATTTTTCTGTTTCTTTCCATACATAGTGATTGTTAAAATTGTAATCTGAATATTAACAGTGACACACTGTAGAGCCTCTGTATTTTTGTTTCGTTGAAGCATGCTGAATCCGTTCCGGTAGGGAGTGAACTTGTCTGAATTCAAACTCCAACCCCTGTCCTTCCCGCATCAGCAGCTACTCAAATTCACACTCAGTTCTTTCTGTTTTTAGCTGCTGCATTTTTGTGGGGTCCCCTGGGAATCCCCCTGCGCATGTGTATTTAGCAGTCCGCCAATGGTTTGGGAGAACTTATGGCAGATTTTTGGCGTTCTCTTCTCAGTGGCTCCCCCTCTTCTAGGATTTCACCCTCACTTTCCAGATGATCAGCCCTGAGCCACAAGTGGACTGGAGAATGCCCTTTTGCAAAAAGGTGCAAATTCATAAATCTCACCACTGCTTTCCTGTGTTTTAAATGCAGAGTCTCCTTTACCGACTGCTTTTGAAATATTTTGTCTAGGTTTCACAATTGTTTTCTGGAGGGTGGTCCAACCAACCTAGTCTCCACTGCTACTGGGAGCTGGACCCTCCTTCTGAGATTGTTTGAAGATGAAGATATTACATATCACACTCTTCATATTACCCTGTTCTACAGGTACAATTGTCATCATCAACATCATCATCAGCAGCAGCAGCAGCATTTACTGTTTGTTTAAACTTGGGGAGGACTGTGTGACATCTCTATATTTAATATGTAAATGAGCTGTAGCAATAATAGCATCACTTACTTGACCTACTGTGGTCAGCTAAGGAAGGCCCTCCAAAGATGTCCATGTCCAAATCCCCAGAACCTGAGAATATGGCCTACGCAGTAAAAGGGACTTCCAACTTCAGTTAAGTTAAGGATCTTGAGGTGGGGAGATTCTGCTGGACTATTTACGTGGTCCCAGTGCAGTTCAAGGGGCCTTATAAGAGGAAGGTAGGAGGATTGGAGTGGAAAGAAGGCCACGTGACAAAGAAGCAGAGGGAAACAGTGAGAAACAGAAGATGCTCTTCCTGACTCTGAAGATGCAGGAAGGGGCCACGAGCCATGGAATGCAGGCAGCCTCTCGAAGCTGGAAAAGGCAAGGACGCAGGTTCCTCCTGGATCCTGCAGAAGGAATGCAGCCGTGCTGACACCTTGACTGTAGCCCAGTGAGACCCATTTTGGGCTTCTGATCTCTAGAATCGGTGTTGCTTTAAGCCACTAAGCTTGTGGTAATTTGTTATGGCAGCTGCTAGCTCTGGCAAAGTAATACACCACCATAATGATTTTATCTGTGGCACTCACAACTTTCATTTCATGAAAAAGAAACAAGCTACATAGACCTACTCATTATACAAATACCTAAAAGAACTCATCAGAGATGGACATTAATGTTGTCATTTTCTGTATATCCATATCAGTTTCTTACTAAAAACTACCACTTTGTGAATTTAGGCTTAATTCAAGGTTAATAAAAAATGAGAATAGTGTTTTGAGAACTACACTGATAGCAAAGGACACTTCTTTAGATACTATGTTGAATGGCCCTCAGGCACCTACCTGTTCTGTACTTGCAAGCAGTATATTTGTAATTTCTTCATAAGGGGTTTTTGATTCAATCTTCTTTATAACACAAGTGGAAGCTTATAAACCAGTTAATATTTCTACCTTACACTGTTTCTCTTGAGTTTCCATTTACCTTATAAACTACTTGTAATAAAACCAGCATTAGTTTTTAATTTTTTTTTTTTAGTGCCTAATTGGCAGAAGAGCTGTCTGCTTTCTACAATTTTGTGTGTCAAGGTGACATTGGGTGACTAGTTTTGGCCAGTGGAAAGTGAGAGTGAGAGGAGTAATATGTCAGCTCCAGGCTAAGGTGGAGTGTCTGCATCTTCCCCATATGTGACCTCAGAAGCCACAGGCTCAGATGGGGTGTTAAAGGCAGAGGGGGCCTGGGTCCCTGCCTATCCCCTCGGAGCAAAGTCTGCCAGGAATGTCTACGCTGGACTTCCCATAGCAAGAGTGACACTGCTAGGTGGTACCTGGTGGGGGGGCTTCAAGGAGCTCCGGTTCTTTATGTCTCAGCCCAGAAAGAATTCAGGGAGAGGCACAGTGATATATAGGAAGTGATTTATTAGAATAGGAAAACTGTGAGGTTTACAAGCAGGTGGACGTGAGGGTGACACGCCCTGAGAACTTAGTGCGCTAGTTTAATAATCAAAGGAAAAGTGGGGAGGGGAGAAGATCATCTTCTTCATCCTTGAGTAGACGTCAAGCTTCCATCGTCAGCTCCTCCTCGATGTCAGCTGGGGGAGTTTTCTTGTCCCTACATGGTCAAGCTGGGACTATCACGGCACAATTTATATTAGCAGAAGGGTGGTAACATATGCTAGAAATGGTAAATCATCTCAGGTTTTAGTATAATGTCACCTTTTCCTTATATTTTTGTTTTCAGTGTGTGCACAGGAGTGTATCCTAGGAATCATTAACTTACTGAGTGCTCTGGGCGGGATGTGGGTCTCATGCCACCATTGTTTTATTGTTTTGGGGCAAGTCTCATGCTTCTGTTGCATGGTTTTGTTGCTAAGCAAGCATGCTTGGTTTTGTGGTTAAGCAAACCTGCTTTCTTGAGTGATCGTTAACTTAAATACTTTTTTCTTTACTTACAATCCCCTAGTGGGATTAACTATTTAATCAAAATATTTGATACTTTGTCCCTTTACTCTGTCCCTACCAAGAGGAAACCTTCATCCTGTTATGCCATTAACACTTTGGGACTGTTGGAGCAGCTTACACATTTACCTGTAGACCACACAATCATCAGATTAGATCAGAAAAGCTGATTTTGGAGAATCCTAATAGTGGCTTGGCTATGAACTGTGGAGGGCCTCCCATAGGCTGGGCACTTGTACATTCTTTATATTCCTGTATCATCCCTACGAGATATGTATTTTGGCAGGAGCCCAAGGCTCAAAGAATGTAATGAATTTACCCAAAGCTGACAACCAGAAGTTGATGGAACTGGGCTCTAAAGCCAGTCCCAATGTCACAGTCATGATCTTTCCCTGCAACACTCTACTTTTAAAGTTGCAGAACCAGGGATTGCTATAATAATTCAGTTCAACCCCCTCTTTTTATGGAGGTACATGGAAAGTAAATAGCAGCAAAGTTGGTTTCTTGAGTTGTTTTTGTTTTGTTTTGTTTTTTTAAACTTTTTATTTATTTTTTTTATTGCTGTGTTGGGTCTTCGTTTCTGTGCGAGGGCTTTCTCTAGTTGTGGCAAGCGGGGGCCACTCTTCATCGCGGTGCGTGGCCCGCTCACTATCGCGGCTTCTCTTGTTGCGGAGCACAGGCTCCAGACGCGCAGGCTCAGTAGTTGCGGCGCACGGGCTTAGTTGCTCCGCGGCGTGTGGGATCTCCCCGGACCAGGGCTCGAACCCGTGTCCCCTGCATTGGCAGGCAGACTCTCAACCACTGCGCCACCAGGGAAGCCCTTTTTTTTTTCTTTATCATGTACACTGGCGCAGTTCTTAGTAGGCCATTTGGCAATGTCTGAGACACTTTTGGTTGTCATAATTGAAGAGGTGTTATTGGCATCTAGTGGGTGGGGGCCAGGGATGCTGCTATACATCCTACAATGCCCAGGACGGCCCCACAACCGAGAATGATCCAGCCCCAAATGTCACTGGAGCTGCAGTTGAGAAACCCTGTTAGGGGGCGTAAAACTGGTACGTGGCAGAGATGGGATTCAAACCCATGGTATCACTGCTGCATAATGTGTCTATCCAAAAAGGCTAATTACCACTGACCGAGAAACTTGAGTTAACTGACCAGTTGGGAACCTAAGGGATATGCAAGGGAATCATTTCAGCACTTTGATCTTTACGAGGCTGTGAGCTCTTGGATCATGGGGACCAAGGCCATGTCCTACTGAGTTTTCATTGTCTAGTATCTAGCACATCACAGAGTAGGTTCCTGCCCAATGTTTATTAAATTAAAACTTAATCATTAAGTAGTTTTCCGTTCCCCTAAAGCTGATACGAATGATAGCCACTTGGTAAATAATTTGAGAAGAATATTTATCAAGTACCTTTTGCTGATTGACAAAATGTGCAGCTCTCCTCCATCCTCCAATGGAACCATGGCTTGAAGATCAATGTTCCTGGGGATTTCTTTGAGGAGAACAGGCCCTACTCCCCTGAAATGCTGAGGTGCATTTCTTCTCGTGCTGCACGTTTACAGCTGCCGCCTCCCTTTCTTCTGAGTCTTGTAATTCTCGGCAGCTGCTTTCAGAAGATATTCAACGCACTAGCGGCTGTTTTTCTGTGCACTGGGTCTTTTTGATTACCTTCCCCGCTGCTCCACAGCAGGGTCTGAGCTGTTATTATGTCTTATTTCCATTTGGTAAGAGTCTCTTGTGCAGAGATGCTTCCTTAATTGGCATTTCTGTGTCGGGGGCTTGGGAAGCCGGCTTACCCCTCCTTCTGCCCTTCATTCACTATGGTCCCCACCAGACCTGTGACTAGCCATCCAACTCCCTTCTCATCAAGAAATCTTCACTCTTCTGTGGTTGGATTTCATTTTTAATTCAGAGCCCTTGGAGTTCACGGCCCTCTGAAAAACAATATTCAAGTCCAGGAGCCCATGTGTTATCTGAGCCGAATCCAAGGTATTTCAGCCCATTAGAAGAATAAATGACTGTGGAAAAGGAGGAGAAAGGTATTATATACAAGAGTTTTCACACCCACCAGCCTAAATGCTGTCTGATTAAGAAAAAAAATTCACAAGCCTGTGGCTCTACACCGATTTGATACAGGAAGTCACTAAGTTAGACAGCCATGACGGTGACCCCACTGCGCTTGGGGCCTGTCTACCCATGGGTCCATTTCTGTGTTGACTCTGAGGAGGACAGGTGAACTCCATCTCCTGGTAAATGATGGAATTTGTAACCCCCTGTGATTTGCTTTAGAATAAACGTCTCGTCCTTAAGATCACTATTACTTTCTAGAAAGCTGCTGTTAGTGCCATCGAATTTTCCCCTCACATACCACACTGCCCCATTTTATGGGTGAATGCTAACTATGCAAAGAAATGCCACATTCCCACAGGTGCACGGGGACTTTTCTTTCATTACACCTCACTTATCTGAGTTTACGCTCTCTAGGCTATGTTTGGAAGCCCTATGAAGACGGAAGGGGAGGTGATGGGTTCCCTTTGGGAGGGTGAACAGAGATGAATGGAAAGTCTTGCCGGGGCCCAAATGTAGTAAGGATATTTCCAGGGGCTGAGAGCTTTTTCCTTTGGGTGTAGGACCTTCACACCACACTCACTCCTCCCCGCCGCCGCTCCCACCCAGCCTCTGCCCACTTGAATACACACCTCCGAACTGGGTCTTAAGGCCTTACTTTGAGGACCACTGGACCATGGGTAGCTTGCTTACCTACATCCCTACCTGCAGAGCCAGCCTGAGTCCTTCCTGCCCAGGGATCTGCTTTGCCAGAACATGGCTGCCACACACAGGCCCCGCTTCATGAGGATGGGGGCAGCAACCTGGAGGCCGGCCCATTTTGAGGGCAACAATTTAAGATTTACATCTAGAGTTTTCATAGATGATATCTATACATGTTTATAGCCATCCATTCTGACTGCGTAATTATATTCATTTCCTGAAAAGCTGGAAGAAGAATATGATGAGACTACACTATAAAGGAATTAGAATAGAGACATGGGGACTATTTACCAACTCAATAAAGATAGAGGCAGTGGCTGCATGCCCGGCTAAGGTATTCCTTTCTGGGGGATGATCTACTGCTGAATGGGCTTGAGTCAGGGTTTCTATGCATGATCCCTGAATGTTGGGGTGGGTGGGGTTGACAGCAGCCTACGCAATAGTGCTGATGAGTGACGAGTATGAGCTAGGAGGATGGCAACGGAGAGGAAGAGGCTGCTGCGAGAGAGACTTGGGAGTTAGAACAGGCAGAGTCTGGGGGAGGAGGATGGACCAAGTCAAAGGTGTGTGTTGGGTTCCACGCCTTGTAACGAAGACTGCTTTGATTGGTTGGTCGACCTCGCTGCAGAGAGTAGACCCTCAATAATATTTGCTGAATCAAAATGGGAAATGTTTCATATGAATACTGCTGCTTTGCTTCTTGGTACTTCTAAAAGACATGTTTTTGAGTTTCTGATTTTTAAACAATTTAACACGTCTTAAAATATTCTTTCTGATGTCCGTCCATCTCCCCAATCATTTGTCAAAGAGGACAGGATGCGTCATGTTCCTTGGGGGGATTTTATAAACTGTTCTCCACCAGATCAGCCGTGCAACGGATTATGGAAGCAAACATCATGCAAAGGACTACAGGCCATGCCTCGAGTTTCACCCAGCAGGATAACTGACACCTAGAGTGACCTTTCTGAGGGGAGCCATCTGAAGTTAGAGATGATTATTGATTTAGTCATTTTTACTGAGATCTAAGGCAGCAGAGTGAGCTTGGACTCGGTAACAGAGCTAATCTTGATTTCCACCTATGTTGATCTCTTTAGTCTGATGCATGTTGCTAAGCCCCTGAAATGCAGGTCCGGGTCAATGTTACTTTCAGCAAACTTCTGTGTGGTACTAGAGCAATGCTGTGTGCCCAACTGACCCAATAAGGATTAGGTAATTGGCTTCATCTCTCAGCGTCTTTCATTTTTGTTTCATTTTCTTTAAGTGATGTGTTGTACTTTGGGGTCTTGGCACGATGCTAGCCCTGGTTTAAACCATCTGAGAAAGTCTGCAGTTACGTTTGCCATCAGTACAGCAGGTGACATCACCAAGGCACTCTGTAAACATCATCTCCACTCTCACTACATGCCGGGAAGGTGGAGCTACTTCTAAATGAGCAAGCTGGGGTTCGGACTGTCCAAAACTGAATGAGAAGTTTGATCTTTCAACAAATTAAATGAGAAGAATGGGGGAGCTGAGGTTTGGCGATAGTGGCGTTCTGCTGCTGATTTATTTGGTCACTAATTATATTTATTTTTGTGTGTCTCTACCCAGAGGCTGCTGTGATAGACACTTTTTAAAAAAAATCCAAATCAAAATAAAATGTGTTATGCCCAAGGCATTTTTTGTTTTGATTTTTTAATTTGCATATACAATTTAGGAGAAATTTTATCCATATGTTTTAGATTCACTTAACTGAAATCATGAGAGTGTTTTTTGTGAGTTCTATTTGATTATCCTTAAAACCTGTCATGAGTTTATTTATAAAACCCCGCTTTTTTCTTTCTGTAAATAGTGTCACTATTTTCCAAAAGCAAATGTACTCCATCCTGAGAGTTGCGGGTTTTTGCGGGAATTCGCAGAGCCCTGCATTCTGATTAGAAATAAATTTCGTCCTACCTGGTGAGCTCACCCGTGGTCAGGCAGGTTGCTTCACCCAGCTGCACCGACACTTCATCAGCCCCAGGCCCCAGATCTGCGGAGCAGGTAACCCCACTACTGAGACATAGTTCATAACCTCTGTTTCAAACATTCAGCTCCCAGATTGGCTTACTTTTCCTCCTGCTAAAGGAAACTATTTGTGCTTTCTTCTGCCTCTTTTTCCCTCCCTTTCACTTGATTCCCTTTTTATTTTCCTCCCCTGCAGAAAGTCACTCTGGCAAGGATACCCCCAGGTCTGATGGTGGGACGTGTAAAAGCCACCAGGAGCCACAGAGCATGAGGGATGGCTGTGCACGGGTGCAGCTGGTACCAAGTGTGCAATATTTAAACGAAGGCTATCTGTTAATAAGTCTATGGTGCAGAAGACTCCTTTTGCTCAACTTTTAAGAATGGGTCTCTTTCGTGTCTGCAAGATGAAAACAAACACATAGCCCTTACCTAAACGGGTACAGTCCCCCTTTCCGAATTGGAGTGTAACCTGGTGGATGTCGTGAAGTTTAGTGGTGTGCTTCCAGAGCAGGGATGGGCTTCTGGGAACGCATCCCAAGGGGGTAATCTCAATTCCTCCAGTTCACCAGCCATCTGAGCCCTGGGCTGGTTAAGAGCTAGTCTTCGAAGCCAGTCTGCGGATAAAATCACAGCTCCAGCCCAGGTGAGGTGTGCACCCTAGGAAAGCTCCTTACTGAAGTGCTGCCTCAGTCTCCTCACCTGTAAGATGGGGATGAAAACAATGGCGACCGCTCAGGGAATACATGAGAGCCTGCAGAACACGTAGCACAGAGATGGCACATAACAAGTGCTCAATAAATGTTAGATGTGCCTCTTGGTCATTGCTTTCAGCTTCTGTTTTCTTATCTGGAGAATATGGATAATAATAGTTTTTACCTAGTAAGATTATTGTGGAGATTAAATAAGACTATATAAGATTATGGAAAGCATGGTATAGTAAATACAGCTAATGTTGTTATCTATTACATTTGGGCAAACACTTATGAACAAAGTACTTATTGCTGTATATTTCTGTTGGCAAAAAAATTAAAAATCTAGAGAAATTTGACCATTTTATTTGGTGATATTTGGAAGGTGAAATTATGTTTACAGTGATTTTTTAATAACACTGGGAAAAGCTATTGTAAAAATATTAAATTTAAAAGAGATAAATCTTAAGGTATCATCTGAAAAAACCTGTACATAGGGGACAAAAATCTAGAAAAATATACCAATATATTTATTAGCGCTTGCCTTTACATGGTAGAACTGAGAATGTATTTTTCATTCTTATTATTTTTGTACTTTTAAATACATTTTTTACAGTGAGAAAATATTACTTTTAGAAACTGGGGATGGGTCCATCCTTTTACAAAAGATCTTTAAATATTTTTTAGGTCTGGGCTTTATAAAATATTTTCCTTCTCTATGGATCATTCAATGGCACTGCAGTCATTGGAAAAACTGGGCCGTGATAAGTAATTTTATGATGACAGTCTAATATCAATTCAAGTAGTAAATGAGAGTATAAATGAGAGTATTATCCACCCTTGTATCAGGCCCCTTGTCCACGCACACCATGATGAAAATTTAATAATTTATTAAGCACAGAGACCGACACATACACATTCAATAAATATTTATTAAATAAATGAATAATTGAATTAAAAATGAGCTCAGTCATTGAAAGAAGGTTTAATCC
The DNA here is from genome assembly GCF_949987535.1 of Balaenoptera acutorostrata. NCBI lineage: Eukaryota > Metazoa > Chordata > Mammalia > Artiodactyla > Balaenopteridae > Balaenoptera > Balaenoptera acutorostrata. The sequence continues at coordinate 91,931,255 of NC_080075.1, read as the reverse complement.
CTATAATGTTATCTGAGATTGTAAGAGGAAACATGCCAAGTCAGCTGTTTTAGCACAAAGAGTATTGGATCAGAACCCAGGCATCTGTTGAAATAATGTGCCTCGATGCTTTGCTTCCTCACTGGATGGTGACTTGTTTGCACTGAATGTTTTATTATGACTTTTCTATCTCTGTGATTCTAAGTGATAGGAGTAAATGATGATGATGATTTGTGCTAATTTAATGTGAGTACACAGGCAGTTAGTATGGCTGACGCGGAGTCTCCCTGTTTTCCGGTGCAGCCAGAATGAAGACCAGATCCTTCCCCAGAGCTGAATGGCTGGCGGGGCTGGCAGGTGCTTCGCCGTCCTCACCTCCTGCTGTTTGCCTCTCCGACGCTGTGGCTGTACGTCCCGGGCTGACAGCGGCTCTCAGACAGCGTCCCCCTCCCTCCTGCTGGAAGATGTTGTCACATCGTGTTGCTCTGCATCCTGCCTTCCCTCCGTTCCCCCACCTCATCCCACTCTCTCTTCCCCCTCTGCTCCGTTTGGGACCCCCTCACCAGTCAGAACTCAGCTCAGGTGTTACCTTCTCAGGGATGGCATGCCTGCTTCCTTTCTTACACACTCTTAGGGAACGGGGTTCCCTTTCTTTTGCAATGTTCATCTTATTTTGTAATTATGTCTCCACAAGCATGTTTGTTTGATTACTGCCTGTGTCTCCCACCGTTGTCTGTTTCCTTCACGGGAACAAATGTAACTGTATATTGTTGGCGCTTTGAAAATTGCAGATCCTCACCTCCTGTTTGTTGAATAAGTGATAATTGCTGATAAATTAATTCAAGAATGAATATATAGGGCTTCCCTGGTGGCGCAGTGGTTGAGAATCCACCTGCCAATGCAGGGCGCACGGGTTCGAGCCCTGGTCCGGGAAGATCCCACGTGCCGCGGAGCAACTAAGCCCGTGTGCCACAACTACTGAGCCTGCGCTCTAGAGCCTGCGAGCCACAACTACTGAAGCCCGTGTGCCTAGAGCCCGTGCTCCACAACAAGAGAAGCCACTGCAATGAGAAGCCTGCGCACCGCAACGAAGCGTAGCCCCTGCTCGCCACAACTAGAGAAAGCCTGCGCGCAGCAACAAAGACCCAATGCAGCCAAAAATAAATGAATAAATAATTAAAAAAAAAAAGAATGAACATATATTTTTTTCATCTACAGAAGAAAAAAAGAGTATGAAGTTTGTATGATAGTTAAAGCTTTCCTTACACTGAGTTCTCACTCCGCGGGATACATAAGTAGTGCAGGCATCATAATCCACGTGTCAAAGTTGGATGAAGAAGCCAAGGTCTGGTTCAGGGCAGTGACAGAGCTCATCCTAGGGCCCAGAGCTGGACCGAGATGAAGAAGCCAAGGTCAGGTGCAGGGCCCAGAGCTGGACTGCACATTGTCTCCATCTTGGTGGAGGAAATGCTCGCCCTTACACTTGCTCCCCTCAGAGAAGAGGGCAGGGTGGGGTCAGGGCAGTCCAGCTGGTCTGGGGACCTTGTACACAAGAAGCCATGCAGATGAGGGCAGCTCTGTTTTATTTTCTTTCTCTGCATGTGCCTCAAGCAGTCAGCTCTTTGGCCATCTCTTACTTTTGGTCTCTTCCTTCCAGGAGACCAGCTGAAAGTTAAAGATGAAGGCTTGGACCTCTGACGTAGGGGAGACACCCCCAGACTCCCAGTCACTCCATGGGCTCCATCCAGCGAACCAGAACCCTACACTAGGCTCTCTTTCAAAAATCCCACCCATAATAATGTAGTAATTCGCCTTCCATTGTCACTGTCTTTCATGATACTTCTTTCTCTTGGAATCTTAGGTAGAAATAGTTGTCATCATAAGGCAAGACTTGCATGTTGCTGTGGCTTAAGGCAAATATCTTTTCCAGGCTGTGATAAGGGTGCTCCATTTTATGGTCCTTCCCAGCACTCAGACCTTTCACATTAATAATCACCTCCAATTACAGAGGGCTTTACAGTTTCCTCGGGACTTTCCCACGTCTCATTGGCTCCTCAGAGGTCTGCAAGGGTAGGTCTTATGTTTGGGTTTGGGTTTTCTGGGTTGTATCTGTAGCTCCTGGCAGAGTGACTGACACATAGTGGGTATTGAATGGATGAATATTTAACTAACTCAGTGAAGGGACAGACAACCCTTTGCAATGGGCACTGTGGTGTTTTTTATGCCTGATTTACAGCTGGGGAAACAAAAGATTTAAAGTATTTCATGACTTTCTAGAAGATACATTCCAGGTAATGGAAAGACTCCTGGTTGCTAGTTCAATGTTATTTATTCAAGTGTATTATTAGGAGATATTCATACATGAGTAATTTTTCTTGTAATGATTTATACTCATTTTAAAAGACTCTATTGAGGTGTAATTTACATACTGCTATTTTACACTTTGTGAGTGTAAAAATCATTCAGTGATTTTTACTGAATTTAGTTGCACAATCATCACCACCATCCAGTGTTGGAACATTTCCTTCAGACAACAAAGGTGCCTCCATCCTGTTCTCATCCATCCTGGCTCCTGGTCCCAGGTGGTCCTCCCTCCTTGATCTTCTATTTTTCTCTACAGATTTCCTTTTTTCTTTTTAAGAAATTATATGAATTGAATTGTACACCATGTAGTACTTTGCGTCTGGTTTCTTTCACAGAGCAGAATGTATTTAAGCTCATCCATCTTGTTTTTGCCCATTACTTTTAATTGTTGAACAGCTTTCATTGATGTGCTGCGTTTTGTTCATCATCCACAAGTTGATGGGTATTTGGTTTGATTCCAGGTTTGGGCTGTATGGACATGCTTCTATGAACAATTGCATACGTGACATTCTGTGGACAGGTTTTCATTTCTCTTGGGTGAGTACCTAGGAGTGAATTGTTGTCTTATGATAAATTTATGTGTTTTTTTTTTGGTTAAGAAATCGGTGAATTGTTTTCCAGAGTAGCTGTACTAGTTTTCACTGGATATGTAGACTTCTTGCTTCACATTCTTCTTTGAGCACTTTGAACACGTCATTCCATGGCCTTCTTGCCTCCATTGTTTCAGTTGAACAATCAGTCATTAACTGTATCAATATTTCTGTGTATGTGACGAGCGGTTTTTCTATTTATGCTTTCACGATTTTCTCCTTGTTTTGGCTCTCCATATTTTGACTCTGATGCATGTAGGTGTGGATCTCTATGTTTTTCTACATAGATTTCAATGAACCACTTGGATCTGTAGATTAGTGTTTTTCACCAAATCTGGGAAGATTTCAGCCATTACTTCATTATTTTTCTTCCCCTTTATCATTCTTTACTCCTTCTGGAACTCCTGTTACATGTACTGGTTTCCTTGATGTCCTATAGGTATCTTTCTTCAATTAATGTTTCCTCATTTCTTTTCAATCTTTTACTTGGATTGGATTATTTCTATTCATTCTTACTCACTTTCACTGATTCTTTCTTTTACCATCTCAAATCCATTACCTGTTGAGCCCACCCCAAATTTTTCATTTCAGTTATTGTACTTTATGACTTCAAACTTTCCATTGCTTATTTTTTGTAGTTACTGTATTTTTATTGAGAGTCCCTATTCGTGGAGCAATTTTCACCACATTTTAATTTAATTCTTTAAATAGAGTTTCCATAATTTAAGTATTTTTAGTTGCTCTGAAATTTTTATCCTCTAAATTCAGCCTCTGGACCCACTCCCTGTCAGTTTCTACTGACTGCTTCCCCCTCTTTCCCTGAATATGGGCCACACCTTCCTGTGTTTGCAAGCCTCATAATTTTTTATTGACAACTGGACATTTTAGGTAATGAATTGTTGCGACTCTGAATTTTTTCCCTGAGGGTTATTGTTGTTGCTTCTATTTTTTGTTTTATTTGTAATAACTGGATTGGACTCAATCTCCAGTATCTGTCTCCCCTATGATGTGGAGCTGGTGAGCTCTTTGCTCATTTTGTTTTTAATTCTTATCTATATTTTTTGGTGTGGATTCCTAGAGGTCACTCCTGAGTCTGCATAGTTTATTTTTCAACTGGTGATTGTTTAAAGTTTGTGCTAAAACTTTTTTATGCCAATAAGGTTTCTTCTCTCTGCTGATGGATCTGCGTGTAGGGTGAGGAGCTCATTTAATGCTCAGGCAATTTCAAAGTATCCTAGGCTTTTTCCCTCTGCCGTGTCCTCCCTTCACGGTCCTGGAAGCACCACTGCAGTCACTGAGCTGGCAGGAAGGGTGCAAGCAGCCCCAGGAAGGACCATTGCAGGCTCCCACTGCTGCGTACAAAGTTCAATAGCTTTTCATGAGTAAACACTCCTCCATTCATTGTTTGCTTTTGGTTAGTATTTACAACCCTTAGAATGGTTGTTTTGATATTTTTGTCCAGTTTAATATCCATTTTGGGGGATATTTTTGTTGGCCTCTTCACTTTGACAAAACTTAAAATCCATCCCCCAATTTTATCTATTTTTTATAAAGTATATTAGTAGAGATATTATAGTTAGGAAAAACTCAAAGTGAAAAAGTTACTATGGAGGAAAGAAAAGAATGATGTAAGAATGTTGCAGTGCATTTATCTGGTATCTTATAATTCTCTCTTTAACTTCACTCTATATAATTTTTCTTTTTACAGAGGGAACACTCTTATGTAGATACTTCTTTCCTTCTGAGTGCCATGAGTCCAAGAACAGATAGGAGCTCCTTACATTCCATCAGCATCAATCAATCCTATCCTCCCTCAGCCATGAAAAAGAAATCACCAGGAATTTGTGACAAAATAATCTTTATTATACTTTCTGCACCAATCTCATTTGAATTCTGATTGCAGAGCTGAAGGTACAATGTCTTTTCCTTCAGATTTAACTCTAATTTACACAGCTGTGTCGAGAGGCTTACAAGCAAATCATCTCCAAGTGTTTAGAAGACGTATCGGGCTGAGCATTCTAAGATGCAGTTTTCCCTTTCTCTCTTTTCCCCCTTCCTCTCTCAGCCAATGATAGGTGTTCACTTTGCTGAACCACAGGGAGAAGGGTGCCAGGTGGGACCACAGACATACACACAGAGTGAATGACATTTCACAAGTGAAGTGGGCTCATTAAACAGCATCTCTACAACATGCATCTTCTGTGGTCATCTGATTTTCTGATGAAAGGGAGGTCACTGAAATTGGCCTGATCCATCTTTCAACTCCTTGTCAGAATCCATCGGGGGGACCCAATTTTCTGGTTCAGCAGGGACCGTATGTGCAACGCCGACACTGTGGTGGCCCTGGACAAAGAACAGCCATGACGGACTTGTGGGTGGTTATAATGGCGTCAGTTAAAGCCAACAGAGGCAGCTGGGCTGCTCGCAAGAAATGGCAGCTCAGCCAAGTTTTGGCCAGTGGATCTCACTTGCTTTTTTTTTTTTTTTAATCTTTTTATTTTATATTGAAGTATAACCAATTAACAATGTTGTGATAGTTTCAGGTGCATAGCAAAGTGACTCAGCCATACATATATTCAATGCATGTATCCATTCTCCCCCAAACGCCCCTCCAATCCGGGCTGCTGCATAACATTGAGCAGAGTTCCCTGTGCTATTGCTTTTAATTGACAGTGATTATGTGGAGATCTCATGTAGGTGCCCGATAGGCAAAGGGAAGTTTGTGCCGACGGCTGAGGTTTGTACGATCCGAACTGTGCTGGCATTTGCTCCTGGGAGAAATCGTAGACCTGAATGCGTGTTCTAATGAAATTAACATTGGTCCTTCCTTCCTTCCTTCCATCATTTGCTTTTCATTATGAACAATTTAGCTTTTGAAGATCTCAGTTGCAGATTGTCTTTTGTAAGTATTTTATTATTGCAATTGGGTGACATTTGTATTCCCTTGTTGAGAAAAATTGAGGGAAAAGCAGCTCCTTTCTCCTATACAAATCTTTGTCTGTAGCATAGTGCATTAAAAATAAAAAGAGAAGAAAAAGAAAAGAACCATGGCAAGCAGAGCTAGGGATTTGTCTAACCCACAAGAACTGGAACAAGTGTTTGCCAATTACTTAAATGTATGTTTCAGCTATATAAAATATTGAGCAATGGAAAAAAAAGAGCCTTTATTTCAAATTGCTTTTATTTCATTCTTTATTTTTTCCCCCACATTTAAAAAGTCTTTTTTTTAATTTGTAGGAAAACCATTGATTTTAGCATGTTTAATAAAGAAAACAGCCTGAGAATGATGCATTCATGAAGGTTTAGCTAATTAAGCAGGACTGAGAAATCACAGTTGGTGGGGAAAGAAAGGACTTAATGGATAAACTACTCATGCATGTGTGAGAGCATTTTAGTAAAGTCAGGGATGCAGGTACTGTCGTATAAACTACAAGACAGCAGGAAATTCATTTTGAGTGTGCATGGATTTAAATAGGTAAACTTTATTTCCTTTGGCACGCAGTAGGGCTCAAGGCACTTTACAAATTGTACCTTGTTAATCTTTGCAAAACTCCAGGGAGACAGGGAGTTGGTAAATACCATTGTCTCTCCTTCCGACAGTGAGAGGACCACAAGTGGGGAGAGATGAAAAGACTTGCCCAAGGTCATACAGCAAGTTAATTAGAGAGTTTGAAAGAAAATGTGTGTCCCAGTCCAGTTTTCTTTCTATTAGACCCTGCTTCTCTGTCTCTACCCCTGGGTGTCTCAGCCTTTAACTGTGTTCCCAGCACTTGCTACTCATCAGTGACTTTGGGAGACTTTTCTTTCCAGGAGGCTTAGAGATCGCATTGGCATGGGAAGCAGTTAGGGTTCTTATTACTTCTGAAGCCACCTGGCCTCCAAGCAGGTGCACAGAGAGTTATTTGGAAGACGGATGGAAATACCTCAGTTTGCATTGCTTTTCAGAGGTGCCAGTGGAGCAAATGCTTCTGTCCAAACGAGGGGCGTAGCTGACAGTGGACAGGAGCCTGAAGATAGCAGTCACTGGGTTTGAAGAGAGTGTCTAGGTCGTTGATTATCTCTGGGTATCCTGGGGACCCAAGGAGCATTTATTCATTACTCTGCTTTCAGCCTATTTCTCAGTGGGTACCAGAGCCCTTTCGATTGAAGCTAAGATGTAAGTAAAGGTAACGACGCAGGCACAGCGCCTGACTTTTCGTCCTCGCAAACCACCTCCTCGTTTGAATTTCTGTGAATGGTACCTTCACAGAAATTGTCTCACAGTCACCCAGGCTTGAAACCACAGCGAGCATCCTGGGCGCTTTCTCCTGCTTCCTTTCCACGTGCAGTGATGAAGGCCTATAAATCCTGCGTCTATGATGTTTTCCGTGGCGTTTTCCCTGGTCTCCTCTGAGGCACCACCATAGCCCAGGCTGTCCTGCCTCGTGTCCGGCTGCTCGGGCCCTGCTCACCCCAGCACGTCCTGCTCGGCCCCGACAGACCGTGTGGAAGCACACAACCCACTCAGAAACCGTGCGCGCCTCCCTCCCATGACGACTCTACAGCAACACGTCTAGAACTGAACACGTGCAAGCCCACACTCCTGGTTTACCACCCGGAGAGCAGAATACCATCTTCTGTCCATTGTTAGAAATATTTACCCACAGACCTGCAGTGAGGGAAACCTTTGTATCCCCGCTGTTCTAGCAGTTGATGGGAGCTTGTATCGTATAGCTTCCATTTTCTTGTCTAGATTCACGCTCCACCAACTTTTCCTCTCCTCTGTGTCCCGAGAGTGTGACCCATATATTCTGCATCATCCTACACTCTAGCTGTTTGATTTCCAGTTAGGTTCAAGCCGTAGGAGCTCCTGATGGGAGATCAGAGACCAGGAGGTGAGTGAAGTAGGATAACGTATTCCCCTGGTTCTATTTCTGCTGGTTTGTTGCCACTCCCGTCAGGCTGCCCTCTCGTACAGCCACCTTCTCTGGGTCCTTCACACTTGGAGATAGTCATCGCTTCCTTCTGTTGCTTGCCCTGAGAAACTGCATTACTTCTTATTCATTTGACTAACCCTTGCATTTACCTGTGAAATTGTCCCTGTATTAAACTCTCCTCAAATTACTCTGCCTGAATGTGTCATGGATTGCCCAGTGGGGACTTGAGAACTCTAAATATTTCTTGAACTAAATAAGTAGTTCCCTTTGACTGCACAGTTGTCACATTACATTCTGAGAAACATATGGCCAATTCTCAATGTCACTTGAAAACCTGTGACCCATTATAAGAAGAGTAACCAGCATGTAGAAAAGTCTCAAAATTAAGTCTTGCAAAGAATGTTTATAAAAACTGGAAATATCTATTTTGCAACAAAGAAGACTAAGGAAGGGAATGCTGACTTCAACTATTTGACGGAATGTCATGTAGGAGTGGGATCCAGATGCATGGCTTTGGAGTGCAGAAGTGAGGTGAATGAGTGAAAGCTACAGGGAATAAAAGCTGGCTCAATGTGGGGTTGTTTCCACTCATCTAGAGTTGGCTGAAAATGGACTCCCAGTCCAGTCCATCAGGGAACTCTGTGAAGATAATCAAGCAGAGGTTGAAGAACTTGATGTTGAGGTGTTAATGGGTGCAGGAGGTGGTGATGAATTTTGGTTAATGCCATGGGTTAAATGAAAGTAGTTGCTCCTATTAAAAATAAAAGGTTTTGCAGTCTTGGAACTTAGGTATTTAACTACAGAGACCAGGGACAACTTGTTATCTATCTATCTCGTCTGTTATCTATCATTCATCCATATCTATCTATCTATCTATCTATCTATTATCTATCTATATCCACCTATCTATCAATTATCTATTATCTATCATCTATCTCTATCAATTATCTATTATCTATCTATCAACTTATCTATCTATATCTATTATCTATCTATCAATTATCTATCAATTTATCTATCATCTATCAATTATCTCTCTCTCTCTCTCTATGTATCTATCTGTCATTTATGTATCTATCTCTCTTATCTTCTATCTCTCTATCAATTATCTGCCTATTATCTCTCTCTCTCTCTCTATCATGTACTCATCTATCCATCTAGTCACCTGAATATGAGACTTTAAGGAATGCTGGACTTTATGGTAAACTGAAGTGCATTTCCTACCTCAATGCGTTTAAATATTAACAATTAGAAGCACTGTTTCAGCAAATCAGTTATCACACCATCTTCCTTAGGCCAACTTTCTGTGACCCTAGTTCTAGTTCTAGACCCATCTGTTCAATTTCTTCCTTGACTTGTCCTTATCTGTAAGTGAAGGAGCAAAAGGTGGACCTGGGGTTTAGACTTAGATTTCTAAGGAATCTTTATATCTCAAAGTTCATTTGCTTTTGTATAGTGTATGTATATGTGTGTAGGGTACTTCATTTTAATGTTTGACATTTTATATACATTAATTCCAGTACACGGGATTGTAATAACTGTCTCAAAATGAAACTCTCTCCCGCCATTTTATGATTTATTAACGACACAAGAAAGAGAACGATCCTTTAAAACATAAATTAAGTCGCATCTCTGTTTGGGACCCTACCATGGTTTCGAATCTCACTCTGAGTGAAACCCAAAGCCCTTCTCATGGGCTGTGAGGCCCTATAAGATATGCCCCCAGTTCCCACCTTGACTTCATTGACACCATCCTTCTTACCCATCAACTCTGACCACACTGGTCTCCTTGATCCTCAAACAGGCCAAGCACGGAGGACCCCAGACTCTTTCCTCTACCTGCAACCCTCTTTCCTAGGAATTCTTTAGGGTCACCCTAGTGTCATCATATCTGAGGGGGCTTTTCCAGACAAGAAGGGAAGGAAGTAAAAGGCAGATGCAAGAGTATATAGCTTTTTCATGGAACTTTCCCAGAGTTGCACTTCTGCGTGCATCTCAGCTTTGGTTGTAAGAGCAGCATGTAAATGGCATCTTATAGTTGGGCAGATTACACACCAAGTGCCACTGGGGCTCTTTGGAATGGACAGGAGAGGCTGTGAACAAGCAGCCAGCATTCTCCGCCACAGGTGTGTTCAGGTCAATGCATCCCCATATGTGGCTTGAAAAATATTTCCAATCTGTGTATAAATGTTCATTTTGTTCTCGTTAGCAAGTCCTATTTTCCGGGAGATTCTCAAACTTGTTCATGACACGAAATGTGCTATTACACAGGGCCTTAGAGTTATATGTGCTGCTCACCAAAGTATTCTGGATCTGATTTGCTGTAAAGTCCTCTTGGCAGAGGGAGGTCATGCATCCACGAAGTTTCCATCCATTGACTCATATATAGGTTCTGTTATCAAGAGGACAGCACTAATACTGGAGCACATATTAGGGACGTGAATACATACACAGAACAGCGCACAAAGAGCCGGAGGGAGTGAGGCAAGGTGGATGCTCTCATGGGTGGGCTTGTGGTCTCCCAGTCTTCCCTTTTATTGGCCATGCTGCTCCCAGGCCCCCGCAGGCTTGGCTGTGGTTGTAACGACAGCTTTCGGTTTATGGAATTTCATCGCGCATATCATGCAGGATCCTGGCATCCAGCAGGAGTGCATTGAGAGGTCACGAATGGGCCTGAGGTCTTCAAATCTATGAAAAGTCCCCAGAAAAAGGGGAAATGTATAGCATTTTATAATGGTTGGGGAAATTAAATGTTAAGTGCCCAGGACAGTACTGCCTATTAGACCTTAATGAACGCCAATTTCTTTCCTGTTTTTCGTTTTGCATATCCTGCCTTCCTGATAACTTTCCTCTTTTGCTCTGGATTTTGCATTTTTTTCATCAGGAGCTAAATTCTTTCATCTTTAATCAGTAGATTTTGAGGAGTACGCAGATATAACGTGTTTCAACCAATTCTATATTTTATAGAAAAAAGCCAGCATATTTACTAGCTTCATTTAAAAATATGAATGCTGTAGGGTCACTTTTCTTATGAATAATTATCTTCCTTTTCTAGTTTTTTTTTTAAATACTGCTAATTTTCAAGGATAAGTAGCATGAAGAAGCTTGAACCGTGCTAAATAATACAACAGTCCATTGCATAACAACAATGGCAATTCTGTTGTTAATAATATTTTTTGTAGAGTGCTTTGGGCCTGTAAAATGCTGTCCTTTCCCTTTTCTTAATCACTTTTCATGTATTCCTGAGAGATAAAAATGCTTGATTTTATATTTCCTTCCACTGAGGAGAAATGAAAAAATCAGAGTGTTTATGGAACGGCCCCAGGTCACATGACTAATTTGTCACAGAGTATTAGAGAAGCACATTTTATTGCCAACAAATATTTTTTCCTTATGAAAAAAGAAACGGCAGTGTTCTCAGCGTGGAACTTGATATATAAGATGTGCTCAGTAATTAAATTTTTCCCCCTCAGTGGATAGTAGTTTTAATTTTTTATTCATGACTAGCATGAGTTTGGGTTTGGTGTTTTTTTTTTTTTTTTTGGTAATTCTTTATATTCAATCTGGAAAGAAAATCTCACAATCCGTATTAATAATACGGTGTTCTCAATCCTGGCTGAATATTAGAAACACCTGAGGAGTTTAAAAAACCATCTGGTCGGCCAAGGGTTCTGGGCATCGGTAAATTTTAAATGCTTTGTGGATAATTCTCACGAGCAGCTAGAGGTGAGAATCTCTGGATGAAAGAATAACTGAAATGCAACGTTTAAATAGGTTTCTCCCACTCGAATATCCTCTAATTCAGAAAGTCCACTTAAGGTCTCTCTTTGTACTTCTAGGATGGCATGTGAGGGGTGTGTGTGTGTGTGTGTGTGTGTGTGTGTGTGTGTGTGTGTGTTTCCCCAGTAAAGAAGACTTTTCCAAGTGGAAGCTTGTGCTGTATTTGTCACGATTAAGAAAATGGTCTTTATTTGGCGTTTTGAGTTTGCTTCTCCACCTACTGTGGATAAATTGCTCTAATTCCTCAGTCAATGCCTTCATTTGGTGGATAGTAATACTTATTTCTCAAGGTTGATCTGAGCATGAAAAGACATTTATTATGGTTGAATTGTGTCTGCCATAAAAGGTTGAAGTCGTAACCCCCAGTACCTCAAAAAGTGACCTTATTTGGAGACAGGGTCTTTAAAGAGGTAAGCAAGTTAAAATGAGAATCATTAGGATGGGCCCTGAATCCAATGATTGGTGTCCTTATAAAAAGAAGAAATTTGGAAACAGAGACAGACTTGCACAGAGAGAAGACAATGTGAACACACAGGGAGAAGACTACCATCTATAAGCCAAGGAGAGAGGCCTGAAAGACCCTCCCTTATAGCCCTCAGAAAGAACCAAACCTGAGACACCTTGATCTGGACTTCCAGCCTTCAGAACTGGGAGAGAATAAATTTCTGTTGTTTAAGTCACCCAGGCTGTGGAACTTTGTTATGGCAGCCCTGGCCCACTAATACAACATTATATAACAGCTTAACACTGCCCAGTGAATTATATAAACTCAGTAAAAAAAAAGCTACAATGAAGGAGATAAAAATACAGAAAATATTACCAATGCTGTTAAAAACAAATAATGGATTAGTTAAGAAAGTCATGATCTATGAGACTTCATTAAAAAAAGATACACAATAAACATTTTACTGTATTTTAAATCATATTAAAATATAATACATTAGCCAATTCCTTGATGTAGAGCCAAAGCCAACTTTCTTGAGTATGGATCTGATAATAGACCATTTTGACTCTTCTCTTTTTAACTACACTCATATGCATTGTCTCTAATGTTCAGTGACTTTCTTTTAAAGTGGAATGAGACATTACAGAGTTTGGGGGAGAAATCTGTTTTTTCTTTGGATCTCTCAATTTATAGAGATTTATTTTTTCACTTTCTTTTTCAAATTGAGACTTCACAAAACATTCACTAAATCCTTCATATAAATCACTCCTTGTGGCCCTAGTTCTTTGGTTTGGGTCCTACTTTTATCGATTACATGATGAGAATGAAAAATACAACCACACAAGAGGTTGAGAAATAAACAACTGATTTCCAATAGACTGGAGCTGTCTTGGGGGGAGTTGGTGAAGGAGACATGGGGAGGGATGGAGAGCGGGGGACCAGTGGGTAGGTCAGTGGGAGGTGAGTGGGAGCACTCCTTTGTTATTACTAGGTTATCAGGGTAAACTGGATTATTTAGGTATTTAACTAGTAGTGGTATTGATTTAGCCACTGCATTTATTTCTGGCATTAACTATTCTCTTTATGTGGCTATTTTATCTGTTGGGTTTTCAAAAAACACTTCCCTTGTGAATGTGTTCTCTAGAAATGCATCACATATGTGAATCTTCATTATATCTGATTTCAGTTCATGCTGGAGTTTTGCTTTTACTTTGTCTTTTTGTGCAGAAACCACTGTTATTCCCCATTAACTTTCACCATTTTCAGTGGATTTGAAACTGAAAAATGTCTCTCTTCTATCATTTGTTGTGTGTATAAATTATGCTGTCCAGATGCTTTCAGTTATGCTAATCTTTCTTCTGAAGAGTTTAGCCAACCCATGTATTAATTATGTGTGTATACACATATGCATATATACATGTGTGTATGCATGTGTGAGTATGCACATTAAAATTAGAAACAGTATTGCAAAGATATCTAACACATAATAGACATTAGATAAATCATTTATTTGTTGTTGAAATTAGTGTCTCTTTGGTTGAGGCAAAAAGGTTATAGCTATCTTAGCTACAATTCATTTACAACATTTAAAAATATCCTGCTTTTCATTTCTCTCTCTGTATTTTAAAGTTATTATTTTAATTCCCTCTAAAATAGAATATATATGAAACAAAAATTTGGTGAGAATGTCATTAAAAATATATTATATATCATTTAATTTGGAAAAATGCACATAATTGTACATAAGCCATTCTATTGAGAAACATGCTGTAGCTTTCAACCTTCATGTCTTATGTTGAATATACTAATTAGATTATGAAGTTTTATAGGAGGTCACACACTTTTTATTAAGGCTATTTTTATATACTCATGTTTGCATATATGTGTATGTATATGTATATGTACATATATGAACACATATACAGGCATATATGTATATATATGTTTATTACTTTATAAGTATATATGCCTATATATAATTTTATTCTAATATACATATGTGTGTATACAGCTCTCTCTTTATACGAATGTATTCCCATAAACATACATGTGTGTACATATAGGTATGTATTAATAAATAGCACAAATGATGTAATTCCAGTAATACTTTCCATTGGATTATACCTGTAATAAAGAAAAAAATGTGTGCTTGCCTTGTAAATGACTGTTTTACCAAATTTTACGCTTATCTAGTTTTCAGTTTTAGCTACTCTTTGTTTTTTGGAGCTAGAGCTTGTAAGTTACATATTTTTTCTCACATTCTAATATTTATTTCCCCTATTCTTACCACATTAAGAAGAATATCCACATAAGTTAGAGAAGTATGGAGTCCTGGAAAGATTGTTTACCTTGGAGAATGTGATTAATCATGTGTGCCAACAAGGTTTGAATACAACTTTGGTTTAAGTTTAGATTTGAATTTATATTAAGATTACAGAATGAAAAAAAAGAAATGATTACAGAATGAAACAACCACAACTTAAGCTTCATGTAAATTCTCACTTTAGGAATTGTACCAAATGCTGTAGTTACTACTGTTTTATCCATTTGAGTTTACCCCCTTTTTGATTTAGCTTATATTAATATTTTACAGTATTATCTTCTACTTTTTAAATGGCTTATTAATATAATTCTACATAATTAGTGTTCCATATTAAACAAAGTGATTTATAAATTTGATCAATGTATATATTTTTAAACAATTTTTCTATTTTGTATTTAATTCTATTTGAAATGCTCAATATCTTTCCCCACATTGTTTGAAAAATGACTTTTATAAACCCAAGACTACCCTTAGAAATTTGATTTCTTTTTCTTTTTATAATTTTATTTTGCAATTAAGTTAATCTTCAGTGGCACTTGAATTCAAAATTAATTATATAATTAAACATCTATATTGCTAAGTGATTCATAATGGCATAAGAAGTGTATCCTTTCAATGTAATTGATTCTATATTAAGAGTCAAGTTTTTGGGCAATGACATAAGTAAGAAGGAGATATTCTTAACTTATACTCTCAATTTTGACTAGATTTCTAACAAGTAAAGAACTATTGCAGAAATTTCTTAATTTAGTTTTCTAGCATAATCTTATAAATTCTAAGAATAATAAAATTTATTTTCTTATTCAAACATCATGGTGATGTTAGCCATAAAGCATGTAGAAATGTCTCATATATTTTAGTGCTAGCATCATCATGGTATTAGAATAAGTTTTATCCCTAAAGGATGTGCATAATATTCACAGAACATACACACACACACCCCTTCCTTACAAGCCAAATGTTGCCTCAGAGAGCCAATAGTCTATAGGACTGTGGATTTTTAATGAAATCTGGGTTTATCCATGTAGAGCTCAAGTAAGGAGGAGGCAAAAGGAGAGAATGACATGATATAAAGAGCCTGGTGGCCAAGAAATATTCACAATCAGAAGGTCCCAGAGTTTAGTAGAAAGTTAACTGAAATCGGAAAAGTGTGTAAAGGAAAAGATAAATCATTGTCTGGGTACAAGCATGGGAGAACCTAGGGTTGGGAGAGTGAGATGCTTTGTGTGTACTCTTTTAATTTGATGTTTAAAGAAAAACACCTGTTTTCCATGAACTTCTTTCTATAGCAGTAATTCATCTGTAACACCATTGTGTGGCATATGGTTTTTAAATATCATCTGTTGGATTTTAGAAAATTCATCATTTTTTTTTTTTTTTAGCTAATAGGGATAGTAGAGATGATTTTTGGCTCCAAACTGCCACCCAAATCAGCCTTTTGTGATTTGATACAACAATGTTTCCTTGACATCTTTCAGGAAATGAATTAAACCCATTTAATTTATTTATACACTCGCTGTGGTTGTTTTAGTTCTCTCATATGGTTTTATGTTGAATATGTACTAAGTATATTTTTATTCGCATAATTGGCCACTATAGGTTCATCTGGTGGCTTTCTTCTATCCCTTTTCTCTCCCTTTTTTTCCCTATGTCTTTGCCATTCAGATAGGCTTGCATTTTAAAAAGTGGTTATCTTTATAATAATACCTTTATGTAAAACTCTAGGTCCCTCTTATTTGTCTATTTTCTATTTGTTTCCTACTGTGAACAATAGTGAAATTATCTATTAATCTCTTCTCTCTCTTTCCTCTTTCCTACCATCTAACATCCTTTAACATTTCCCTCTCTTCCCTAACATCTAATTTAACATCAGTCTTCTGTCACCCTGTTAATTTCTGTAACACCTCTATGAGCTGTTACTTTTTATGTATTCTCACTCTTTCAGCGTTTGATGGTTGCACTGTATCTATCTTGTCAGAGGATAGAACCCTTCCACACTATACCATGTAACGCATGATCATAATGTAATCTTTGTACAAGTATTTGCAAAGTCGCCACTGACTACCAGTCCTTATGCTTTATACATCCTTTCCCTCTGTTGTTTAAAGCTTGTTCTCCAGTAGATTACAGATGAGAAGTTTATGGCAATATTTATTTTCTGAGTTTCTGTATGTTGACGATAGTTTATTATCTCCTTTATACGTAAGGTCCGTTTGACTCATATTTTCTTTCCTTGGATATAACTATCTTACTCCACTGTCTTCTGTCAATAAGTGATTCTGTTGAAAAGTCTGATTACAATTTTTGTTTTTCCCTTTATAAATGACTTGGTCCTTTGCTATGATGCCCTGAGGATTTCTTCTTCATTAAAGTACAGTAGTTTTACTGGAATATCTCTCTGTAATATCCCTTATGGTTTGATTTTCCCAGGTACCGGGGTGCCCTTTTAACAAGTAGTTTTGTCTTTTAAAAAACCACAAAACTCTAGAAACACTTTACTGTGTTTCTTCTGTTGCATTGCTTTGGTTTTCTTTTTCATTGACTTATTACAAGCATGTTGTGTCTTCTTTGTTTCTTTTCTATTGCTCTCACTTTCTGTCAACTTAAAAAAAACCTTTAACTACTTAAGAACATAATTTTTTCTGCTATCTTCCAAATTTTAATGCATATCAATTGTTTTTATTTAATCTTATGCTACTTCTGTTTTGGCCTTTGTTTCTGAAAAAAAAAACCCTTCATTTTTAACTCTTTCCTTCACACTTCTACCTTTCTTCTCAAATCTTCCATTTCTCTCATCATCTCATTTTTGTTTTTTTCCTAAATATTAGTTATGCCATTTTTATAGCTCCTATTAAAAAAAAAAACTCGTTTAGTTCACTTAGAAACATTAGGTTAGTATTTTCCTCTGTTTTGTGGGCATGCCTTTATAAGTGTGTTATCATTGTAGGGATTTTTTTTCTACTTTTTTTCTGTGTTTATAATTAAGTGATTGGAAGTGAGTTTTACTGTCCTTTTAGGAAGGAGATGTAGTTGAAGGTACCTTGTATAGCTTCACAGTGCTGGAGCCCCTCTTTTTTGTTTTTGTTTTTGTGACGTGATAAAAAATATGGTGACCACTTGGTTTGCTCCCACCTTTTGGCTGCTGTGAACAAGGGTGTACAAATATCTCTTTCAGGCCCTGTTGTCAATTCTTTTGGTTATAAACCTGAAATGGAATTGCTGGATCATATGATTCAATTGAATAGGTAAACAAAATGTGGTATATACATACAAAGGAATATTATTCAGCCTTAAAAAGGAAGGAAGTTCTGACACATGCAACAACATGGCTGGACCATGAGGGCATTATGCTCAGTGAAATAAGCCAGTTACAAGAGGACAAATGCAGTATGATGCCATTCTTATGAGGTGTTTAAAGTAGTCCAATTCCTCGAGACAGAAAGTAGAAGGGTGGTTGCCAGAGGCTGAGAGGAGGTGGAAATTAGGGAGTTATTATTTAACGGGTGCAGAGGTTCATTTTTGAAGAATGAAAAGTTCTGTGGATGGATGATGGTGATGGTTGTATAACAACGTGAATGTACTTAATGCTACTGAACTTTATGCTTAAAATGGTGAAAATGGTAAATTTTATGTATATTTGACTACAACTTAAAAAAATAAATTAAAAACTATGATAGTGTCCATTCTGAGATCTGCCCCCTCTGATTTCAAGTCTCTTTTACCTCTGCTTTCTCTTTCCTTTGTCTGTACTGTCCTTGTCCTGTCCAGCTGGGACGCTACTCCCACTGGTATCTTCACAGAGGTGGGTCATGTCCCATGGGTTGCAGTCTTCAAAGCCCAGCCCTCGTCCCTCTGCCATCCTTGTCTGGCTGCTGATTTTCCCATGAGCACCTGACAGCAGCTTAGGGCAGCCTCCATCCCCTGCTTCCTCCTGCAGCTTATGACTGCTTAGCTGATGTAGCCCTGGTGATTTGCCCCACCTGCTGCTATTTAGGGTTTCCTAGGGGTGCCTTGTCACCTAATTTTAGTGTAAATTTTGTGGATTTGGGGTTTTATTATCCTGGCATTTGTCTGCTTTTATGTGGTAATTTGGGGGGATTCAGAGCTTTGCTACCACCACCACCTACTTAGAGTCCTTAATTAAGCTTTTGATTTTTTTCCTTTTCTTCTTTTGTTTCTTTTCTTTTCTTCCATTCTATTTTTTTCTTAGAAGAAATACCCCAATACTTAAAAATCAGAGAAACAAATCCTAACATAATCAATTGATAAAATGGATTTTTTTCGAAGTGTTCATTATAGTGTCTGTCCTAAACGTGTCCAATTTCTAACACTTTCTATATTCTAGAATAAAAACATTTGATGCTTAAGACGATGGTCTTCAATGATCTCATATAAATGAATTTTTAAATTAGATTTGCTCAGGAAAGCTGATCAATGCATATCTTTCCCTCATTAACATGAGTTAAAACAACATTTTAAGATCCATCTTTATTTAATTAGAAAGAATTCTGTAAATGTCCTGATTGAGATTTTACTGTGTATCTATTTAATGATAGGGAACAGCTATTCTACACAGTTAATGTGTGGTTAAATTTAAACTTTACTTTTCTATCATTCACAGTTTTCCCTCCTTCACTGGTCTCCTCTCAGTTCCTTCCTTGTTTAAACCTTCCTACCACCTCCCTCCCCACCCCCATGTTGGCTGGCCCAGCGACATGCACACATAGGTGTTCAATACATTTTCTTAGAAATAAAAATCGTTTTTTTATTTTCCAATGCTTTCTTCTAAGAAATGGATGAGGACACCGGCCTTATAAAATGTCAGTTCTCTTAAAGAAGAAATTCTAACGATGAAAACCACATTTAACAATTACCAAAGGTTTTTGTCTTTTCATTGTTTCTAGCTGTTTCAACTTTATTCACTGTGAAATTATAATGTAAATGAAAATGTCTGTTCCTCTTTGTTTTAGCTGAGTTAATGCTATTCAAAATTGTCTTGCAGATATTCAGAAATAATAGCACTTTTGCACATCATTTATGGAAGCATTTAATGCAAACGAATCTAGCTATTATCATCAGTAGCTGTAGGCTACCGACTTCTGTGGATCTTTTAAAAAAGGACTGGCAAATCCCTCTTATTAATGTGGAAGGACTTATAGTGAAGTGACAGACATTAAGATTCATGGCATTCCTGCCCCCTTTTCACTGAAACTGCTCAGCATCCCATCCATAAATTAAATTTTTTAGACACGTGTTCAAGAACAGGCTTCAGGAACAAAAGGGACAACCAAATGATGGCATTAGCTTAATTGCTCCATAGTCTGGAGACAGTGCAGAATTGCTGTGAATATATCCAAGAATATTTAGAAGAATCTTGGAGGAGAATACTCTCTTGCTTTTGATTTTCTCCACTCTGAAACTCTCTCTTTCCCTCCCTCCCTCCTTCCCCCCTCCCTCTTACACACACACACACACACACACACACTCTTTCCCTCCCTCCCTCCTTCCCCCCTCCCTCATACACACACACACACAAACACACACACACACATACACGCAAACCCTTTCTTCCCACTCTGTTTCAAAACACTGCAAGCAATAGTCTTGAGTGTCTTTTGTTCTAAAAACAGCTGACTTTCCAGGGAAAATAACAGAGAGGAACAGAAAAGGAAAGGTGTACTAGTGTAAAAGTTTACTAGACAAATTTTATGAAATCAAATATTGCCTGTTTCTTTTTGATACATTTAAGTTGCCTTTAGCTTCATGGCAAAAAGTCACGTAGTCAAGATGTATAGTTTTTCTACCAACAAATCAGTATTGAATTATCTTAATTATGGTCTTTGGAGTGAGCTTGCCTTAGAAAACCTGCAGTGTTTTATTCCTGTGTTTCCCTCCTCCTTTTTTGATACTAGGATGTATGCCCTAAACTCAGGAATAACTCTGGGTGGCGATTTATGAAGGTATTGTATTAATATCTTTGTTTTTTTGGTCTGTAATGAATATCATGGTGGTGATTATTTAGAGTCGCCTCTCATCTATAAATGCAATTCAGGAAATCCATGGAAAATAGCTTATTTTCTACATGATTCACTGTAGAATTAAATGTTTAAAATAGTTTTCTATTTATTTATTTATTTATTGATTCGGCTGCGTTGGGTCTTATTTGTGGCACGTGGGCTCTTTATTGCGGCACGCAGGATCTTTCGTTGCGGTGCGTGGGCCCTTGGTTGCAGTGCGCAGGCTTCTCTCTAGTTGTGGTGTGTGGGTTTTCTCTTCTCTTGTTGAGGCACGCAAGCTCAGTAGTTGTGGCGCACGGGCTTAGTTGCCCCGTGGCACGTGGGATCTTAGTTCCCCAACCAGGGATGGAACCCAAGTCCCTTGCATTGGAAGGCATATTCTTTACCACTGGACCACCAGGGAAGTCCTTAAATATTTTTTTTTAGACTGTATTTCTAAGAGTAGGCTTATTTTTTGCCTAGAAAATGCATGCTACTGACCGCCAGCCGTTTCCTTGATCTTTTATGTGGTCATGAGAAAATGTGGTCTCGATTCCCCTGTGTCTGCACTTGGACCCATTCCTACCAACGACGGGCTTTGGGGGGAAAATATCTTATAGAAGACTCTCATCCACGTATGGAAGAAGCTGGTGTCTATGGCAACTGAAGAAATCTAGTCAAAATAGTGTCTCCTGTGAGCCTTCCAAAGTAGCCAGACTTTCCAATATCAATCATTCCTTTTGATTCTTGCATGATATTATTCCACAGAGGGAACAAGGAAATTCTGCTAATGTAGACGGATCTGTAGTTTGCTTTCCCAGATGCAGGAGACATTGAGCCCTGCTCATACAGAGGAATGGCTGCCAACAGCATGCAGAGGGACTTGAGGAAAGGAAGGCCTTCCAGCTCCACTTGGGTTCCTAGGTCTCCGATTCCTTCCTGTGGTGCAGGCCCCCCATGGACTTGGGGTCTTCTGGGTGAGGTGCTGGTGAACAATGAGCTCCTGTGAGAATCTGAGCATCTGCTGTGCAACAGACATTGTCTGTAGGAGAAACACAGTCCTGTACCTCGGTCTCCTTCTTTTTTTAAATGTATATGAGTATCATTGTGATTAAAAAATATAAAACCATGCAAGATTATTACCGGAGTCAATAACTATTTGTCATTATTTATTTTCTCAGTCAATAGGTACCAATAATGTAGGCCTTATTATGTGCAGCTTGTGCAATTTTTGGTGCTTCAAAGGTGCCCTTATGCTTGAGAAAGTTGGCAAATTTGGGTCCAGAATATGGAGCCTTGAGAACTGGCCAGGACCCTGGCACGTGTGCCCCAGGGTCACCATCAGATTCTGAGTGGCTTTATTGGAGGAGGAGAAGGGTCACCCATGGTCTCTGGAGATAGCCAGCAGTATGTTCCAGGTATGATTTGTTTTGTTTGGCTAGCAAAAGAGATTAAGGGAGTGATTTCTAACCAAGTGCTCTTGTTGGTGAGCTTGGAATTTTTTTAATCGCTAGAAGCAAGTTAATGATCCAGGGCATTTGGTAGTTTATGTAAACCCCTTTTCTCACTTTAAAGAGATAAAAATGTCTTTTTACCTCCAGTTGAAATTAGCAAATATCAATATACCACAATACCTTGTTAAAAGATAGTTTAATGTTTGTACATAACAATTGGTTATATTATTTTCTGTATGAAAATGAACAATGTATGATGGCTTCATCTGCACACACCTGAACTTACAATGCCCTAATTAAATACGGACTTTACAAATCCATACCGGATACTTCAGCTGGTTTTCATAAATTAACTTTATTCAAATAATAACAAAACTTCCTCTCTTTTTAATAGGAAAAATATGTATGCTTTCAGGGAGCTCTGGAAAGTGCCTCTAGCTTGAATATGTTTTGTATTTCCTATCTGTGCAATGGAATCTGTTAAAGGATATTGACCCGATGCCACACTTTTTCAATTCAATTACTGTGAGCACTTCTATTTTTAAACAGGAGAGTCTACAGAAAAGAACCATATTAATGTAGAAACAGGAGAAGTATCTTTTTGTCTGTTTGTTTACGTTTCATTAAACAGCATGATGCTATTTGTTTTGGCTCATGCAATAGGTCATCTTGATGTTTTTCTTATTTTCTTTTTTTTTGGCTGCGTTGGGTCTTTGTTGCTGCGCGCAGGCTTTTCTCTAGTTGCAGCGAGCGGGGGGGGGGGTTGCTACTCATCGTTGCGTTGCGCGGGTTTCTCATTGCGGTGGCCTCTCTTGTTGTGGAGCACGGGCTCTAGGCGCATGGGCTTCAGCAGTTGTGGCACGGGGGCTCTAGAGCACAGGCTCAGTAGTTGTGGCGCACAGGCCTAGTTGCTCCGTGGCATGTGGGATCTTCCCGGACCAGGGCTCGAACCTGTGTTCCCTGCATTGGCAGGCGGATTCTTAATCACTGCGCAACCAGGGAAGCCCCCTTATTTTCTTTTTTAAAGCTATAAACAGGTACTTCCGGGATGCTGTGACCCCAGTGCCTCCGCCTCTGGCTAGTTGCCTGGCTGGCTAGGAGCTAATTCATGAAGGCAGCACATTGCTGGTTGTTCCATGGGGCAGGGACTCGACCCTGGTCAGCACTGCCCCACAGTCACTTCCTGTGCTCATCCCACATGATAGTCCATTGACCTGACTCAGTGAGTGTTATTGATACTAAGGGCCTGATGCTTTGCATTTTGCACCTTGTTGAAATTAGGAAGAGTCAGAGGACACCCGAACTCCAGTCTGCTGCAGGCTTCTGCTCTGTAGGTGTGACCTCAGAGGACCTGACCCGTGTAGGAAGTCCTTCTGAGCTCTGGGGGTCCTCAGACCCTGTTCTGAATTTCTGATGTGTTACTAAGTAGCTGTGTGCTCCTGGTGGAAACACCTCAAACTTCTCTAGGTTCATTTTTTTTGTCTATAAAATGTGGACTGTAATAGCACCAATTTCACTAGGCTGTTATGAGAATTAAATGGGTTAATTCACGCAAAGTAGTTTTATTTATTTACTTAACAAACATGTATTGTGCACCTGTTGTATGCCCAGTGCAGTCCTAGGCACTTGGAATACATCAGTGAAGCAAAGACATCTCCCTCTCTCCTTTCCCAAATTTGTGTATTCTCTGAAGAGAGGGGATGGGAAAGAAAGGATAGTAAACAATGGATATAAGTATAACAAGTAAGTAAATTTCTAGAAAGTAGTAAGCAGAATGTGAAACAGGGTGTATGGATTGGGAATATTTGGGAAAAGCCAACTGCAATTTTAAAAGCGGGTATCAGGTTAGGCTCCATCCAGAAGCTGACATCTGAGCATAGACTCAGGGAAGTGAGATTGTTGGCCTCATGGAGATCTGGGGAGCATCAGCGTCCCCCAGGGCCTGGGAGCAGCAGAGAGGCCTGGGTGGCTGAAGGAGAGAGGATGGTGAGAAGGCCTGAGAGGTAACAGGATGGGGCCTTCATCAGGATCGCAGCATTAGTGGCTGCCCTGGGTGCCACTGCAGGGTTTGAGCCCAGAAGTGAGGTGACACAGCTCAGGCTTAGAAGGCTGGCCCTCACAGCTGTCTGGAGCACAGACATTCCAGAGGTGAGGGCAGAAATGGGGCTTCCACAGTCATCTCAGTGAGGGAGGGTAGGGATTAGCGGAGGATGTTGGAGAGAAGAGGCTGTATCCTGGAAGGAGTTTGGGGTGAGCCAACAAGAGGTCCTGACAGAATGGATGACAGACTGAATACGGATCCTGATGTTTAACCAGCATTCACCAAAGAGTCATAAAATCGATAGTTTTCCACTATTACCTAATGAGATGCGTGTGGAGGCTGCTTGGCCGGCAGTGGGGTGAAGGGCCAGGTGGGAAGGTGGCAACGTCTGTCTCTGGAAACAAACGGAACCACTTCTCGGGCTCCCTGACCATCAGAGCAGCACTGCTCGCCCCTCTTCCTGCCTCCCCGGCTCCCCCAGGCTGGTCTAACTGATGCTGGACCGTCAACAAGAAATACATGGTGCTTTCTTTTTCTTGTAAAATGATTGCTGCCTGGTAAGATGTTGGTGTGGAGAACTCAGCTCCGCGCTGCCTGGACCTCTGACCTTCCGAAGTTGGGAGAGAAGAGCTGTGTTGTTTCAGGGCAAAGTTTGTAAGAATTCACTCTGCAGCAAAGAAAACCAATCCGGTAAACACAGCATCGGGTGGGCGGGCCCCCCTTCCTCCAGTTCTTCATCCCTCTTGCTGCTCACGCCCTGAGCTGGGGCAACGACTTCTCACCCAACCGCCGTGTCCCCCGACCCCATTAGTCACAGAGCACCACGCTCCCTTTCAGCACTTCTTTGTTTTATCCCTTCTTCTCCATCCCTCTAGCTGCTATCCTAGACCTTAATCTTCTCAACCCACATTTATGATACTTATAGAGTTTTCTAACTAATTTCCCCCTTTCTGGGTTTTCCTTTTATCCTAGGTCTGCGTACAGCTGGACAAGTCTCTCCAAAGCTGATTTAAATATGGAAATTCTCTTTTAAAACATAATAGCCTGTTTATTCTTTTACCATTTCATTCAGATAGATAGTTTTTGAGAGCCTACCAAGTACCAGTTGTGATGCCAGAATTTGCGTGTAGGAAGGCCTTGGATGGCATCCATCTAGAAATGAAAACAATCTGGAAATAAATGACTGACCTACACACTAGGAAATAGTCTTATTAGAAATACATGCAGACTCACAGACATAGAAAACAAACTTATGGTTACCAAAGGGGAAACGTGGGGGAGGGATAAATTAGGAGGTTGGGATTAACAAATACACACCACCCTATATAAAATAGATAATCAACAAGGACCTACTGTATATAGCACAGGGAACTCTACTCAATACTCCATAATAACCTATATGGGAAAAGAATCTGAGAAAGAATAGATACATGTATATGCATAACTGAATCCCTTTGCTGTACACCTGAAACTAACACAACATTGTAAATCAACTCTAATATAAAATAAAAATGAAAAAAATAAATATATGCAATGCTGTAGGTGCAAAATACAGTTGTGTATTTTAGGGCATCAGGGAAGGCGTTACTGAATTTCCTTCATCTTGCGGTCACTGGTCCTGGTCTATCCTTGATTTTTCCTCCAGGACCTTTCACTCCTCATTCAATCCCTTCCATTCCTTACGGCTTCCTTCTCTCCTGGAGCTCTTCTCTCTTCCCATGTAGCACTCTCTGGTCATCCTTGGACACAAACTGTAATTTTCTTCAGTGCATTCTTACAGTTCTGAGTACCTGGAACAAGTCAGTGATGGTGTTATCACTTAACAAACAAACAAACAAACAAAAACCTTAAGGCCCTTTTTCTTCTTAAACGTCTGAATACCTCAAGGAGAAAGATTTCTACACGTTGCATCTTTCACACAGGGCAGGTAACTGCTGGTGGACTTGATTTAATTTTCTTTAATGTAGTAAAAATATATTATTTTATAAAACTACATGAGCTCAAAAGACAATTTTAACTGAATAAATTTATTTCAAATGAGGTAAAAATACCTTTTATGTTTCTGAGGACATCTCAGTAATAAACAGCTCTTGTGAGTCCTTTGTGTGCGCCTACTTTATTGATTTCTCAGAAAAAAGTCTGTGTTTTTCTCCTTAAATTTCACACAGATTAACAACATAATGTTAAGTGTATTCTTTTTATTCCACTGGGACTATCTGAAATGTACATGGTTTTCCTGAGACAAATATTTCTGATTTCACAAAGCCAGAGGTTGCTTTAAATATTTGTTTACTTGTTTCTTAGCAGCCCTCTAATTGGAAGAATTAGAAATTAAAAATGTGCAGGACTTAAGGGTGCCCCAGAGGAAGGCATCAGTTTTACTAAGGGGTTAGAAAATTGTACCTATGAAGAAAGCACATAGAATTATACGTTTTCCCAGGAATTCCAGGATGATTGGACATTACAGATTTGCTTGCTTAATAACATTAATAAATGTTAATACACATTTACCATAATAACTACTGAAAGGTAAAAAATGCTATGGTATTAGTAGAAATGGAAAAATTACTTGATAAAGTTCTACATGTTCATTATTTTTTAAAAAAAGTTCTTAGCAAGCTCTTAATAGAAACTTTTCTAACAAATAATGTGTGTTCCTTTTTTATAAAGATCTGTACAAAGTTTTATAATTAACGGTGGCAATTTAGATCCATCCCATCAAAGTCAGACATAATATAAGGTTGCCCATTATCACTCCTTCTACTAAAGTTTAAAGAAAAGAAAAAAAAAGAAGTATAAAAACTGTATATGGAGAGACTAAGATGTCTTATATGTAAGGGATCAGATTGCCTATGGACAAATCCAAAATAATCTGTTGGTCTGCAGCAATAAGGGAATCTAGCACATTTGCTGAGAATGAGATCAAGATACAAAAATCAATAGTGCTTTTATACATTAGTAATAACCACTATAACAAAGATCCCACTCACAATGTCAACAAGATTTATAGGAATAAATCTACCAAATATGTGCAAAATCTTTATAGAGAAAATTATCAAACATTATTGAATATTTGAATCAGTGGAGAGTCATCCCATTTTCACAGCTAGAAAATACTTGATCTTAAATTTACTAATATTTTCCAAATTAGTCTTCCAGTTCCACTGAATTCCAATCAAAATCTAAAGCAAGTTTTTCAAAGACCTGTATAAACTGATCCTAAAATTCATAAAGAAGAACAGAGGGCTGGGGGTAGCTAGAAAATTTTGAAGAATTATAAGGTTGAGGAATTTGCCCTTCCAGATATCATGATTGATTATAAATCCATAGTAATTAAGAAAGTGTTGTATTATTATAGAAATAGACACATAAACTGGAGAACAGAATAAAGAGCTCAGAATCAGGCTGTCTTAGTTTCCTAGGACTGTCATAACAAAGTACCGAAAGCTGGGGGGCTTAAAACAACAGAAATGTATTTTCTTACAGTTCTGGGTTCTAGAAGTCCAAAATCAAGGTGTCTGCAGGGCTGTGCTCCTTCTGAAGGCTCTAGGGAAGAATATTCCTTGCCTCTCCTAGCTTCTGGTGTTTGCTGGCAATCACTGACATTCCTTGGCTTAGATGCGCCCGTCCAATCTCTGCCTTCATTGTCACATGACCCTCTTCCCTGTGGGTCTCTGTGTCTACTTTCCTTTTTTGGATCAGGGCACCAGTCATTGGATTAGGGCCCACCTTAATTCAGTATGATCTCACCTTAATATTATTACATCTGATCCTATGTCCAAACAAAGTCATATCCACAGCTATCAGGGGTTAGACTTGAACTTATCTTTTTATGGGACATGATTCAGCCTAGAACACAGACAGATGCATGTATGAAATATTGATGTGATACAGGTTGCATTACACAGCTGTGGAGAAAGGCTGCCATTTCAATTAAATAAGTGGTGCTGGAAAAATTGGTTGTTTATATGTGTTAAGAAAATGACAGTGTGTTCACCAAGGGGGGACACAGCATTTATTAGGGGAAAATCCCACAGAGCAGAAGTGGTAACAGGTACACAAATCTCCCACTGGCCACACTCACAGGGCAGTGCACAGGACTCCATCACGGCCGGCTTCTGGCTATGAAACTAACATGCTGTGTCATAGGAGCTGGGGTCCCTGCCTTGGGGCCCGAGGTCGATTCTGGGCCTTTAGCCTGTTCCCTCACCTCAGTCTTCTCGCAGGATATTTGACACAGAATGATCCTGCTTGGAAGATGACAAACTCCCCTGAATGCGCTCATTCCTGAACAAGTGAACCCTTCCCTCTCACTAATCAGAAGTTAAATGAAATTAAATCCCTACTTCCCACCACACCACCGTGAATGACAAGGGATTTATGGATTGAAATGTGAAAAGCAAAACTTTAAAACTTTCAGGACATATAAGCGAATACCTTAACATCAATGTGGAATATATTAAAGTGTGTTTCCTGACGTACGGTGAATGGACCGAAATCCAGTCAATGGTGTGGAACTCATGATTAAAGCCAGGGGAGCTTGTCCAGATAAGGTGTACAATAAGCAGGATGGAAGACATCCTGTGGTCACCAGGCTAAGTGCTCAGCTGCCATATGGGGTGTCCAGTTTATGCCTGGCCATCCATAGTCATCAGAATCACACTTCTCCGCAAAGAGATGTGTTCCCACATCAGAAATCTCTGATTATTAAGAACTTCTATCTATACTGAATTGAAATTTGTCTCAAAATTTCCTCCAGTCAAAAAGTATTAAATCTCTATCATGTGTTAGGAAATATAATGATGAATAAGATATGTTCCCTGCCCTTAAAGAGTGCTCGTATTAGCAGGAGAGACAGATATTAGACAATAAACTTCATACAAAGTGATGTAGGAAGCGAGACACATTTGGAAAACAGAGGATTAGAGGAAAGATGTTAATGGAACCAGGGAAGGCTCCACGGAGAAGGCAGTATTTATGCTGGATTATAAAAGATAAACAAGAACAGTGCAATGATGTGTGTCTGCGTGTGTGTGTGTGTGTGTGTGTGTGTGTGTGTGTGTGTGTACGTTTTGGAGGGTGAGAAAGAATGGATTTTCAGAGATACTGTCCGTAACAGAGCTTCAGATATTTGGAGGTAGCCATCAAGTGCCAGGAGGTTATGACATGGCCAACCACTCATGGCAATTCAAGTTACACATTTTATCTTCAGGTTAAGCATCCCTGCTTTGAACTATTCCTATGTGACATAGTTTTGAAGCATCTCCACTTTACTGGAAATACATAAACTCTTTATGTTATCATTCTTAGTTTCCAAATTTAATGTCCATACTAGACACAAAATGAAGAGGAAGAAGAAGCCCTGTAACTGCTCCCATCGGTTCAGTGGAGGACTCGGGCTGGCCCACGCCTGCGTGCACGACCTGATGGGTTTACCTTCTCCCACTCAGCGGTGCACAGAAGTCAGCCAAGGGGGCATATTCACATGGTGGAAATTGGCAAACCAGGGCTTTTTTTTTTTTTTTTCCCAATGCACGGGCCAGCTCACCACTGCCAGGTAGAGAAGAGCTGTCACGTCCTTCAGTTCGTGTTCTTGACCCTGAAGGGAATGTAACATAACGCTATCTGTTTTGTGAGGTTTCTCCACAATGTTGACTCAAACTGAACTTGTTGTCAAGTAAGTCTTATGTCATTTCTTTTTTTCGTACTATTAAATAAACAGCCTTCATAATAATCAAATGTTCTAAATAAAGAAAAGATAATCACCTGCAATTGTTTATTTCAGGTCTGTCTGCCTCCTCTTTCGTTTTTATTTTTAACAAAATTATGCACACATATAGTTTAATCAATTTGTGCTGCAAGTTGTTAAAGAAAGCTCAGCATTTTCCTACTTCCCTCCTTCCTATTTTCCCTTCACTGGAGGCAACACTTTTAGCTGATTCCTTGGGTATTCATCTCCATCTCTCATTTCTACTGCCGTGGACTGAATTGTGTCCCCCTAAATACATGTGTTGAAGCCCTAACCCTCAAGGTGACTGCAATTGGAGATGCGGCCTCTGAAGAGGTGATTAGGGTTAAATGAGGTTGTAAGAGTGGAGCCCTGGTGTCCTTATAAGAAGAGGAAGAGACACTAGAGGTCCCCCCTCTGCCATGTGAGGACACAGTGAGAAGATGGCCAGTCAGGAAGAGACCCTCATCAGGAACTAAATCAGCCAGCATCGTGATGTTGGAATTCCATCCTCCAGAACTGTGTGAAAAGCTCTGTGGTAATCTGCTGTCACAGCCTGAGCTGACTAAGACACCTCCCAAACATGCCCATTTGGCCCTTTCTTGGTTTTCCAGTTTTAGACACTATCAGTTGAGTGCCCTCCACGGGTGACCAGGATTTCATGCATTTTCTTCCCATCAGCACCCATGCCCACCAACCTCTCCTTGCTTGTAACTGTCCCATCAAAACGACTGAGCCCCTGCTCTCACACCTTCCTGCCCCCATCACCTCTGAACATTTCCAAGAGACAGTTTTCAGACACTGATGTTTCCCTATATTTTGATTTCAGGATTCCTCTGTCTTTAAATGGGGGCTGACTACCCAATAAATTAAACCACACATACACACCTTCAAACCCAAACCAAAATAAACCAAACCAATGAACAAACATTACGAGAACATTCTTGGTATTTAAGAGAATATTGCAGTGAGAAATGGGAGAGCTTGGTCTGTGGTTCCAGATGACAAATTTGGGTTCGTTTTGACTTTCTAGACCTATCTGGATAACTCTATCACCAGCTGCCTCCTGTAAAAGCTCCAGAAAATGTTTATTAATGAATATGCTTGAATTGTGTTAGAATGCAAATTCTTCTACATATCAGCTTATTAAAATTCTGTATCATAGATAAAGCCAAGGAAATGTTTTTGCCTCCTGTCTTATAATAGACGAATGAAATGATATCTCTGAGTGAATTGTTTTTATTTAGAGATAAATAATATGCATTGTTTTCTTTAGGTGGCAATTTATGAATGAAGTTAGTAATTATCACATATGGGAGTCTGATTTAGTCATTATAGGACTGTGTGTAGTTCATAGTTGCTAGGTAACATAATAGTAAGAATATAGTTAGTATTAAAAGAAAAAATTTGATCTTTATTGCATTCTATATTACAATTAAATATAAACTAAGCCAATAAAACCGTGAGGCTATATGAAGTTATTTGCTCCTTGCAGATGTATATTGTGTGCGGAGGTAATTTCTGATCAAGATTGGGGGAAAACCACCCAGAATGGCCATTGCACGCCATGCCTTGGGACCATGGTTTTCATCAGACTAGTCTTTGCATGAGTTTATCTTCACCAAGGAAATAAATATGCCCTAGCATTATGGTAACCTACTACTCTTCAGAATTTATTAGTCTGGTCTTTTCTAAAACTAGTAAAAAAATGTCACTTCAAGCAGCTATTAATTGTAACTATGTCCAGCTCAATTGAAATGTTGAACTCACAGTCAAAATTTATAGGGAAATAAAAATTTAGAAGTTTCCAGGCAGACCTTGCCAGAAACTGACTTTGAGCTTAAGAAGACACCATATAAAGCACTAAACAATATTTAACACATGTATATAAAATCTCTATGTGATGATTTTAAAAATTATTTGTCTAACAATTATTTTAAGGTTATTTCTCCTTTTCTGCCTCTACTGTATTTATTGAGGAGTCAGGTGTAGCCCCTGTACTAGGACATTTACACATCTTCTTTCTTTTTCATAACCACCTCCGTGAAACAGGGGATATACACTATCATTATTGCAATTTTGTGTGTCCTACAAATGAGAAAAATAAAGACTGAAAGAAGTTCAGGAATTGGTTCAAGATCCCCAAATAGAAGCGGTTTAGTAACAGAGACTAAGAGAAAAAAACAAAACAAAACACTCTCTTGGGAAAAATTTGTGGGGATCTCTTAATGATTCAGGGAATATGATATTGTGATAATTATTTAAAAAGATGAAAGAAAGGAAAGAAGGAAAAAAGAAAGGAAGGAAGGGAGGGAGGAAGGAAGGGAGGAAGGAAAGAAAAGAAAAGAATATCTAGGAAGCTACTGAGAGTAGGGATAGTGCTATATAGATTAAAACCTATCAGGGTTGATTTTCCTATCTCGATATAATATTGCTGCCTGATTATGAATTCCAAAATGAGGACCTATATTCTTGGAAAGCAGTTTGAAAGAGATAGCGTTTTCATTTTCTTGCCTTTCTAAGTGATATAACACATGCAGTACCCATTGCATTAGTTTTCTCAACTTGGAACATTTTTCTTTTCTTTTCTTTTCATTTTTCTTTTGGTTTATTCACTAGTCACAAAGAAATTTTTGCTGAAATACCATCATTTTCCTAATAGTCAGTGATGATGACTTGAGTACCGTAGACCAGGGAGAAGATGGAATTGTGCGATCTCTTGAGGAGGGATGATTCATCCTTATTCACCAGCAAACAGCATGTCTTCTCCAAGAGGAGAGGTAAAAAGCCAAAGGAAGAAATGGATGGGGAAGCTTTCCAAGTGTTTCATTATTTTTTCTTGGAGTGTCAATAAGCACATTTTCCAAATTGTTTTGTTTTGTTTTAATCTGCACTTGTTTTAGGAAACAAGTTTTTGCAGTGAAAAGAAATATCAGCTCCAGAGTCAGAATATACAGGATCTGCCTAAAGTATGTAGCCTTGGGGAAGGCACTTCACATTTTGAACTTTAGTTTCCCAACGTAGAAGGGAGATAATAACTCAAATCCCTTGTAAAGATTGTATGATACGGCATATGTATGAATCTATTACAGTGTTTAGGATACAAGCTAGACACTAAATAAATGTTATCCAATTCCTTTCTCAATATAATAATTACTGGGCTCTGACAAAGCCCAATATTTGACATATACAAACCAATTTTAAAATATGAGCCCATAATTACAATCTGAAGCAAAGGTGTAAATGATTTTCAATGAAGTTAATTCCATTTAAAAAAATGCCTATTATTTTTAAGGTTCTGTATTTGGCATAACAGAGGATAAAGTTGTGTAAGGTATAATCTTTATCCCTAAGTTACATGCATTCTACTTGAATCTCAAGGGAAGACTTAAAAAATGACTAGGTAATTTGGTAGGTTGGATCTCAGATAAAAAATGAATAATCTAGATTGTAAAGAGTGAGTTAAATTATTAAAGCTATGATTGGGGACATAAGGCATCCACAGAAAGAAGTATTATTGCTCTGAGTTATCAAAAACATTCATAAGAATAAAATTTAAAATATATTGATGAATTATTTGAAGACAAAATAAACATAGGCATCTCTCAATTTATTTATGAACTGGAATCTGGTAGCAAAATTAAAATTATATATTTTTTAGTATCCCACTTAAAGGTTTATTGCTAGTGTTCCTAACATTTGGAGCCTTTGTGGCTTTTCTGGGTTTATCACTATAGAAGCTGTTTCTGTTACAATAATTTATGTAGTCATCTCCCATCAGTGTATGAAATATTTTTTTCTCTTCACAGGAAGAGATTTTCTTTTTGGGATCTCAAATGCTGTTCTTTTCATGGGACTGGCATTAATATCATCAAGACCCCTCAGGAGCACAGCAGGACTCTTGAAAAGTGCAACACACAGTGGCGGTCAAAAGAAAAAGTCGTGTCCAAGACTAACCTGAAAAAGGATTAGTCTTTGAGAGTAATTAAATGCCAACTAAAATTAGATCAGATTAAAAAATAACTGCCACAAAAAGTTTGAAAATTATTACGAATAACTAAAGAATTAGATAAGTTGGGAATTTAGGATGTAATTCTCATAATTAACTTAGAAGTGTAGAAATACATCTTTTGTAATTAGTATGACAAGAGAAATAATTTATTAACATGTAGAAAAGAGTCCCAACCTTGCAGAAAAGGGATGGTTAATTACAGAAATAATTAAGTTGGAGTGACTCAACTTTCCATTCTTTATTGAAGGGATCAATTGTTTTCTCAAATGATTTCCTGTATGGTTTGCAGGAGGAAATAATTTTCCTGACTTTAAGTCTAAACTGCTATTGTGATAGCATTTTTGTTTTAAGCTTATGATCCATTCTTTAAAGATCCATTCTCATTTAAGCCACTGTTCTAATGGGGTAAGCAAAGCTGTGTTAAGCTGATTTATACATGCTGCAAACATCACTTTAGCACCTGGGTGCTTGCTGCTAAAAATTACTCTCTCCCTTTGAAGAGTATTCTAATAATCTTGACTATAGCATAGCTAGTGAATATTCTCAATGTACCTTCCTTGCAATTCTCCATGATCAACAGATTATCACTGGATCCTGTCCTGCTTCATCATGAAGTGCAAAAAAAGAAAAAAAAAAACACTTAAAGGTAACAGCAGACAGGAAAAGCCTTCTTTAAGGGACAAATGATTAAAACATCTCCAATTGTTATCATTATTTTAAATTAGTTTTCTGTGCATGACTTCAGGTTTATGAAATGCTGATTAAAGTCTATAATGATTCCATTACTCGGATGCCTGACTGGTAGGACAAAAAGTCTAATGGTGTCTCCAGATATTTAATTTATAACTCTTGTTAAGAATCAATGATACACATCACTATCTTGCTGGAAACTGGAAAAGAGATTGCAGTATTTCTTTTCCAAAATGTTTCTTGAGCTCTGTACCAGGTGCTTTGGTAGGCCAGGATATGGAAACATGGGTAAGCCATGATGCTCGCAGTGAATGGGTAAAAAATACACCACAGCGTGGAAGGTGTTACATGAAGAAGTGTGAGCAAAACATTGTGAGAATGCAAGGAACAAAGTACCACGCTTCCCGGGATTTGAAGATGGGTAGAAAATTTTCCAGATGAGGTGGGGAGGGCATCTGCGGCCGGGAAAAGAGCGTGAGGTTAATCTGAGAGTCCACGTGTATAATAGTTCCAGTATCTGCCATGAAGACGATGACCATCACTAATGCAATTAAGCGTTGTATAGGTGTTTGTGATTATAATATGCTGAATATTATACTGACAGATATCTAACAGCAAGATTAGAGACAGTCCACAGACTGGAGAGAAAGTTGTACTCTAGTGAGAGAGAAGGTGATTCATTAAATTATTAGAAGAAGATATGTCTGATTGTTATGCAGTCCTTGAGTTGCCTTTACAATTAAGTCATGTTTTCCTTCCATACGCCCCTGCCCACCTTTGAAGCGGCAGCATCTCTGACCAGGGTCAAAGCCTCATCTCTGTCTGTCAATCATCCTGACTGGCTTCTACCCAGCCCGCCTCCTGGGGGCATTTCTCCACAGCCTCAAGGCCACGGTCCTCTGTACCTCTCTCCATGGTGTTGCATCTACTACTCTCCAGGTCTGGAAGACCCTCCTCACTCTCCTTTTTGCTTAGTCAACTCTTGTACCTTCAAATCTTGGCTCATGTGGCATCTCCCCTAGGAGATGTGCTACAACCATGGGGCCAGCAAAACAGGAAATTCCCAGCATTCCAGAGCCCCCCTCAAGCCCCTGCCAGTCTCTGCCCTCCTCCTGACCCCTTAGAGCATTAACAGCTTTCCCTATTTCTGAACTTGATCGAAATGGAATCATACAGTGTGTGCTCTTCTGTGTTTGGCTTCTTTCAGTAAACACTATACTTGTGATATTTATCCATAATGCTCTGTATAGTTGTAGATCATTTATTTGCATGACCATGTAATATTCCATTAAGTAATACACCACCACTCATCTTCCTATATTACTATTGATTGGCACTGGAGTGTTTCCAGTTTGCAGCTTTTAAATATAGTATAACTGTGACCAATGTTGCACCTACCTTTTGGTGAACGTAAGTACATGTTTCTGTTGGTCATATGTCAGAATTGCTGGGTCATGGAATCTGAATATGTGCAGTTTGACAATATTTTATAAAGTTAACCCAACATATCATTTAACCAAGCAATTCTACTCCAAGCTGTTTACTCAAGAAAAGTGAAAACATATGTCCACACAATGACCTGTACATTTACAGCATTTGTTCTGAGTATTTTCAGTACTTTGACGGTATCATTCCATTGTCTTCAGGTTTCTATCCTTTTTCTATTGAGAAGTTGGCTGTCAGTCTTATTGCTGTTCATTTGAAGACTTGTGTTTTTCTTTTGATGCTTTTAAGATCTTGCTTTTCCCTCTTCTGCAGTTACCATGAAGTGCCTAGGTATTGTTTCTCTGTACTTTCCCCAGAGCCTCTTAAACTCTGTTTTGATGCCTTTCATCATTTTCAGAAAATTCTTGGTCCTTATCTCATTGACTATTGCTTTGGTCACTTTTCTTTGTTTTCTCTTTCTGGACTCTAATTTCACTTTGGATGTGTCACTTATTTTTATTACACTCTCTTCTGTGAGTTCTCTTTTCTTCTATATTTCATTCTGCTATTCACCTGGGGCACTTACTACTTACCTGACTTTCAGATCACATTTTTTTCTGCTACTGCATTTACTATGCTATTACTTTCATTTATTGAGGTTGCAAACTTCAGATGTTAAATATTTTAGATCTAGATTATCGTCTAGATACTTTTTTACAGATTCAAATTATGTGGTAACAATTTATTGTCTATTACATCTTTTACAATGTTTTTGAATGCATTATTCATTGTTATTTTAATTTTTTTCATTAACTCCAGTATCTTGATCATGTTGGGGTCTGCTTCTATTGTTTCTTTCAATTTTCGTTTCTCATTCTTGTTTATCATATAATCTTGTCTCTGCATGTTTAGTCATTTCTAGTTATATTCTGAACAATGACAAAACTGACAATGAAAAAGACCTATAGAGACTCTGGTGATGATTATCTTCAAATATGATGTCTTGCTAGAAAAACAAAAGCCAGGTGGTCAGATCTTTCTACTTTCAAAAGAATCCCGAATTCTTGCTTGGTTTCTCTGTCCTCCAGAAATGGTCTTTCCAGGAGCCAAACCTGAATTCTCACCTTCTGGATATCCATAGTCAACAGATGCCCTACTTCAGTCCTTGTTGTGGATCATCTAGTGTTTTTTGTTTTTTTTAAATTTAATTTAATTAATTAATTTTTTATACAGCAGGTTCTTATTTGTTATCTATTTTATACGTATGGATCATCTAGTGTTAATTCAACGCTCCCTCTAGGGTTTTTTATCTCGCTTGTGTTTTGTTTGCAGGACTGTTTTCCTGGAATATTGTTGAGTCCCGAGTGCCGTGAGTATGCAGGAGATTTTGGTCTAAGGGTCAGAAGTTCTTGGCCCATTCCTTAAGCACCTGTGCAGTCTCAGCGTTCAGCAAACGTCTTTAGTGAAAACCAGGTAGATATTCGGAGCCTTTCAATTTGTCGTTCTGGACCTGCTTGATTGTCAGCTCCTGGCTGGTTTCTCTTTTCACCAGGAACAACCTTCTGCCTGGGCCAAACCCAAACCTCCAGCCATGCTCAAAGTTGGCAAGCATCCCCCAGGGGAAAGCCCTAGTTGTCATGAGGTCATCTCTTAATGGGTCTCCCTCCCTGGAAAATTTAATTCATGAATTCCTTGTGCTATTCGTAGTCTCTTAAGTGCCTCGAAAATGTTATCTTTTGACATATGATTTATCACCTTTTTTCTGTATCAGCAGGAACAGATATTACTTTGGCCTCTGACACGCAACCAGAAAGCATGCATTCCACTTCATCATTTTAAAGTGAAATATAAAAAATCACCCAGAGGAAAATGACCAAGGGGGTAAAAGTGATTCATTTGAGGCTATTTAAGAACTGCTTGGAGGCGTCAGTGATGTTGTCTGTGAGTAGAGGTTAGACTTTATGTGTATGGCTTCAAATGATGAGAAGATTCTAGAAGGAGATGGACTTCAGGTCTAAGTAGGGAGGATTTTCTTTGAAATCTCAGATCTATGAGAAAACCAAATGTGCCATCTCTGGAGAGGATGCATTTTCTCTTTCAGGGGCTGTGCAAGCAGAGTTTGGGGTGTTGTTTGGTGACTGTAAAGAGGACATGGGGTGATTGGACCCTCATGATTTAGAGGGTCCTGACCCTCTAAATCAAGGGTCCTGACCTTGTGATTCTATGAATTCTTCGCATTCTCTCCTGTAACAGAATTAATTTGTGTTTACCTAGCAGTAATCACAGTTATTACATGTACTGCATGGCTTACAGGAAGTTTTTCTGGACTCTTAATACCTTTGGTTTAAGTAATTTATGTCAAAGCTAGTAGTTCTTTTTCCAGCAGATGAATTCTGTAGTGATATTTCTGTCTAGGTCTCGAGTTAAAAAGAATTATCACTGCCTGAACCTAAGTTGATAGCAACACATTATGAACGTTCTTCTTATTATATAAAAACGTGCTTTTAGAATCAAAGTCCACTCTCGATAGTTCAGCACCTATTCAGAGGACAGAAAAGTGGTGCTATATTTTCACACTAGCTAACGTCCTTGATACAGCAATTATGCTATTTTCTGGAGTAGGCTGTCAGGTTTATTATAATTACTACATGCCACATTCAGATTTCATCATTTTCAGAATAACTTACGCCTGGAAAAATTGCTCACTGGTTGAATTTTAGAATAATAAATGTGTATCTTCTATGTAGATATAGAGCTGATGTTTGCAATATATTTAATTGCAATCTCCATTAGTGTTTTGTTTAATAAACTCACTAAATCTATAATAATAATAATAACAATAACATTAATAAGTAGTAACAACTGTAGCTTTTTACTTTTCAAAATTTTCTCATGTGTAGGATTAGGTCATTATAACTTAAGTCTCTGAGGCAGGCAGGGCAATCAATAAAATTCCAATTTCATAAATGAAAAACTGAGGTCCTAAATTGTTAATGTCAACTGTTCAGTATCACACAGCTGGGGGAAAACTGGTATTTTCAGTGTCCTTTACCCCCAGTCTTTCTATTATTAAAAAATAATAGAATGTTTCCACAAATCTTATGCCAAAACAGAAGGCTTCAGGACCGAGTTAGTTTTTTGTGGATTGACCCTAATGCAGGTGACTCACCTCCCTTTGGCCCTAAATAAGCAAACCGAGCCCTCTTTCAGACTTACCTTAAAGAGGCAGAGATCTTCTTGAGAGACTTGCTCTGAAAGAGGATTTTCATACCTGCCAGTGAAGAAGCTTGACTAGGAAGAGAGATAGAAGCAAACTCAGCTGGGTGTCTCCATTTATTCACTTTTGTTGAGGTGGAAATATTTGGGGAGTTTTAGTGACCAATGAAAGATCCTTTTACTCCCTTTCTAGAAAATTTGGGCTTCTAGGGATATTGTGACCCAAACGTGAGAATTCTTTACACATAAGAGCCTGTTTCGTCTAGGTCTTAGCAATCGTTTCTGGTAGGAACTTTGAAAATGACAAAGTGCTAAAGATATAGAAGCTGTTGGTTGGTTTCCATAAAAATGGCCCAACGCCCCACTCTGGGGATCATTCCACTATATCGTCCAAATACTTCCTCAGGGAAGAAGTGCAGGGCTGGGGCCGTGCCTCTTGGTTACTGAGAGCTGGTCCGATTCTGCTCCCTGACCCAGGACTTGTCTACACTTATGCTAACCACGTTTTCAACTTGCATTCAGCTTGACTGAGTTCTGACGACAGATGAAAACTCTGGAGAGTTATCTTGGAAGAATAATATTACCAAGTCCTGAGAGTCTAAGCTCATGAAGTGGTTCAAGTCTATTCTTAGGATTCTGGTCATGTGAGCATTCACCAATTTATTTTCAGACAGATAAAGTTGAAATATGCCTTTTCAGCACCTTATAAAGGAATCTTAAATATACACTGGAGAGGTTTACAAAAATAGCACATTGGATTTGTGGCAATTTGTGGCTAATTGATGGACATGATACACGTTTATGGAAGCACTGCCCTGAGCTAGGCCCTAGGTGTGCACTGGAGAGGATGCGGCTCTTCCCAAGATCTTAGAGACTGATCCAGAAGACAGTTGGGTACCTTAACTACCACCAGGAAATCATGATAGGAGCGCAAGCTCAGGTGGAGACTGTGGGTGAAAAATGCCGCCTGTCATATCACTAAACAAAGGATGCTGTAGCCAGCAAGCCCTCAGCCACTGCAGCTGCCCCCAGCTGCGCACCCTCAGGGGACTCAGGATGGAGAAAAGCAGGATCCTGGTCCCAGACAGCTGAGGTGCAGATCAAAGGAATGATTCCAGTGAGCCCAGACTCTTGCCTCTTCCCATACATAGGAAAGCGCTAAATTCATGAACTTGAGATGTCTGCTTTTCTTTAATTAACAGTAATCTTTTGAAGATCTGAATACCTGGCTTTTGTTGCAAAGACCCCTATAGATCCTGGCTCCCCCCGACCTCTTCACAGCAATCCCTCACAGCTCTCTGAGAGGCTGCGTCCTGGGCTTGAGTCCTGAGTTTTGTCCGCAGAATAAAACAGAATTCTCAACTTTTAGGTTGTGCTTTTTTGTTTCAGTTGACAGTACTTAAATGAGCGGTGAGAAAACTTAAGGAATAGAAGAAGTAGTACTTGACCTAGGACCTATAGGGTCAACTAAGTTTGCTAAGAGGAGAAGCTGCAGTGGGATGAAAGTCAGCAAAGGTACAGGTCAAAGGGCAGATTCATTCTGACAATTATGACCATTGCTAGTGACCAGCTAATCACTTTATAGATCTCATTTTATTTTCGTATGAACTATGCTTCGTTGTTACCTCGATTCCCAGGTGATAGCGTGGACTATAGAATGATTCCTATCTGTAGCAGAGCTGATAAAGTTGAGGTCTGTCTGCCTCCCAAATAGTTAAGTACTTCAGTAGAATGCATTTTGAAGGTGTACCACCTTGAGGGCCTGCCAATTAGTATCAACAGAAATACCACTTTATTCAACCTCAGAAATACCATTTTATCTCATCCAAACCTCCCCTTTAGGGTTCAATAGCCAGCAGGCTATCTGTGTTTAGAGAGAAAGGACAGAGCGGTTTTCATTAAGTTCACACCTGAAAATGTACCTCTGCTGGGAGAAACCTAGCTATTCATGGGGTCCTAGACCCTCTTCACAAAATTGTTTGCAAATGGCTGGAATACAGGGCCCAGGAACATGTTGACCTCCCTGCCATTCAGGGCTCTTTACAGGTCAACTTTTGCTAGTTTCAGGGGTGTAAAACGAATGCCTTTTGCTGGGAACAGCAGCGCCGGTGAAAGTGTTTTAAGTGTTTCAGGGCACAAACCACACTATTTTTATTGTCACCTCCTTGAAATCCTGCACAGGTTATTTTCCTAATAGGAAGCACAAAGCCATTTTAAGCTGAACGGCTAAGGTTTGAATGCAAGCTTTTCACTTACCATCATTGGATGACCTGAGGCCAGGCTGACGACGTCCCTGAGCTACAGTTACCTCTTGTGTCAAGCGAGATTCAAATTGCAAGTAAGACTGACCTTTAAACACAATGAATATTAATCCTCATGATGATAGTGATAACCTGTGCAAAAAATAGGATTGTGCTTCTATAATTTAGTAAGTAGTTATAAATGGAATTTCTCCATTGTCCCTCCGAAATGACAATATCTGGAGTTTTGCAAATTATATTTATTTTGCAGCTTTTGTGATATGGACACACGTTAAGTGGACCAACAAATAACTAGAGATGACATGTTAAACTTTGAAAAAAGAGGGGAAAAATGCATTCTCTTTCAAAGAGGAATTTTCTTTTTGAGCTCTCAGAATAAAAACCTAAGTAGATCATGTAACACTGGTTTCAAGTCAAAAAAGATAAATAACTTGGCTCTCACAGGGAGATTTGGGCAGTCAAATGGTGCAGAAAAAGAGATGTCAAATCGACTGCAATTAGCACCCCGGAACTAGTGGGCATCTTGTACAGGGCTGGTTGTGATGTGTGTGGGAAAGGAATAAAGCATGAGGTAAGGAACAAGTGTTCTTAGTATCCACAAGGCCAAGACGCCTGGGACCTATTTCCTATGGGAACAAACCCAGAAACAGGTGGGGAGGGATAGTTGTTTTGGAATCAGCAGCTTGATACACAACCAGATGGAAAGAAGGAGCAGTGGTGAAATTTGAAACCCATCAAGGAGCCTTTGGTGGACATGATCTTGACTACAATACACAGAGAGATGATCAGAGGCACCATTCCCATTTTAGCTGCTACAAAATTGTATTAGGTGTAG
Source organism: Balaenoptera acutorostrata (assembly GCF_949987535.1). Taxonomy (NCBI): domain Eukaryota; kingdom Metazoa; phylum Chordata; class Mammalia; order Artiodactyla; family Balaenopteridae; genus Balaenoptera; species Balaenoptera acutorostrata. Next base: position 91,889,200 of record NC_080075.1, on the reverse strand, counting down.
AAGTGAATATTGGTATTAGCTCGGGCCTTCACAAAGCCAGGCGTTCAAGGACAGGTCACATGTCCATCTTGTAGAAGCTGTTTCTGCCAAACACTAATTGTAAGTAATTTGCAAAATTTCCTTTAGTCTTGATGAAAACACTTGGTTATTTTTTGACTGTTCTTAATAGTGACTTTTTTTTTTCTTCCAGATCTTTTAAAGATATAAGTCAACTCACAGATACAGAGAACAGACTTGGGGTTGCCCAGAGGAAGTGGGAGTGGGGGAGGGATGGAGTGTGAGTTTGGGATTAGCAGATGCAAACTATTATATATAGGATGGATAAACAACAAGGTCCTACCATATAGCATGGGGAACTATATTCAATATCCTGTGATAAACCATAATGGAAAAGAATATGAAAAAGGATAATATATGTATAACTGAATCACTTTGCTGTACAGCAGAAATTAACGCAACATTGTAAATCAACTATACTTCAATGAAATAAATTTTAAAAACTACAGGTCAGTTCTTCACAGAACAATCTGACAGGTGCTTTGTAAAGCAATCAATACCAAGTCACATGTACTTCAAGAATATTTAATGGTCACTATTTTTTCAGAGTTTTGTTGCCTGAAACTGAAAGTTAGCCTGTGGGTGACCCCTAGTTCTTTGTGTTACCATGTTCTGGACCACATTCCACAGCACAAGGGTTGGCTAGTACAATCGGACTAAATTGGAACAAATACTTATTTTAATTACATAGTATGAGACTGTAGATGACTCCTTACTGAGAAGATGGTTGTTTGCTAAAGATTTCAGAAAAAAATGACACATTCTGTAATTTTTTACCTGCATTGAAACTATTGAGTTCTTCATGAGTTTGAAATAATAAAACTAACTTTATTTTTCTCTATAAGAGAAACACTCTACACCTTTATGTGGTTACTTGTGAATTATTTTGCGTCTTTGTGGAATTTAGAATTTCTAGGCCTGTCCTTTTTTCCCCTTTGCATTCTAAACTAGAATGAATCTAAAGCGACATATCCTTATAGCTGTACCTTACGGAGTTCGGACTCAATAAATATCTGTTGATTTGAAATAAATGTAAGCTTTCTGCTGTGACTTGGATGCAAGGCCAATCGAGATAAGATGTTGGGCCTTTAAAAAGTAGGTTTTTAAAACATTTGGGTTTTGACATTCTAGTTTTTGAAGCAAGGAGAAATCTTTGAGATCCTGGGGGGTTTCAAATATTTTCTGTCAACTGTGGACTTTCTTGTGAAATCCACACAAATGGATAAAAGGAGAGCTACTCAGAATGTGCAGGGGTGACCCCTGAGCTCTGAGGGAGAGGTGAACCTCAAGGGGGGCTCAGTGCACAGTTTGGGGTCTATTATCTAGTCCCTACCCCTCATTTCATAGATGAGGATACAAAGCCACGCAGAAGCAGCGTTCTCCCTGCGGACCCCCCAGTTTTGTTAGGATTTCAGCACCTTTCCACTCAGCCGTGCTGCTTGTTCTTGGGTACCCTGACCCAGATGTGCTCCTGTGCCTCAGGGTGAATTCTTAACACATCCTCATTTTCCAAATCTACCCCAGGAATTGCTACTCCTTTAGAGGTGATTGTCTATAATATTTAAATAGTGAAAATTCAGTAACAGGAGAACGCTTTGAACTTTATGTAAATTCACCGTACACTAGAGATGTGATATTGAGAAGAGTTTTGCTGGAAGTAACAGTAATTAGAAAAATGTCCAGCTTGACTTCTGGCATGGCATCTTTAGGATGTTCTTCCCATCAAATGCTGTGATTTTTCTTCCCGCTTCTGCTGTAAAGTCACTTAAGTATCTCATCCCAGAAATAACGGGACTGACATTACCGTGTGAGCCTGGATCTGTGAGCCTGCCCTGTGCTGGATGCACTCATATACGTGTTATCTAATCTAATGTTGGCTGCAGTCCTGTGAAGATACTTGTACTGCTTATTTCGATTTTGTACCCTCAGATTGCCCTTTGCCCTACTCATCCCTGTCCCCTGTCCCAGGGGGTGACCTCTGTGGACGCATCACCCCCGGGTCCCCTGGGCGAGCTGAATTCTGTGGATTTCTCTGAGTGAAGTTCCCCAGCACACAGCTGGAGGGGTGGCTCTGGCAGCGTATGCATTACCCCTGGCCTCAGCTCCTGAGTGTTGCCCATTCCAGGGCCCTTCTCCCTGTGCCCCGGGAATTAATCCTCCTCCCCTTACCCTAACTTTCCAGGCTTGGTAGGACCTTGGTACCTAACTATAGCTTTTTTGTTCCTAAACTTCTGCCATACCTCAGTACCTAGTCCCTCTATAAAGATGTTCCTTCAATAAAGCCTTCATTTAACGCCTCTGGAAGTACCATCATATATGTCTCATGTATCTTCAGAATCCTGTCTGACACAGCACTACCATTTCAATGTTACAGAGGCTTTACCATAAAACTTAAGCTCCAAGGCTTTACCATAAAACTTAAGCTCTGGGATCCCTCATTTACATGGAACACTTCCAAGTTTCCAAGGCTCTTCCAAGGTCGTATGCATTCTCATTACCATATATGGTTAGGAAACTTGCAGATAATATGCGTGTTCACATGATCTTCATTTCTTTGTAGTCACACTTTTTGGGTTGGCTCAAGGTGGAATGGCTATGGACATTTTTGAGATTTGGCCCAGGAGAAATTGGTTTGGAAGATAAGCTTAACTTGAGTTTACTGAGATGCATTTGAGTGGCTGCATTCACTGCCACGTGTAATTGTTTCTAGGCATCCCAGGGTAGGAATACTTTCCAGAAAGGCTCTCACCATCCCCCTGTTTCAACTCTTACAGAGGTTTTCTTGAAATAAAAATGTGTCTCAAGCCACATGGCCCCAGACATGTGAGGGTGGCAGAGGAAAAACAAGGGTTGAAATGAACAAAGCCAGAAACATGTCTGTGGAAACAATGTCTAAGCATCAGTTATGCAAATTGTAAGAGGATTTGCTGCTAACAACACGTAAGCAAAACGGAAGTAATTGGCTCCCCAGAAACGTTCTTTATGATGCACTATGTACAATTTTAAATACGTACTATTTTTATGAGAATTATGTAAATTAGAACTTATAAGAATTCCAGTGTTTATAGTGCACAAGCATGCGCTGTTAATACACAGAAATATGTCTTCTAGATTGGACTGAAGTCTTAAAATGTTATGTGGTATTAAGAAAAATGAAATATGAATCAGAAAGAAGTGTAAACATTTTTTTAGCATAAACATTTTAAGTTTACAATTTTTACAGTTTAAATTATCAACCAAAAACCCAATCAATCATTCTAGGGAAGACTTAATTATCTATAACATAGAATAGTCTTTTTTATTTTTCTATATAACATATCTATAGGAAATACTGTGAGCTTATTTGGCATTCAAAAACTATCCAGTTTGGGGGCTTCCCTGGTGGCGCAGTGGTTAAGAATCTGCCTGCCAATGCAGGGGACACGGGTTCGGGCCCTGGTCTGGGAGGATCCAACATGCCGCGGAGCGACTGGGCCCGTGAGCCACAATTGCTGAGCCTGCGCGTCTGGAGCCTGTGCTCCGCAGCAAGAGAGGCCGCGATAGTGAGAGGCCCGTGCACCGCGATGAAGAGTGGCCCCCACTTGCTGCAACTGGAGAAGGCCCTCGCGCAGAAACGAAGACCCAGCACAGCCATAAATAAATAAATAAATAAATAAATAAATAAATAAATAAAACAAAAAAACTATTCAGTTAAAATGCAGAGGGGTAAAGGCATCATAGGGGTGAACTAGGCACTTAATTAACAATAAAGATTTTTTCTCTAAGTTGTATTTGTGATAGTTGTCAGTTTTTTAAAACTTGTAATTTGTTGTGACTTCTTTTTTTCATTAAAAATAAACATTTATCCTTGTACCTAATGTATCATTTTATCTTATTTATTTATTTATTTATTTATTTTATTTATTAAATTTAACAAATATATAGTTGTTTTACAATGTTGTGTTAGTTTCTACTTTACAGCTAAGTGAATCAGCCATGTGTATACATATATCCCCTCTTTTTTTGGATTTCCTTCCCATTCAGGTCAACACAGAGCACGAAGTAGAGTTCCCTGTACTATACAGCATGTTCGCACTTTGTTTTATTTTCTTCACAGATGACCCCTAAAACTCTACAAGGAACCTTGTGTACCCCCCTTGAATGTAAATAGATAGCAGAATCCCGTCTTACTCATTAATGATAGCGGAGCTGGGGATCACAGTTTGGTTTTTATGCTAAAGTGGATGATTTTTCTAGTATAATACTCAACCTTTCTGTCTTAGGTTGGGTTCCTGCAGAAATAGACTCCGATACGAGGATTCAGGTACAGCAATCAATTTGGAAGGGGACCCTAGGAGAGAAATGAAAGGAAGGGAGCAGGTCACGGCTGTGGGTGATAGGACTCAGTCCTACTTTGGAGCTTGTAGGACAGTGTGGACGATGTCTGAGAGCTCTGCCACCCAAGGAGTGATGGGGCCGTCACATTCACCACCAGCCACCCTTAGTCATTTGTCACTTGTGGCTGCTCTCAGGACACTGATCCCCAAGCATTTCCAGACTGCCCCTCCCAGACCGAGCAGGTTCCCACGACCCACACAGCCCTGGGCAGGCAGAATTGCAGGCTTGCCTCTGAAGCAGCAGAAATGGCGTGAGTGCAAGGGAAGAAGGGCAAAGCACTTCTCAAAGATGATGCCTGCTCCTTTGTTTATTTTTACTTTTCACTTTAGGTCTATAAACTATAGAACTATAACAACACTGTGTTACATAGCAATTTTCACTTGACAAAGAATTATCATAGACCATATGCTTTTACACAAAGAAGACCTTATTTCAGCCTTGAGACAATCTTTGTAAATCTTTTAAAATGTATTTTATTGGTTTGTTTTTTATATACAAACAAACTGAATTTAGTTGATACCCATTCAAGAACTCTACTACTAAATATCACAACAGTCCACAAAAACAGAGATATTGGAAACAGGTAGGCCCGGAATGCAAACAATCAATATTTCCTTGCTGCAAAATGAAGAGAAAATTGCATGGTCCTAGCCTTCAGGAGCTGTCAGGCTTTTGCATTCTCCACACCTTTTGCTATTACCTTATTTTCATGACTTTGAAAATATTGCTTTAGCCAATATCTATGCCATTTGAGATAAATAGATGTATTTTATCTGCAATATAAGTTCCAATATGTCATGTTTGAATTACTTTTGAGTCCATCAAGATAGGCATCATTTCTGTAATCAGCAATATACAATTATTTGATAAGTTGTTACTTTAAGGTAAATATTATAACTGGATATCTGAAAAGAAGAACAGATACATGCTGGGAAATTGATTTTTTAAAAAATCTGATTCAACAGAGACGAAGTGAGCTGTTTTCTTAAGTTGATAAGATAACCATCACAACATCTGCACTGTGTTTATGGTGGGCTAGGTAACTATTTTTCTAGTTACTTAAAAAACTTTAATATAGATCATCACTGGTTGAAATGCTTCCTTTTAGCCTTAAAAAAATAAATGACTTTCCTATGATAACCACTAGGACCCATGGTTTGGAAAGCTGATGAATGAAGCACTTTCTTGGTCAAAAAGCACTGTACCTGGATCTTCACAGAGAGTTTTCAAGTGCACGTAGTCACGTGGATTAGGTGTTCTTTTGTTCATGGATTAACTGACTTTGATGGAAGAGGCAAGATGGCATGTGCCTAAGGTAGGAGAATAAAGAGTACCCTAAAAACAAATTTTTAAAAAATTTTAAAATGGCTTAAGAGGAAAGGACCATCACAATTCAAAATGCTGGATGCAGAGATACCTTCACAGTATTTTCCTAAGTTACTTTATTCATGTTCATTCATTTGCATAGAATGGTGGGGCATAAGTTAACACCATGGAGTGCGGGAGAAGAATCCAGTTCAAATATTACTTCTTCAAGTTCACAGAGAGAACGGTTTGCTAGTATGTGTTATTATATCACTTTTTGGGGTAATTCTATTATTTTGGACTGCAGACATTTGTTTGGGGTTGTTTTCTTTTGTCTTTGAAAATAGGAAAGCATCTTAGTTTTTGTGCCCTCAGAATGGTGCTTGGACCTAATAGGTCCTCAAAATACTTGTTAGATAAGTGAATAAATTATTATTAAAATATAATGCAGCATGGAAGTCAGAAATGGCTTCAAATCCTAAACGACGGAAAGCATTTCAGTCTAATAGACATGCAAAATCCTAATGAGCGAAAATGCAATACATAACGTAATTAAGGGCCTTCTCAAGCAAATGACACAGTGCTTAAACCACTGTGTGGATGGGTGAAATTTCTGCTGGCTGACGTTAATTTTGGCCCATTTTCTCACTTTGATTCTAGCAGTCTTACAAACAAAACTAATGGTGTGAATCTTGGATACTTTTAATGAGACATTTGGGTTTTACCAAAAAGGGATAGTTTTCCTTAAATTTAAATGTGTTATATTACAGTTACATGAAGAGATGATCAAACTACTTATCTTTCTTGGTTGCTGATTACAAACCAAGGGGAACATGATCTCACCAAGACGATTGCTTTTACAAAGGTGTTCATTTTGATCCGTTTAACTGTTGGCTAGGAGAGTTCACGACACACACTCACTTTATAGCAAGCCTTTTTGTTAGTTTTTCAGGTCGATGCATGCCCCTCACCAATAACCAAGATGAGATTTGCACAGGTGAGATTTATTTCACGTTGTGTTTTCAAGAACCAGCCCATGAGAGAACACAACTCTGCATTCATGCGTTTATTATTTTGCAAGAGAGGGGCACATGGACAAAGAAAGAGCTATTTCACAGATAAGTACACATTCAGAAGGGCAATATTTATATTAATATTTAGAGAACTGAGAGCAAGATGCTCATTTAATTAGTCAGCGAACATTTTCTGAAAAATCTGCCTGATATTTTTATGCTGCATTTCTTGTGTGTAAGCATGAGTGTATGTTCACCTGTGTGAAAGGTTATATAAAAACAGTCACACATTCCCTTTTTTTTATTACATCGAGATCATACTGAGTAAGAAACATAAGGGAGGGACATGGCTGTAAGCTGGTGTCACCCTGACCCCTCGTATTTGAGTCGGAATGTGGTGTTCATCCATTTGTCCCCAAATATTTGCTCTCTTCTCTGTCAACAAGTAACCTTTCCATAGTGAGGACAGGAGAACAGAAAAAGATCTGTTTTCTACCACATTCCTTCAACCTGAGTGACTTTGTCAATGTTAAAGACAATTATATGTATTTAAAGGTTTAGAAAGTCTGAGATGTTTTTAAAAGCTAAAGCACTGAATGTTTTATGTCAGTGCTTTGGATTCTAACCTATAATTCCTTCCCCTTCTTTGTGAAGCAGGATTCCATTGTGAAAAGCATGTGGCAAGCTTGTCAATAAATCAAGTGAAGATTATATGGATATAGCAGGCTTCATGGATACATAGAAAAATAACTGACTGTTTTAGAAGTTTAAAACCAAATGATAGTGTGTGCTTTGCTTACACTTAATACAAATAAATCATAATTTGATTTGTATTTACTTTTCCAAATTAGTAGAATCGGCTAGAATTGTCAAGATTTCTTCTTAGTTTTCTAAGGTGCCTGAGTTCTGGCTTAGAAGAATTGATCATCTAAACTCTGAGACAGTATGGAAAGGAGTTTTAGTCTACACTTTGTTCTACAAAATTTAAATAGAAATGACTTCTTAGGGTTTACAGCAGAATTCTGCTACCCATTTTCATTCCAAATTTTATCTTTTCTTGCTTGGTATTACATTTCAGTTACTTCTTCCCTGTGTATAAAATGTTTCAACTTTTATATAGTAAGTTGCAATTATCTTTGAGTAAGTACATCACCATGGTCACTAAAGGGAAGTCAATGGAATAACTTTTTAGTAAAAAAATATACAAGGTCCTGCTCTTACAAGAACACTCCTAAATTGGGATTTCAAGTTAATGAAGCTCTGTATAAGAAATGAAGAACAGAACCCACTTGAAGAGGACAGGAGAGCACTCTCAAGCTTGACATTGTAATCAGTGTCATTGTTCTGTGTCCTGAGTCCTTGCTGGGTACTGGTATCTACTTTTCCACCACTCTCTACTCTTTCAAAATAACAGGTAAAAAAATATCTAGTCTACAAATTTGAAATGAAGATGCATTTTAGATATAGATCCAGTGGTAATTTGGTAAATTCTCATTTTTCCAGGTAATAAATACAAAATATAATGCGGTATAGTCTAAGATATTCTTAATTCCTTCATTTTGAATGCCCAACTTTTAATTAATTAACTAATCAACAAATTCATTAATTAAATTGTAGGGATTAATCCTGTCTATGATTTAAGACTTAGTTCTGTCATCGTGTTTTTCCTTCTTTTGTTCTTTCTGCTCTTGGTTTCTCTGTTTTGTTTTTCAACAGGGTATTCCTGTGTGTTGTGAATACCATTTTTAGAATTCCATTTTGATTTATGTCAAGTATTTTTTATTGTAACTTTTATACCGATTTTTCAGTAGTAGCTCTAGGTATTACATACATACATAACTTATCGTAGTCTCCTGGTGTTGACATTTTATCATTTTGAGACAAGTGTAGATGTCTTACCTCTCTTTAAATCCCTTTACTCTCTTCATTTATATTATAGTCTTAAATATTTTCTCTACATACGTTGACAGCCAAATCACACAATGCTATGATGTTTTGTCTGACTTTGAAACACAACTTAAATAACTCAAGAGAAGAAATATTTATTGTATTTACTCATATTTTTGCCTACTAAGCTCTTTTTCCTTCTTAATGTTTCTAGGTTTTTTTTTTTAATCATTTGCTTTTTCTTTAGAGAACTTTAGAGACTTTAGTCATTCTTTTAAGATAAGTCTGCTGATGACAAAATCTTTTAGTTTCTCTTCATCTAAGATGGCCTTGATTCCTTCTTCATTCCTGTAGAATATTTTTTTGTGATATGGAATTGTAGGTTACAATTCTTTTTTTTTTTAAATTAAAAAAAAAAACTTTATAAAAAAATCCCAGAACATTTAAATTTTAAAGTAGTTTTGGGGGAAGAAGACAAATATTTGTTAAGGTCCACTATATCTATTACTTCAAATATATTATCTGAAGCCTAATACAGCACCGGTAATATAAGGAACATTCAAGTAAGGGTAGTTAGTAGTATTGCATACATTATCTCATTTAATCATCAAAACAGTCCCATGACACTGGGACAGATTACTATTATATCTATTTTACAGGAAGTAAAACTGAGGTCCGGAGAGATTAGGTGACTCGCCTAAAGTCATATTCGTTCCATCTTTCCCTGCTTTACAATGCAAAGCTAGAATGACTATTCTGGATTATCTAAATTCATTCATTCGTCCAATCATTCAACAAATATAGATCACCCACTCTGTGCCAGGATCAATGCTAGGGCCTGGAGGGAGCTCAGTCCCATCCTTCCAGAGTCAGTGGCGTAAGTAGATATTAGATGGAGATGACAAATCAGCGTGATGGGTGCTGAGAGAGAAGCAGAAGACCCGGAGAAGCATGACACAGGGGCACCAAGTCCAGCCTGGGAAGGGTTCTCCCAAGAGGTAAGACTAGTGGAACTGTTTCACCCAGGACTCCTACAGAAGGACCCAGTCAGAAGGGTGGCCTAATAGCTCATTTTCCAAGGTCTCTGGCAACCTCAAGCCCAGCTGCCCAGTAGCAAATAGGCACAGTGCTCAACTACCCAGACTGCAAGTGGGCCTCCTTTAGATAGCTGGAAACTATTCCCACATAGCATGCCAATGACTGACCACAGTCACTGGGGCTGCTTGGCATCAGACACTGTGGATAATGTTGAAACATCAGTGCCTGGCATGGACTAGGCACTAATACATATTTGGATTCCCTTCCTCCCCTGGCATTATTCCCCAACTCTGTCTGGTACCTGGGTTCTGATACCTTAACTGGGCTCTTCTACTGCATGCCACGGTCTCTCTCTCTTTTATTTTTTTTAAATTTTTTAATTTAATTTTATTTTTTTATACAGCAAATTCTTATTAGTTATCTATTTTATACATATTAGTGTATATATGTCAATCCCAATCTACCAATTCATCACACCACCACCACCCCTGCCACTTCCCCCCCTTGGTATCCATATGTTTGTTCTCTACATCTGTGTCTCTATTTCTGCCCTGCAAACCGGTTCATCTGTACCATTTTTTAGGTTCCATATATATGCGTTAATATACGATATTTGTTTTTCTCTTTCTGACTTACTTCACTCTGTATGACAGTCTCTAGATCCATCCACGTCTCTACAAATGACCAGATGTCATTCCTTTTTATGGCCGAGTAATATTCCATTGTGTATATGCACCATATCTTCTTTATCCATTCATCTGTCGATGGGCATTTAGGTTGCTTCCATGACCTGGCTATTGTAAATAGTGCTGCAATGAACATTGGGTGCATGTTTCTTTTTGAATTATGGTTTTCTCAGGGTATATGCCAGGTAGTGGGATTGCTGGGTCATATGCTAATTCTATTTTTAGTTTTTTAAGGAACCTCCATACTGCACTCCATAGTGGCTGTATCAATTTACATTCCCACCAACAGTGCAAGAGGGTTCCCTTTCCTCCACACCTTCTCCAGCATTTGTTGTTTGTAGATTTTCTTATGATGCCCATTCTAACTGGTGTGAGGTGATACCTCATTGTAGTTTTGATTTGCATTTCTCTAATAATTAGTGATGTTGAGCAGCTTTTCATGTGCTTCTTGGCCATCTGTATGTCTTCTCTGGAGAAATGTCTATTTAGGTTTTCTGCCCATTTTTTGATTGGGCTGTTTGTTTTTTTAATTTTGAGCTGCATGAGCTGTTTATGTATTTTGGAGATTAATCCTTTGTCTGTTGATTCGTTTGCAAATATTTTCTCCCATTCTGAGGGTTGTCTTTTCGTTTTGTTTGTAGTTTCTTTTGCTTTGCAAAAGCTTTTAAGTTTCATTAGGTCTCATTTGTTTATTTTTGTTTTTATTTCCATTACACTAGGAGGTGGATCAAAAAAGATCTTGCTGTGACTTATGTCAAAGAGTGTTCTTCCTATGTTTTCCTCTAAGAGTTTTATAGTGTCTGATTTTACATTTAGATCTCTAATGCATTTTGAGTTTATTTTTGTGTATGGTGTTAGGGAGTGTTCTAATTTCATTCTTTTATATGTAGTTGTCCAGTTTTCCCAGCACCACTTATTGAAGAGGTTGTCTTTTCTCCATTGTATATCTTTGCCTCCTTTGTCACAGATTAGTTGACCATAGGTGTGTGGGTTTATCCCTGAGCTTTCTATCCTGTTCCATTGATCTATATTTCTGTTTTTATGCCAGCACCATATTGTCTTGATTACTGTAGTTTTGTAGTATAGTTTGAAGTCGGGGAGCCTGATTGCTCCAGCTCCATTTTTCTTTCTCAAGACTGCTTTGGCTATTCGGGGTCTTTTGTGTCTCCATACAAGTTTTAAGATTTTTTTTCTAGTTCTGTAAAAAATGTCACTGGTAATTTGATAGGGATTGAACTGAATCTGTAGATTGCTTTGGGTAGTATAGTCATTTTCACAATATTGATTCTTCCAATCCAAGAACATGGTATGTCTTTCCATCTGTTTGTGTCATCTTTGATTTCTTTCATCAGTGTCTTATAGTTTTCTGAGTACAGGTCTTTTACCTCCTTAGGTAGGTTTATTCCTGGTATTTTATTCTTTTTTTTGCAATGGTGAATGGGATTGTTTCTCCTTAATTTCTCTTTCTGATCTTTCATTGTTAGTGTATAGGAATGCAAGAGATTTCTGTGCATTAATTTTGTATCCTGCAACTCTACCAAATTCATTGATTAGCTCTAGTAGTTTTTTGGTGGCATCTTTAGGATTCTCTATGTCTAGTATCATGTCATCTGCAAACAGTGAGAGTTTTATTTCTTTTCCGATTTGGATTCCTTTTATTTCTTTTTCTTCTCTGATTGCTGTGGCTAAAACTTCCAAAACTATGTTGAATAATAGTGGTGAGAGTGGACAACCTTGTCTTGTTTCTGATCTTACAGGAAATGCTTTCAGCTTTTCACCATTGAGAATGATGTTTGCTGTGGGTTTGTCATATATGGCCTTTATTATGTTGAGGTAGGTTCCCTCTATGCCCACTTTCTGGAGAGTTTTTATCATAAATCGGTGTTGAATTTTGTCAAAAGCTTTTTCTGCATCTATTGAGATGATCATATGGTTTTTATTCTTTAATTTGTTAATATGGTGTATCACATTGCTTGATTTGCATATATTGAAGAATCCTTGCATCCCTGGGATAAATCCCACTTGATCATGGTGTTTGATCCTTTTAATGTGTTGTTGGATTCTGTTTGCTAATATTTTGTTGAGGATTTTTGCATCTATGTTCATCAGTGATATTGGCCTGTAGTTTTCTTTCTTTGTGACATCTTGTCTGGTTTGGGTATCAGGGTGATGGTGGCCTCATAGAATGAGTTTGGGAGTGTTCCTTCCTCTGCAATGTTTTGGAAGAGTTTGAGAAGGATAGGTGTTAGCTCTTCTCTAAATGTTTGATAGAATTCACCTGTGAAGCCATCTGGTCCTGTTCTTTTGTTGGAAGATTTTAATCACAGTTTCAATTTCATTACTTGTGATTGGTCTGTTCATATTTTCTATTTCTTCCTGGTTCAGTCTTGGAAGGTTATACCCTTCTAAGAATTTCTCCATTTCTTCCAGGTTGTCCATTTTATTGGCAAAGAGTTGCTTTTAGCAGTCTCTTATGATGCTTTGTATACCTTTCTAAGAATTTGTCCATTTCTTCCAGGTTGTCCATTTTACTGGCATAGAGTTGCTTACAGTAGTCTCTTAGGATGCTTTGTATTTCTGTGGTGTCCATTGTAACTTCTCCTTTTGTCATTTCTAATTTTATTGATTTGAGTCCTCTCCCTCTTTTTCTTGATGACTCTGGCTAAAGGTTTATCAATGCGAATGTTGTTGCATCTAATGTTGTCCCAGAGGTCTCTTAGGCTGTCTTCATTTCTTTTCTTTCTTTTTTCTTTATTCTGTTCTGTGGCAGTGAATTCCACCATTCTGTCTTCCAGGTCACTTATCCTTTCTTCTGCCTCATTTGTTCTGCTACTGATTCCTTCTAGTGTATATTTCATTTCAGTTATTGTATTGTTCATCTTTGTTTGTTTGTTCTTTAATTCTTCTAAGTGTTTGTTCTTTAATTCTTCTAGGTCTTTGTTAAACATTTCTTGTATCTTCTCGATCTTTGCCTCCACTCTTTTTCTGAGGTCCTGGATCATCTTCATTGTCATTATTCTGAATTCTTTTTCTGGAAGGTTGCCTATCTCCACTTCATTTAGTTGTTTTTCTGGGGTTTTATCTTGTTCCTTCATCTGGTACAAAGTCCTGTGCCTTTTCATTTTGTCTGTCTTTCTGTGAATGTGGTTTTCCTTCCAGAGGCTGCAGAATTGTAGTTTTTCTTGCTTCTGCTGTCTGCCTTCTCTACAATTCTTTTTTTAAGCACTTGAAAAACATTGCCCACTTCCTTCTGGCTTCCATAATTACTCAAGTAAAATCTGCTTTAATTTAAATTGTATTAACTCTTATAAGTAAGGTACTCTTCTTTACTCACTGTATTACAGATTTTTTCCTTTGCTCTTTAATTTTCAGGAGTTTGATTATGATGTGACTTGACGTGGATTTCTTTGGATTTATTCTTTCTGGTATTTGCTCAGCTTCTTGAATCTGTAGACATGGGCCCACTGTCAAATTTGCATACTTTTCAGTTATATTTCTCTGAACACTTTTTAAACCCTATACTCCTTCTCCTATCCTCTTGGACTCCAACGACATGCATGCTAGATCTTTTGCTATCACACTACACAGCTCTGAGGCTCTGTTCATTTTCCCTTCCAGACTGATTTTTCTCTGTTGTTCAGATTGGCTGGTTTCTATTCTTCTATATCAGGTTCACTGATTGGCCTGCTATCATCTCAAATATGATGTTAAGTTCATCCAGTAAGCTTTTTATTTTATTTATTGCATTTTTCAATTCTAAAATTTCCATTTAGTTTTTCTTTATATCTTCAATTTCTTTATTGAGACTAATTTTTCAGGCTGATTTTAAGTCCTTTCTGATAATTCCAACATCTGTCATGTTAGTGTTGACATCTGTTGATTGTCTTTTCTCATTCAAGTTGAGATTTTCCTGGTTTGTGGTGCAATGAGTGATCTTCATTTATATACTGGACATTTTAGGTATTATGTAATGAGACTCGATCTTATTTAAATCCTCTGCTTTTGCAGGTTTCCTGTGACACTGCAGTGTTAGGAGAAGGAGTTGTGCTGCCTCAATACTGCCAGGTGGTGGTGGGGCTCCATGTCCCCACGCAGCCTCTGTTGCTACCTGGGCAGGCACCCCATTACTGCTCCCCACATGGTCTCCACTAATATCATGGAGGGAGCTACTTACTACCCAGTAAAGGTGAAAGTCCCACCTCCTCACTTAAGCTTCTCTGACAGTAACCCAGCAGGGAGAAGGTGCTACATTACAGCCAGGTGAGGGTTTCATTCTTATTTTTTTTTGTTTTGTTTTTGAATATCTCATGTGATTTATTGAATACTGTACTGAAAGTGGAAAACAGAGTGGTTGTGTGGGTACAGAATTGTTGTAAGTGTATCAGTTGTTTACCTTGATGATTGTATAGCTGACTGGGAGTTGCCACTGCCCAGCATCCTGAGGGTATAGAGAGACTGACTATCATACCGCATATCACAAGCCTGGGGAAAGACTAAAATTCAAAATTCATAGTAGGCTTCTACAGAATGCTTATCAGTTTTGCTCCATCAAAAAGTAAAGTCAAAAACTCATAAATCAGATTTTCCTAGGTGAGCTGGGGAGTGAACCTGGCATCTGGCCCTTCATCTGACACATCAGGGAAGAGGCACTGGAGACCATCTGTGGTTCCCATGCACAGGAGTCTTCTTCCTGGAGTGAAAATGGGCCGGCAGGAATGAGGATAATGAGAAGGATTAATGAGGTTCAGGGGATCTCCAACCCAGACATCTGAAAAAAATTCGGAGCCCAACCAAATCTGTGAGCAGCAAAAACTCTGTGCAGCTGCAGAGGATGGCAGCCCTCACAGCCAAGGGCTGTAGCAACACTGGCTTTCAGAGTGATGAAGACTCTTTGAAAACCGGAACACATCATGAAATGACAACTCACTAAGGAGTAGAGTTGTGCAAAACAGAGAGCAAGAAAAGGCCAAACAGGGCAAAGAGCAAGTCACCACTGAGCAGGATTCTTCAAGAAAGGATGAAGATGAGGAGGATGGTCAAGAGACGCCTCAGAAAGGGTGTCTGGCTCTGGTGATTGCGGCCTGTGTGCTGAACTTCTGCAGAGCCCTTCCTCTTTTCGCCATCACGGTGGTTGCCATCTTCTTTGTGATCTGGGATTACTTCATGGCCAAATACGAGTCTCAAATTGCTCAGTTCCTGCCTCCTGGCCAAAGGCTTCTGGACAGCCATTGGTTCTGGCTGAAGTGGGTGATTTGGGCCTGCCTAATCCTGGGAGTTATTTTCTGGCTGGTCTTTGACACCACCAAACTGGGCCAACAGCAGCTGGTATCCTTCAGTGGACTCATAATGTACATTATCCTGACATTTCTGTTTTCCAAGCACCCAACCAAAGTTTACTGGAGGCCTGTCTTTTGGGGTATTGGATTACAGTTTCTTCTTGGGCTTCTGATACTAAGGACAGAACCTGGATTTATGGCTTTTGATTGGTTGGGGAAACAAGTTCAGACATTCCTGGAGTACACTGATGCTGGCCCCTCATTTGTCTTTGGTGAGAAATATAAAGGCCACTTTTTGGCATTTAAGGTCCTGCCCATCGTGGTTTTCTTCAGCACTGTGATGTCCGTGTTGTACTACCTCAGATTGATGCAGTGGATCATTAAAAAGCATTCCTGTGTCCACGTCGAAGCAAGAAGAAAGGAGAGAGGATGCAACAGGAAGTCCCCATTCTGAGGCGGGCACCGCAGTCTCTGGTTGGAAGGACCACTACAAATTGAGACCATCAACCATGTTTGTTTGAGAGGTTAGATGGGTAATGCTAGTGACTATGGGAACATCTCCTGTTGAATCTGTAGTTGCTTTTGGCAATATATTTGTTGGACAGACAGAGTCTCCACAGCTGGTCCGACCATATTTACCATACATCACTGAGTCCTCATTCTTATTTTTAAGTAGGCTTTTATTCTGTATGGATGTTTTATGTGGATGAGCATTTGCCCAGGCAAGGGTGGGGAGGACAGAAAGTGTGTCCTCACTGTAATGAAGCTGGAGGGACAGGCAGGAGAGGACAAGGTCAGTTATAGAAGGAGGTCATAAGCAAGAAGATGAGGAAGGAAATGATTCAGCAAATACCACTCTTCAGAGTTCCGGGGATTCTTATGCCCTAAGGTTGGGGTTCTACAGACAGACCAAGGCAGTCATCCACACCCCTCCACCATTTAGTGAATTGATAAACACAATTAGCAGAGGCACGGGCACCAAGACAGAGTGGGAACAGAGCATACGCACGGCAGGTGTGGAGGGTGGGATGGAATATTTACAGTGTGGCTTTGTGTCAGTCACACGTGGAAGGGTACAGTCGTGTGTACACAAAAATAACTGGCCATAAATTGTTAAATATTATAATTGGTTACTAAAATAACTTAACTCCTCTCAAAAACAAGATGATGCATTATAATTCTTAACTGAAGAAATGGTAGACTGGGAATACACCCTTGCAATGTCCTTCTGAGTGTATTTTCTGTGCCACAACAGAGTTTTTACATAAACATAAATCAAATGTTATATAAAAACCAGTTTAGAAGGCCAAAAAAAAAAAAAAAAGAAAAAAGAAAAAAGAAAACCAAGAATGGAAACAACCATCATGGGATGTGCAAGAAGCAATGAATTTATTTAAAGTGGATATTTACCTCTGAATACATAAATGCCTGGGATATTTTCTCCATGTAAACTTGGGTTGTAATGAACAATTTGGGTGGAAAATAGGGTATACCTCTATCTCACAATGACTGATAAATCATGTCTTTATGAAATTATCTCAGTGGTGTGTTCTTCTGATTCCACTAGATTTGAAGAGCTATATGATTTAGGCGGAAATTTGTCATAAAATTGTATAGGTTCCAACAATCATTGAAAGTGTTGCTTTGGCATAAGAAGGAAAAGATTTGAGCAGTTTCTTCTCTCTCTTGGTGTGGTTCTCCATCCATTTGGCAACTGACACATCAGCAAAGAAAGTTTAATTGTGGATTTGCTTCGCTTTCCACATGGCATGCAAAACATTCTCTATATTCCTGATATTAACTGACTCAAGGAAACTTCCATTACATAACAGCTCCCTTAGTTAAGTGACTTTTTGGCTGCCGTCCATTTTTAGGAGGTAGTAAAAATTATTAAGAAATCAGGGTTTTTTGCCAGGAATCTACACTTTTCAAAAAAGTAATTTAAGGGCTTCCCTGGTGGCACAGTGGTTGAGAATCTGCCTGCTAATGCAGGGGACACGGGTTCGAGCCCTGGTCTGGGAAGATCCCACATGCCACGGAGCAGCTGGGCCCGTGAGCCACAACTACTGAGCCTGCGCGTCTGGAGCCTGTGCTCCGCAACAAGAGAGGCCGCGATAGTGAGAGGCCCGCGCACCACGATGAAGAGTGGCGCCCGCTCGCCGCAACTAGAGAAAGCCCTCGCACAGAAACGAAGACCCAACACAGCCAAAAATAAATAAATAAATAAATAAAGTAGCTAAAAAAAAAAGTAATTTAAGAAAGAGATTGAGAAAAGGTAATTCCAGGTTTTCTTTAGTACAGTACCTCTTTTAAAATCACCTTCTGAAAACTTAAGTTCAGAATGATGATGCAGATGCAGTAAACCCAAGATTCAATCCTGTTCTTAATCCCCAAGAACAATGGAGAGTTTAACTTGAAAAAAATAAATTCATTAAAATAAAAAGAAGGTAGAAAGTTTTTTTTTTTGGTACTTCAAATTGAGACTTTATTAGCTAATTTCTATAAATAAGAGTAATTTATTTCTCCATTCTTCTATTACATTGAAATTTTACTGGTATTGTGGATATAATGTGATATTCTTAAGTTCAGCTAAATTATATGAACCTTGTCCTTGTTGGCAAAATTTGACAGTAAAGTAGTGGGTTCAGGAATATAATTTTGAAGGGTATACACTTATGATTTATGAAAAAACAGTTTTAGGGGGTGTTATACCTCATGTATACTAGCATATAAAAACTCATATACATCAATTATATGCAAAGCCCATTATTTTTAGGCACTTTCACTTGTAAATTAGAATTACAAAAATATCTATTACAAAAGGGACATAAAAAAATAGGACCTTAACTTCAGAAATAGTCATCATTAAAAACAGTGTATTTTAAAAACAATTATATCAAATTTAACATCAAACTTTAATTTCTTCTCCTTGATAATTCTTCCCAGACTGCCTCAGTTTTTAGAGATTGTTCTTCTCCTCAAATTCATGAAATAACCACACATTGAATCACTTTGGAGTATCTCTCATCCTGTGCTCTTATTTGTTGTTTGGTTTGCAGTGTTATTTTTTAGTGTTTATGTCCTTTTAACCATTATCTATCTTTATATTCCTCAGAACCCCTGACACTGTTTAATAAGTGTTATTGACATAAAAATTAGAATTACTCATGATTTTTTATGCTTTCAGCATGCCTGCTTATTTAAAGTCTATGAAAGCTGTGATATATTAGTTTTTTGCTTTCTGGGACTTAGAGAGAAATCGCTTCCTAATTGGCTGACGCTCGGAGCATGACCCTGTCTCTCATCTGCAGAGTGGACAGATCTTCTGTGGGCGGGGAGTCTCATCACTCACCTGTCAGAGCCTTTATCATAGGGAGCCTAATTCCTCCACCTTAACCTTGGCTTCACTATGCATAAATGTGAGTGGTTCGGCTCACAGCCAGGGGTTCCAAGGTAATTCAAATATTTGGGGTCACATTACAGGCTACTGTGGTCCAAGAGATGCTCAGCTGAACATGTCCATATGGACATGTAGTAAATGTCAATTTATAATGATGAAAACAAAGTACAAGTTTTCATGTAATTGAACTTTCTAGTTCAGTCAAAATTTTGATACCTAATCAAAACTCTTTGTAAAAGTTACCCTTGTAATAGCACTGAATTGAACATAATTGGATTTTTGTTTGAGGACTGAGGCTCTTAAGGGCTTCAGGTCCCAATCAAATAATATTCCATCCAGAGTAGATACTGAAGTGAACTTGTTTTCTTGTGATTTATCTTTTTTGTTAATACTGTAGGGGATATATTTCAATTTAAGGTCATCTTCATTTAGGCTCAGCTTAATTAAGATTGAGGGGTCATACCACCTACAACAGCATTTGTTTTTGCTTCTCTTTTAAAAATTTTGTGCTGTAGAAATCATGTTTTTCATGTCTCAATCATCAAAATCATCAAAAAGCTTTGCAAACAAATTAACTGAAGTAATACATGTCAAGGATGCATCATAACCAACACGAAGAGATAAATGTCCACCTTGGTAGGTGTCACTACTATAGTTTTCCTAATTTGAACATTATTGAAACTTTAAAAAAACTAAATGGATTTTATGTGAGGAAATAATAATACATGCAAATGACTTTAGAAAATAAAATACAGAACATAGAAAATGACCTTTCTGAAAGCATTGCCCTCTGACACTCCCAATAAGGTAAGTTTGAATTGCATTTCTAAATGCCACATATAGAGAAGATTCCAGAAACACAAAGGTAATTTGCTTAACTGCTTGGAACTTTAAAATTCAAAACTTCTGACAAACATGAGACTGCCTGGGAGTATGGTTTGAAAAAGGGATATAAAAATATACTATTGGGAGGTAATTATTCATGAGTCTGGTGTTTCTGTGCATCTTCTAAGCAAAGGGTCAAGAATATTCTCACAACAGATAGCCTTGGAAAGATAAAAATAGTGTCTCCCTCCAGAGAGATTTAGAAATATCTCTGCCCAGAGACATTCCAAGGCAATAAATCTAGAGACGTCTCCTACCCTCCCCAAGGAAGCCCTGGTAGGAAAGAAAATCTCTCCCTGGAGACGGGAGGGGCAGGTTTGTCCGCAGTCCCCAAAAGCTGAGGGTCTCTCAATCACAAAATTCCTCAGCTGTGACACAGTTTCTACCTGGACCACCTCTGCATCACCCCAGGAGGACTTGGAGGCCACGAGGAAACAACGTGAAGAGGAAGTTCATGTGGTCCGCGTAGGTCCTTTGTTTCTTGGTCAGCCACGCCTGTGGATCTGTGGTTAGCCAATCCAGAAGCCCTGCTTCTTAGGGCCTGCCCCACCCCATGGGCATATACCCAGTACATCTTCAGGGAAAGAGGTCGTAAATATTTTCAGAATATTCCTGCAGAATATTGCAGAAATTCCTGCAACTTTCTTATTTAGTTGTGCATTAAAATTTTCAGATGCTTACGAAATCAGAAAATACCTTGTTTTGAAACATATGAAAATAGGCATTCAGTGCCTATTTTTATCTCCAAAATCCACAGAATATCTCATATTTCAAGCATTTCCTTTAAGACGTACTCTAAAATGCAGTTTGAAAGTTCCCTGTGTTTTGACGAGTCCTGGACCACCTCACTGGCTGAATGAAAGGAGAGACATAGGGCGGGAGGTGTGAAGTGTTGCTAAATGGTCCATGCTCAGCGGGAGGGATGTGGTCACAGAGCAGTCGAATTGCTCCTGGATTGGTTGACACTCATTGTGATGAGCAGGGGGAGAGCGTGCTTTTTGTCAGCTCTCCGTATTTGCAGATCACCAGTCCCAAGACGTCCATCCTCCTTGGATCTCGTGCACAAATTCTAAGCATTAGCATGTGGATGTCTTAAAATGGAACGAGGCAGCAAGGTTGGAAGAGCTCCCACACGCACTGATGGTACCAAGATACTGGCTGGTGTCCCCACGTCAGAGGGAAGCTTGTAAAAGTGAATTCCAAGTTACTCTATTACTAGACAGGCAGTGCCTCACACACTGCACCTGTTGGTTTCCTTTTATTCTACTTTAATTAGGAATAAACTCTAACCACTATGTAGCTAGAGTTTTATTCATTTGGCTGCAGCCACAGGCATGAAAATAAACAAGGAGAGTAGAGGAAGAGGACGGTACCTTGAGCAGTGAGACGTCTGAAAATGATTTTGTGTAACATAGCAGACTTCCCATAACTTGAATATGCTGCTTCCCAGGGAAGCCATACTTAGGCAAACTGTCACCAGTTCTCTCTTTTCCCGATAGCCGACACGTTACAGCTGGCGTTTTTAAGGTGCTATGTGCTGTGATGTGATGGTGTCAGTTTTTCCTTATTCCTCTGTTCCGTACAGCAGAACAGCAGTATTTTAATAACTCAATTTCTGATATTCAGAGCTTAGACATAGGCTCCAATTTGCACATTTTTAGACTTATTTCTGGCTTCATGAATGCTGGACAGTTTGTGAACATTTCACAATAATTGCAAGTTGATTTCTCCACTTCACACCCCACCCTTCACATTTGCCTGTGCAATTAAGGTGACTGGAAGTGACTTTCGGCTCAAGAAAAATGCTGTCAATCGAGTTTGCCATAAGCAACAGTTTTTTCTTTAAAGGTGTTCTGAAACAGGTAATTGGATTGAAATTTTATTTTCTTTTCAAAAAGCAAAACATATTGATCTATAAAAGGCTATATTTTATTTAAAACACGTTCTTTAAAATCAGCCCAGTTCGTGCTATCTTACTGTAAAGAGGTAATTGAGCTCTTGGGAATTGCAAACCCAGAGACGTGGTCTACTAGGGGACATTTGGAAATTGTATACTTTTCCTGGAAATGACAGTATTTCTGAAATCCTCCAGGACTCCCTGTGGCTCTTCCTGGTAGCAATCTTCTTGATTAAGAAGGTTCCTAGATGGTTGCAATGTCTAGGAAGAGCATGAAAAGAAAAAGGATCAGCTCAGCGCCTTAGTGGGGTCACTCATTAACTCAGAAGTGACCGTGGTTTTGCTCTAAGGCTGCAGGTCTCTGGCTACGAGCCCCTCAGGTGAACGTTCCCCTTGGCTTCCGTCTCCCACGTGGTGGATCCTGAATTAAGATTTAACAAGTTACTCTGCACGTTGTCCTCTCTGTGTGAAGACCCGGTTGCATTAAATGACTACTTAATAATTTCTAAAGCTAAGAACTCAGCACAAGTGACTAAGAAAAAAATAAGTCCTCCTTCACAAAGAGGAGGACAAAAGAAATGTAGAGGAACGTCTAGACATAAACCCACCTAATGTATAGAATTTAAAATTCGTAGGACCTTTTTTTAAACAGCAGGGTAGGGAGAGGGAATTCACTTACGAGGGTTGCATCAAACGTGGACAGGGGAAGACCCACAGACACAGAAAACAGACTTAAGGTTATCAAAGAGAAAATGCGGGGGAAGGGAAAATGCGGGAAGGGGTAAGTTGGGTGTATGGGATTAATAGATGCACACTCCTACATGTAAAATAAACAACAAGGTCCTATTGTACAGCAGAGGGAACTATATTCAATATCCTGTAATAAACCATAATGGAAAAGAATATGAAAAAGAATATATATATGTATATATATGTATATATATACATATATATATATAAAACTGAATCACTTTGCTATAGAGCAGAAAATAATATAACATTGCAAATCAAAAATACTTCAATAAAAATAAAAATATAAGAAAAACTGTGGATCTTGGAGCATCTGTCGGAGACCAAGGTACCCTGTTCTTCCCGAGCGCCGACCCAGAGGGCTTATTGTTGCCTGGTTACCAGTCAGCCACACCCTAGAGCCACTGCTGACACCCACCCTGTCAGCTGAAGGGGCTTCACAGCCTCGGCCCTCTGAGCTTGTCCTGAGTGTGTTCTTACTCTGTTTTCAGCCAAGCTGGCTCTAGTGATGACCCACTGCTGCTCTCAACAGCACTAGGCCTCAGGTGGCCCGAGGTTCTAGCTCTACAATAGACTAAATACTTCTTTTCTTCTTTCAAACATATATCCTTGGCTTGTCTAGAATTGCCAAAAGGGTAAGAAATCATCCATCAGTAAAGTATAATGGAAAAGAGGCTCATGAGTCTGGTTCATTTGGGTTTAAATTGTGTCTCTAACATATTCACCAGTTGTGAAACTTTAGGCAAATGACTTAATTTAGCTGAGGCTTAATTTCAATGATTATGGTGTATGTTTTATAATCCCTCCCACCCCCGGTATTACACACACTAGATATTTTGGACCGCTAGAATTTGATCGGAGACGTACACGTTGTCTGGCTTGTTGGCTGCCTGTCACCATGTCTGTTCCAGACCGTGGACAGCAGAGGTCTGCATAAGGCATCCATTGTTTAAAAATATTTATTGATGTAACTAGAGATTACCATACTAACTGACGTAAGTCAGAAAGTGAAAGACAAATATCATATGATATCACTTATATGTGGAATCTAAAATATGACACAAATGAACCTGTCTGTGAAAAAGAAACAGGATCATGGACACAGAGAACAGGTTGGTGGTTGCCAAGGGGGAGGGGGTTGGGGGAGGGATGGAGTGTGAGTTTGGGACCAGCAGATGCAAACTAGCATATATAGGATAGATAAACAACAAGGTCCTGTTGTATAGCACAGGCAAC
The DNA here is from genome assembly GCF_949987535.1 of Balaenoptera acutorostrata. Lineage (NCBI taxonomy): Eukaryota > Metazoa > Chordata > Mammalia > Artiodactyla > Balaenopteridae > Balaenoptera > Balaenoptera acutorostrata. Next base: position 91,865,393 of record NC_080075.1, on the reverse strand, counting down.
TGTATTCAATATCCTGTGATAAACCATAATGGAAAAGAATATAAAAAAATAATATATAGATGTCTAACAAGCACTTTGCGGTATAGCAGTAATTAACGCAACATTGTAAATCAACTATACTTCAATTAAAAAAAAGTTATCGAGCACCTGCTATGTGAAGGGTCCTGAACACCATTCTCAGTTCTAGGATAGAACAACTGTGCAAAGAAAATCAAAATCCTTGCTTTTGTGGTGCTTCTGCTCTCGAGGGAGAGGCAACCAACAGAAATAAAGTCTGCTCACCTGCATCTCCCCACCCCCGGCAATCGTGGTCATCAGGACTCTGTCCTGCCTTTGGGTAGCAGCCACTGTTTCCACACTCCTGAGGAATCCTTCTCCTGTGGGCTTCCATTGGTACATGCAAAGTCTACCAAATGCCCCTTTAAAAAGATTCATGTAGATGTATTTTCGATGGGCTCGTGGGGGGAGGTGAGTTCAGTGTCCTCCTAGTCTACCATCTCTATCTCCTCCCCTATCTTTTATGTTGCACCTATTACCATGCAGCACCACGAATCTCTTTTTTCCCAACAAGAGAGGGTATTGTGCCAGCTGGATATTGAATACATAGGAGAACATCAGAGAATCCAAAAGCAATGGTTTAGAAAAGCTACTGTAATTGATTGCCTTTATCTGATGATTCTGGAGTTTGGTCCAGGGGTCCAAGGATGACATGGCTGAATTTTCTGCAAATTTCTGTCTTTCCCCCTTGGTCACCTTATGGTTACAGCCACATGCAGCATTGCGCTTGCTTCCGGTCCAGAAGAAGGGAAACAGATGAAAAAGAACTCGCCAGGTGAGTCAGCCTGTACCCAGTGGGATTTCTCGGAAGCTGCAGCCAGGGACTGTCCTCCAGACGAGGAGCAGGAACCGTATGGAGGGACCACGTCTCCCTGACTCTTTGTCTGCTTTCAGATGGACGTACAGCCACCCAAACAAAATTCATCTTCTGTTAGTTAGGAAGGAAGCAAAAGTGGATACAGAGTAGACTAGCCGCCGTCTCTGGTACAGGTAGAAATAAATAAACAACCCCAGTTTTCTTCGTGCCATCGTAATGTTTCGTAGTAATAAATTTAGCATTTATATAGCAGTTTAAACCTTTTCAAGTGATTTTATATCTGTTTCTATAGCTTTATATTTGTTTGCTACACTTTTCTACTAAATCACTGGAAATATTTGTCACTTCCTACAACCACAAAAACTGGAAAGTTCATTCAGATGATTAATGATGTGGTTTTATGTATTCCTCCTTGTTATCTACATAATTTCTTTAACCCAGTTTCCTTCTGATAGCTTTTCCATTGCTAGACTAGATATTAATTTGATAAAATTTGTCAAAACTTTTACAAATGCCATAAATCCTATTAGGAATTCATTATTCAGGGTACAAAATAGAATGCGTTTTACAGAGCTTTTAACAGAGTCAGTGAGCCTGAGGCAATTGCTTCAGTTTTTGCTCTAAATAGGGGGCCACACACAGTGCTATTACCTTGACTTCCTACCACTGCCAGCAACTGGCTGACACAATTTATTGCCAAATGGAGAAGTATTTGTCATGGAAAATGGGTACTAAATGAAAAAGAATGAAAGCACCTTTTTTTCTTGATTTCTTTAGAATGAAAACCTCTAGGGGATATCTGAGTAGGTTTTTCTTATTTTCTTCTTTCTGTCCTCTTTTCTCTGTCTCTTTTCTTAATCAGCATTTGACAGTTGCAAGAAAAATCTGAACATTGATTCTCAGATGGTACCTTTCTGTGAGGTACCACCCTCTTCCACCTGGGTCACTGAGGTACTTCCCACCACCTTGAGTCTGTGTATTTTACTCTCTCTAGATTCTGATCTGCTTGCCCGCAGTTCTATTCATGCCACCCTTCTTCTTCAGAGGAGCTACCTGTGGTACATGGTTGAAACATAATCTATGCATTTCAGCTCTCTGACAATTTAAAATTAATATTACATAATTTTTCTCAATGTTGGACTCTTTTCAAAGTTTTAGATACGATTAGTTTCAGCAATTTCACTGCATTTTTATAGCCTATATCTTTTCCTTAAAATGAATGGAATTCTATATCCCCTCCTTTCTTTTCATCTTCAGTTTGTGCTCTTTTTATCTCCTGAAATACTGACTTAGAGATAATTTTTGTTTAAGTAAGTTTTATATATTTATTAAAACCCTTAATAAATTAGTATGTATATTTCATGGGTTGGTTTCATGTGTAATACTGTATTTTACTATTAGGATACCAGATTCATTTTTTGTGGTAAACTTCACATTAAAAAAGGGCTTTAAATCAGACAATATTTTGTTTCTGAATAAATGTGCACACAACAGTAATTAATACTTTTTTTGGCTAAATCATACCTATCTCATTAATTTGGATAATACAAATAGTACTTTAAAATTCTTAAAATCCCTAACACAGTACCCCTCGTATACAACAAATGCTCAGTAATTGGTATATGAGTGTGTTCCATTATTCCGTCATTATTCCATGTAACAGAACAGTATTAGCTCAGTCGTAAGAAAAAGGAAGTGCCTGCAAGCTTTAAATAAAATTGTTTAGAGATAGGAGTGAGAAGATGGGATCGGAGTAAGTAGCAAATCTTCATGGCTCTCTAGCAATGTTCTAAGCAAAAATTTGGCAGATTATCTAGTATATTATTTACTGAGCATCTAATTAAGATTATTTTTCTTTTTAAAAATTTTAAATTAAATTTAATTTATTTTTTATACAGCAGGTTCTTATTAGTTATCCATTTTATACATATTAGTGTATACATGTCAATCCCAATCTCCCAATTCATCCCACCACCACCCCCCCTGCCACTTCCCCCCCTTGTTGTCCATAGGTTTGTTCTCTACATCTGTGTCTCTATTTCTGCCCTGCAAACTGGTTCATCTGTACTATTTTTCTAGATTCCACATATTTGCATTAATATACAATATTTGTTTTTCTCTTTATGACTTACTTCACTCTGTATGACAGTCTCTAGGTCCATCCATGTCTCTACAAATGACCCAATTTCATTCCTTTTTATGGCTGAGTAATATTCCATTGCATATATGTACCACATCTTCTTTATCCATTCGTCTGTCGTTGGGCATTTAGGTTGCTTCCATGACCTGGCTATTGTAAATAGTGCTGCAGTGAACACTGGGGGGCATGCGTACTTGTTCATATTTTCTATTTCTTCCTGGTTCAGTCTTGGAAGGTTATACGTTTCTAAGAATTTGTCCATTTCTTCCAGGTTGTCCATTTTATTGGCATAGAGTCGCTTGTAGTATGCTATGTCTCTTAGGATGCTTGGTATTTCTGTGGTGTCCATTGTAACTTCTCCTTTGTTCACTTCTAATTTTATTGATTTGAGTCCTCTCCCTCTTTTTCTTGATGAGTCTGGCTAAAGGTTTATCAATTTTGTTTATCTTCTCGAAGAACCAGCTTTTAGTTTTATTGATCTTTGCTATTGTTTTCTTTGTTTCTATTTCATTTATTTCTGCTCTGACCTTTATGATTTCTTTCCTTATACTAACTTTGGGTTTTGCTTGTTCTTCTTTCTCTAGTTCCTTTAGGTATAAGGTTAGATTGTTTATTTGAGATTTTTCTTGTTTCTTGAGGTAGGCTTGTATTGTTATAAACTTCCCTCTTAGAACTGCTTTTGCTGCATCCCATAGGTTTTGGGTTGTTGTGTTTTCATTGTCATTTTTATTTAGGTATTTTTTGATTTCCTCTTTGATTTCTTCAGTGATCTCTTGATTATTTAGTAATGTATTGTTTAGCCTCCATGTGATTGTGTTTTTACGTTTTTTTCCCTGTAATTGATTTCTAATCTCATAGCGTCATGGTCGGAAAAGATGCTTGATATGATTTCAATTTTCTTAAATTTACCAAGGCTTGATTTGTGTCCCAAGATGTGCTCTATCCTGGAGAATGTTCCGTGGTACTTGAGAAGGAAATGTAACCTGCTGTTTTCAGATGGAATATCTTATAAATATCAATTAAATCTATCTGGTCTATTGTGTCATTTAAAGTTTGTGTTTCCTTATTAATTTTCTGTCTGGATGATCGGTCCATTTGTGTAAGTGAGGTGTTAAAGTCCCCCACTATTATTGTGTTACTGTTGATTTCCTTTTTTATAGCTGTTAGCAGTTGCCTTATGTATTGAGGTGCTCCTATGCTGGGTGCATACATATTTATAATTGTTATATCTTCTTCTTGGTTTGATCCCTTGATCATTATGTAGTGTCCTTCCTTGTCTCTTGTAACATTCTTTATTTTAAAGTCTATTTTGTCTGATATGAGTATTGCTCCTCCAGCTTTCTTTTGATTTCCATTTGCGTGGAATATCTCTTTCCATCCCCTCACTTTCACTCTGTATGTGTCCCTGGGTCTGAAGTGGTTCTCTTGTAGACAGCATATAGATGGGTCTTGTTTTTGTATCCATTCAGTGAACCTGTGTCTTTTGGTTGGAGCATTTAATCCACTCACATTAAGGTAATTATTGATATGTATGTTCCTATTACCATTTTCTTAATTGTTTTGGGTTTGCTATTTGTGGTCCTTTTCTTCTCTTGTGTTTCCCACTTAGAGAAGTTCCTTTAGCATTTGTTGTAGAGCTGGTTTGGTGGTGCTGAATTCTCTTAGCTTTTGCTTGTCTGTAAATCTTTTGATTTCTCTGTTGAATCTGAATGAAATCCTTGCCAGGTAGAGTAATTTTGGTTGAAGCTTCTTTCCTTTCATCATTAAATATATCGTGCCACTCCCTTCTAGCTTGTAGAGTTTCTGTTGAGAAATCAGCTCTTAATGTTACAGGAGTTCCCTTATATGTTATTTGTCATTTTTCCCTTTTTGCTTTTAATAATTTTTCTTTGTCTTTAATTTTTGTCAGTTTGATTACTATGTGTCTTGGCGTGTTTCTCCTTGGGTTTATCCTGTCTGGGACTCTCTGCACTTCCTGGACTTGGGTGGCTATTTCCTTTCCTATGTTAGGGAAGTTTTTGACTATAATCTCCTCAAATATTTTCTCGGGTTCTTTCTCTCTCTCTTCTGTGGGACCCCTATAATGTGAATGTTGGTGTGTTTTATGTTGTCCCAGAGATCTCTTAGACTGTCTTCATTTCTTCTCATTCTTTTTTCTTTATTCTGTTCCATGGCAGTGAATTCCACCATTCTGTCTTCCAGGTCACTTATCCGTTCTTCTGCCTCAGTTATTCTACTATTGATTCCTTCTAGTGTATTTTTCATTTCATTTATTGTACTGTTCATCTCTGTTTGTTTGTTCTTTAATTCTTCTAGGTCTTTGTTAAACGTTTCTTGCATCTTCTCAATCTTTGCCTCTATTCTTTTTCCGATGTCCTGGATCATCTTCACTGTCATTATTCTGAATTCTTTTTCTGGAAGGTTGCCTATCTCCACTTCATTTAGTTGTTTTTCTGGGGTTTTATCTTTTTCCTTCATCTGGTACATAGTCCTCTGTCTTTTCATTTTGTCTATCTTTCTGTGAAGGTGGTTTTCATTTCACAGGCTGCAGAATTATAGTTCTTCTTGCTTCTGCTGTCTGCCCTCTGGTGGATGAGGCTATCTAAGAGGCTTGTGCAAGCTTTCTAGTGGGAGGGACTGGTGGCGGGTAGAGCTGGGTGTTGCTCTGGTGGGCAGAGCTCAGTAAAACTTTAATCCGCTTGTCTGTTGATGGGTGGGGCTGGGTTCCCTCCCTGTTGGTTTTTTGCCCTGAGTGGATCCAACACTGGAGCTTACCAGGCTCATTGGTGGGGCTAATGGCAGACTCTGGGAGGGCTCAGGCCAAGGAGTACTTCCCAGAACTTCTGCTGCCAGTGTCCTTGTCCTCACAGTGAAACAGAGCCAGCCCCAGCCTCTGCAGGAGACCCTCCAACACTAGCAGGTAGGTCTGGTTCAGTCTCCTATGGGGTCACTGCTCCTTCCCCTGGGTCTCGATGCGCACACTACTTTGTGTGTGCCCTCCAAGAGTGGAGTCTCTGTTTCCCCCAGTCCTGCCAAAGTCCTGCAATCAATTCCCACTAGGCTTCAAAGTCTGATTCTCTAGGAATTCCTCCTCCCGTTGCTGGACTCCCAGGTTGGGAAGCCTGACGTGGGGCTCAGAACCTTCACTCCAGTGGGTGGACTTCTGTGGTATAAGTGTTCTCCAGTTTGTGAGTCACCCACAGAGCAGTTATGGGATTTGATTTGATTGTGATTGCACCCCTCCTACCGTCTCACTGTGGCTTCTCCTTTGTCTTTGGATGTGGGGTATCTTTTTTGGTGAGTTCCAGTGTCTCCCTGTCGATGATTGTTCAGCAGTAAGTTGTGATTCCGGTGCTCTCACAAGAGGGAGTGAGCGCACCTCTTTCTACTCTGCCATCTTGAACAAATCCCTCTAATTAAGATTTGAAAGATAATTTTAATTCTCAAATGAATCTGACATAAAACTTATATATCTGCCTTACCTTTAAGACAAAGTTTTCTGTTATTATTTATACTAAAGACTCACTTAAGGTTTTTCAGAGGAATACATAAACCATTATATTTTGAATGTAGCCAATCAAAATTGAAAGGGCATGTGAATATAAACTTCTCAGGACTTAATATTTATGTGGATTAGAACTAACAGATCCCTTATGGCAGTAAAATGTGGCTGTTAAAACACATTCTTGGGTTTTGGTAAGTTCCCAGATATCTGGGGGACTTGAGTTCCTCATTTTTAAAGGCACGAATATAGTACTTCACTTGTGGTATGTGGAGGTGGGTCATTACTATTCATCTGCTAAAATTTTTACTTAATCAGAAATACAAACCTGAATATCTTTTGTAAGTAATCTTCAATTGTGAAGTGTTTTTTTCTTCAAATAAGCTTTTAATTTAGAATATTTTTAGATGTACAAAAGTGTTGCAAATGTAGTACAGAGACTCCCCACACACCATACACTGGTTTCCCCTATTATTGACATCTGACATTAGTATTGGTAATTTGATGCAACTAATGAATCAATACTGATCAATTATTATTAACTAAATTCCATGGTTGATTCAATTTCCTTAGTTTCTACGCAATGCCCTTTTTCTGTCCCAGGATCCCATGCAGAATCCCACATGCCATTTTGTCACCCTGTATCTTTAGACCCCTCTTGGCTGTGACCATTTCTCAGACTGGTGGTGTTTTTGATGGCCTTGGCAGTTTTGAGGAGTACTGATTAGGTGTTTTGTAGAATGTCCTTAAATTGGGATGACTGGTGTTTTTCTTATGATTAATGTAGGGTCATGGGTTTCTGGGAGGAAGACCACAGAGGTAAAGTACCCTTCTCATCACATCGTATTAAGGGTGCTGGCTCTCAGTGTGACTTGTCACTGTTCTGTTTACCTTGGTTATCTGGCTGAGGTGAAGCATTTTTTTTCCTTAAAAATTCTAATTCACTAGTGGTCCTCTTTAACAAGTGATGATTAGTAAGATTTTTAGATAATTTTGTCAAAAATATTTCATTTCCTTATTCTTTCAGTTTAATAAAAGAAATACAGACTTGGCTTTAAGTAATAGCTTTATCTATAGACATTGTTTTCTAAATGAAATCATTTCAGAATTTTAAAAGAAATCTTACTGCTTAGTGGTTAATGCCTGATTTAGATTCATTATATAATGAATGCATTCTTGACAAGGACGAGTGACCCAAAACACATTTGTTAAAATGGAGTTGAAGAAATATATCCCTTCAATACCCTTGTTATAGTATACCCTGAAGATAGTTATTTCAGAAAGCATAAAGCCTAAGTTAAGTTCCAGTTTTAATGCCCCTCCCTCAAACAGCAGATTCTTTTCACAAGCCTTTATGGAGATGCCATGGGTGTGCTGATGCCCGGCCAGCTGGGGAAGTGGGATTCTGCAGATTCCTCTGATCTGGATTTCACCGCTATGCAGTTTTAGTTATTTCTTTTTATAGTTAGCTTTATATTTATAAACAAGGTTTCTCTTCTGATATTCCTTTATTTCTGGGGGATACCATTCTGGCAGCATGCAGGATTTTAGTTCCCCAACCAGGGATCGAACCCTTGCCCCCTGCAGTGGAAGTGCAGAGTCCTAACCACTGGACCACCAGGGAAGTCCCCTGATATTTCTTGATACTAATTTTAGTCATCATCTTTGGGTTTCTAGTGTGGAAGCTGGGGTTTTCTCACTGTTAAACCACTCACCCCATTATTCACTTTTCTTCAAGCTCCTAATAAATGATATCACAATTTTAATCTAATCAACACTTATATTGATATTTACCTTACATTACTTAAGAAATAGTCACTGCTGACAAGCAGTATTCTGTCATCTCATTTTTTTTTCCTGTACCACTCTTTGCTTTCTTTAGAATTAGCTAATTTTTTTACCTGTGTTGAATTTTGATTTTGCTCTGATGTTTTAATTTCCAAGAAATCTTTCTAATTCTATGAATGGTCCAGTATTTATGTTTTTCAATATAATTTCTTCTTATCTAGTTTGATGAATGAAATATCCTCTTTTATCTCTTTGAAAAAAAATTTTTTTTCATTTTAAAATTCACTTGTTTTTTACATTTTTTGTGCTTTTCTTAAAGTTGTCTCGAAGTTGGTTTGATTTGCTTTGTTTTGTCTTGTTTTTTGGTGTCGTTTTTCTTTTGCTTCTTCTCCTTTATCTTTTGTTAATGCTGTACAATTTTTCTTTTTGTTTTTCTCTCATTCTGGAGGCTTTTCTCAATACTCGGTAATCCTTAGTTATCTATTTCTGTTTAAGAGTAAGGCCCTGAAAAGCTGGTTAGAAGCTTTGTATGCATGAATGGGATTTCTCAACTGATGAGCTTTGCTGTAAATTAATTAGATGGGCATGCAGACATTTTATTGGGAGAATCCTAAATATAGTTATTTTCTGAATACTTTCAGTTTCCGCAGAGAAGAATCCCTTCAGATCCTGCCTCCAGGGTGAGCTGACTGGTTGCCAGTTTTCTTAGAACCACATGGCACCTGGGGCACAGAGCCCCTACGATTCAGGGAGAGTTCTTTACTCAATCCCTCTGTTTGGGAAGTGTGGCCCCTCCTGTCTCACACTGCCCACAGCTGCCCAAGATCTGGATTGACTTTCATTCAAAAAAATGATGAAAATTAAGATTCATTAAATCACTTTGTCCTTATTTCCAGTTTTTGTACTCTTAGCTGTATTCTTAGCTTTCTACCTAGTTCTAAGCATCAAGATAGTAATCGAAAATGCCATTTAAATTCAAATGATTCCAGATTTTTTTTTCTTTAAACACCATTCAGTAACTCTTCAAGTCAGGCTTTTAAAAGATATTAGGAAAGTTTTCTGAGCATGTCTGACCTCAAAAAACGGTTTGTAATGCTACTCAGATTTCTCACTCACCACTTGTTTTACAAGATTTAAAGTTCTTTTTATGGTAGGACGCAACACGATGACACTCAGGTAGACAAAAGACAGACCTCTTTGTTACTTACAGCTCTAAATGCAAGGATTTTTATCCAGGACAAGATAACAGCAGCTGGAGCTGCAGGGGGTAGTTTAGGTGGGTTAGCTAGCTTTCTGGCTCCCTGTGGATTGGATAATTTAGATAATTGTGCAGGCTCCAGGGTGTAGGGGCTGGCCCTTGTTGCCTGGTCCCTGGCCCTGGAGTGACTAGCTTGGATGTACAGAAGCTGGCAGTGTGTCAGCACTAAAAGGGAAGTGGGTGGACTGTGGACTTGATGGCTTAAGAAAGGGAACTGACCAGTCTCTAGCCAGACCCCCAAAACTGGGTGAAGAGAACATTTAAAACATTTAAAACTAGGCTGGTCTATTCTTAACTACTAGTCTTAATCCTCTTCACTCGAGAGGAAGCCTAAGTGTAGAGTCTTACTGGCTTTTGTTTCCCAGACCTGTAGAAACCTGAGTAGCTATTTCCATTGCAATGGAACTACTTGTCCCAGGGTAGAGCTGGAGATTCCCTTAGTTTTTCAACCTTACACCTGCTATTCACGGGTCAGATTTGCCCTCCAAAACCCTCAAGCAGACACAACAGGCATTTGTCCGATGAACTCCTGTTCCCTTGGTCTCTGCCCAGTAGACTAAACAGAGTTCTCCTCTACTGATCAGAGTGAACAGAGCAGGGGTCTAAGAAGCGGGGGCTGCCAAGGGCCCTGGGGTGCTGAGGGCAATGTATTCAGAGAACCCTGGCCCTTCAACCCTTCACCAGCAAGAATTTACCTCCTCTCTCGTACCCCACATTAGCCTGTTCATTTTCTTCATAACACTCCAGGAATTCATTATATTTACCTGATTTTATGTTTGTCTTGGTTTATTGTACCAATTTTGGGAAGAGGAACTATATTTTACTCTCCATGTCACTTGGGCATGATACTTGGCTACAATAATAGTAATTATGTTTTGAATAAATTTACAGTAATTATTTATTGAATTAATATGATATTCAGGTGAGAAGCAGAGGTTATAAAATATGATTCCACCTAACAAAGGCCATTTTCCTTTGTTCTGTATTTTTAGGTTATTAACTTTGCATGGTAAAATACATATTTGTCCCTGAAGTGTTTTCTTTTTCTCCTGAGGTTATATTTGAGAGTAGGGTGGAATTGGAAATATAAATTTTTCTAATAATACTCCTCCTGACTTTTGGGATTTGTGTGATCTCAATAAATAATGCCCCTCCTTCCCTCTATATTGTGGAATGAATTAAAGGACAGTTAAAAGGCCAGGTAGCTGGAATTCAGTTGTCAGCTTCCTGCCTGGGGGATCTGGCTTGGAGGATGTCCATTCTAGGGGCAGTCACACTGGGCTTGCATGCCATGCCAGCCCCTGAGTGTTGTCTGCACCCACAGGAACCCAGTGAAGCGAGGTGTTCTACAAAGACCTGCTAGAGGAACAGTCTCGGACAGGGCTTCTCACTGACTCACCAGGCAGGCAAGTTACTATCAGATGATTTCCTCAGTTTTGAACCCATTCGCTTAGTCAACGCTAAAAATAATAATGCACCCCACTCAGACATTTTAGGTTGACATCTAAAAATTTTTCATCATATTTTCGAATAGCTATAAAACATGTAATTTCTGGCATATTGGAACCAGTGACAGTGTAATAATAAAATTGATACAAAACTCTTTTAAATGCATGAACTCTGAATGAACTCTCAATGTAGTGACTATGCTCACCATAATCTATTTAAAAATACATGATCGATTATGTGATTGAGGGTACAGTGAAGTGTAAGGCATATTCATGTCTGAGTATTCTCATATGTGTATATGTGTGTGTGAATAAGTGTACCAACAAGTTCTGCTTTAGCATTGGGGAATTTTTTAAAACTAATTAATTAATTAATTTTATTTTTGGCTGCATTTGGTCTTTGCTGCTGTGCACGGGCTTTCTCTAGCTGTGGCAAGCAGGGGCTACTCTTCACTGTGGTGGGCGGGCTTCTCATTGCTGTGGCTTCTCTTATTGTGGAGCATGGGCTCTAAAAACATGGGCTTCAGTAGCTGTGGCACGAGGGCTCAGTAGTTGTGGCTCACGGGCTCTAGAGCACAGGCTCAGTAGTTGTGGTGCACAGGCTTATTTGCTCCGTGGTATGTGAGATCTTCCCGGACCAGGGCTCGAACCCGTGTCCCCTGCATGGGCAGGCAGATTCTTAAGCACTGTGCCACCAGGGAAGTCCCTACCATTGGGGAAATTTAAATAATTTTTTTCCCTTGACTTCAAATTTCAATTTCACTTCTACAGAATTTCAAGCTAAGTTATGTTTATGTTTTAAAATTATCAATTACCACATCACACACACATGTTTCCAGTTATAGAAATTTAAAAAAAGTTATTTCTTGTGACCATAAGTAACAATCTTTATCTTTGGACCTAAGTTTTCATTAATTTATCATTAATACACTGTTGATCAAAATATAAATACATTAGAACTTTGATAAGTAGATAACAAAATAGAAATTTTTATTGGAAAACCATCTCTGGATGAGATGGATGGAACTTTTTGTCAATTGGTTTTATATATCCAGGGAATAAAACTACTTTCTGTTACAATTAGTCATGGTTCACATAAACTCTATTCAACATTTTTGATTTTTATAGATTTGAGAGTTTGTAATAGTGATGTTGCTCTTTTTTCAGAAATTTTAAAGATTATGTGACATATTGTGTTACCATTAGAATTTATTGTTGATGATGTAAATAAACTAACAACTGCATTAGATTCTCTATTAATTTTATTGAAAGCAAAGAAAGAAAACTGGCTGTGACTTAGTGAAAAGATGTATCAGCCCTTCATAAAAGTTTTTACTTTTTCAAAATTTGAAAAGTATAGCAAAATTTTTTTTCCCAAAATTTAATCAGACAACTATTACTTTTTGTTATTATTGTTATATAGTCACCTTATCTAATCCAAAATATTATGAAGGAGTTGTGAATGTCAGAATACTGGCCTGGTATTTTGGTAGTGATGGTCTCAACTTTTACACTGCTCTTGTAGCCCAGCCCTGGGACGACCACCTCCTGTATGCTGACCTGAGCTTGGCAATTGACTTGCTTTGGCCAGCTGAACGATAGTAAATGTGACACTAGAGAAACTTGAAATGTGCTTCACCTGTAGGCCTGCTCTCATCGGAACTCTAGGAAGACCAACTTCCCTGTGGTTGAAGCTTAGACTGGCCTGCTGGGTGCTGAAATTCATGGTCCAATCATACCCAGTGTATGTTCTGGCAGCCAACAGAACAGCCCCCAGAAAGGAGAGCACTCCCCAGAGCCCAGCCAGCACCAGCCAGCTGGACAGATGTATCAGCAAGTGCAGGTAAGGTAAGCCTGTCCTGGTGTTACCCAACTCAGGTAAGGCTGCTTGTCATTCAAGAATCCAATACTGAGAGACAAGTGTTTGTAAAAGGAAAGATGGCTTTATTGAGGAAGTTGGCAATCCTGGGGAGAAGGTGGACTCAATTCTGGGGAGAAGGCAGATTCATGTCCCAAAGAACAAACTCCCAAGTTTCCAGGTTTTGTTCAGAGATTATATAGGGAAAAGAGGAAGAGGCTACATGCTGGGGAGAGGGTTGCAGGGTGTGTGATCAGTTCATGGACATTCTTCTGATTGGTTGGTGGTGATGTAATCAGGTGATGTAATGTTGATGTCAACATCATCAGCCTTCTGGTTTCAACCCACCTGGGGTCTACATGCTGGTGGTCACCATACAGTTAACTTCTTCCACCTGGTGGTGGTGGGGTTTCAGTATCTGCAAAACAGCTCAAAGGATATGTATCCGAATATTATCTGTAGCCCTTGAGGAGGAATTAAATGTCCTTGACTTTGTGTAATGGCTAAACTATCATTATTTTGTCTTGTGTGACTGTTTTCCATTGTTTCTGCATTTTCTCACTTCTCTGATTAAATATTCTTTGGAACTCGGGGAAGGCCTGGGAGGCTAAAGTTTTTCTACAAACAAGAGGCAGGGGGAGGACATTGTGGAGGGGTGTGTCCAGGGAAGGCCCCATAGGGTCCTGCTCAGTTACACTGGCTCAGGTCAGCAGAACCATCCAGTTGGATTGGTTTGTCACACAAAACAAACTGTAACTGATAAAAGTGTTAATTTCAACATATTTTTGTGGATACAATGCTTTTTCATGACATGTTATCATGTGCTGTTCATATCATATCAGCTACTTCAGTTAGATGTCTCTGTCTTTCACAGAACCTTTCAGTCAAGTTTGTTTTCATTTCCATATCAATCAGCAAGATGATTTTTATTTTCCATAAATAAAAGTTCAATTCCCACTTTTCAATGAAAGAAAATGTCTTAGGACACATTATCAAATGCAACCTATTAGAAAAATGAAAAAACAAGCCTGTATTTATATTTTCTGGATTTAATATGATTGATTTATGTTTTAAATAAGCCTGTATTTATATTTTCTGGATTTAATATGATTGATTTATGTTTTAAATAAGTTCTAAAAGCAAGAATAAATTTATATGCAGTTATTCTTTGCTTAATCTTTAATCATGAAATATACTTGGTAGCTACAATTTTAAATTGTTAACGAAGTGAGAAGAATGATATGTGTACGATATTCTTCGATAAATATGCATATGTGTGTGATAATGGTGTTCAGATTTTAGATACTGTTAAATGAGTTTAAACTTCTAAAATTCATAAATAAGTCTACAGATTTCATGAGACGTTGTGATAAAATTTTTCTTATGTATTTAATGTAAGAGAGAGAGGAAAACTATTAAAAGCTTAATTGGTCCACCACCTAGCATGTGATTTTACTTTTTAATAAGAGGTAGAAAGTATTAAACATTTTGTGAAATGAAATAAGATGAAGATTGACTGTATTGGAATGAATATTTCATGATATTTGCTAAATAAATTTCAACTACTTTTTTTGAAGAGATATATTTATTTGAAAGAAATCATGTATTTATAGCTGGGTTTTTTTCTTTGTAATTTGAAAATAAAAATAAAAGAATAAATGAAAGCAAGCTCTGGATAGCTTTTTGGGTACATTTAAGAGAGTGAGCATTGTTAACTAATACTGACTGGCGGTTTGAAGGGAATTTTTTCCCCTAAGAATGGGTATTGAAAATAGCTGGAAAAAAACCTCCTAACATTAAAGTATAGGAAAAAGCCATTTAAATATTGAATTTGCATAAAAATTCCCAACAAAATACTCTTTAATGGGAAACTTGAGCATGTCTCTACGAACATAATATCTAAAAACCAATTTTATGTTTGAAATGGCTACACCCAAATTCCCAGCCAAGACTTTAAACGATCTCTTCAAAATTCTGATAGTCATATCAATGTGAAGGTTTTCTCACATAGAATGGTTAAAAAAAAAAAAACCACATTAAAAATGTTTGCAAAAATCCAAAATAAGCTACAAGGGTATATTGTACAACACAGGAAATACAGCCGATATTATTATAATAACTATAAATGGAGTATAACCTTTAAGAATTGTGAATCACTGTATGTACATCTGTAATGTATGTAATATCGTACATCAAGTATACTTCAATTTTTTAAAAAAGCCTAAAAAGAAAAAAAAATCAAATTTTACCATTGATTTTTTTTATTGACAAATATAATGTTGAATTTTTTTTAGCAATATCACAAATGGATGTTCAATCGAATCAAACTTTTTTATGTCAAGCATTTCAAAATAATCCTAAAGCTTGCTACTTAGGGAACACGCCTGCATTTTAGTGCGGTCACCCTGGTGCTAATTTAGGCACCACTTAAGGGGAAGGTGGCCGCAGAGGATGGAAGCATCAGGTGCTGAAGACAATGACAGAGACTCTGGGTCACTACTTGGGGTGTGCTCTCCAGGAGCCCGCCCCAGCGGAGCGGCCGCTTCCTTGGTGGAGCGGTAGTGCTCCTTAGGGTACCTGGAGAGCACCTGCACAGGTGCACCTCAGATGTGGCTATTGGTCGTGTTGGGCACACCTGTCACCCAAGCCTGCAGAGTGTGCCCGGAGGCACGGGTTGGGAAGCTGTATCTGTTCATGGAACTGATCATCCCACTGTCCTGCTGATAAACCAACCTTCAATGCCTTCTCTTGTCTTCATCTCATTCTCTAGAAAGAGAGTTAATTAGGTTAAATTGTTGCAAAACCATAAGCTTGTAAAATTGAACATTTAGAAAACATTTTGGGTGCTGTGAATTTCTATCCCATTTTAAATTGTTTTGAACCTACTGAGAGATAGATACAACATTCTAATCAACGCCCCTGCATGTCATGGTTATTACCTGCACTGTTTTTCTTCAACGGCATCTATCAAAGCTCTAGTTTTGATCTTGGAAATATATCAGCTGCAAGAGATGTCTTCATCTTGTCTTCATAATCATTCACCATATTCTGAAGGTCACCATTGATAGAAAATCTGTTCACCTCAAGTAAGAAAACCTCTGCCAGTGGCTTATACACAATCACAATGTAGAGGACGCTGTTCAGTACAGCAGTAGCACAGTCACTGTCAGTATCGATGGTTTAAAGCCTGCTTCAGCTGTTCACTAAGGATCTAAACTTCACACGTCGTATTAACCTCTTTGAATGCCTTCACTCATAGTGTCACAATAAAAACCCTGCAGGATAGAGTGATAAAGCTGAGAATTTTCGTTAGATGTCATAGGTGAGAATTAAGTAAGAAAAAAAAAAACGTGTGGAGTGTGTGTGTGTGTGTGTGTGTACATGTGTTGCTGGGTATCTACCAGGCCCTAAAAATGTTAGTACACTTACTTCTTTTTGATGTGTGATGTGATGTTTCTCTTAGAAGAACGTGAAATCTTTGATGATTTTCAGCTATTTTTTCCTACACTGTTTATCTTCATATTGCACAGGATGAATGAGAAAAATTTTTAAAATAAATGTATTTATTTATTTATCTGGCTGCGTTGGGTCTTTGTTGCTGTGCGTGGGCTTTCTCTAGTTGCGGCGAGCAGGGACTACTCTTCATTGCGGTGCGCGGGCTTCTCATTGCGGTGGCTTCTCTTGTTGCGGAGCACTGGTTCTAGGTGCACGGGGTTCAGTAGTTGTGGCTCGTGGGCTCTAGAGCACAGGCTCAGTAGTTGTGGCACACGGGCTTAGTTCTCCACGGCACGTGGGATCTTCCTAGACCAGGGCTCGAACCCGTGTGCCCTGAATTGGCAGGCGGATTCTTAACCACTGCGCCACCAGGGAAGTCCCAAATGAGAAAATTTGAACACACATTTTCCATTAAAATAAAACATTCAACTCCTGAAAAACTATTATTTTTTTTAGTGGAGGTACATTGAACAGTACAGTATGAGTATTGGATGGGGGAGGTTGTGAGGGGTGTGTGTGTGTGTGTGTGTGTGTGTGTAAGAAACAAAACGACTTAACATCTAGACCTCCTTTCAGGGTTGTTAAATGTTGTTTTCTCCTGTGAGACCTGATATTTGAAACATGGAGAGCACACCCACATGGTTTCCAGCAATCTTGCCAGGCTGTGAATATACACAGAATTGATTTCAGCTGCTATCTGTTTCTCTAGCTAGAAATGACTGGGACAGATGTGTGTCCATGTTCAGGGTTCAGTCCTCTGCTGGGACCCCACAGTCAGCCAGGTCTCGGGAAGTTCTCGTGCTCTGTGCAAAGCAGAGACCCCCAAGGTCCAGGAGCCAAGGAGCACATGGCAGGAGTGAGATCAAAATTTTGATAAAATAGTGATTCTTGTGCTTTTTATGAGTGGGACCAGTGACGGGGCGGCCCCACTTTAGAATGGTATAAAGCAGCGCTTAAATCTGCTATTCTTTTTTTTTTTTTAAATTTTTTTGGCCACACCACACGGCATGCCTGATCTAGCTCCTGACCGGGGATGGAATCCGGTCCCCTGCAGTGGAAGTGCAGAGTCCTATCCACTGGACTGCCAGGGACATCCCATCTGCTATTCCTTTTAAATAAGAAGGGGCTACCTTTAATTCCAGAATGGAATCCCATAAGTCATTTCTGCTGTATGTAGGAAAAGAATACCAGAGTACAAGTCGTTTCCAGTTATCTGTAGGTGTTGTCCATCTTATGCCGGAAGCTTCTAGAAAAGCGCTGCCCAGCCCAGCTTTCTGCAGTGGGGGAAACGTTCTCTACCTGTGTTGTCCTGTACGGTAGTCGCTGATCACGTGTGGCTACAGAGCACTTGCCATGTGGCTAGTGTGACGGAGGGACCACATTTTAATATTTATTTAACTGTAGTTGAAACATAAATTCAAATAGCTACGTATGGCCAAAGTCTATCATGCTGGAGACACAATTCTAGAAGGTGGTCCCTCCCCATCACTCACATCCAGTGCCAAGTGTTGGCTGTGACACAGTGAATACACGCTATGTTTCCCTCACACGTGCCTTTGTTTATCCTCTGAAAACTAGGTCTTTGTATAGAAGTGGCTTTATTTGATTTTTTGATTTATGCAAAGACCATTTATTTTCAATTTCTGACAATTCCTCAGGCGTTCTTGTATATTATGACAAGGTAACCGATGGTAAAAAATCCATAGCATAAAGGCAGAGTAATTTTATTTGAACTTATTTACGTTAGAAATCAGATTGAAAATTAACTAGCTGACCTTTTATATTTATTTCATTTCAAATTATGATTTGATGTTTTATCTGTAAATCTTTCTGTTTATTATCAACAAACGGGTCATCAGAAAGATTTGTAGATGGATTCCAAAGTCGTCAAGTTTTTTGCTTTTTAAGTTCTCTCTCTAGCTCTCTGGCCAACCTTTTTTTTAAGCTAAAATGAAAACTTACTTAATTTCTCCTGACCTGACCTCTCTCCTGGCAGTCATCTGTACAGGCAAGAAAAAGCAGAGAGGGAGGACACCGTAGGAATCGTGGCTGTGTCTTCATGTACTGTCTGTTATAAAAGCAGGAATAAATTACATGAGGGCAACACGCTTTTATTATCATGTTAAAAACCCAAATGGATAATGCTAGGTTGCTATACAGTCAAGGATCACTCTCTGTCTCATTTTTAACACAGACATTTGGCTTTTAATAATGTGTTACTGGGAGCAAACATGAATGCCATTTGTGTAATTCTTTGTTCTGGCTGAGGAATAACTGATATTATCTAATGAATATGCAAATAACTCAAGGCTCCTTATTAATTGTGTCTAACCATCTGTTCCTGTAAAGAGCGCTTGAATATTGCACATATGGATGTGTGCAGAGAACTGGTCAAGAAATGGGAGCAGTTAATCTATATATTTTAACGAATCTGTGCTTTTATTACCATCAATAAATGAGGCAGTTTCCCTAAACTGAAATTAATTGTTCAAATGAGGTTATTATTTCAATAGGAAAATGTTAAGAAGAAAATAGTGGTTTAAATGACCTAACCCATGACTTTGAGGATCCTAAGATTTTCAGTAGAACCCAATTTATGTGGTTCGAATCCACACAATTCAATTCTGAAGTAGACGTGTACTGCTCATGTATATGCATAAATGTAACACACACACATTTAATCAGAAAACTTACAACGTGGGTTATCTTCTGCTGGTATCTTATAAAAGGTAAACGATAGCTTTGATTTTTTTTTTTAACGATGGATGAGATAAAGTAGAAATCAAATGCTAGCTGTTAAGCACTTCTGTACTGAAATTTTAAACAATAAAAGTGAAATGGAAACAAGTATACTTCTATTTTTACCGCACTTCTTCTCAAACTGAAAATTCTTATGGTGGTTGACGGTTTTTCCTCAATTATGTTGCCCAGTCCAAGCTGACTGCATGGCTATCGTCCTCTGCTGCAGTATTTTTTATCTTTTGTCCACAGGGTGAACAATAAGCCAACTGTTTTGCTTTACGTGCATCTTTGTGTAAAGTCACATGTTTTCTATCTTTGTAGATGATAGCTCTTCATAAATCCAATGTGATTTGATTGTATACACGTATCTGCTGTTCACTTCTGTTTAAATGAATGAGCACTTTAACATGTTCCTATCTCAAGTAAAAATTCTTCTTCGTGTAAGTGAACAAATCACTGGACTTGTGATTTGTGTTAGAAAACAACATAAAGTGTATGAATTTGATGAGATTTCTTCTCTGCTGAATACAGCATTGGCTATACTCTAGATTCAGGAACAAACTAGTCACTTCTAAGATTTGAAAGCAAGATATTTTCTTAATACCTAACTGAAAACTTTTTCTTTGGGGTATTCTTTCAGGAATATGTAATAAAATCATAGAATTATGATGATAGATTTATTACTACCCGAATTAATCTAATAATTATAAAGATAACACACAGCCTCAGCCCCATACGCTATGGTTCATCATTACCATGTTTGTTTGTTTTCTACTATGCAAACTTAGTACAGGTAAGTAAATAATAGCCCTGTGTACCACCCAAAATTGTGATCTGAAACTTCTAGACGTCCCAGATTTCTTATTGGTAGAATCAAAATATGATGTTTGTCATAGCCCATCCTAGTATAGTTAAAGAGCCAGTGGAATGTATGTAAATTACCTTTGAAAAATTAACATTTTCATAACCATGAAGGGTGGTATCTTTTAAACCATTTACAAATATGTATTAAATGTTTATCCTAATGTTGAATGCTTACTTTAACCAATCTATGTCATAAATGTGTTTTCTCTACAAAAAACCTGATACAAAGTCACTATTGATGATTCTACTTACCCTATTTTTCCAGCTTTATTGAAGTATAATTGACAAATAAATTACTTACTCTATGCAATATCTTGGGACCAGGAAGAATAGAAAAATTGCTTCAAATATGACCCAGTTTTCCTTTTACTTTTCTACTGCTACATTGGGCATTTATTACTTGTATAAAAGGAAAAATTTTCTCTACATATAGTACCACTAAGCACTCCAGAAATGTATAAGATTATTTCCTTTAGAATACACTTTATTGGTCAAATTTTTGTGCTAACTAGTCATGACAGTCTTGCAACATCTCTTATTTTTCCAGAAATATCAAAGTTGGGCAGTAGATGATGATGTTTATGCTTTATGGTCCCATTGCTTCACGGATATTACATTTCTGCTAGACTCTTAAAGTTTCCATATTGTTCAGTTAGTTAATACAGAGACAAATTCAGTTCTTCATTACTTTCTTGTTAATGACTCCCATTATGCCAATTCTTTTGGCTTCTCAATTATAGTAAGAAATCGCCTTTTTTAAAAGTTGTTTTAGATATTCACTGTATTTTCCATTATTGAATTTCTCCAAATAGTATTATAAATGTTGGCCATTACGTCTTTACAAGTCCCTGATGTGGTCTGTCTTTTTACTAATTCCACTATCTCCGTTCATGATTTTGTTACCTCTTGCCAGTAAGTTCTTCTGCAATGCTTTCCTACTGTACATGTCTCTGTGTCTCTATTCTTTACCCTTTTAGGTCTCTCCTTAACAGTACAAACCCTTTTTCTGTAAATCAGTATTATTCTTATGCATTTTTATCTTTAAAATCTTCCACAAATTCCCATTATATGCAAACTTTTTCAGCCTGGTATTTGGTGTCTTTCAGCCCATGACTGCCACCTCCCCAAGAAAAGAGGAGGCTAGAAATTAGACTTCCTGACGTTCTTCGGATCCATAGTCATTCTGTGTGTGTGTGTGTGTGTGTGTGTGTGTGTGTGTGTGTGTGTAACTTCTCTTTCACGTTGTCCCCCTCCCTCTGTGCAGTTTGAGGTAATAGTAAAATGTGAATCTTTTGTACACTTCAAAGTTCTTTTATTTGACTCGTAGTTGAGCTATTTGTTTCCCTCATGTGCTTATGAGTCCCTGAAAGTCAGGAATGATGGCTCCCTTAGGTGTGGTCTAGCACAAAATAGGAGCTGGGAAAGCTTTTAAAAATTGAATTAGCTGCCCACTGTTTGTATAATTAAAAGAAAGTAAAGGAATAAATAATAGTTTTTCAGTCCTTCAACTGTAACTTCTAGTTGTACATTGGTACATTTTCGTTTCAGAAATATAAATGAAAATATCACCTTTCAACTGCAGTATGTGGTCTTTTCAAGAACATATATATGTATGTGTATATATATATATATATATATGTATATATGACTGAATCACTTTGCTGTATACCTGAAACTAACAACATTGTAAGTCAACTCTACTTCAATTGAAAAGAAGGAAAGTCATCCAGGCAGGTCACTAAAACGCCCCAAACGTCCGTTGGAGAGAGGTCGCCGTGTGCCGGGACACTGGCATCAGCGCTCTGATCCGGGGCGTAGGCTCCGTAGCAAGTGCTTCTCACTCCTGAGGTCTTGTCCTCACAGCCACGCCACAAGGTAGACTCATTACTCCTGTTTTGCAAGGAAGGATTTTGAAGCTCGTAGAAGCTGAGTGGATTCCAAAAAGCTCTCGAGGCTGTAGGTAAAATGGCAGAAGGTCTATTTTGCTTGTGTTGTTTGTGGTTCTTTCTTGGCTGCTGAGGGCTCCCTGTTGGGAATCATCCAAACGCTGACTCTCAGGGCGTGGGTTTGCAGGCTCCTCGGAGATCCCTGCTAGGACCTCTGGGCTGCCTCGTTCTCTGATTTAGGCCATGTCTGCCCTGGCCAACCGCTTGCAAATCCCCATCATTTCCTGCCCCTGCTTGGAGGCCCCTCATCTTGGAAGGCATCCCTCTTGGAAATGTTTCCTTCAGTGTTACTAACATGCGGCTCTTCCACGGTGTGGACTTGGCCTTGGGAAGCTCACACATCCTTGTTCTCCAAGAGCCGCAGACTGTTCTCACTGCTCCTTTCTTTCTGCACATTGACAGTGTGGGCCGTTCCAGCAAGACACTTGGTTTATGGCTTTGTTAAATGAAGAGCAGGCACCCATCTTTGTGTCCCCAAACTTCCAGGCACTGACATCAAGCTCTCCCAAGAACTCTGGTCTATAGCACTGGGTGTGACTATAAATGTCTACAGCTCTGACAAGGCTTTATGTTACTAGAAGACATCACTTAACATCTAGGGGTGTCAGTTTACTCAGCTTTAAAATGGGGAAAATAATAAAATCTACTTGATAAAGTTGGGAAGACAATCAATCAAGAACATGGGAAGACTGAATCAATCAAGAACATGGTAAACATTTAAAATGTATTATTATTATAATTACTATTATTATTTGTGTGTGGTGTCTTCCGTTTTCCGCATTTGGATTAAAGGAGCAAACACCTCCTTCTCTTCCCCCCTGCAATATAACGTCCTCAATTCCTATACATTTTCTTCAAATAAATCTCTCCAGTATAACAGTAGAATTCACTCCATGACCTAAAGTCTGGAGTATTATGTTTGCTAGTTCAGTGGGGCTACCATCTACCATAGCCTCTGGGACTGTATACACATGAGGTACCATGACCCACCATTCTCAGCTCTGCTGCCTTAGCTGAAATTCTAAAACACTGGGAAAGATTCCTCTCACGTTGTGTTATAAGGAAAAACGTACTTGTCTGGCTTAGCCAGAGTGGTGGTGACATGGATTAGACAGACTCTGGCATCTGGGCAAACTTTCTAGCTGAGCTCTAATGGTAATAAAACACCCAACCTCTTCTTTTCTGGGTTACTGACTTTGCTTGAGTTCATTTAAATCTGTACATTTATGGAAAACCAGGGGAATGAGACCCTCCTCTAAATAACTGATGCTTAACCAAGGTTCTCAAGGACAATGAGATGTCTGTAAAAATTTGCTATCTGCCAACAAAACACAATATCAGGTCAAGTAATGGAAGGAGGGTGTTTAATCAGAAGGAAATTGTTAGATAATTTAAAATGTGTTCTATTATTGAACGATATTAGAAAAATCATTCCAGGTAGTAGAGTAGGGAGAATAATAGCACCACACAGATATCCACATCCTAATCCCTGTGAATATGTTACCTCCTATGTTTAAAGGGACTTTGCAGATGTGATGAAGATTACGGACCTTGAGATGTGGAGGTTATCTGGATTATCCAAGTGAGTCTAATCTAATCACATGAGCTCCTTAAAAAGCCTTTCTTGGCTGAGGTTAGGGTCAGAAAGGGAAGGCGAGAGATTCAACACTGCTGGCCTTGAAGACGGAGGAGGAGGGTCCTGAGCCCCGGAATATGGGTGGTCTTTAGGGGTAGGAAGGAACAAGTAGAAGGCTGTCCCCTAGAGCCTCCAGGCTGCTGGGCCTTGATTTTAGCCCAGTGAGACCCATGTGGATCTGCTAATCTGCAGAATTATAGTAAATTTGTGTTGTGTTAAGAAGACAAGTTAGTGGTAATTTGTTGCAGAAACAATAGAAACAAATCCAACCTTTGATACCTGGAAGTGAGGTGCTGCCAGAACAAACACATAAATATGGGAAAGTGGCTTTGCCCGTGGATAGAGGCTGGAAAAAATTTGAAGACAATGATAGAAAACACCTAGACCGCCTTAACAGACTGCTAGTGGAAACACGGACTTTAATGGAGAGGACTCTCAGAAGGAAGTGAGGAGCATGGTAGAGAAAACCTAAATTGTCACGAGTAGATGGTTGGTACAGGTATGGAACTGTGTCCTGCAGTTTTGTGGAAAGCAGAACTTTTAAACGATGAAATTTGACATTTAGCTGAGATGATTTTCAAGCAAAGTGTTGAAGGTGCGGTCTGGTTTTATTCTTGTGGCTTCTAGTTAAAATGTGAGAGGAAAGTGATAAACTGTGTGAATAAGTTTTTAACAAAATGGATCCAGGACTTGATGACTTGACAAATTGTTAGCCTATTCAGATTGCAAAGTATTCTAAAAAGGAGAGGACAATTTGGCGAAAAAGCCCAGGGTGTGAATGTATCGCTTTTGCTGATACCCCAGAAAGATCAAAAGGTCAAAGATGAAAATGGGGGAGGTCAGGGGCTCCTTGCAGAAGGACACTGGATAACTTTTTAGTGCATCAGAACTGATCTGTATCTTGATTACGGTTGTCACATTACTATCTTCATTTGTTAAAATTCACAGAACAGAATGCTAAAAATCATGCCACAATTTTAAAAAAGGAAAAAAATAACATTACAACAAACATATTGCAAAACAGGAATGTAAGTAGAGAAATTCTAGGCAAGACAAATTTAAAACCCAACCTGCATCGTATTAGAGACCAAGGAACAGAGACAGTCCAAAAAAGAAGTTTCGATGTGTCAGTGATAGATGATCACCAATCTTCACACATGCTACCGCCTGCCCCCAAGATGAAAAGTATGTATAAGTTTAGCCACTTTTGTTGATAAATTATTTCAAACTTGGATGAAATAGATATTCAAATGGTAGTTTAGATGTTACAGAATAAGAATGAACATGTCTGGAGCATTAAAATGGTGTGTTCTAAGTATCCCAGGCACTGTGTCATGCTTTAATTTTAGTCCTCACAACAATCCTGCTAGGGTAAAATTATAAACATCCTGCAGATGAAGAGAGGCTGCGTAACTTAACCAGGTTACACATCTAATAAGTGGACTGAAGAAAAAAATTGGAAAATAACTCCATTTTTTCAACAAAGAATACATAGCTTCTAAGAGGAAAATAGGGAAAAGAAGGTACAATAAAGAAATGATAGACAAATTTCACTTATGAATAAAATCAATATTCTTAAAACATTACCAAATATAATTCAAGAGCACACTTACAGAGACAATAACTAAGGACACTACATCTGTAAATCAGTCAGTTAAGAAAAGCTGAATGCTCATTTCAACACGTATTGAGAAGGATTTGTACAAAGTTTGATACTCATTGTTTATTTTATTAGTAAAATAGTAAAATTAGTAAAATTTTATTAGTAAAAGGAAGTATGCTTTTTTGGTGTGATAGAACATATCTATTTCGAGCTGATAGCCTATATTATACTTAATTGTAGTGCAAGCTAGACATGGCTGGTAAAAGTAAACTCAAAATCAAGGTGCAGATGGTCACCACTGTTTTTTAATGTTTATCTGGAAATGCTGGCTGATTTGTTCAAATACATTAAAAATTCTTTACCCACTGATTCAACTGCTACGCTTCCAGAAGGAAGTGTAGTCAAAGAAAATTATCCCAAATTTAGAAACAAAGCGTAGAGAGCATTCAGTGTTAGACTCCCTTGTCCCTCTGATCCCAGGTCACTTTGCACATTGTGTTCAAATGATTCTTGTGATATTGTCTCCCCACTGGCAACAAGCTCAAGAGGACGATAATTGTGTGTTTATTACCAGCAGTGAGTGGTCACATGTCACACCTTCCAGCTATATGTATTCAGTAGAATTACAAATGCTAAACAGTGCAATATTATTTACAATTATGAAAAACTGGGCACCACCAAATTATCCACATATTGGAAATGCTAAATAAACTATGGTGCGTCTACTTCTTGAAATATTAAGGACATTAAAATTACATTAAAGACAAAATGCTAGTTGATAAAAATATTATAGTAAACAGGCACGTAATATGGTAATAACTGTAAAAACTGGAAGAAAATACATTGAACTGTGAACAGTGGTTGTGATTGTTTGTTGTAATATGGGCAGCTTATTTTTCCTAATTCTCTAATAAGCATGTTTGCATTTTTTAGATAGGGAAAGAATAAGCATTTAAAAATAAAAATAGCAATTTATGTCTTTTTCCTACTTACTCTTTAAATACTGCATATGACAAACACATCAAAGAAATGGTCTCTATAATTAAAAAACAACATTTTTAGTATATGCGAATGTCTTAGACATGGATAATTTGCTGCATTAACTGAGAGGAATTTAACATATGGTGTAATTTTGTGCCATTACCAAAATAAAATATGAAATATTTTGTTTCCCATAATAAAAACCAGACTTCTGATTATATACATACATATAAGAAAAACAATGGTCATAAAAATATTAACTTATACAGTGAATAAAAGATATTCATGTGAAGATTTAAGAATAGAATAACTAGGTGGGTAACATTGTATTTACTGTCCATAACTCTAGTTTTTATCTCAATATAATCTCAATCTTATTGGATCTAGAGAAAATGTAGGGGGTTTATTTTTTTTAATTTTTAAAAAAATTTTATTTTTCATTGCTTTATAGTACCTTTTTTTTTTTTTTGATTTATTTATTTATTTTTGGCTGCGTTGGGTCCTTGTTGCTGCCCACGGGCTTTCTCTAGTTGCAGGGAGCGGGGGCTACTCTTCATTGTGGTGCGCGGGCTTCACATTGTGGTGGCTCCTCTTGTTTCGGAGCACGGGCTACGGGCATGCAGGCTTCAGTAGTTGTGGCACGTGGGTTCAGTAGTTGTGGCTCCCGGGCTCTAGAGCGCAGGCCCAGTAGTTGTGGTGCATGGGCTTAGTTGTTCCACGGCATGTGGGATCTTTCTGGACCAGGGCTCGAACCTGTGTCACCTGCATTGGCAGGAGGATTCTTAACCACTGCGCCACCAGGGAAGCCCACAGAGGGTTTATTTATAACTTAAGTTTTTACGATATAGGACGTGTATGTTTTATGGAATTATTTTCTGCAAGATTTCTGCAAGGTCGATTTCTACTTATGAAATTTCAAGGTCACATGTGACTTTCATGAGAATTTAAGATGTGTTCCTCTAAGAAAGAATTTTGACCCAAAGACATTATGATACTTTAAAATCATCTTCCAAAAGGATCTTCTTTGAAGAAAAAAATAGGATTTTCTTATGTTACCAAGTCAAAACACTCTTGCAAATACAGTGGTTATTTAATATTTGATACAGTAGCTTTTGAGAGTGAAAGCCCAAAAACCAACTATCTAGATAGATCTCATCTTGCAGAAACATTTTGGTTGTATTAGTTTCTCTTTCCTTCTTGTAGTCTTCTTAAAAATTCTGTCTTTGCAATGGGGATGAATTTTTGTAAGTTGAAGGGGGGGGGATACATTTTTGTAAGTTGAAGGGAAAGATGCAGTGTTTTCTGGAAAAACAGCTAAGGCAATCAATTAAAATAGAAAAATTAATAATGTGCATGGTATACACTTGTAGTTATTTGTCTTGTATGCCTCCTCCCCCTTTATTAAATTAATCCCTAAAATAAATGGTCAGCTCTGCATCATTTCTTTGCCCTGTTCCTGGAGCACCTACAGTCATGAGAACAAGACAAATTTCAGTGTGGCAGAGCAGAAAGATCCAGGGAAGCTGGGTTCCTGCAGGATGGGGAGCTGCATGTTACCTCTGGATTTCAGACACCTGTACTATTTTCACATGAGAGAGAGATGAATGCCCATCTAATTTAATTAGTGGTAGAGAATTTGGTACGAGGAAATAAATTGAACCTAAAATGTGACTGTTTGCATAGGGGGAAAGGTAAAGTTTTGCTACTCATTATGTAATCGACTGAATGCAAATAAATTGGAAACTTAACCAAATGTTGAGAAAAATCTACTTTACCATATAAAAACCAAAGTCTGGTCTTTCACAGGAAACTGCAGTCCCTGGACCTATACGAATAGGACCCGTGTTGCAGAGAAAGGGCACTTGCTCAGACCCCATGCAGAACCAGGACCAGAGAGGAAGAGGCTGGTGTCGTTCATCCAGGATGAGAACCTCGGGCTGTAAGATGAGGCCAGCATGGGTGACCTCCTCTTCCTCCTCATTTCTATGGACAAGTGAGTACCGTGTGTCCCATCCTCCTCTCTTCCAAATGCGACGTTATCACGCTCCTTCTCCACCACGGTACGTCGGAGGTACTGGGAGAAGATAATTCGCCTTTGGGTCCGTATCACAGAGTGCAAGGAGCTGCATCTGAGCTGGACCTCCCACAACGTGGTGAGCGTTCAGGCAACAATCTTCCCGTAAAAAAGGGCGCATCAGAAATGTCCTAACAACTCTTCAAAGTGACTTTTCAGAAAACGAACAGTGAGGCTCACTTCACTTTTGGAGTGAAGTATTTAACGACTCATTTGGAAATAGTATGTTGGTAATATACCGTCATAAGAGTAAAATGACCAGGCGAGCTCCTTGGCGTGCTAGTGAAGTACATGACAATTAGCTGCAGCAACAGCAGTGGTAAAAAGGACCACATGCTGACAGTCAACTGTATACCTTGGATTTACGTAAAATCTTGCTCAAGCTTATCCTATAAATGTCGTCACCTCCATTTTAGAGATGAGAACACTGAGGCTTAGGAAATGTGAGATAAACTGTCCAAGCTAATTCGGTTATTAAGGGACTTAAAAAAAAATCAGCTCCTATCTCCTTGACTCTGAAGCCTCGGTACGGTGCACATAATGACAAAATCTTTTCACTTCTTAAAAATAGCAATGTGAGAGACTTTAATCTTAGGCGGATCTAAATGTGTTTTGAAATGGCCAGAGCAGAGAAAAGTGTTACATTTTCCCCAGCTATAATGGCACCAAATCACCACTGTGTCTACGAGTGTGTTGAACCTTGGCTGGATGGAACCATATTTTCTCTGAGCGCTCACGTCTTACACATGTTACAGAATACAGAATGCACAGAGGTTATGCCTTTTTATGAGCTTATATTGTTTTGGAAAGCACACAAACCTAGGTCATTAACTCCTAAAGCCTGTTTTAAAACGCAGCTCCTCCTAATTGTGCAGAAATAGGTAGTTGGTTAAATGAATTATGCATATTTTACACTGTGTAGCTATTAAAAAGTACATCTCATGAGAATATTCAGTGACACTAAAACTCACAGTCAGTTGTAAGATGAAGCATTGAGGTAATTATATAATAGGTATGTGATTTTCCTCTTTTTATTTAAAAGCATGTAAATAAACGTGCAGATGAATAAACAGCAGAAAAGTGACTCTCTCAGGATGATAGAATTTATATGATTTCTATTTATTTTTCTTCAGCTTGCTTCATTTTCTAAAATTTCTACTAATAATACTATATTTACAATGAGGAAAATGTTATCTATTTATTATAATTACTTTTTGCTTTGGAAAAATAATACACGTTCTTTGAAAAATGTAAAATAATCGGAAAAATATAAAGGAAAAAGTATCTAAAATCACATTACCTAGGAAAAACCTCTTTAACATTTTGATGACCAAAACTCGAATCAGCTTCCTTTGCATATTCTCTCCAATTTTTTATAAATGGGGTCATACGGTAATTGCTTTTTCTGTAACTCTTATTTTCACTCAGCAACAAAATGTGGAACTATAAACTATAAATTTTATTTGTCAATAAAATAATTATATCATCATTTTTATTAGATCCTAAGGCATATTATATGAATGTATTTTAATTTTCTTCACTAATTCCTTATTAATGAAAATTTGTTCCCAATTTTTCTTACTTATAAACCATACTTATTAAATATTTTGCTTGCATATTAAAAATTATATTGCACGCTTTACATTTAGAATTGTATAATTGTATGAAGAAAGGAGTACATATGTTATATTTTAACATAAAGTGTGTGAGAGTCCACATTACCCTACAGTCTGACTAGCACTTGGTGGTGATTCATTATTCTTTTAAAACGCTCTTACGTATTATTTTATTTTATTTTCCATTTTACTTTTTGTTCAAAAGTGAGATTGCCTATATAATCATATATATAATATAGTTATATAGTTTTTTATATATGTATATATATATAGTTAGGAAAAAGGATATACACATTTTTCCTTTCTTCTCCATGTCCAGTTTTGATACAAGGATTATGTTATAATAACATATGAGGGTAGCTTTCTATCCTTTTTAATATTATGCAACAACTTATATAAATAAGAAGACTGTTTTTAAAATTTTTGATAGCTCTGGCCCATAAACCAATGTAGTACGTTTTATTTTTTTTGGGTCCATTGCTGTTCTGTAGGAACACTATCAGGTGTGGTATACAAATATCGTGTCTGACCGTGTTACTCTCCTACGTCATATATATACATATTTTAAAAATGTCATCCCGTCCTCACTGGGCCCCGTGATGAGGGGCTGTCAGCACTGCTCACCATTCTGCCTGGGAGTCACACTCACCTGTGAAGGAGGACAGAGAAGGAATGGGGGCTGGATTTTGTCAGGGAGGAAGCTAGGAGACGGTCTGAGTGGGAGTTACCATGATGACTGAGAAATGGAATATTTCCTGCCACGTCAGTAAACAAAGGATGTCACAGTCATCAGCGATTGCAGCCACCTCCTATGGTGAGCTGGTGAGCCTTGAGGAAACTCAGGAGGGAAACAAAGAATCCCTGCCATCTAGCAGCCATCGGACTGCAGCCACTCCCTAAGGTGAGCCCTGAGGAAACTCAGGACGGGAAAGCACAGGATACTGGTCCCAGATAGCTGAGGTGCACATCAAAGGAATGATCTCAGCAAGCCCAGACTCTTGCATGTTCCCATACATAGAAAAGTGCTAAATTCCTTAACTTGAGATTTCTAGTTATCTTTAATTAACAATAATCTTTTGATGTTCAGACTACCTGCCCTTCATTGCAAAACGCCATTAGACCCTTAGCATGTTAATCATCATTGTTTTAAATTCCCAGTCTGATAATTCCAACATCCCTGCTCTGTCTCTTCAAACTGTCTTTGTCTTTCAGTATGCCTTACAATTTTTTCTTGATAGCCAAACATGATGCACCAAGTGAGAGTGTCACCGAGTCCAATCTCACTCTGCCCGCCGCACGACAGGCCCATAAATCGGAGACAAGGTGTTGAGGCGTGGAACACGACTTTATTCGGAAAGCCGGCAGACCGAGGAGATGGCAGACTAGTGTCTCCAAAAAATCATCTTATTGGGGTCTGGATGCCAGTTCCTTTTATAGAATCAGAGAGGGCAGAGGTGGTGAGGAAGTAAAGTAAAAGGGCCATTTGTCTTGCAAAACATCTCCTGGAATGGCCAGCTTAGGGGAGGGCATGTGTTAGTTTCTTCTTTCTTGCAGCCATTCACAGGTGGACGGATCAGATGGTCTCCCCGTAAGCTGAACAGCAGAGGGGCAGGGTTCCCCGAGGCAGGCCATTGTGTGTCAAAGAAACAGATCCAAAGTGGAGCTCGATTTAGCTCTTCTTCCCTGTTACAATTCCCCACCGTCAACGTCCATTCCACAGTCTTGTGGAAAAAGGGGTGACAGTCTTCCAATTGCTCCATCAGATGGATCTTTCTGGGAGTGTCCGCCATCAGTGTCAGTGTTCCAAATGTTGAGATTGGTCTTTTGTTCCACTTTGGAAGTGTCTAGTTTATACCTATAGATTTAAAAATATTCACCACCGAAAAGTTGAGAGTTATCAGGAATTTTGAGGGCTTCAAGCTCAGGAGGCCGCATCTCAAGTTAAGGAATTTAGCATTTTTCTATGTATGGGAACATGCAAGAGTCTGGGCCCACTGAAATCATTTCTCTGATATGCACCACGGCTATCTGGGGACTGTATCCTGCACTTTCCCATCCTGAGTTTCCTCAGGGCTCACCATAGGGAGTGGCTGCAGTCTGATGGCTGCTAGATGGCAGGGATTCTTCTCCTTCCTGAGTTTCCTCAGGGCTCACCAGCTCACACTGGAGGGCTGCAGTCGCTGGTGACTGATCCCTTCCTCTTGGTCAGGAATTTGATCAATATTTGGGAGACATTTCATGATCAAATGTTGTCCCACGGTGCTGGGAGGCTCATCCAGGTCAGGTGAAAATTCTTGATATGCCACTCCAGGTGCTAATTTTCGGATTAGGTCCTGTTGATAATTAAAGATTCTCTGGATCCTCTAATTATGATCCAGGAGACATTTTCCCTTGTTGCTTCTTCCCATACCTAGAATCACACTATTACAATTATTTTATGTTATAAATGTGATCTATTTCTTTAAAATGTTTAGCCAGTGAAGTTTTGTTGGAGGCCTGGTTACACACTGGGGACTGCAAGAGGCAATAATCTTATAAAATAGACAGGATATAAGTAATGCAGCTAGTAACACTGACAAAGACATAGTGCAGCAGGGAGACACAAAGCACAAACAATTTGGAAACAAAGAACAAATTAAAACAATGATTAACATAACATCAAGTCCACAGGAGACAACAAATTCTGGCAGGATCAAGTAGAGATAAAAAGATAAATGTTTCATCTTTGTTTACACAGGCGTACTTTATCAACTTGTAGGTCCTAGCATAAGAGAAAAGGTTTTTCCGAAAAACAAAGATTAAAGCCAGTATATTCCCCAAAGTCATAAAGTTATAAATCCTATTTACCAGTTCATTCTGTCCCATGTAATTAATTCCCGTTGCTCTGGATTTAATAATCAGGTTTCCCATTAGTTTTGTCATTTGTTACCCCGTCCAGTGATATTATCTAAAGGCTATCCGAAACTTACATTTGTTAAAAAGTGCCTTTTTATCAGCCTTCTTGAAAATCTTTATTTTGTAAAAGCATCAGGACAAAACTTAAAATAGCATGGTTAAAAATGTGAGTACAGGGCTTCCCTGGTGGCGCAGTGGTTGAGAATCTGCCTGCTAATGCAGAGCCCTGGTCTGGGAAGATCCCACATGCCGTGGAGCATCTAGGCCCGTGAGCCACAACTACTGAGCCTGCGCGTCTGGAGCCTGTGTTCCGCAACAAGAGAGGCCGCGATAGTGAGAGGCCCGCGCACCGCGATGAGGAGTGGCCCCCGCTTGCCGCAGCTAGAGGAAGCCCTCGCACAGAAACGAAGACCCAACACAGCCATAAATAAATAAATAAATAAATAATAATTAAAGGTGCTAATAATTAAAAAAAAAAAAGTGAGTACAATGCCATTAGCAGGAAACTTGGATATACCATTTTAGAATAACTAGTATTATGATTGATAACATATCAGGACATATCAGATGTTAGGGATTCCATATAAATTTTGGAATATCTGTATAAATGACATTTATCCATACACTGTAACCTAAGGTTCATCTCCAATCACTTGACGATGTTTTTGAAGTAATTTAACATACCAAATAAACTTAGTTTGACATCTGTCTCTGAGATGTCTCAGAGATGTTCTTTCAAAGTATCCCAGAGTCAGCAGGAGGCTAAAAATCTTTATTCAGATTTTGATATTTGGAAAGTTTGTTAAAAATATCAAAAAGTTTTAAAACACAACAGGATCATAGGTCACTGTGAAACAATACTTATTCATTTAACCAAAGTCACAAAACGATGAAAAGAAAACAAATACGGATCACCTAAGGGCACAGAAACTCCCATAGTCTGTTATCAAAAGGAGCACTTCTACAGAGAGAGAGATCAAATTCCAATCTTGTATTAGCTTACTTAACAAAATCCATTTACTTAGTTAACTTCAGTCTAAATTTAGTAAATCCTGACCATGTTCAAAACTTTCTCAGTAAAATGTAATTCCAGTCCTCATACCATCTTAACTGAAAGCACACATTCTACCATACTGAAATGTTTTATTATTTTCAGTAGCTTTAATTATATATTTAAATTAGAATCCCCGACTCTTAAAAGCCTTAATTTCTAGTAACAACCAAGAGGCAAGTAATAGTTACCAAAATCTGGAGAAACTATTTTAGATGATTTTTAGAACATAATAATCCTTATAGTTTACCTAAAAGCTCTTATCTCATTAATATTTACTTTAAAGATTCATCATCTCAAGTTATTTTTCTTGCTGACAAATTTGCAACAGATATAATAAGATATCATTTAACTTCTATGAACCTAGGTGTAGTGAAAGTACTATAATTGATGGCTCTAAAGACATATCTAAATTAATTAGGTCAACAAACAAACATTAATACCAAGTATTAATTTAATACTAAATATTTCCCAGTTCACATGAATCTGAAGCTCATTTAGCTTAATTTCTCTTGTATTTAGAATTTTTTGGGCCCACACCGTATTATAATAGCATATCATGTCTTTCTTAGTCATAGGCTCATGGCTATGTTTTGCCCATTTAACTAATATATGCCCCAAAGGACTCTCCTTCGGGACAGATGGAGTATCTTCCACTTTTATAAGTCTGATAACACCAAAACACAAAAGATGTAGACAATTTCCAACACAAAAGGCACAAACAAATTCTGGCATTGATGCATACAAAACCAAGACAAAACCAAGACCAAAACCAATGAACTAGTTCCCAGATCGGGTAGACTTACCCTGCGAAACCAATGAACTCGTTCCCAGTGAACCAGTTCCCAGAACCAGCTAAAGTCCAACAATTCCCCTCTCCAACAGGGCACCCCAAGCAGACTGGCTTGTCCCGTAAAGGAAAAGCCCAGATTGAGGGGGGAACATGTTTCCGGCGTGCACGCCACAGTGACTTACCCTCCCAAATCGGATCCAGTCCGTCTACTCGTAGCCCCAGGTGGAACCGAAGTTCCCCAAATGGAACCGAAATTCCCCAAATTGAAGTCGGTCGGTTCCTTGCTTCAACTGCCAGACGCTGGGGTAGCCGGTGCGGCTTCAGGGAACTTTGAAGGGAAGCTCATTCAGCACCGGTGGTCCTGGCAGCTGCTAGGGCCTTGCCCCGACACTCCCTGACCCGGGCCGGTAGCCACGAGCCGCAAGGCTTCTGGCTGACTAAGCCAAATTTGTCACCGAGTCCGAGCTCGTTCTGCCCGCCGCACAGCAGGCCCATAAATCGCAGACAAGGGGTTGAGGCGTGGAACACGACTTTATTCGGAAAGCCGGCAGACCGAGGAGATGGCGGACTAGTGTCTCCGAAGAATCATCTTATTGGGGTCTGGATGCCAGTTCCTTTTATAGAATCGGAGAGGGCAGAGGTGGTGAGGAGGTAAAGTAAAAGGGCCACTTGTCTTGCAAAACATCTCCTGGAATGGCCAGCCTAGGGGAGGGCATGTGTTAGTTTCTTCCTTCTTTCTTCACCATTCACAGGTGGACGGGTCAGATGGTCTCCCAGTGAGCTGAACTGCAGAGGGGCAGGGTTCCCCGAGGCAGGCCATTACGTATGATTAAAAGCAAAGGCTAAAGTCAAAGAAACAGATCCAACGTGGAGTCCGATTTAGCTCTTGCCTGTTGCAAGAGGAGCTCCTGTAAAGAGGCCTTTAGTAACACGGTGGTGAGATGGGACAGGGAAGCATTCTATGGTCCTGTGATTAGATTTCACCCTTTTAGTGAGACTTCGCCTCCGGGCTGTAAACTCACAAATGTTTTCTGTTTCTTTTCCCACCTCAGCTGGGACCGGATGGCTAGAGTGGGCTCGAGTCGACCATTTCCCTTCCCTGGGTCAGTTAGGCTCTGATAAGCCCCAGCAGGTGAGGCTCGGGTTCACAGGTTTCCCCTTGAAGGCAGCCTTGTGGTCTGGGGGGTTTCAGGGCGGCTCCTTTTCCCCTCCCCCTGCAGGGGGCACGAGGAGGTTTCCCCTGATATTTACTCTGAGCACCCGGAGGATCTCCTAGACGTAATTTTACACTATTACGTGGCCCCCAATGACTGGCTTCTCTTAAAGGTTTTGACTCAGGGTTGTTCACACTGATCCTGCAGCAATTCCTCAATTACAGGGTCCTTCCCTGGTGCTGGTACCTGAGGAGTTTCTGCTGTGAGTTGCTCTGCTGAGCTTATCTCTCCGGTCCTCTGTCCTCACCAGTCGTATGGATCCCAGAGGAGTTGTTGATTTTTCAGTCTGTTCAGCTTTTATTTATTTATTTATTTTGTATGGCTGTGTTGGGTCTTCGTTTCTGTGTGAGGGCTTTCTCTAGTTGTGGCAAGCGGGGACCACTCTTCATTGCGGTGCGCGGGCCTCTCACTATCGCGGCCTCTCTTGTTGCGGAACACAGGCTCCAGACGCGCAGGCTCAGTAGTTGTGGCGCACGGGCCTAGTTGCTCCGCAGCATGTGGGATCTTCCCAGACCAGGGCTCGAACCCGCGTCCCCTGCATTGGCAGGCGGATTCTCAACCACTGCGCCACTAGGGAAGCCCCCTGTTCAGCTTTTTATTTTCTGTTAGGATAGAGTGGTGACTTCTAAGCTTCTTGCATGCAGAAACAGAAGAAATTGAGCAAAAAATTGATACAGTGGTGCTTGGAATAAATCATGCAGATCAAAGCGGAGACTTATATGGCAACAGAGTGAACCACCTCTCCTGTGGATATGGGTGTTGAGATAATAAGGTGGAGGCATGTGGTGAATGGGCCTGGACGCCTTGTAAAATCAGTCTAGTGCAAAGGTGGACCTCATATGGTGCAATATAATTTTAATCAGAATCTATTAGTCTTGTTTATCCCTTCTGTCTATGAAGAAAAAGTTCATTTTTAAAATGTATGAAAACTGAGGCAGACTGTTGTAATTTGCTGATATCACACAGCCTGTGAGGTGCAGACACATTTTTGACTTTTAACTGAGTGTTTTCCATTACGCTATTTTGTGTCTCCTGGGATCTTTGATTTTAAAATCCTTGCTGGCATAGATATGCTTTTATATACTTTTCTTTGTGTCTTCCATATCACTTAACACTGTTGAGTGTTTCTGATAAATGCTTATTGAATTAGTGAATAAATGAGGAGTAACTTTCTTTCTTTAAGTTTGGGAACTCCAAGCAACAAGCTTTAATGCAGATAACCAAAGGGATTGTGAATATGATTAATGAAGCTTTTTTATCTCAGAAAGATAAATTTTGTATGTGAAGAAACTTCACACAAAGTTTGAAAATAGTTTTTGGAAACGTACTGAGGGATCAGTGAGAGGAGAGGCAAATACAACAGCTGAATGTCAAGGCTTGGCTTTCTTGCCTCTTAGCTCTGCAACTTTGAGCATTTAAGTCACCACTTTGAACTCCAAATTCCTCATGTCGTCTTATATATCATCAGGTTTTTCTGATTATAACAGACAATAATGCATGGAAGAGTATATCGTTAGCTCTAAATTTTTTTATTAACATAAGGTATAATAGCAACAATAATGAAAATTACAAACTACCAAAATTCCAGTGATAGAAATTATGATAGTAATTGTGAAAGAAATTGTGGAGACTATTTCCTTTTAAAACAATGTATTTAATGAGAATTATGTATTGTGCTTGGTAAAGATTTATTAAATTTAAGATTTGCAGTGATTTAATACTTACAAAGCAGGTATGAGTAATTTCCTATTTTTTTATTTCATTCTTTATCTGTGTCTGGTGGACTTACACAATTTTATGTTTTTATCTGGACATGTTCAAGGATATAATTTAGCCTGAAACACTCTAAATGATTTTATTATCTGTGTACAATCTTGTAACTTTTACTTTAATACTAAAAAAAAAAAAAATGATACGAATGGTGGTATGATTCTAAAAGCTGCAGTCCTTGATGGTGGGACAGAGCCAGCCTTTACAGCATTAATTCCAGAAGCCTCCTGCGATCTCAGCTCTACTTTAAGACTCTCCTCAATGGAAGATTGCTGTCTATTTCTTTTCACTGAAGAGGAGATAAGAACAAATGGATCATAAATTGCTGGAGACAAAATGGTTTATTTTTCAGACTGAAATGAATTGTGAAGAATCAGACATTTAAAGACGGAGCGTGTTGCTGGTCTCAGGTTGCTGGTCTCAGGCGTCTCACATCGGCTTAATGGGCATAATTACGTCTTCCGTTTGCTAGAAGTTTTTGTCTCCATCTGTTGGGTTTGTAATTCTGAACAACCCCCCCACCCCGCCCCACCGTGAATGTGCTTGTCAGTGTTTCCACAGCAATTCCATGTGCCCGTTTCCTGTCTCGGGCTCTGTGTTCTTGAGATAAAGCACAGAGCCTCACGAGGGCTTCATCTGCACAACTCCCCACCGTCCTCACTACCACCTCCTGCCCAGCCTGACATGTCTGATCACACTTTTGCAAAGGGAAGAATCTTATCACTGGTAACATGGTCATTGTGACCAGGAGGGGCGGGGTCTGCAGAGCTGCAATGGTGGGTCTAAGAGTCTTCTCTGTGGCTGACTCACTATCGCTCCAGCCATGCCCAGGCCTGAGACCAGGAGGTGGTATAAAAGCGGGACCTTGGTTCGGATGATTACTATATGCTTGTGTCCTAGTCAGTCTGAGCTGCTATAACAAGAATACCATAGACTGGGCTTAAACAAGGAGTATTCATTTCTCACGGTTTCTGAAGGCTGAGTCTGAGATTAGGGTGCCAGCCTGGTTGGGTTCCGGTGAGAGCTCCTGGTTTCCTCACATGGTAGAGAGAGGGATAAAGCTCTCTCATGTCTTCTTACAAGGGCACTAATCCCATCACAAGGGCTCCACCCTCAGGACCTAATCACCTCCCAAAGATCCAGTCTCCAAATACCATCCCAATGGGATTAAGGGTTTTAGGATATGAACTTGGGGGCACACAAATGTTCAGTCCATAGCAGCTTGCCTTCCTTAATCCATTTAAGCCAACCCATAAAAACAATAACCACCAACATAAAGTGAGCATCTTCTGTTTCCGGCACTTTACCAGGTGCCTTACATACATTATTTAATCATTGGAACAGCTCTATACATTAGTTATTCACATCATATGAGAGAGAAGGAAAGAGAAATTTTAGAAGAGAAGCTGATTCAGCTATAAGCTTATTATTGTAGACAAAACACCAATATAAAGTCTACTTAGGTAATATCTATTATATGTATGCTTTTTATGGACCAGCAACTGCAGAAATAAAGGTTTTGCCTTTATTCAGAAACTGCATTTATTCTAAGTGCCAGGGGTTTAACGTAAGCGCTTTTATTCCTTTTTAAACTTATTTAATAAATACATACATACAGTGGTGTTTAGGACACGGTTAACTCAAATGTGTTCCCAAGAAACAAAAGAGCTGATTTGTTGCAGGTCTAGTTTCTGGCATCAAGTTCTCAGTTTGAATCTAGAATTTCTACATATCATTACTACACCTTACAAACCGGTCTAGGTTTGTCAGTTTCTTAGGGGCTGGAATGTATCCCAGAAACCTAGTTCACCTTTGAGTAGAAAATAAATAAAATGCTCATTACCACTGAGAATCAGAGTTGTAGTCATTCCCCCTGCAGAATGACAATGACCTTGTCTTCAGGAGGAGAGCCAAAAGAGCCATAACTTTTCTTCCTTTAAGGAGAAAACCTCACGGTTGCTTTCTTGTTTCCTGTTGAAGGAAATACAAAGCCATGATTTACCTTAAATGAATGTCTTCTAACTTCAATTCAAACTTTAATGTCACCCAGAAACTACTGGATTTCCTAGTCCACTCAGTCTGTCACTCTTTTGATCTAGAAGATGGTTGCAACCTTCCTTCTCTCTCCTCCAACCTCCTACCTGTCTTGTTCCATTCTCCGTCTCAGTGGATGATTTGCTCCTTAACTCCCTTCTAATGAGAACATAGAAGCACTAAGGAAAAAATGTCCACCGCAGTTTATACACAGCTGCCTGCAATGACTTTCTAACACTCCGCATCCAGTCCTGTAACCGAGCTGTTATTTCTTCTCACAGAACCCCTCCTTTTGTGCAGTGGAATCTTCTTCTTTAGTCTATTCAAGGACATCACTCCAGCAACTGATTACTCTGCTCCCGGCTTCTTTTTCTTTTTCCTCCTTTCCTGAATGACTCTTATGATTAAAAACATTGCTGTCATTTCTCCCAACTTAAGAATAAAATGGCAACTATAACAAAACAAAGCTCTCTTTGCATCCCTTCCAGCCATTACCGGTGTGGTTGCTCCCCTTCCCAGCAAAATCCATGGGGAGAATTATGTCCATGAATGGCCTCCTCATTGCTGATCCAATGATTAATTATGTTTATCTTACTTGATCAGCAGCATTTGGCAGAGCTGACCAAACCTTATCCTGGTAATTTTTACTTTGATTTCTGGGCACCACTGGCTCCAGATTTTCCAGTTGCCCCTCACTAGCAACTTCTGTCACTTATTTTATAGCTACAGTCTCTTTTCCTCTCTTCTCCTCAAGAAGACTCAATGCTTAATTCTCTATACTCATTTTCTTTTACTTTTTAAAAGATTTATTGATTTATTTATTTTACTTTCATTTTTGGCTGTGTCGGGTCTTAGTTGCGGCCCATGGGATCCTTGTTGAGGCACGTGGGATCTATCGTTGTGCGCACAGGCTCTTTGTTGCAGTGTGTGGGCTCTGTAGTTGTGGTGCTCGGGTTCCAGAGCACGTGGGCTCTGTAGTTTGCGGCACGCAGGCTCTAGTTGAGGCGCGCGAGCTCAGTAGTTGTGGTGTGGGCTTAGTTGCCCTGTGGCATGTGAAATCTTAGTTCCCCAACCAGGGATTGAACCCGCGTCCCCTGCATTGTAAGGTGGATTCTTTACCACTGGACCACCAGGGAAGTCCCTGTACTCATTTTCTTAGTGAGTTATTTCATCTCATTTCTTTAAATGCCCTCTAATTCTGACTGTCCATACATTGCTCTCGAGGGCGGACCTTTCCCCTAAACTGAAGACTTATCTTCAACTGCCTTCACAACTGTGCCATCTGTGTAAAAGCCATCTCAAGATCACTTGGCCCCAATTTGGCTTATAATAGGATATTTTAGAACGTACCAGATAATGAACATAAAGGGACTGAGAGTCTTTGGTTAGGGATTTGTATAGACTGCCTTTGTAAGGGCCACCAAGGGATGCAATTTTTATTATGATACATTAATCCAAATAGAATGAAATACTCATACATCCATCTCAAAAACCAGAGCTCAGTGATAGTTTATTGCCCCTTTATTGCCAGAAGTCACTGCTTCTGCCAACAAGCTTACATTTCATTCAAATGTAAGTGGTTTAAGAATATCACATCTAAGCTGTCTTCATAATACCTCATCACCCTAAAGCAAATGGGCTAAAATGATAGCACAAACATCTAATTGTACCCCAAAGCAAATTGTTGGTGGACAGAACGAGTTGCTCAACAAGTCTGTCCAAGCTCAGAATGTCACTGAAAGCTCAACATCAGAATTCTTTCTTGATGCATTAATAAGAGATGGATTCCTCCAACATGCCTGTACTCTTCCCACCCAGGAAAGAAGATTTAAAAAAAAAAAAATGCCAAGCTTCATTCCATTAACAGGCTTGATGTGGCTTAGGTGGTGACTTATTAGACAAAGAGGAAGATTCTCTGGGTGCTGTTCTCTTTGTACTAAAGGTCACGCACAAGAGAGTTCCCACCAGGGGCTGTGGAATAAAATCAGGTGGATGCACTGTCATTCGGATCCTGGAATCTGAGTCCCAAACAGATTCCAGAGCACCGACATTTCAGTGTACATTTCCGAAGAAACCATCACCACAAAGTAAAGAAAATAAAGAAGCTTCCTGCAATGATTATTTTTAATGTCTTCAAACAAACAAACAAATAAACAAACAAACAATAAGACAGTCTTCTTTTAAATTGTAGATATCTAGGCCCCAAAACCAGAGACTATGATTCTGTGGGTTTGAAGCAGTCCCAGTTCCCCAGGGATCTGAATTTTTAACAGGTGTTTAAAGCAACACTCTTAAAATGACTAAACAAGAGTTTTACTTGTTTTGTTTTTGTTGCTGCTATTATTCTTAGGATTTTTATTCTTCTTTTGCTCTAGTGTAATTTTTTATGCAAGAAAGAACTGTATTGATGAAACCTTACTCATAACCTTTACTGTTGCAATGGATTAGAACTGACAACTAAATATTATGAAATATCCAATTTAATGTTATGTATAATGCTGTGATGAATATTTTCCCATAGAAGTCTGTATGCACATATTTGATTTTGTGAAAAACTTAATCTAATTTATAATCACAGTCTGGCATCCTTTCTTGCATTAAGCATTATCATTAAAATAAAAATTACCAGAATCAAAAGGAAGAAAATTCTACCTCACTGTTATCATTAGTCTTGTTTTGTTTTCAACTGTGGGGTAAGATTGAACATTTAAAATGTTTTTCACCTAATTAGTTTTTTCCTTCTGTATCTTGTCTGTTCATATATTTTGCCCATTTTTCTACTGGTTAATTTTTTTAACTTAAATTATAAGAACACATTAGATACCTGGAACTTTTCCCTAGTTTGATTCCATGCTAATTTTGATTGTAATGCTTATAATCCACAAATTAAAAGATTTTATGTAGCGAAATCTATTTTTTTCTCCATGAATTATCTTATGTTTAGGAAATAGCTCTCCATCTATGAATCAACTAAATATACACATACGTTTGCCTTGAACAGTTTCTGGTTTCATTTTTGAACTTTCATATATTACTAGTTTGAAAATACCTAGATGTGTTTTTTCTCTTTAATCTGCTCACCTTTTGGCCAATAATAAGTGCATGCAAGTATGTAACAAAATTACACACAAACCTACCACGTCACTTCCTAGACCCATGGCTTTGGGAGCATGATCTATAAACTGTGAATGTCAGAATCCTGAGATGCTTCTTAAAAAGAAAGATTTCTGATCCTATCTCAAAACTGTGGAATTCAGAGTTTCATAGATGGGTCCTGGAAATCTATGTTTTAGGACATGCTGTATGTGACTTTTAGGTGCATTCAACATGCCAGCCTGCCCCTGTGGTCAGGGAGTGAGTGAATAGTGCTATGTAATTGAAAAAGCTCTCTTGCTGAGATGAACCCTCACCACCCTTTTCCACCAGTAACCAAGGAACTACAGAAAAGTGTATAATTTGTATGATTGTTTAAAACATGGACTATGTTTTCCTTACACTTGGGGTTTTATCTCAGACTGGTGTTGATTTATGCTAATTTTAATATCATTTTTCTCCCTTTTGTTCTTATAATATTTAGATGTTTGTTTCTAGCATTACATTAATCTAATCATGCTAGCTTACTGGAATAATATAAAGTCAAATATTCCTTAGAAAAGTTTAACCATAATTCTGGACACCAATGAAAAATGTTATTACCACTGAATTGACATTAAGTTTAAATAGACTATAAGGCATACCATATGCTCCCAGC
Organism: Balaenoptera acutorostrata; assembly: GCF_949987535.1. Lineage (NCBI taxonomy): Eukaryota > Metazoa > Chordata > Mammalia > Artiodactyla > Balaenopteridae > Balaenoptera > Balaenoptera acutorostrata. Next base: position 91,822,060 of record NC_080075.1, on the reverse strand, counting down.
ACTTTAATTAACTTGATTTTTGTTGTCTGGGAGATGTACATTGATTTAATTCCATAAACACATAAGTAATTCAACTTTTTCAAGCATAGGATGATAAAAAGCTGAAAAAGATTGATATACTGACTTCTCACTTCTTTCCAAGCATGCATTGCAACCTTGGTTCAAGACCCAGTTAGCTGATGCCTAGATTACAGTAGCAGGCTCTGAACTAGATTTTCACAAAGTATCCATGCACCAGTGCTTCCAGAAAAAATCTCTATCTGACTATGTCACTGTATAAACTCCTTAACCTGTAGTTCATAGCATTCCGACTATGGTCCCCACTCCTTACCATGACATAGAAGATTCTCCACAGTCTGATTCATACCTGCTTCTCCAGCCTCATTTCTAAACACTCCCTTCTTGAATTTTGAGTTTCCATACAATTTGCACACTCCTGCGTAATCTATGCTTTCTCTCATATTCAGTGTTTTGCAAATGCTGCTCATTTTCTGGAACGCCCTGCTTTACAAACTCCTAGGCTTAAGCCCAGCCCCCAACACATACATATCCTTCTCTGACTAAACACTAACCAAGCTTCAGGATTCACCTCATGTATCACCTCCTCCAGGAAAACTTCTTTGGTGGCTAAGTCTCATTCCTCTTGGTTACCACAGCAACTTGTTCATCCATTTTATGCCAATGTGCTTCCCGCAATAAATTTTAAACTCCTTAAGGTTGAGTTGATTTCATACTTATCTTAGAATTTCTGGAGAATTCAGAACCTAGCACATAATTGGCACTCAAGAAAAGATGTTGAATAAAGATATTATTTCATCCATAAATTCATATGAATAAATAATGATTATTGAGTAAATACATCAAATCCTTATATAAGGGAAATTCATCACAGAAGTTTCATATGATGTAATTTATTAAAAGCTACCCTATTTTTTCCTCTGTGAAAAATCAAGTAATAGGAGTAACAGGCTTTCTCTTCCGGACATTACATAGTAGCTTGTATCCAGCTAACCTTCCTGCCTACTCTAGATTAATACATAGAGTCGCTATTTTAAAACACTGGTGTACAAAGAAGGAAGACTGGGCACAAGGGATCAAGTTTCAAAGAGAAATAGAAATCTTAGAAAATGGCCCACAATTTCTATTGCTTTTTTCACCCTGAGGGCCTTAGGCAATTTGCCTTACATGGAATAGAAACCAGAGTAAAATCGTCATCCAGGAGCTGACAATAGTTTCACTCACCTGGGGAGAGAGAAGTTTTGTTTTGGGTTTGTCCAGCAGATGGAAGTTGAGGGTAGATAAACACACATAAATGAAGCCCAGTTTGATCTAGAAGCGTTGATGACTTCAAATCTAGCTACTTACAGAGTAAAACTCCCTTAACAAATAGCAACAATAATAGCAGATCTGGGGCATAAAGAGGTGAACAAAGACCGTCACAGTCTCTTAGTGCTAAGGAGCAAAGCTTGGAGTTCAAGGAACGTCACAATAGAGGGGCTTAGGTAAATGCCCCAGGCAATCAGCTGAAGCCCTAGAAGGACTACATTCCAAGGAGAAAGCTGTAGCACAGGGTAAGAGTTCTAAAGAAAAAAATCCAGCCATAGCAAACCCTAAAGTTGAACCTCTACTGGATCAGTGGAATCTTCATATTATTTGCCTGCAACAGAAACAAAATTTACTCTAGAAAAAAAAAAAATCATTCAGTGCTTATATTATTTTTATTTACAGTATTTGAAACTAATAAAATTAATTACCAGACCTACAAAAAGACAAGACCAAATAACTAAAAACAAAGAAAAAATGAAAATTAATAAAACAATAGAAAGAGATCCAAAGTTTCTTTAGAAAGAGACTTTAAAATAATGTGATTGATATGTTAAAGAGAAGAAGAAATGAAAAATGTCACGAGAGAGCTCAAATCTATGCTAGAGAGTCAAATGGAAATTCTAGAACTGAAAACTGGGCGACTAAAATGAAGAACATAAACACTAGCCAGGGAGAAAAATATCCAGGTTGAAGCATGCAAAGGAAAAGAAATGGCTACAAAATGCAATGAAAGAGTGTAGCAGACTCATGAGGTCTGGTGAAAAGTTGTAATTTATATGTAATTCAAGTTCAAGAATGGAAGAAGAGAGAAAATTTGGGAAGGAGCAATATTTGAAAAAAATATTATAGGAGAGTTTTCATAAACTGAAAAAAATGCACCATGTCACAAATTCAAGAAGATACATGAAATACAATAAATATATTTATATTTAAAAGGCAACACAGTCAAGCTGCTAAGAGACAAAAATATTTTCATGACGTTGGAATAGGTAAAATATTTTGAATAGAACACCAAAATCACTAACAAGGTTATTATTCAAATATTGGATTTTATTAAAATTAAAACCCTTTTTTTATCAAAAGATTACATGAGAAGAAGAAAAAGGACAACCAGAGAATAGAAGTTTTGAAATAAAATTTCTCAACCAAAACTTTATCCAAATTATAAGAACATCTAATATCAATCAGGAAGTGATAGTCAACCCAGTAATAATTAGGCAAAAGGCTTGGCAGGCAAAGGTATATCTATATGGACAAAATGCATATGAAATGTTAGTTATGTCTTTAATCATCAGGGAAAAACAAAATAAAACCATGAGATATTAACATACCCACCCATCCACCAGATGAAAAAATTAAAAATAAAGACCAAAAAAAAAAAAAAAAGAAGCAAAAAGAAAACCACCAAGAAACAGGACACCTGACACCTGACAGTATCAAGTGTTGGTGAGGGTCTGGAACAATTGGAATATTTATGCATTGCAGATGGTAGACTATATTGGTACAACCATTGTAGAAAACACTTTGTTGGTATTTATTAAGCTGAACATATGTTTCTTCCATAAGTTAGTACTTCAACATGGCATAACCCCAACTGCAATGCCTATGTATGTGCAAAATGCCATGTATGAGAATGTTTGCAGCCACTTTATTTATAATAGACCACACTGAAAACAACCAAAATGTGCATCACCAGCAGATGCATAAATAAATATGGTATATGTTTATAAAATGAAAAAGAGTAAACTTCTACTATATGCAACAACATGATGAATTTCATAGTAGTAAATTTGAAGGAGACAACCCAGACAGAAAAAAAGATGTAAGACTCAGGGAACTAGTCCATTCTCTCTCTCTGCGTCTATAGAGAATGGACTTGAGGACACGGGGAGGGGGAAGGGTAAGCTGGGACGAAGTGAGAGAGTAGCATGGACATATATACACTACCAAATGTAAAATAGATAGCTAGTGGGAAGCAGCTGCATAGCACAGGGAGATCAGCTCGGTGCTTTGTGGCCACCTATAGGGGTGGGATAGGGAGGGTGGGAGGGAGATGCAAGAGGGAGGAGATATGGGGATATATGTATACATATAGCTGATTCACTTTGTTATACAATGGAAACTAACACACCATTGTAAAGCAATTATACTCCAATAAAGATGTTAAAAAAAAAAAAAGGACTCAGGGAACTATATTCAAAATATATTCAATATATATATAAAACTGAATCTATTTTCTGTATACCTGAAACTAATATAACATTGTAAACTGATTATACTTCAATAAAAAAAATCACAGACAAAATAAAAAAGAGATGTATTTCATTTCTGTGAAATTCAAAAACAAGTAAAATTAATGAGTGGAGATAAAATTCAGAATAATAGTTATCTTGGGGAAGAGTTTTTGGCTGAAAAGAAGCTTCTGGATTGCTGTAATAGTCTATACCTTGGTTTCAGTGCTGGTTAGACAGGAATATACATTTGGAAAATATCACAAATTTGCATACCTCAGGTTTTTAGACTTTACTGCATGATCTTATCATTCAGTACATCAGAAAAAAATGGATAAAACATATAATGCTTTAGGGGACTTTGAAATTATCATCTGGGTTTAGAAACTAGGTGGCTACACAGTACCACTCTTCCTTTACACACCTGTGACCAAATGCCTCTTAATCAGTATGACACTGTCCCATGGGAACCACTATCCCTTTTCTTGGTTATTTTCAAATCAGTGCTCTGAGGGGAACAGCCCCTCAGAGATCATCTTTTCTGCCCTCCTGGATGGAGTTTATCTCAACCACAGGTGGTTACCTGGAGGAAATGGGGACTAAGAGAATTTAAATGCTTTTGTGTGGTCCCACTGCAAGTGACCAGGAAAGATGATATTAAAATTAAATGTCATAGTAGACCTTCCCTCATCTACTGTTGTAATTGAAAGTGTAATAATACAAAGGAAAATGTAATTGTTTTCTCTGTCGCCTCTCAACCTGACATTCTTGTGAAAAAACAGGGCATCTATTCAATTAGGCAGACTCTTCTGTGACTCATTTCTCTGCTTTCCACCTCAGGCCACGTTAGGATTGCTTTTTTTTCTTTTTCTTTTTAGTCTTTTTATATGGCAGTGTTTTTCTCCTATTAACTAATATTTTATCAGTGAGTAGTAATTCTCTTTTAAATGTCTTGAAATATTTGCTGCTTTCTTTACAACCCAATATTTTTGATATATGTGCATCTCTGATGTTATAAAAGATGCTAATATAATACAATAAAGTATACAGTCATTTATTTTACAAGCAAATGTTCAGAACTGTGTTAAATTGGTTCACTAAAAGACACTTCTGCTTTGCAAAAAATGAAAACTAAATTGATTTTATATAATTAAGCAATAAAGAAAAGTCTCATCCTCTGCAGTTAACCCTGATAGTTATTAGCTGCTAAGAAATGCCCTGCTCTTGGGCCTTAATTATTATGTGAAAAATGTAAAGTAATTATTATGGTGTAGAGTGGAAAACTAAAAAATGTTCAACTTCCATTTTCCACAGATGTGCTATTCTTCACCTATTGATTTCTTACCAATTAACACTGATATTATGTTATTATTATATCTTTCCTTAGAAACAACTAACACTATTTTGGAAAGTATATGTATTTATATGAAATGTTTCCTAAAGGCACTTTTGAATTAAAAATTGGGTAATACAAATAGAACCATATTTTTTTGTCTTACAATATTTTTCTTAATTATATACAGTGCTCATGGAAAATACAGAAAGATCATAGAGAAGAGAAAAGAACTATTTGAAACCCATACTATTAATAATTTGTTAGAAAATAGAATTTTCTTCTTCTGTTTATGTGTGCATTTATTCAACATTTCAGAAATCAAAACTTATAAATGTCTTAACCCATCTTTTTTGCTTATCTTTATACAATGAATTTTTTCTTATATTATTAAAATTATTTCCAAACTTCCCTTTAATGACTTCTGTTCCACATAGTAGAAGAACAACAACTTAAATGCTTTCTTATCAGAGAACATTTAGAATTTCTAATTTTTCCAGTGTGAACATAGTTAAAAGTTCTATGTTTCAGGTACTCTGTTAATAGTCATTTGTTTTTTTAGAAACATGTTTTGAGGTTCATGCTTTCCACTGAGAAACCCTTTTCCACTTTTTCTTGGTTATCTATTACAGAGACTGAAGGATGAAGCAAACTCGCAAGGTCTTCATGTCCTTTCTGAAGGAGGAGATGAACTATTTGCTTAAATGGAGGAATTGCAGAGCTGTCTATGAAACGAGACTTGAAAAAAAAGGACAAAGTGTTTAATAGTACTGCGAGGAAGATGAAACATCTGCCAGTGTTGGGTGTGGGCTTCTCCCAGCTGTCTACAAGGTTGTGAGGGACCACCAAACTGGTTTGGTAAGTTGTTATGCCTTGAAAGTCCAGGTAAGTTGTTATGCCTTGAAGCGTGGCTTGTGTGCATTCTGGGAAATGAGGACTTTGGGTACAAATTTCCAGGCGGGTTTAAGTACTCAGTGGACTAATTTAAGAAAATAGTTGCAATTGCTATCCACAAAAAGGGATTAATTTCTACATTGCTCTCTATTGTATAAAAACCAATCAAAAGAAAACCCTGTAAGGTGATCCCGGTTGGACGAGGCGCATATTGGAGATGTCTGTGACTGATTAGCGACCCGGGCCACGTGAGAACAGAGCTGAGCCAGTGCGCGGGACATGATTATCTATGCCCTTCCCTTCCTAATCCCTGCTGTTCCTCTTCTAGGCCCAGAGCACCAGTAATGAGACAGGGGTAGTTGGCATACCAGATCCATTAATGTTGAACTTCCTATATTTTCTACCATGTTCCAATAAATGTGGTTTTGTTGTAATAGCCACTCATACAGGAAACTTTGGTAGGCCTGCATTCAATCATGATTCTACTGCTCAACCATGGGGCCACCAGTATGCCTCACCTCCAAGCTAGATTATATTACATGCCAAGGAGGTCATGACCGTTCACCTTGAGTCCCACCTACAAGCCATGACTGCAGATAACCTTGGTATTGATGAATGAGGCTCTGCATCTGGGCTGGTACCACCTTAGCGAGACCAGCAGCACAAGGGAATTCACGCTCTGAAGCATTCCCTTGCACATATCAAAACTGAAGACGGATTTTCATCACACACTGTTGTAATCCAGAGCTTATCTGTGTGTATTTTTCCTGTGAGTCGGATCTGCCTCCCAGGGCAGAAGTGAAATGGATCCTCAGCTATCTTTCTCTGAGACGCCAAAGAATCTTAGCACTGGACGCATGGGAGGATTGGTCTCACACGTGGGGCTAGCAGTCACCCCACCTCATGCCACTCTGATTCCATGTCTTGCTTTTTACCTGCCTCTCAGTGGCTTGAGAGCAAAGCAAAAGAGCACAAATTTTACGAATACGTGCATGCAACCATGAATTTACATTTTTTATATAAAAGATGAAAATGTTTGGATGTAAAAGAAGGGAAACCTATTAAATGTTCGGCATGTCCTGTGCCAGAAGCTAGGCTGTGTCATTACGTATTGTATCATTAACTGCTCCTAGTGCCTCAAGACAGGCAACGGTCGAACTGTGTGCAATCGCCATTGTTGTAAGTCAAACAGTAATCAAATATCTCCAATTTCATATGGTTCAAATATTTTTATCCCCATTTTACAGATTAGAGACAAAGAAATAAAATAATAGTAAAATGAGTTCTGAACCCCCTCTGTTTAGCTTCCAAACCTGTGAACTTTTTTGACCCCTGTCTACTTACGAACATTTTTTTTTTTTTTTTTAGTATATGTGCTGCCGAAGCGAACACTACTTACGAACATTTAGAGAGCAAATATTATGTGCCAAGTGATTGCTTTATATTATTACATTTATCCCTCACTTTACTCCTGAGAAGTAAGCATTGGTATTTCAGTTGTGAACGTGAGGTCACCTCATCTCCAAGACTTTAGATAACTCTTTGACATGATGAAAACGGAAATTCCATCTTCGATGCTCTGCTTCTCAATTTCATTATTGTGCCTGTTTTTGGTTTTTGAAGATCAGATGTTCACTGCTGGTATTCTTTTTTTTCATAACATTTTCAAATTTAACATGATAATTTAATTGATGTGAAACCTTTATGGCTCACTCTTATCTGCCCACTGGCAAACCTCGTGCCTGGTACATAGTCAGTGCAAAATAAATATTTATTCAAGGAATAGTGAGTGACTTAGCGAATAAAGGTTTAACAGTCAAAGCTTGCTTTATTTCCACAACTAGGCCCTCATATGGAACCCTAAACAGGGCTCATGGTAGAAATGTACCTTGAAATTCTTTTTTTTTTTTTTCAGGAGCCAGAAGTTCACATTTTTATTTATTTGTTTAACAACATTTTTTATTGGAGTATAGTTGATTTACAATGTTGTGTTAGTTTCAGGTGTACAGCAAAGTGAATCAGTTATACATATACATATATCCACTCTTTTTCAGATTCTTTTGGATAAAGGTTTTGTGAGCCTTTTAATTCTAAACAACTTTCATCTAGGAAAGGAAGAAACACAGGGAAAATTTATTCTTGAGAAGGAATAGAGACATTTTTAATGATGTAATTTTTACAATGTGAGAGACTGTTTACTCACTGCCCTTTGAACTTGATGGCTGTAAAATAGTAACTCAATCCTGGAGATCCATTCTAGATAAATCGAATGAAATTTTAAACCCTCCTTTTTAAAGTATTCTTTCTGTATTCCACTCAGCTTGAAAGGAAATTGTGTGCTTTGATTTTAGTCTTTAGATATAAATATGCACAAATGTGAACAATCTTTACAATTAAATTATTAAAATACCCTTTATTCTATTTGATTTTTCCAAGACAGAGGGTATTGTGATAACACCTAGTATTGCTGCTGGGTTTCCACTAGCATATCCTTGAGTTTCCCCCCAAAAGAAAATTTGCTTTAAATATTTCTTAATAAAACTGAACAGAATATACCAATAAATGTTCATAGGAGCTTTTTAAAATTTCACCTTTCATCAATTAAATGATTCTGTTTTAATCATTTACTCTTTTTCCCAAAACCTTACTTTGCTTTTCAATAAAATTGCTACTTCTGCTTTCTAAACAATTCACATTCACACGGTATATCCTTTTGCATTTGCCGCCCCCACTTCTTTTTTTAAACATAGTTGGACTTTTTTACCCAATCAGATTTTCCTGTTAAGTGTTTCATTTAAAATAATTTTAGTAATAGGTAAAGTTGATCTTCCTTTTAGACATTGTTTTCCCATTTTTAGCCCAGTACACTGATAACTTTTCTTTCAAAATTAGCTTTTTCTATGTTATCTTTTATATATTTTTTTACCGTGGTAATTTGGAAGCTATAAATATCTTTAAAAAAATCTACAGTGCTTCACCTTAGTCAGTATTCTTTGGTACACGTGACAGAAATGTTACTCAAGTCAGCATGGGTACAAAGCTTGATGACCACACTGGATGACGAAGGCCTCCTTGACTCTGTTTCTTATCTTTGTTTCTCTCAGCACTTTGGCTCCATCTTCTTGGGCTGGCTTCTTCCACACAACAGGGCATAGGCCCCCCATGCCTGGCTCCTGCTTCCCTGCTAGAGGAAGGCTATGGGCCTCTTCTCTGCTCCAGTTAAAACGTGCATACCCATGGATGATTTTTATTTGGTTCAATTCGGTCATACATAGATCCATTCCCTGAAAAAGAAATAATGAGCTGAGGTGGAGGACACTCAGGAATTCTGGTCCTGTTCTTTCATAACTAATTTATTGTTTTCATATCTTATATAGACTATAAAGTATGTTATCGTTTGCATTATGTTTTGTAACTGACTCGATTCTTTTTACAAGGCTTTTATGATCCCCATAACTCCTTTGTCAGTGATGTTTCCATTTGTGACTTCAGTGTTTTCTTTCCTAGTTGACTAGAGTACACAGTCAATAGGCTTATAGGAAAACACTGTTTTCTGAGTCCTTTCTTGGATTATAGTGGTCTGTAGTTAAACCATTTTCTTCGAAACTCTGTATCTGTGACTAACTTGTCGGTATCATTTAATTCATGGAGTAGTAAGGCAACACCAACCTAAGGTGTTCCTGGTCTTTTTCTTAATAGGTAAACTTTGGAATCCATGTTGCTCTTTGAAACGTTCTCAAAAAGAATGTTCTGGAAGGGTCTAAAAACAGCAGTGCACTCTCCACTCATCGTTCAGAAAGACAGAGAGCCCCACAGAGGGCAGCCCTCACTCCCAGAGCCCACCACATCTCCAGTGATTACTCGCCCGCGTCAGGTAACACGGCAATCACTGCTAGGATACAGCGTGCGCACACACCACACACAGACACACACACACACACAGGCAAACACACAAACACATTTTCTGTAACACTGTGAATGCAGCAGTGCCAGCTCCCCAGGTCTTCTTTCAGTTTGGATTGACCTGTTTTGCATCACAGGTCTTCACCACACACTGGTATAACACATTGTGTTCTTTATCAACTGGCTTGGTTCCTGAGAAGTGGATATTTAGAAGCTTGAGTGCACTGCAGAGTTGTGAAGCGGTCCAAGGGCTGTGGTATAAGCACTGTCTCAGCCCCAGGAGGAGAAATACTGCCTCAAGAACTGAAATCGGAGAAAGTCTCTCTTCCCACCTTTGCTGTTTCTGTTGATGCCTTGTTTTCTGCTTCAGTCCCCATCATTTCCCCGTAAAGCTTCCGTTTTGAAGGAGCAACAGCTCACGTGCTTCCCAGACAAGAAATCAATTTGGGATCAAACACAGCATTATAGGCGACGAGAATAGCTTTGACTTTTACTTGGTGTGAAGTAGTGAGCCACAAGAGAGTTTTGAAAAGAGAAGTGAAGTGATGTGACTTGTGTTTCATAAAGCTGCTTTTCTGAGAAATGACAGAATGGAAGCAAGAGCAGAAGGGAGGGGGCACTTAGTGAGGTATTTCAATTATGCAGGAGTGATGATGGTGGCCTGAACCAGGATATGGTGATGGTCCAGGGATCAGTGAAGAATGGTTGAATTATGGATGGATTTAAAGGTAGAGCTAAAATATTTGCTGATATGTTGGCTACAAAGTGTGAGATGAAGAGAGAAGGTTGACTCTGAATTTTTTACCTGAACAATTACAAGACTAGACATTCTAAGATGAGAAATTAAATAGGGGAGATAGTTTGAAGGGAGGGATCAAAAGTGCAGTTTTTGTTTCTGTTTTTAACTTCTAGAGGAGGAGAAAAGGGTAAAAAAGAAGGAACTGAAAAATATGTAGATACAGTAGAAGTAACTATCATCAGCTGAATACCTATAGGCTAGATGACACATTTTTTCATATAATTCATTAAATCCTCATGAAACACATGTGAACAAGATATTATCTCAAATTCACAGTATGCTCAAATATAGAGATGGTTTCTAAGATATGATGATTTAACTTATTCTTTCTGTTATCTCATGTTTGTTGCATCCTACATGGAGACTGCACTCCTCTACACATGTTAGCTTAAATTTCCTACTAAACATCAGAAAAGAACGATTCTTTATGATTCCTTTAATCAATGAATGTTTTCACAAGATTCCTTCAAAATGATAACATTTGCATTATCGATTTAAATTGAGTGCATTTTTTTTTTAAAGAAAAAGAAATGGGGATGGCTTCAGTATGAGTCTGGCTGATAAACACAAGAAGCAATCAATGGGAAAGGTCAGTGTGTCTGTGTTTGCCTGCAAGGTCGATGATGCAGTCAGATCACTGGAGCAGTGTTCAGAGTGGAGAAGTTAAATATTTATTAACACTGAAGCAAAGATGGAGCTGATTGCTTGTCGGCCAACTGGGCTCTGGAAACCTCTCTCCAATAAAACAAAATCGATGCCATCCATCTGCAGTCTTGTATTTATTAAATTTTTCTCATGAGGTGGTCAATTTGTCTTACTGCTTTCCCTCAGCAATTGCCAAAGCAAGGCTATTAGTAACTCATCTCTAGCTATTTATAATAGGTAACTAGAAACTGTCGTTTTCTTCTTTTAAAATAATTTTATAAAATTAATACGTGCTCAGTGTAATGTGTCTTGAAAACTCAAAATATATAGAGAAGTTTTGTTTTATTCACTCATGTTTCCATCATGAAGAGATAACTTCTGTTATTTTGTTACTGTTCTTTCCAGTCTTTTTTTGGATTTTTTCAATTTTATAACGGAATTCAAACTGTGTATGCCATGTTTTTTACTAAATACTGTAACATAACCATTTCCTCTATTACAAATGCTTATAACATCAATTTAAATGATTGCATATGATTCCACTGCATAGATATGCCATTATTTTTTATTATTATACTTTTAGAAAACATTTTTATTATTCTTTCCTCTTTCCCATTATGAATAAGCTGAGTTGCTGTAATTTTTCCTGATTGGTACTTGCATGTAACCTTATAAAATTATTTTACTTAAGACATAAATGGTTCTCTATACTGTCTATAAGCTGAAAATTCTAATACATGTATTTTTAACCTGGACTTCTTCCCTGGGCTCCAGATTCTCATTGTAATTGCTCACCTGCCATCTCCTCTTGGAATCCACTAGGGACACCCAATGGGAATCTCAAACAATATGTCCGAGTCAGAGCAGCCTATGTTCCCAACTTACACCTGTTCATCTCTCAGTCTTTCCTATCAGGAACTTGTACCGCCATCCATTCATCTGGCTGTTCAGTCCATAATTCTTGGCACCATCTATTTTAATTGACTCCATTGGCTCAAGAAACATTTAATCACAGAATATTTTTAAGGAGAAGGAATATTAGAATATGTTCTATTTATGTATTATGATTAGAAACAAATTAGAACTAATTGAACCCATCTATTTCACCAAAGAGTGAGACTAGATGATTTGGTAGAGAACACATGACAACGTAGTATCAGACTCAGGATCTTTACAGAATAAAAGCTGGAAACAAAGAATGAGAGCATGGCTCTTTTCCATGGGCTAACACCAAATCAAAACTGTTATTCTGAAGAATAAGGATTTCAATGGGAGTTTAATGAGACGTTCATTAAATTCTCCTTTTTCCAGGTTGATCAAAGAAGCATAGCAGCATGAAGAATAGTAGAAATTCATGTTTCTTAAACACTTTGTAGTAGATACTGCTGGTCCCTTACTTAACCCCTATTTCCTTCTTTTCTCCTTGCTTTTAGAGTTCTGGTTCTGATCTAGTGTTCATCCCTCCCCCATCTGTCTCATGGGAGGTTGCATCTATTCCCATCTCAAGAGGAAAAATCCCAATTCCTTTGCCAGTTATGGTGATTTTTCTTGGCATCATTTAAAATTTTTTTTCTTGTTCCTCCCTTGTGACTCATTGAGAAAAAAATCATTGTTCTGGGTGTTTACATGATGTGAAGTATTTTGTATGAACATCACATTTCAATAAAAAATTTTAAAATTACTATGACATGCCATTTCTTAACCATGAAATTGGTAAAAAAATTTTTTTTTAAACTCACAATTGGCTGGCCCAAACAAGTCACATATTCATATTTAAATTCAAGAGGGCAGGGAATTAAAACCCTGTCATGTGTCCCAAAGGAGAAACAGCTGGAATTGTTTTTTTTTCCCAGAATCATCTCAAGAAGAGTCTTTCAATTTCCTGTGTTTTTTTTGGTTTCTCTTGCATCCAGCCATTTATTTTCTTCTGGATTTAGAGCCCTCAGTTAATTTTTATTGTGCCAGAATGTTGTTTTAAATCTTGGGGTGTTTTATCTCTTCAGCAACAAAGGATTTTGTAGGTAGGCTAAAGTTTATTTAACTGTAATCAGAATCTTATGTCATGAAAATATTGTAAGGTTAGCCTCTGATCCATTATTGGGGAAAGAGGAAGTTTACACCATGATTTTGCTCTGCAGTAACATATTAAATGTTGATTTGAATCTTAACTGCTCTATTGTGCTTCTTCATAAAGACAGAGAGTCACGCTTCCCAGATAAATTTCACTGAATTGTTCAATCACCACCATCTAACTATACCTAGAGTCTTCGGCCAAATTTTATTCCTTAGGTACCGGTGACAACTTTAAAATGCCAATCATCATAGCCTGATTCATTAAATCAGATCCTTGGTTTCACCAAGCATCAAGCTTTTCTTTATCTTCAGCAATCTAATTTGACTAAAATAAAGTAGTGTGTCACAACCTATTTTTGTTTCTGAATCTGAACTCACTCTGGGGTTACTGTAGCCTACCTCTAAATTCTCCAATATAAATAATATAAATCTATCATCAGATTTAATGACAGTGTACATATATAACAATTTTATTTGCACTAAAAGTAATCCTTTAACTTGAAAAACAATGTAGTCTCACAAGTTTTACATATATATATACCGCGTCTTCTTCTTGGGCGTGGTGTAAGACATCTTCTTTTTCTTAGCGCCTCCACAAAATCTCAACACAATGAAGCATGGACTTCTTTTGAAAGCTGTAGTCAAGGTATGTCCATCTTCCAGTGGCTTGCCAGCAAAGATCAGTCTTTGCTGATAAGGAGGGATTCCTTCTTTAACCTGGATCTTGGCCTCTACATTTTGTCTTATACTCTACATTTCAACCTCGAAAAAGATGGCCTCCCCTTAAAAGATTTTACAGAAATCTGCATCTTGGCAATGGTGCCAGTGCAGATGGTGGGTCAGAAAAGCTCCTCCTCGATTTCTAAGATCACAAAGCAAAATTCAGTTTCAATGAGTGAATTCCATAAATAAAATAAATGGCAAAATAAAGAACTTGGTGAGGTTATTTGTAACCATGAAAGGTTTGAGGCATGTAGATTCCTTTGATGCATTTATATGTACCACGAATTCCAGCCAAACATCTGGCCTGAGCATAAGCCCAACCCTTGATCTGAAGGCCCCACTCTTCTCTCATTTCTCTTTACTGTGCCAAACTACAATAGAGGTTAAAACTGGTGTCATGGTGTTACACAGATGCGCTATCAAAATTCTGATATTGGTCTGTGACTCTGGGCAAATGATTTAACCTTGGCATGCAAAATTTTGCATTTCTGAACTGGGCAATGATAATAGGATTATTGTGAGGATTAAATGTGATAAGGATGTTTGACCTAGTGGCTGGTATACTGTAAGTCTGTGATGATTATTAATAACGGATTTTTGAAGTTTCCCTCAAAGTCTCCTCATACCCATTTATTATGCTCCATTATATGTAGTCGTGTCATAAACGACAAAAATAATATTTAGAAAGTAAATGTAGCTCTCCCTATTTAAATAGAGCTCAACAGCTCTATCACCTGATTCACTTTGTTTTTAAGACATTGGGAAAAACTGATGCTTAAAAAATACCCTACAGTATATGTATTTCCTAGTCATTTTAATTAAATGCATGTTTCTGGTGAATGTTGATCTTGAATGCTTGGGCTTAAGTTTCATCTAGTTTATACCATCTATAATAAAAGCTCTAGATATTTTAATATTAACAGAAAAACTGTAGTAAGTTTTATAAACTTCAACTTTCCAATTTCATTAAATGTGTTTGGCATATTGAAGAGGTGGATAATTTATTGTAAAATATTAAAATGTTAAGCATAATGACCTGCACAAGAAGCTGGCTGAATTGTTGGAACAGTAGCTGAGTTAATTAATTCTAGGATACATTGTAAACTCCACAGAAGGCTTTAGCTAGTTAAAGTAACACACATTAGTTTGCTATGATTAATAAGGTCTTCTGCATATCAAAGGAATCAAGGCTGATTAGATTAGCATTTCCAAGGGTTATCTAAATTTGATACATTTATATAAATCAACATTAAATAAAACTGGAAAGAAAAAGAATTGGAAATAAGTATATAATAAAATATAAAGCAAAGATTTATCATTTTTCTAATCTATACTGTACTTTGAAAGCAGCACCTTGTATTTCATCATTTTCATTCCAATTACAGAAAATGCTGATACTTTATAAACGTAGGAGCAAGAACATATTTTCTTTGAAGATTATATTTTTAATGAAAATCCTATACTGAATATCCTCAGCTATGTTCATATGCCTGTGAGCACATTTTTATGTTATAAAGTGATAGATTAGTAGAGATCTGGGTCTATATTCACTTGTATAAATAGCTGGGAATGAGGTAAATAAAATTATTTAAAAATGGAAGATAGTAGAATAGAAATCCAGGGATAAAATCTTTAATTACACAGGGTTATTCTTTGCATACCAGTAACTCTTCAGTTTCACCAAATTTAACAAAGAAGATTAATACATGGAACTGCAGGACCCATGAGAGAAGTGCAACGTTTGAACTGGAGCTGGTACACGCTAACTCTAGCAAGAACCTGGCTCGTCCCCTGTCTTTTCACGTAAAGTTTTATTGGAACAAAGCCACGGCTGCTCATTTAGGTTTGGGGTATGGCTGTCCTCACACTTGGTGGCAGAGTTGAGCAGTTGCGGCAGAGGCCTGCTTGTGACCTGCAAAGCCTACGCTATTTATTAATTGACAGTTAACAGAAAAAGTCCGTCTACCTTTGCTCTAGCTCAGCAGACTGCTCCCTGTTCTCAGATAGATCACGGATTTCCGGACAGCCAGGCACGTGCCCACGCGAGTCTGTCCGCCGGTCCCGTTCTTGTTCTACTTGGTAGTCACTTAGTCACACCCAGTGGGAATGTCTGACAAGAGACCCTAAGTACAGGGGATCCCTTCCTCCCTGGTGCTGTCGATCTGACTTCTTAGCATAAGTTGATGCTGTGTTTATGTCTGTCTCCCTTACTCTTCCTTACAGAAGGAGGCTTGTTATTATTCATGGTTTTGTCTCCTAGAAACAAAAAACAGTGAAATTTTGTCTCCCTTCAGCATAAAGCTTGAAAAACAGGAGGTGCTCAATAGATTTTTTTGTTAAATCTATTGAGGGAAGAAAGGAAGGAAGGAAGGAAGGAAGCCAAAGATTTAAAGTATATGATTGAAGTAGTTCATTGACACACACTAGAAAACATCGTTCTGGGAGAGTGAACCAGAACCCCATTACCCAGGAGAGCAGTGCTCAAGTTGGGGTGCACACAATTATATATTGAGAGAAATATTAAGAAATAAATGTGTGTATGAGATAGACATAGAGTACCTATAGGATGTAATATATATTAAAATATTATTCTAATATACGGTATTATATGTACATATATATATATACATGTATGTATATAGATACACATATACACGAAAAAATTCAATACCTTAATCAAAGTCAAAGAATTTTTCACTATTATTGAATAAACTTCCAGAATACAAAAATAAATCTGATATTTTATCGACATGTTTAGTTACTATCACAATTTTATTTTTAAATATTGTGGTAGTCTAACGTTACAAGATTGGCATTATATTGCAGGAATGATAATTTTTGCAGGCTCAGATGTTTGATTTCTCCTGCCACCAGAGTGCTGCCAATTTCTTTAACAAACTTCCACTTTTAACTGAATTTGGGTAGAACAAACTTACAAACCTTTTACAAACCTTTTTTTTAAAAAAAAATTTAGTTCTGCTGATGGTTATCTTACTACCAAATTTTAAGCTGCAGTTCTATTCTACTTGGAATTAAGTAAGATAAAGCTAAAACACTGAACTTGGAGAATTGCTCATAGTGGTAATATAATTACACTGAAGCAAACCCACAAACTGAATCTTTAGTACTTCTTGAAGGACATGCTCTCTACATATTTTATAAGCAGACATAATTGCTGTCTCTTATTTTTACTTCTAATATTTTTGCCTGATTTGTACAGTTACTTGAGAAGAATTAGCTCCTAAACTTTGGACCTAGAAATGTGTCAAAGGAGCCATTTAATTGGTTTGATTGGTAGAAAAATTATGTTTTGATTTCCTTATTTCCTCCAACACTGTCTTCTTTTTTCTATGTATATATTTAATTTTTCTTTGTATATATTTAATTTTGTCCAGATCAGAGAAGATTAATTATGGATGTTGTTATGACTTCAGAGTTGTTCTTTATGCCACATGGAAAATCAGCATTTCATTATCACAAGATACAATATAATAAATTCCCTGACAAAGCTATTTATTAAAAGATTCAAGGCCTGAATTTAATTTAAACACTAGCAGTAAATATAGTTCTTAAAAATAATTTTGTTTTCTATTATTAATGCTAATACACAAAGCAATTCTATAAGGAATAGAGTATCATATAACCTAACCTCTATTGTTATGCTCTGTAATATTTTTACAAGCATTTACTGGTTCAAAAAAAGAATAATTTCACAAAATTTTATATAGTAATTCACTGTTTTTAATATACAAATGAACTATCACTCTATTTTCCTATGTTGTTATTTATCTGAAAATTCTCAATAATTGTTTTCTATTGGAAAATTGGCAGCTTTGACTACAATGAATAAATATTGTAAAATGTCACTCCTCAATAACATATATATTTTCTGTATATATACACACACACACACACACACACACACACACACACACACACACACACACAGAGAGGGAGAGAGATTTTAATATATAAAGCAAATCAGGAGGTTTCTTACTCCAAATTACATCTAAAATGCCGGTTTAAAATTTTCCTGTGTTTACTTTTAAATTTATATGCAATATGAATCACTCTTTTGGGTGCATGATTCTGAGTCTTGACAAAGACAGAGGATTGTATAACCATCACCACTGCGGTCAAGGTACACAGCTGTTTCGTTGCCTCCGATTTTCTTGGTGATGTCCCTTTGTACTCTGTCTTTCCCCTCACCTCCAAGAGCTGTCGACCACTGATGTTTCCACTCATATAATTTCATTTTTGCTGAATGTCGTATAAGTGGAATGATATTATGAGGCTTTTGAGTCTGGCTTCTCTCACTTAGCATCATACAAATGAGTCATCCACTGACTTCACACACTGCGTGTATCAGCAGCTTGCACCTTCACATCACTGGACCGCGGTCCACGCATGAGTATCCACTGTCTGCTCATCAATTCACAGGCTGAAGGACAGTCAGGTTGTTTCCAGTTCTTGGAGATTAATGATAGAGCTGCTCTAAATAATCACATACGGATTTTTGTGCAGGCATTCTCCTCTAGTCTCTGATTTGTCTTTTCTGTTTCTTAATAATGTCTTTCATAGAACAAATTTTAAAAGTTTTTGATCATTTTATGAATTGTGCTTTTGGTATTGTACTCAGGACCCTTTGTCTAAGGGTGACACAAATCTATTTTTATGTTGCTTCCATAGTTCTATATTTTATACAAGTTTCTATAGTTTTATATTTTATATTTAGGCTTATAGTGTACTTTGAGCTAATTTTTGTCCTTAGATTGCCTTCACAGCTTTGTCAAAATCAATTAAAGACAGGCACGGATCTACTTCTGGACTCTATTCTGCTTTGTTGACCTTTATGCAGGACTTGACCTGTCCTTGCTGGTTTTGAAGATAAAGGAAGGGACCATGAGTCAAAGGATGCTGGTGGCCTCTAGAAGCTGGAAAAGTGAAGGAAACAATTTCTCTCCTAGAGCCTCCAGAAGGGACCACAGTCCCTCTGACACCTTCATTTTAGCCCAGTGAGACCGTATCAGACTTCTTACCTACAAAACTCTGGATCACAAATTTGTGTTAAGTTCCTAAATTTGTGGGCTTTCATTTGTTATGGTAGCAAGAGAAAACTAATATAATGGTGAATTACATGGTTTGATAAGCAGACTTAAATTCTAAGGATGACTACACTTGCTTCTGATATATTATTATTTTTATGTATATCGAAGGATTCGATTTACTAGGGTGTTTTTTTTTTTTTTTTGGTCTATGTTCGCAATGGATATTAGGCTGTAATTTTGTTTTCTTGTGAAGTCTTCATCTGTGTCTGACATCCAAATAGTAGTGGCTTCACAAAATGAGTGGTGAGTGGTTCCCTCCCTTCCATTTCTTGGAAGAGATTGTGTTGCATTTGTATTATTTCTTAGTAAATGTTTGGTAGAAATCATGCGAGGCTGTAGTTTTTTGGGGAAGTGTTGTTCTATCTACATATACAATTTCTTTAATAGATACAGTCTATTCAGGTTATCTGTTTCTTGTGGGAATTTTGGCCGTTAGTGTCTTTCAAGGAACTGGTCCATTTTAACCAAGTTGTTTAATTGATGAGGGTGGAATTGTTCATAGTGTTTGCTAGTTATCTTATTAACATCCATGGTGTCTGTAGTCATCCCCCTTTTTCATTTCTGATATTGGTAATTTGTGCCTTCTCCCTTTTTTTCCTAGCGAGTCTTACTTGAAGCTTATCAATTTTATTTAACTCTTCAAAGAGCTAGTTTTTGTTTTGAATTATTTTTCTATTTTTTATTGTTTTCTATTTTATTGATTAATTAAAAAAATTATTCTATTTCTTCTCTTTTCTTGGGTTCAATTTTCTATTTTGCTTTCTGGTTTATTAAGGTAAAGCATAGACTTTTATTCTGAAAACCTTCTTCTTTTCTAACACAAACATTTTATTGCTGCAAATTTTCCTCTGAGCACTTCTTTAGCCAAATCCCACAGATATTGGTATGATGTATATTCATTTTCATTCAGTTCAAATATTTCCTAATTTACCCTGAGATTTCCTTTTTAACTCTTGTTTTATGTGGAAGTATATTGTTTACTTTCCAAATATTTGGAGATTTTCCAGATATCTTTCTATCATTAATTTCTATTTTAGTTTCCTCGTGTAAGATAATATATTTGTATAATTTCAATTATTTTATTATAATTTCAATATATACCCCAAGTTTAGTCTATCTGGATGACTGTTTTATGTGCACTTGAAAAAAAATGTACATTCTACTATTGTTGGGTGGAGAGTGAATAAATGCCAATTATGCCAGTTTGGTTGAAACTGCTGATCAAACCTTCTACATCCTTGCTAATTTTCTATTTATTCATTCTATCAATTACTGAGAGAGAAATGTTAAGCCTTAAAGTATAATTGTGGATTTCTCTATTTCTCCATTCAGTTTTATCAGTTTTTACTTCATGTGTTTTGACGCTCTGTTAATTTTGGAATGGGATACTAAATTATACTCAAATAATCCAAAATAAGGCAGAAAGAAATTAACAAAAGAATAAAAAACAAAGCTGATAAAGAGAAAACAAAAAATGGTAAACTTAACTCCAACCATAATTAATTAATGCAACCAATAATTGCATTAAATGTGAGTGTTCTAAATACTTTAAATAAAAGATAGAGATTGTCAAGACAATTGGATAAACAGAAAAACAAACAAGATCCAACTATATGCTATCTACAAATATCCATTTGAAATATGATATAGGTTAAGTGTACACATACAGAAACAATATGCCATACAAACACTAACCAAAAAACAAACAAAAAATGGAGTGGTTGTATTATATGCATGAAAAAGTAGTCTTCAAACAAGGAAGATAATCAGGAATAAAAAGAAAATCATATATTCATAATAAAATTAATAGAATCAACTCACGAAGAAAGTACAACAATCCATAAAATGGACAATTGACTAAATAGTTTCCTAAGAGAAAGTTCAGGTTGATGTTAATACTAATAAAGCAAGATAGAAAAAAAGAGAGAATAGAAAGGAAATAAAGCTGACCAAATTCTCATGCATTCACTATGAAATTTTCATAAGGCACATTATGGGGTATAATATACTCAAATCTGAGAGAAATTAGCAAAAAGTATGTAACTATTAAGAAGCCTACAGATGTAGGATTCTCTTTAACATTAATGTTTAAGTCAGGTCAACAGTGTACATACAGTATGTTCAGACTTCAAAATACCCTTCAGTTTGAGAAATGTGGAAATTAGAGATAAAATATTAAAAGACCAAAAATAAGCACAAAGATAAAAGACGTAGCCCAAATTAAAGACAAGATAAACTTCCCTATGGATCAAAAGTGGAACACATATCAGTCAAACACTATCCAATTAAAAAAACAATTAAAAATTTCAATGTATGGATACTTTAAAATCAGATTATGTACATTTTAAAGAAAAAATAAGTAATATTAGAGACCTAGAGGATCAGTATTTAATAATAATAGAATTAACTATCTAAAAAAATTTTTTTTTTTAATTTTTATTTATTTATTTATTTATTTATTTATTTATTTATTTATTTATGGCTGTGTTGGGTCTTCGTCTCTGTGAGAGGGCTTTCTCTAGTTGTGGCAAGCGGGGGCCACTCTTCATCGCGGTGCGCGGGCCTCTCACTATCGCGGCCTCTCTTGTTGCGGAGCACAGGCTCCAGACGCGCAAGCTCAGTAATTGTGGCTCACAGGCCCAGCTGCTCCGTGGCATGTGGGATCTTCCCAGACCAGGGCTCGAACCCGTGTCCCCTGCATTGGCAGGCAGATTCTCAACCACTGCGCCACCAGGGAAGCCCTAAAAAAAAAATTTTTTTTATTAACTGACTATCCTGTAAATCAGAGAGGTGGATGTGGTGTGGCTGGCTTGCTAAGTGATCACAGAATCTAAAATGTTTGTGCACCTTAAAATAGTCTCAAAATACATAAACAAAAGGCAGTAAAATTGTTGGAGGAAAGGTTTACAAATTGTCAGGAATAGCAGAGCACATGAAATACACTTTTAATTATTAAATTGTCTCGCAGACAAAATATTTGTACAGCTGTAGGAGATTTGAAAAACACAATGAATAATTTTAATGTGTGTCCCCCCCCCCCCCCCGATTCCTGCCTATTAGTGTAACACTCTGTGCAGCCCTGTGACTTTAAATGTGGTGGGATCCTGCTCCTGTGATTAGGCCATGTTATATGGCACAACCTGCTTTAAGAAAGGGCCTGAGTTGATCTCACGAGCCCTTAAGTCAAGGCGTAAGGTCAGAAACAGGGAGTCAGAGATTCGAAGTGAGAAGAATTTAACACAAGAGAAATTCTCTGTTGATGGTTTGAATATGGGGGGACACATAGCAAGGAATGCGGGTGCCCTCTAGGGGCAGAAAGCGGCCTTCAGCTGACAGCCAGGCACAGGGACCTCAGTCCTACAACCAGAAGGAACTGAATGTGGCCAACAGTCTGAGTGAGCTTGGAAGTGGATTGCTGCTCAGAGCCTCCAGAAAGGAGCACAGTGCAGCTGACTTCTTGATTTCAGCCTTGTATGGCTCTGAGCACAGGCCAGGGTTCCGATCAACCCTAAGTCACTATGCGTGTGGCAATGTATTATGCAGAAATGCAAACTAGTAACAGGAGTTAACAGGAATATATCTACCAAAAGCTGTGTGAGACCTTTACAGAGAAAAATGATAAAACTCAATGTCATCAAGATAAGGATTTTCACCAAAGTTGTACATAGGTTTAATGATATTACAATCAAAATATGAACATATTATTTTTTGTACTAGAAAGTAACATTTTAATATTTATATGGGAGGTCAGTGTATAAAGGCTAGCCAAGTTGATTTGAGAGTGAAAGGGACAGCTTACTTTAATTCTATTGATGAGAATATAAACTGAAAAAATATGTCTAGACATTCCAAATCTACGAATTCAGCATATTAAAAAAAATCTAAGTGTGCAAATATCTCTAATGCACACATATACCAATGCATATATTCCTTACAGATTTTTAAGACAATTATATATAGGCATACATATACATATATACCCTTTCTTAGTGAACTTGTTAAATAAATTAATAGCATCCTCACACAAAATATCATCAGCCATATTGACTAGGAATAATATCTTCAGTATATTTTACATGAAGTAAGAGAGTGAAAATGTTATGTACATTGGGATACAGAAGTGGATTTTTTTTCAATAAGCTGAGAAAATGTTATCTATCGCTATTCCTCTGTCGGGGAGCTTCACATAGTTTGAGAAAAAATGATGTAGAGTGGTTTGGGATTACCAGGGGTATGCTCATGTAGCTGACATTTGCCTTTTAAAGAGAGCATGCATTATTAAATCACAGGCATTTAGTTCATCAAGATGGGTTTGGACATCTAAATTACAGGGTATCAGCTAAGGAAGAACCAAACTGTTTTGCATAACAAAATGGTGAGATATCTGAGAAATAATCAGAAGAAGAGGCTGGCTGTTAATGAAGAAAGGGCAGAGAAAAAAATGTAGGTAGCTGTATGATTTAGGTTTATATTGTACTTGAGGGGGAAGATAAATTGTAATGGAGATCTTTATGTTTTTTATTGTGGGATGTGCAGTCTAAACAATCTCCTTCATCTCCCCAGTGAAATCTGCAGTAAGTTCTGTGTTGCTCACTGCTAATACTTTTGCTGTGAAGAGTTTATTTTGGAGGAGCTTGAAATGAAGAAATGTGCTGAATTATGCATGCAGGAAAGACACAGCAACTGAGACTCTGAAGGAGGGTAAGGAGACAATGGATATGTTTATTACCTGTGTGGAAAAAAAAAACAGAGAGAAAGATGTAGCAGAGCTCTCTGACACACAAAAATGTTAAGGGTGGTTGGATTTGCAAGTAATTGCTGTTTCTTTTTTCACATTGGTGTACGGTAAGACTTTTAATAAAAAGCAGTGTTCATGGTTATCAAATACATTATTTTCATTAGTAAGAGCTCTGCTAATTCAGTGGGCTGTTTTCTAACTCATGTAGACCTTAATCAGTGCTGATCAGGCATGGATAATATGCCAGGCCTTACATATTCTTGACTTTAACATTTTTAACTTTACTCAAAGACTCCCCAACAGCATGGAGGAGATTTCCTACATCCTTCGGAGAGGTTTGCCCCACTGAAGTGCCAGTATATCTAATCCAATCCCGTCGGGGTGTCTGCATCTCACAGGCCTCAGATGACATGTGTGGTGACGTGGAGAGCAGCTTACACCGTCTGAGCCTTCTACACACACCTGGCCAGCATTGCTGGTGGTGCCTGTCAAGTCATGAAATGTCATTCAGTAATTCAATCCTGGATGATACTCAAGTCAGGAACAGGACGAACAAGAACTCAAGTGAGAGGCATCTTGATGGCAACCAGAAGTGACTTAGCGTGTGTGCCCTTACATCTTCGTTTTGGCTCTGTTTGCTACTCTGCCCCATGCATGGCATCCCTAATTAGTGCCACACTGGCTCTCCCAGAACCTCAGTATTGGTTGCCCTGGAATATTATTGCCTATATCTTTGAGTTGCCTCATTAAAGCATGTGACCAAATATATTAATAAAACATCCTATATGTACCTCTCTAATTTGGTGAATCTCTGTCCAAGATTTTTTTAATGATATAACAGAAAAATAGATACTTGCTTTTATGTATGTAGTCCTAACAATGAATGCCAGTCTCAAACAATATTTATCCATAGGAAATGCTGGGCGAAAGAGGTTAAAATATTAATAATAGAGGTTAAAATATTAATAATAGCTATCCTTGGGTGGTAAGTTGATTTATAATTTTTATTAATATCGCATACATTTTCTGTTTTTTGAACAGAAACATTTAATATAAAGCATCGTTAACCTCATGTTTCAGGATTGAAGTGGCAAAAAGAAAGCACTAAGGCATTACGGAATAGCAACTGTATGAAGAGCAAATACCCTTAGAGCTTAGGGAACAAAGGAAAGGCATGGTAATGATTAAAATATAGATGCTTAAGAAGGGCCACGAGGGGCTGAGAGCAGAGCTCTGAGGAGAAAGAGCTGGGCATTTAGCATAAGGACTCCTGGACCCCCAGAGCAGCAACCCTGATGTCTGATCTTGGAGTCGTTGCTGGTACGTCTTCAGGGTGTGCAGAAACGAGGAGGAGCCATTCCTTACCCTTCCCCCACCATGCTATCCCCCTCTGGGGCTCCCTATTGGCTGCACGTAGGATGGAGCTAGATGCCCAAGGTGAAATATGGATGTCTGAGCCCAATCCCAAATCACTAAGTAGAGAAGGATGGCTTTGAAGTTTAGGATGATAACATAGTACTTGGCCGAGTGCGTATCACTTCAACTGTGCAAAACAAAGAAGCCACACACAGACTTTATAAGGGCAACAGACCATCTGATGCTTGGATAAGAGTCCAAGTAAAAGATCATTGTCAGAAGTTTCAAGATTAGCTGGCCACTAACAAGTTAGTCGGAATAAACAAAAAGTGAAGTGAAATCTCTCCCCACAGTTCCTGGCTCATAAAAACAACAACAACAAAAAAAACCCCCAAACACTCAATAAACCTTGGTGTAACAGGAAATCTTGGGAAATCATTGTGAGATATAAATTTTGAGGACTTGGCTTCGAGAAGTTGAGAGAGGGAGAGTGGGTTTTGGTAACACCTTTTACATTTTCAGGGCTCAGTTATTTTCTATTTAAAACAGAAGTGGTTTGATCCTTGGGTAAATATGTTCACGATTTGACCCATGTATGGATGAATAAATACACAGGTGCACACGGTCATGATCACCAGATTTGAACAGCTGTGTCCGTCAGGGTCCAGGCAGGAATCAGAATCACCCCAGATCATTCCAAATGGATAGCCTTTGCTGAAGGGACCATACAGGGTCAGGGGTTTACACAAAGGAGGAAGCATGGGATCGGAGACCAGAAACCAGCTGCTGCAGGAAGCTCTTTCTGGGGACGAGGAGCAAGGGGATGAGGCTACAATACCTGGATGCTAAGAAAAGGTGCTTCGTGGGGAGCTCCGTCTATGGCTGGGCGCTGTGACTGTCGGACACCCAGCGCTACGGCCAGAAGGAGCAAGAAGGAAACACACCAGCTGCCCCCAGCCCTCCCCTGTGCCGACCTGACCAGTGGCCGTTTATGAAGGCAGCCTGGGCGGTTCAAAGTTTATCTCTCTGCATAAAGATAGAGGCAAGCATGCATGGGAAATTAACTGAGTGATTTTCGTCAGCAAAATGGCCCCAACAGATTTCTAGCCAGTCAGTGCTGTAGCCTGACGTGGGAATGAGTAGCCTGACTTGGGAATGAGTAGATCTCCCTATACAGGTGTGACTGGTGTACAGGATAAAAACTGGGATGATGACTGAGAGTTTTTATGCTTTCCTGCAAATAGCCAGGTTCTGTCAGGGTTTCTAAAAGTTATATATATATATATATATATATATATATATATATATATATATATATATATATATATATATAAAGAGGAATGTCATACTGTGTTGCCTATTATAAAATTATCTATTGATTTGTATTCAGTTACAAAGTGCCTATCGTAAGTTTTACACATTGCCTGTGAAAAGAAACCACCACCTCCCACAAAGGGGGTCCTCAAATAAAATCTTAGGTGAGGCTGCCAACGAGTTGTTTAATTGCCAGACAACAAACAGGAGGCACTGTGGCAAATACAAGCGGGAAAAAAACAAACAAAAAAAGAAACAAAAGGCTAACACAAATATTTTCCTTGCACCTTGTACTTAATGTTATTTTTTAATTTTTTAAATGAAAGCTTCTTTATTTATTTATTTTTGGCTGTGTTGGGTCTTCGTTTCTGTGCGAGGGCTTTCTCTAGTTGCGGCGAGCGGGGGCCACCCTTCATCGCGGTGCGCGGGCCTCTCACTATCGCGGCCCCTCTTGTTGCGGAGCACAGGCTCCAGACGCGCAGGCTCAGTAGTTGTGGCTCACGGGCCCAGTTGCTCCGCGGCATGTGGGATCTTCCCAGACCAGGGCTCGAACCCGTGTCCCCTGCATTGGCAGGCAAATTCTTAACCACTGCGCCACCAGGGAAGCCCTGAATGTTAGTTTTAAAAATTGTGTTTGAGAGGTACTTACTATAGTTAGACAACTTCAGTTTGAGAAGCTCTTTTTAAGATAAATTTTTATTTAGCAGTTGTAATTGTGATAGTCTTTAATGTCATTTATGAAATATTTCCAAATCTCTTGTCTTCTAGGAAGAAGTGAGGATAACAATTTCCTTGCGCTTTACTTTGGCCAATAAAATGTGAACGGTGGTGATGTGTGCATGATTGGTGGGACTTGGAGAACTGAGGCACAGCATCAGCTCTCCAGACTGGCCCCTGTGTCAGCTCACATCCTTAAAGAGAATAATGCAGAACAGAGCCTCCAGGGAATCAAAGTGGACATGTATTAAGCCACAGTGATTGGAGTTTATTTTAATAAACTCAAATCAGCCTGTGCTGTCTGATACGGCAAGTGTTCAAAACAAAAGCAGTCTATACTCAGAAAAATCTGGAATCCATGAAGGATGCATTTGGCAATGATATTGGACCTTAAGCCAAGGTCTTCATGATAGTGGCTTCATGATTTGAACAAACTGCCTTCACCTCCAATCCCTCCCTTTGCTACACAACATTTTATAGAATAAGAAGCCGAGGCAGGAAAGAGTGTTTGCTCATAAAGGAAGTTACTTGTGTCTGCGGTGCTCTGCTGGTCCTTGGGGCGCCGGGGGCACGCTGCAGTCTTCACTGAACTCCACATGCTTCTCCACTGCCGGATAGACAAGAAACAGGCAGATGCTGGATTTGGTAAACATTAAAAGTCAGGGTAGAGAAGAAAGTTTTTGACTCCTCCTAAAGAAAATACCAGGTGAAACCTTTAAAGTTAGCTTGAAGACACTGAAATTTCCCGAATTTTGGCTTGCTAAACAATCTAGATAAATTCTTTGATGAGAAAGTAGAAGAAAAAATATAATGTGCATCTCTCTGAACGAAGGTAAGACATGAGAATTATTTACCAATATGTTTTCATCCTGCTCCTTTTAATGGAACGTCCAAGTTTTGCCTGGAGCCAGCTACCCAGCCAGACATTCTTATTTTCCAAACCGGCACTAGGTCCCGCCATCTGATTAAGTATTGGTCAATGGATTGCAAAAGAAACAACGTGTACTTACATCCTTAAAGACATGAACATAGAATCCTATGCTCTTTTCTGCATTCCTGTTGGTTTAAATGCAAAAAAAAAAGAAACAAAACATGATGGGAGTTAAGCTGGAATATCCAGCTAAGATCCAAAAATGGAGCAAAAGAAATTTCTATGTAGTATATGGCAATGTAATTTGAAGTCTCTCTTTTTTTAATAACAACTTAAATTGTGTGTATATTAGACTAATTACACCACACACCGTAAGAAAATCTGTTCATGCCTGTTTTTGTTGTGGCGACTGTTGATTTTATTATTATTATTATTATTATTAAGCTTCAGGCACAGAGGATTGAGTTGATCATCCTTCTCAATTCATTGCCCTTGATCGATGTTGATCTGCTTATTTTATTTACTACCTTTCTATTTGTGCTATCTGGGGCTATTTATTTCACTTCTCTGTGCTTCAGTATTCTCATTTGTAAAATGAAGATAATAATGGTTTCAATCTCTTAGGGTTGTACAGAGGATTTAAAAAGTTAATTTGTGCAAAGCACTACATCCAACATATAGTAACTGCAGACTATCATTTTTATTAGTTATTATTATTTATTTCTTTGTGTTCTCATTCTCCAATTCCATTTCCTCTGTCCCCACAGGCAGTCTTTCTAATATTGGAATGCATATCCTTTTGTTCATAACTATTCTTGCAAAGTCTGCGTTATTGGTTTATATGAATTATTTTTAATTTATGCCGTTGTGCTACATATATCAGCAGTGAGGTGGTAAGATCCACTCACATTATTTTGAGTACGTCTGACCTGTTTTCCTGAGCTGTTGCTTGGGGCCCCATGGTGTATACCCATCGTGTATCACCCACCCACTCGCCCAGACTAGATGCCAAGATTGCCCCTGGTACTTCACTGCCAGAAACAATAGTGTAATGAACATCTTTGAAAGGGTCCATTTTGGATCTGTTTGAGAATTTAGTTAAACATATAACCATGAAAATTACTGCTCAATATTAGGCTATGCTTATTTATAAGTTTACCAAGTATTGCAAGAAGGCTTGTCACAGTGGCTCCAAATTTGTATTCCCACCGGTGCATGATTGTCCCCATGTCCCCTTATGCTGCAAACACTCTGCATTATCCAGCTCTTGAATTACTACTTCCATTCAGGAAGGAGAAGCCACAAAAGAACATCACTACCAGGCAAACAATGAGGAAAAGTCAGATTATCTACAAAATCCTAGCATTTTTTTGGAACGCTTCAGAGAACTCAGGTCACAAGCCACCAAAGGCACCGCATTCCCAGGAGTGTCAAGGTTTCTGCAGAGGAACTGGGCACATGACTGCTTCTTCCTACAAGGCTGTGGGAGAAAGAGGGGCCCCCAGAGCAAAGCTGAGGGGCGAGCTGTGGGTTATTAATAAACCAGCAGCTTATTAATTTCCTGTCTCTCAGGTCCAAATCCACCCTTCTGTCCCTACTCTGTGAGGACGGGGGCTGGACCCTGCACGTACGTACATGTCCTCTGCTTGCTGGCACAATATGAAGCTGTGCCAGCAGAGGGTGACGAAGGGACATTAAAGTGAGGACGTGCCGTCTTACGAGTCTCCTGAAGCAGCTTCTGCAGCTCTTCTCCTGAGGCCCAGGTGCCTTTCCAGTGTCCAGGTGGGACAGCACAAGTGGCCTCCAGCACACTGGGGTCACTTTGCGGTAAGCTTCAAGACGCTTCTCCAGGAATTCAAAATAAGGTAAATGTAAAAATGTTGTATATGTTAGAAAAATTAAATCAAAAAGAAAAAAAACCCCTAAAATTGCAAGCATATTTATAATCATGCAAAGAAAACATGGTATCAAATAAATTTGGGCACAGTGCCTAGAATGTATATCCTAGGAAAATATTCAGAAGAAGAAGAAGAAGGAGAAGGAGAAGGGAGGAAGGGGGACGGGGGAGGGGGAGGGAGAGAAGGAAGGGGAGGAGAAGCGGGAGAGGAAGTGGGAGGTGAGGGGAGGGGAAGAAGTATGTAACTTGATGCAGTATGTTTCTTGTTAATAGTAATATTGCTTTTAATATATTGCTTTTAAAACGTCAAAATTATTGTACACCCTATAGGATAAGGTCATATATAAATATAGTAAAGACTTCATGAACTGTGTTTTCTGTGTAAGAGACAGTGGATATAAATATGCGTGTGGGGAACTCTCTAAGGTAAACTTGAGATGGAGAGGGTGATATCAAGTCATGAGTTCTTTAGGTTTTCTGGCTCCCACTACTCAACAGGCTTATAAGCAACCAGCGACCCCTCTGAAGCAGCGAGTGACGTCCAGTTCTTAGCTTCTAAATATCATTCCCACAAAAAGGATCTAAGGCACTTTAGAGAAATGGCTGATTCTGGCTCTGGGGCAGGGGACATAGCAACTACTTTTGAGGTGCCCTTTATGTGCCCGTAAGCCTGGGAATCTTAAATATGAAGGGGGTCATGTCAAGAGTGTAAAAGAGCCATTTGTAAGAGGCTCCCATTGCAAATTCAGTGGGACAATTTGAACATCAAAAATATTTAGTATAGGATTTTTCCATTAACAAGTTAAAAAAATCCAAGAATTTGCTATGAAACTCAAAAAATGAAAAGCAAAACTAACAAAAAGGAAACAAACTATACCTTTGCTTTACACCAGACTGCCATCTAAAAAATGTAAAAGTCATAACAGATTAGAAATAATTGATTCAGGCAAAAATCAGAAATGAATATCTTTTATTTGTAAGATTGTTGGGAAAGACATCCTCATAGTATCAATGTATTCCCCCCCAAATTACTTAGCACCTGCAAAGAAAAAGATGCAGATTTTCCAATGGAGAGATGACGATGCATGAGCATCACTAACGAAGGGACAGCCTGACACGTGCACCTCTTGACGTGGTGCAGCAGGAGGGACCCAGCATCACCTCTGAAAGATCCTTGCCCTCTATGTTGAGCTTGCACCTAATCAAACTTCTAGACCAGGGGTTGGAAAACTTTTTCTGTAAAGGGAGAGAGAACAAATATTTTGGTCTTTGTGGACCATATGTCATCTATTACAACTCCCCAATTCCATCATAGTGCAAAGGCAGCCATAGACAATATCTAAATAACTGGGTATGATTGTGTTTCAATAAAACTTTATTCACAAAAGCAGGTTGTGGACCAGACCTCGCCCATGGCCATAGTGCACGCCCAGTCATAGACTTAACTTCTAGTTCAAAGAGACTGAGGAATAAGTTATGACATCCTGAGGAAACAGGCACAGAATACTGGAGAATGGGACATTCTACAAGGTCGCTTACCACATTTAAATAATACAATGAAATTAAAACCAAACACATGAGAGAGGAGTATTCCATAATAAAAGAGACTAAAGAGGCATAACAACTGAGTCTAACGCATAAACATTAGCTCAATTTCAGTTCAAAAAAAGAAGAAAAAGGAAAAACGAAAACTAAGGGGTATAAAAGGCAGTTCTATCAAAATTGAAGAAATGTACACATAGGTTGGATATTTTATGATGTCATTGAATTCTGTTATTTTTATTGTTGTTATTCCTATTAGTAGATTTAAAGTGGCAAGTGTTTATGTGAGGATATGTCCTTATTCTTAGGAAGAACTTCTTGAATTTTTTGGGAGTAGTACATTTGACTAAATGTAAGTCATTTCTTTTTTTTTTAAACATCTTTATTGGTGTATAATTGCTTTACAATGGTGTGTTAATTTCTGCTTTATAACAAAGTGAATCAGCTATACATATACATATATCCCCATATCTCCTCCCTCTTGCGTTTCCCTCCCACCTTCCCTATCCCACCCCTCTAGGTGGTCACAAAGCACCGAGCTGATCTCCCTGTGCTATGCGGCTGCTTCCCACTAGCTATCTATTTTACACTTGGGAGTGTATATATGCCCATGCCACTCTCTCACTTCGTCCCAGCTTACACTAGCCCCTCCCCGTGTTCTCAAGTCCATTCTCTACATCTGCATCTTTATTCCTGTCCTGCACCTAGGTTCATCAAAACCATTTTATTTTTTTAGATTCCATATATATGTGTTAGGACACAGTATTTGTTTTTCTCTTTCTGACTTACTTCATTCTGTATGACAGACTCTAGGTCCATCCACCTCACTACAAATAACTCAATTTCGTTTCTTTTTATGGCTGAGTAATATTCCACTGTATATGTATGTGCCACATCTCCTTTATCCATTCATCTGTCGATGGACACTTAGGTTGCTTCCATTTCCTGGCTATTGTAAATAGTGCTGCAACGAACATTGTGGTACATGACTCTTTTTGAACTATGGTTTTCTCAGGTGTATGTCCAGTAGTGGGATTGCTGGGTCATATGGTAGTTCTACTTTTAGTTTTTTAAGCAACCTCCATACTGTTCTCCATAGTGGCTGTATCAATTTACGTTCCCACCAATAGTGCAAGAGGGTTCCCTTTTCTCCACACCCTCTCCAGCATTTATTGTTTGTAGATTTTTTGACGATGGCCATTCTGACTGGTGTGAGGTGATACCTCATTGTAGTTTTGATTTGCATTTCTCTAATGATTAGTGATGTAAAGCATCCTTTCATATGTTTGTTGGCAATCTGTATAACTTCCTTGGAGAAGTGTCTATTTAGGGCTTCTGCCCATTTTTGGATTGGGTTGTTTGTTTTTTTGAAATTGAGCTGCTTGTAAATATTGGAGATTAATCCTTTGTCAGTTGCTTCATTTGCAAATATTTTCTCCCATTCTGAGGGTTGTCTTTTCGTCTTATTTATGGTTTCCTTTGCTGTGCAAAAGCTTTTAAGTTTCATTAGGTCCCATTTGTTTATTTTTGTTTTTATTTCCATTTCTTTAGGAGTTGGGTCAAAAAGAATGTGATTTATGTCATCGAGTGTTCCGCCTATGTTTTCCTCTAAGAGTTTTATAGTGTCTGGCCTTAACATTTAGGTCTTTAATCCATTTTGAGTTTATTTTTGTGTATGGTGTTAGGGAGTGTTCTAATTTCATTCTTTTACATGTAGCTGTCCAGTTTTCCCAACACCACTTATTGAAGAGGCTATCTTTTCTCCATTGTATATTTTTGCCTCCTTTATCAAAGATAAGATGACCATATGTGCATGGGTTTATCTCTGGGCTTTCTATCCTGTTCCACTGATCTATATTTCTGTTTTTGTGCCAGTACTATACTGTCTAGATTACTGTAGCTTTGTAGCATAGTCTGAAGTCTGGGAACCTGATTCCTCCAGGTCCATTTTTCTTTCTCAAGATTGCTTTGGCTATTTGGTGTCTTTTGTGTTTCCATACAAATTGTGAAAATTTTTGTTCTAGTTCTGTGAAAAATGCCACTGGTAGTTTGATAGAGATTGCATTGAATCTGTAGGTTGCTTTGGGTAGTATAGTCATTTTCACGATGTTGATTATTCCAATCTAAGAACATGGTATGTCTCTCCATCTGTTTGTTTCATCTTGAATTTCTTTCATCAGTGTCATATTGTTTTCTGCATACAGGTCTTTTTTTCTCCTTAGGTAGGTTTATTCCTAGGTATTCTATTCTTGTTGTTGCAATGGTAAATGGGAATGATTCCTTAATTCCTCTTTCAGATTTTTCATCATTAGTGTATAGGAATGCAAGAGATTTCTGTGCATTAATTTTGTATCCTGCTACTTTACCAAATTCATTGATTAGCTCTAGTAGTTTTCCGGTAGCATCTTTAGGATTCTCTATGTATAGTATCATGTCATCTGCAAACAGTGACACTTTTACTTCTTTTCTGATTTGGATTTCTTTTATTTCTTTTTCTTCTCTGTTTGCTGTGGCTAAAACTTCCCAAACTATGTTGAATAATAGTGGTGAGAGTGGACAAGCTTGTCTTGTTCCTGATCTTAGAGGAAATGATTTCAGTTTGTCACCATTGAGAACGATGTTTGCTGTGGGTTTGTCATATATGACCTTTATTATGTTGAGGTAAGTTCCCTCTATGCCTACTTTCTGAACGTTTTTTATCATAAATGAGTGTTGAGTTTTGTCAAAAGTTTTTCTGCATCTATTGAGATGATCATACGGTTTTTATTGTTCAATT
This sequence comes from Balaenoptera acutorostrata, assembly GCF_949987535.1. Lineage (NCBI taxonomy): Eukaryota > Metazoa > Chordata > Mammalia > Artiodactyla > Balaenopteridae > Balaenoptera > Balaenoptera acutorostrata. The sequence continues at coordinate 91,787,814 of NC_080075.1, read as the reverse complement.
TGTTAATATGGTTTATCACATTGCTTGATTTGCATATATTGAAGAATCCTTGCATTCTGGAATAAACCCCACTTGATCATGGTGTATGATCCTTTTAATGTGCTGTTGGATTCTGTTTGCTAGTATTTTGTCGAGGATTTTTTCATCTATGTTCATCAGTGATATTGGCCTATAGTTTTCTTTCTTTGTGCCATCTTTGTCTGGTTTTGGTATCAGGGTGATGGTGGCCTCTTAGAATGAGTTTGGGAGTGTTCCTCTGTCTGCTATATTTTTGAAGAGTTTGAGAAGGATAGGTGTTGGCTCTTCTCTAAATGTTTGATAGAATTCGCCTGTGAAGCTATCTGATCCTGGACTTTTGTTGTTGGAAGATTTTTAATCACTGTCTCCGTTTCAGTGCTTGTGATTGGTCTGTTTATATTTTCTATTTCTCTCTGGTTCAGTCTCAGAAGCTTGTGCTTCTCCAAGAATTTGTCCATTTCTTCATGATTGTCTATTTTATTGGCATATAGTTGCTTGTAGTAATCTCTCATGATCCTTTGTATTTCTGCAGTGTCCGTTGTTACTTCTCCTTTTTTCATATCTAATTCTATTGATTTGAGTCTTCTCCCCTTTTCTCTTGATGAGCCTGGCTACTGGTTTATCAATTTTGTTTAACTTCTCAAAGAAGCAGCTTTTAGTTTTATTGATCTTTGCTACTGTTTTCTTCATTTCTTTTTAATTTATTTCTGATCTGATCTTTATGATTTCTTTCCTTCTGCTAACTTTGGGATATTTTTTGTTCTTCTTTCTCTAATTGCTTTAGTTGTAAGGTTAGGTTGTTTACTTGAGATGTTTCTTGTTTCTTGAGGTAGGATTGTATTGCTATAAACTTCCCTCTTAAACTGCTTTTGCTGCATCCCATAGGTTTTGGGTTGTTGTGTTTCCATTGTCATTTGTTTCCAGGTAGTTTTTGATTTCCTCTTTGATTTCTTAGTGATCTCTTGGTTATTTAGTAGTTCATTGTTTAGCCTCCATGAGTTTGTATTTTTTACAGATTTTTTCTTGTGATTGATATCTGGTCTCATAGCTTTGTGGTCAGAAAAGATACCTGATATGATTTCAATTTACTTAAATTTACCAAAGCTTGATTTGTGACCCAAAACCTGGAGAATGTTCCATGAGCACTTGAGAAGGAAGTGTTTTCTGTTGTTTTTGGATTGATTGTCCTATAAATATCAATTAAGTACATCTTGTTTAACGTGTCATTTAAATCTTGTGTTTCCTTATTTATTTTCATTTTGGATGATCTGTCCATTGGTGAAAGTGGGGTGTTAAAGTCCCCTACTATGATTGTGTTACTGTCGATTTCCCCTTTTATGGCTGTTAGTATTTGCCTTATGTATTGAGGTACTCCTATGTTGCGGCATAAACAATTACAATTGTCATATCTTCTTCTGGGATTGATCCCTTGATCATTTTGTAGTGTCCTTCTTTGTCTCTTGTAATAGTCTTTGTTTTAATGTCTATTTTGTCTGATATGAGAATTGCTACTCCAGCTTTCTTTTGATTTCCATTTGCATGGAATATCTTTTTCCATCCCCTCACTTTCAGTCTGTATGTGTCCCTAGATCTGAAGTGGGTCTCTTGTAGACAGCAAATATATGGGTCTTGTTTTTGTATCCATTCAGCCAGTCTATGTCTTTTGGTTGGAGCATTTAATCCATTTACATTCAAGATAATTATCAATATGTATGCTCCTATTACCATTTTCTTAACTGTTTTGGGTTTGCTATTGTAGGTCTTTTCCTTCTCTTGTGTTTCCTGCCTAGAGAAGTTCCTTTAGCATTTGTTGTAAAGCTGGTTTGGTGGTGCTGAATTCTCTTAGCTTTTGCTTGTCTGTAAAGGTTTTAATTTCTCTGTCAAAGCTGAATGAGATCCTTGCTGGGTAGAGTAATCTTGGTTGTAGGTTTTTCCCTTTCATCACTTTAAATATGTCCTGCCACTCCCTTCTGGCTTGCAGAGTTTCTGCTGAAAGATCAGCTGTTAACCTTATGGGGATTCCCTTGTATGTTTTTTTTTTCCTTGCTGCTTTTAATATTTTTTTTTGTATTTAATCTTTGATAGTTTGATTAATATGTGTCTTGGCATGTTTCTCCTTGGATTTATCCTGTATGGAACTCTGTGCCTTCTGGACTTGATTGACTATTTCCTTTTCCATATTAGGGATGTTTTCAACTATACTCTCTTCAAATATTTTCTTAGTCCCTTTCTTTTTTTCTTCTTCTTCTGGACCCCTATAATGCAAATGTTGGTGATTTCAATATTGTCCCAGAGGTCTCTGAGACTGTCTTCAATTCTTTTCATTCTTTTTTCTTTATTCTGCTCTGTGGAACTTATTTCCACTATTTTATCTTCCAGGTCACTTCTTGTTCTTCTGCCTTAGTTATTCTGCTATTGATTCCTTCTAGAGAATTTTTAATTTCATTTATTGTGTTGTTCATCATTGTTTGGTCTTTCGTTCTTCTAAGTCCTTGTTAAATGTTTCTTATATTTTCTCCATTCTATTTCCAAGATTTTGGATCATCTTTACTAGCATTACTCTGAATTTTTTTTCAGGTAGACTGCCTATTTCCTCTTCATTTGTTTGGTCTGGTGGGTTTTTGCCTTGCTCCTTCATCTGCTGTGTGTTTCTCTGTCTTCTCATTTTGCTCAACTTAGTGTGTTTGGGGCCTCCTTTTCGCAGGCTGCAGGTTCGTAGTTCCCGTTGTTTTTGGTGTCTGCCCCCAGTGGATAAGGTTGGTCCAGTGGGTTGTGTAGGCATCCTGGTGGAGGGGACTAGTGCCTGTGTTTTGGTGGCTGAGCTTGGATCTTGTCTTTCTGGTAGGCAGGACCACATCCGGTTGTGTTTTGGGGTGTCTGTGACCTAAAATTATGATTTTAGGCAGCCTCTATGCTAATGGGTGGGGTTGTCTTCCTTTCTTGCTAGTTGTTTGGCATGGGGTGTCCAGCACTGGAGCTTGCTGGTCATTGAGTGGAGCTGGGTCTTAGCATTGAGTTGGAGATCTCTGGGAGAGCTTTCACTGTTTGATATTGAGTGGAGCCGGAAGGTCTCTGGTGGTCCAATGCCCTGAACTTGGCTCTCCCACCTCAGAGGCACAGGCCTGACACCTGGCCGGAGCACCAAGACCCTGTCAGCCACCCAGCTTAGACTAACTAGAGCTGGTGGATGGATGACTACTCTGGTTACAGCTGCGAGGGGAAGCTCAGCTGTTTATTTTCTAAGCCATTTCTAGATATGTGTTTAGGGTATAAATATAGGGTGTACATTTTCTTTCTACTTTTCTATATGTTTTAAAATTTTCAAAATAAAATCTTAGGAAAACCACATACAAGGAAAAAAACTCCTTTATTCTATTATCCCAGACGCTTCTTTATCTCTTTTCCCCAGAAAACCCAGCATACCCTCAAGCAAATACGATTTGGGCTGTTTGCCCCAGTAATTCAGTTTTCCAAAGCACTTACACAAGTGGTCTTTATCCCTAGATCCCTCTGGAGAGAATTTTCTTACTAACGAAATATATTCAGAAGCCAAAGAAATGAAAATCCATTTCCTCTTAACATACCACATTATATGGGAAACATGTTTTTATTTGGGAGGGAAAGAAGAAAGGATTAAATATCTTGGAAGCCAGTTGGAAGTGTCAGGCATAGCAGACAAAGCCAGTCAGAAATTAAGCATTTTCTTTTCTTAATCACCAAAATATGCTGCTGGAAATCTTTGAACCTCAACCTGAATCCCAGCTGCTTTATGAAAGCTCTCTAATTCTCTCATGACCCATTAAAGAAGGGGCAGCGTCCCTGCCCCACCAATTTAAATTTTGCAGAAAGAAGCAAGGGATGGATTTTTTTTCTTTTTTGCTTGTCAATGCTAATCCAGCTTGGAATCCTAGAGATAGGCAGGCAGTATCGTTTAGTGGACTAGAGATATCTTATAGGAAAAATCATGCAGAAGGGGAAGAAAATTAATATAGGTTAGTTGCCTGCTCTGTGCAAGAGGCTGTGTGGAAGATGTGTTTCCATCCTGTCATTCAGTCCCAGGTGCATTTGGTGTCTCTGGTCCTCTCCTCTCTCTGTGGCCATCATTCTGCCTTTTTGTTCTTTCCATTTAGATGCCCAAGTCCCTGTATGAGAGTCCAGCTCCTGAGAGACCCCTGAGTAGGGCTTCCTCAGGTCATCTCCTTCCCTGTCACATTTTTATAGTAACCGATACTTGTCAAAGCAAAACAGACAAAAGAGAAGAGATGGGTCGTGGGGCCAGTCGGGAAAACTGGAGTTCTGTTCTCGCTTTCCTCTGTTAACCTGGCAAGTCATATTACTGTCCTGGTTGCAGTTTTCTTACCTCTAAATAGAGGGCTCCTCATAGGGAAGGATGAGAGTAAAGCCCGTCTTAATGTTGTATGTCTCTGGTGTCCACAGTGCAGGTGACTCAGGAGACAACAGGGCAGCAGGTGAGACCAGGGTTACAGTGCCTGGCGGAGCTGATGCCCAGGCTACTCTGCTTCCTTAGTGGCCACATGATGCTGGAGGCAGCAATTACTCAGATTCTGGCAGCCACGACTATTTTGTCCCTCACTGCTCAGATCTCAGAATCACACTATTACCTGTTGAACTGCAAAATTTTAACTGTGGGTTGGTTAATTCGTACACATCTTTGTTCTATGAGTGTGTATAGAAAATCATGCCGGAAAAATAAAAGGAGATTTCATTATATCTTTCTCCCTTTTCAGAGAGGCAGACAGCATAGCAAAGATGAACTATTCTTTCCTTCCCTTTTTAGAAAACACTTGATTTATTAAAATTGGAAAAAATAGAATGCTTCTTGGATTAAATATTCTAATCCCATTATGCAATTATCTCCAATGTACCAGTTTCTACATTAGATATTTGATAGGCAGTATATAATTATAAATGTGGTGTCATCCCAAATGATGGTGCTAGCGTTCTCTCTCTCGTATGTAGGAATTGATATGTGTATATAGTACATAAATATATATTTCACCTATACATTTTATTTTCATATATGTGTATATATGTCCTATCATCTATTGTCTCTCACATGTGTATTTTATTTATTTAGTATATATATTTATTTAGTATATGCATGCTAACATTCCTATGTGTCTATACATACATCAAATTTACAATGTGAAAATCAGAGTGTATATATGAAACAAGTTTGCACAAATTTTGCAGGATAGTCTGTGGCTGGAAAGGGATTCAAACTCAGTCATTCCTGACTTAAAGTCCCTGTTGGCTTGACTGTAACACACTGCAGTCATGAATGTGTTTCTCTTATAGTACAAATTTATATTTTACCAGAGCAGTCATTATTTACTTGTTCTCTTCAGAAATCTGTTGCCAAAGCATCTCCAAAGCATATGCTCCACTGAGGAAATGAATGGTTCATATGAACTACATGTATTGAAAAACAAAGGTAACAAAGAAGGACCTACTGTGTAGTACAGGGAACTCTGCTCAATATTCTATAATAAGGAAAATAATTTGAAAAATAAGATACATGTATATGTTAACTGAATCACTTTGCTGTACACCTGAAACTAACACAACATTGTGAATCCACTATACTCCAATATAAAGTAAAAATTAAAAAAAAAAGAAAAACAACTATGTGCTACTACCTGGCGTCTAACACTTAGCTCGTCATTCATCTCTATGGCTTTTTTTTTTTTTTTTTTTTTGCTATTTACTTTGATACAGAAATCATGGAGCCCTTTGTGCTAATGACCAGCCTTCACCCATGCTTGTCAGATCAAGAAAGTACCTTTTCTTTTCAGAGTTTAATTTGTTCACTTAGAATTTTGGAATGGATGTCTCCTCTAACCCTCAATTCAGCTTGTTATTTCAAAACAAACAAGCAAACAAACAAAAAGATTCAACTGTTTAGATGGTGGAAACAAAGACACTGCCATGCTCCCTTGGTTGCTGGCCTCAGAGGGTTTATGTTTGGAAGTTAAAGCAAAGCAATGTTAGTTGCCAAATCTTAGCCACAGGAACAAATACAGACAATACATTTTAATTTTTTTCCCCAAGTAGTTTTTAAATAAAAAATGCCCTCAAGGCCCAATTTATTAACAATTTATTGTAATGATACTTTGTTTTTTCATTAATAGTGCTTAAGTTCACTCTAAAGTTAAACATACTAGTAGCATTTTTTTTTTTTTTTTGGCTGGAAAGGAAGCCAGACTCTGATATTTTATTTCCAATGCACTAACAGCAATAAATACAAAGTTTTTTTAAGGTTTTTATTTTCAATAATGGGATTCAGGAGATCATACTACATTAACAGGAACCACTGTTTCCTGTATAACAGTTATGTACCTCTGATTTCTTGTATGGTTTTGGTAACATATCTGTAGGCATTATTATTTAAATTATTTATGAGTCTAAACTCATATTTTTAAGTATTTCAATCTACTGAACCTAATGAATAACTATATATAGAACATATTTTCAAGCTGTGATTTCAGTTGTGACAATGGATTAACAAAATCATGTACAAACTTTTGCATTTTTTTGGAAACACATTTGAAATGTGGTTGGCTAGAGCCAGGGTGAATTCTAAGGTCAAGAAACATGGTTTCTTTCTGGGCAAGTTAACTGACTTGTGTGGGAAAAGAACACGCTCCATCCTCAGTTTTGTTGATTTATACTTGTAGACCTAAAGAAAATTTCCAACCAGACAGAAATATTTTTAGTATTCATATTTCTCACAGTTTGGAGACCTATTGGCAACTGGGTATAGCCATGGCACAGGTATGCATAATAGGGAGTTTTAAACAATGAGATTTAGTGATACAGTTAATTTAAAAAATATTTTCTGATGAAGTTATTCACTTGAGAGATTAAAATTTCATGTAAAATGTTGGAGACGTTAAGACAATACAGTCCCTTGTTTTCAGTTTGGTTTATTTGCTTCTTCAATAAATTTGTATTTGACCTGTTAAATTGAATTCTGTTAAATTGAAATTGCAGGAATAAATTTTCCTTTCTATTTATTTTTCCTAAAAGTTCTGAATGATAAGTAAAAAGTTACATAGATATTTAGAAACATGAGTTTCTGAAATCTTGGCCATGGAGTGTGGTGTTGTTCTTGGATTTAAATCCAAACTCTACATCTTCTTAGCATATGAACTTGAGTAAGATTTATAAACTCTCTAAGTCCTCATGTACAGAATGAAGATACTAACAGAGTTGTAAATGTCTTATAGAGTTTTGGGGATTAGATGAGTTGTTATATATAGGTTTTAGGAGAGTGTTTGACAAAGAATAAGAGCATACAGATAGCCCTTCTTTCTGGCCATCATCATTATTATTATTGGCAGCAAGCACCCTTACTCTTTGGCCTCTATGAAATTATACTCGAAAACTTTAGAGATTCTTAAAACATTGGTCTAAATTATCTAGAAAGTTGATCTGTGTTTAGGGTGTCTTTAGCGATATGGTTATGTAGTTGTACTTCTATGAAATTTGTTAATATACAGGAACTCTAATGGCTTACCTTGAATCTTCACTTAACGGTGGGGGGGGGGGACCCATGCCTCAAGAAACAGGACCTTGCTGTTGGCTGCTTCTCTCTCCTTTGCAGAATGACTTACACTCTCTTTGAATGGTTTACCCTGAAGATTCACCCTCTTTATCTCTGTGGTTCCTTTTGCTTGGGCCACCATTCCAGACTCGGTCCTTTGGTAAACGTGTTTGGGGCAGAGTGACAATAGGTGAATGAATGAGTGTGTGAGTTACAAAGCACAGTTTGGTGTAAAACTTAGATGTTCTGACTCAAAGTTGGGAATTCTTTCCAGTGCCTAGGACTTTGGTATCCTTGGTTTTACAGGACCTATATTTCTAGATAAACTCAACATGAGTAAGAAGGACACCTAGAGGGGGTATGGAGGACCTGTAGGAAGGTTATTTTCTGTACACATTATGTTTCTCTTTGACTCAATCTGTCTAACTAATGGTCACTTCTCATGGCCTTATGGATGCCATTGCCTTTAGAGGAAGTCACCAGTAGTTCATGAGTTCATTTTCTCTCTCTCTCTTGTCTGTCTGTCTATCTATCTATCTATCTATCTATCACCTCTCTATCTATAGGTATATAAAATCACACACTTTGAACCAGGCACTGTTGAAGCTCCAAAGATATAAAGATGAATAAGACAAGAAACTTCCCTTTAAAAAGCTCAGTGTAAGCAGGAAGAAAGAGAATACACAGCCTTTATACAAACTGAAGAAAGTACAATGATAGCGGGGACCACAGGGGATCTGGGGGTGCAGGTATGGTCATCTACAAAACCAAAGATTTACAGGATACACTACCTACCACCTTTACTCTCACCCTTGTATGGGGCCTCTTCTCTTCTGGATTGTTGCTCTTAGAGACCAGAAATCGGGGCCTAAGAATCATTGCTTGTCCCTTTTGCATGACCATCAGATACACTGAATCCCCTTACACGTGGTAGGCCCTCTGCAAGTTACTTGTTGTTGAATGGAATTAATGCCACATGCAATTAAACTGTCAAAAGTCACTTTGCTTGCTTGGTTATTTTAAAAATCACCATTGTGACAAGTTGGGATCCTGTAACCATTTTATTATTTAAAGGAGATCTGCCTTTGCCCAAAGGTGTGCATTTTTCTTTTGTTTTAAAAGGAGAATGGTTTAAAAGCCATTACAGTTTTAAGTAGATCTCATCAAGGAGCCAGGTTTCTTCCAAATTTACAGACTGAAATGGATTTAGCACTTGAGATAAAAATAAAAACTTGGCTTGTCTATCTCACAGAAATTTGCTTAATGAACAGTGGATTGTTTTCTCATCTATGAGAGATAAAATAGGTGTGTTGTTTTTGATGATTTGTTGTCCTTTGAAGGAAACTAGAAAAAGTGATGTAGGCACTTCAGCTGACAGGTGCTAATGCTCCAAGATTGTGACCAGAGTTAATGGTGGTCTTGGAGACTCCACGAAGATGCATTGATAGGACTTAAAAAGGGGATTTTAGAGAAATTGAGAGGTGTGCCAGAGACGGTGCGGCAACCTTTCCACATTCCAAAAAAGCATGTGAAGGGTGTCACTGAATGGTCCATCTGGCCTCCTTGTGATTTCTGTGCTATTGAACAACCAACAGCTCATTAAACGCTGGTTGGCCAAGCTTCCAGACTCCCCACTAAGACTGGCTTGATAGCAAAAATTAATAACATGTGTTGACATTAACTTGCTGAAATAAAAAAGTAAATTTTTGTTGGACATTTGTATTTCATGTTCATGGGTGATAAGCTTCTGTTTAAAAGAAACTGAAAAATACTCCTTTTTTCCTTTCTTTAACTAAGGTATGGTTATCCATAGAATGTTTCTGAGGCTGTGAAAGCCTCAGTAACTAGTGCTTTCCAGATGTCTGCTTTTAATTATTTTCAAGAGGCTGGTCATTTCAACTGCTGACTTGGAGTTTCATGGGGAAGGACTTGGTAACTAAAATAATTGAACTTGATTTATTACCTTTGGAAGTTCTTTGCCCCATTCCTAAAGAAAACAGAACGCAGCTCAGTGTTTGCATAGCTGCATAAAGCTGAATTGGTGAATTCATGGGGTGTTTTGAGGAAGGTGGGGTGGGGAGTGGGGAGCTTTAGTGCTATGTCTAGTCTTGGATTTATACGAACCCGCCGAAGGTTTCAGGCTCTGCAGCTGTGAAGTTCATGGCTGTGACTTGCTTTCCCTTCCTTCATCCATGATGTGAGATCTCAGGGTGTGGATGGCTTTGGAGCACAAGAGTTGATTCCCAGCCATGTGGAGATCCTCTCAGAGAAGGAAAATGACAGCAAAGAGTCTGGTGTACTTGCTCATCACATCAGCCAGCTCTGAATACAGTTCACCGGGCCTGAGGAGAGAACTCAGGAAGTGGGCCCTACCGTGAGCAGTGCAAAGGCAATAATAGGACCACGTTGAGCTTCCTGGGGGTCGGCGATACACCAGCCTGTGTTCTCAGGTCTGCCTTGTGTGGGGTCTTCACTAATGCTTAGGGAATCCTCTGAAATTGTCATGCATTTGCTTACAGATTAGGAAGTGAAGTCAGGAGATTAAATAGCTCGTTCGAGGTCATGCACCTGGGACGCGGCCATGATGGGTTTTGAGCCCAGACTTGTCTGGTTACACTCTGTCCCCCTCCAGCAGGCAGACAATGTGCTTCCCTAGGGCTTCTATCTGAGCTTTGCCTGAGATCAGTCTTTGATTTTGAAGGTAAAACCTTTTCTCGATGAGAAGTTTACCTGTACGCAGTAGGCATGGAGTGGGTGGTGATTGTTGGGGGAGGGATGGAGAAGAACGGATAAGTCGAGAGAGGCGGGAAGAGCACTGGGGATGTGACTCTTCATAGGAGATGTGGTTAAGGTGCCAAGTTCAGTTTTGTGCTTGAGTTCAAGAAACTGTAGCTTATTTAGTGTCTCTTTGGTGAGCCTCTGTTCCTGCCTACAGACAAGTCAATAAACAGCCTGTGACCTTGAGGAGCCAAGATCTACACGGGGAAACCCACACAGGCAGATGTTGACTAAACCAGCAAGTGAAACACAAATGGTTACGAAAGTGCAGAGGGGAAATAGAGTGATTATTACACAGGAATTGAGGAAGATATCCTGGCTGAGGTGGCCCATAAAACTTGAAAGATGGGACTTGAAAGATAGAGAGGGTTTCAAGACAAGGGAGCTAGTTTATTACGAACTCGCTAAACCCATCCAGACTTTTCCAGACATATGATTCTCCTAGAAACTAGGGCATCATGAGATACTATAGGTAAAGCAGTTATGTGGGTGCCAGGATGAGTCTGGTATCAGATAGGAACTTTAAAATGGACAAATTTTCCTAACGTAGAGGCAAACAGGCTTTAACAAACATTTGTGGCGGGTCATTTTCATCAATAAAGTCATTAAATCAGTCTTTTTCCTCATCTCATACAGGACGGGGGCCACCTCAAAATCCAGAAGCCTTATAGATTATGTTAACTGATAACAGCTTGTTCACTGAAGTGGAGCCTTTGTAGTCATGGTGCGTGCAAACAGGCATGTGAACAACTATGACTGCTTTCTAGTCATCCCTTTAATCTTAGACTCCGAGTTCCCATCCCACTGGGCATGTGAAACACCTCAGTCATGTCCGTGGTTCCCACTCCTCCCAGAATCTTCTCTAGTGACAAGACATGGAAGTGGTGGTCCTCGGACATCAAGGCACACAGGTTCGATTTGAGATATTTCTCTCGCTGTCCTCGGCATTTCAGGTTTGCAGCTCTCGGCTATTGTTAAGTCTTACTCTGAGCCTTGGAGTTTCTCTTTGGCTTTTGTGCTATGACTGGGGACTAGAAAATGTTGCAAGGTCACATTCTCTTAGAGTGGACATGAAATATCCTCCTGTCAGGGGTCTTGTTGCATCCCAGAAAGCACTTACAGACAGCAGTGTTTATGTTCAGAATGCACAGGTTCCTGTGGTCTTTCATCTTCTGTCTTCTCCCCGGCCAGGAAGGAGCATCTCTTTTGCGTTTGATGGAATGAGGGAGAGCCTGATTCTTCCTGCTTTCCTAGAATTTTATAGAGGATACATTTCTCCATCTCTGAGGTTTAAGATTTTGGATCTTAAAATCTTAAGATTACTTGCACACGAATTTTATTCTGTCCCAGGATGGGCATTCCTGAGGTAAAGGGAATGAAGCCAACAACTGGAATGAATGAGGAAAAGGAAACAGGGAAAGTACAGGAAGGACGTGAATAAGGATTTATACCAAAGACCACGTCTCCTACTCTATTCCTACCCTAGGAATTCCTGCTAAACGTTGCATTTCTATCCACGTGTTCTCTTCACCACCACATGCATCACCCCTGCCCCTGAATAAGGACTGGGACATGAGACACTTGTGCCAGGTGTCCTCCAAGGTGACCCTGGTGCTCATGCCTCTGGATTCTCCCATCTACCTTAAACAGGGCTGATCCGTGGACCCAGGAACATTCTGTGGAAATGATGGCACGTGACCCCCGAGACTAGGTCATCAGGAGGCCTCTCCCCCTCGCTCTCTCGGATCACCCACTCCGGGAAGGCAGCGCCATCTCATGACAGTTCTTGGGCTGCCTGTGGGGTGGTCCCTGTGTCAGGAACTGGGGCCTCGGGTAAGGAGTCAGCACAGCTTCTCAGCCACTTGAGTGATTTGCTTGGAAGTGCATCTTGCAAGCCAGGCAAGCCTTCTGATGACTGTAGTCGAGACTAGATCTTTCTTGCAACTTCCAGAGAGAGTTGGAGCCCAGAGCACCAAGGCCAGCCGGTGCTGAATGCAGAACCATGGAAATCATAAAAGTGATAAACGGCTGTTGTCCTTTAAGCCACCAGGTTTGGGGATAATTTATTATGCAGCTATGGATAATCAATATAGATTTTGGTCCCTGGAAGTGAGGTTTTGTGGTAATAAAAACCTAATGTGTAGGAGAAGTTTTACAAGTGGGCAGTGGGTGGCAGCTGGATTTGGTGACACTTCTAGTGAAAGCTTGGAGAGAAATGGAGAGAATGTTTCGGCATTTGAGAAGGCTGCCTAAGAGGAGCCCAGATTTTGGCTTCCTATGTTTTGTTCTCTGCACTTAACATCTTTCTCCAAATCTCCAGTGACTAAACCCAACTTACAGCTGAAAGGCGAGGGACCTATTCATGTAATCCGCCCAGGTGAGGTTCCTGGGCCAGAAAGCAGGTGCTCAAAGGTGGAGAAGGGGAGAGAATAGATCTGAAGAACAGGGAAGATAGCCAGCACAAGAGTACTCGTTTAATTTTTCTTTCTGTTGCCACATTTGATAATTAAACCACCAGTAATGATGTCTTGTTCAAGGTGCTACAGCCCACTGCCAGCACTGAACATAGCACATAGTAAAACCATCCAACTTCAATGAGTCACAACTTCTGCAACAGTTCCATGGGGGAGAATAATAAGATTTGGTCACAGATAGGTAAAGACTAAATTTAAAGATGAATAAAAAGTTTTTGATCAGCAGCCAGGTATATACCAATGTTTTACTATCAACAAAACTAAATTTTAGAATCATCCCCTAGATAGTTATTGGTTTATTTATATTTCCATTACTTTGCTAGGTAGTTCAAAGATGTAAAGATTTGTAGAACATAGCATTTTTGGGCAAAGAGTTTAAATTTTTATTTGGAAGACACAAACCAACATTAGACTAGTGCCAAGAGTTGTGGTATAGGTGAAAAAAAAGTTTGAGAATTCAGCAAGGGAGAGATCACTATAGACAGAAGTAAAGTACAAGGGTTTGAACTGTCCATTGTTTCCCCTTCCTTCCTCCCTCCCTTTCTGCCTTCCTTCCTTCCTTCCCTCCATTCAAACTTTCTTCCATCCTTCTATTCATCCATCCAGCCAACATTTTTATGCATTTGTTCTAGGTGGAATTCTGTCCTTGGTCCTGAAGATATAAATATGAATAAGAGGCAGTTCCTGTCCCCATGAAATATCAACAAAAAACACCCAACAAGCAAGTGAAGAGCAGAGAAAACATTTGCAGAATGGGGAAAAATCATTGTATGTTATGGTTAATCTTATGTGTCGACATGGCTGAGCTGTGATGCCCAGACGTTTAGTCTAGATGTTGCTGTGAAGGTATTTTGTAGATGTGATTAATATTTACAATCAGTGGACTTTAAGGAAAGGAGATTATACTTGCTAATGTGAGTGGGCCTCATTCAGTCAAGTTGAAGGCCTTAAGAGCAGAAATTGAAGTTTCCTGGAGAAGAAGGAATTGCCTCAAAACTGTTACATAATAATTCTGATTTTCCAGCCTTCTAGCCTTCTCTACAGATTTCAGGCTCAGGACTGTAATGTCAGCTCTTCCCTGAGTTTGCAGCCTGTGGGCCTGCCTTACAGATTTGGACTTTCCACACACACCCACACCCCGAATCATATGAGTCAATTTCTTTAAATCAATTATATATAAAATATTATTTATTTTATGTATATCTGGGGAGAGAGAAATAAACAAAAGCTTATATCTAGGTCGGCAGTATTACCAAAAGAAACCCTCAGCAACCATCAACAACAGTACGTAGAAGGGAGAGCTCTGTGTTGAGTGATATGTCAATTTTCTATCTGAGACCGTTTCTTTGAAGCAACTGATTTGCTTCATGGGAGATGTGTTTCCTTTACTATTGATTTGCTGAAGATTCATTTTTTTGTTAAAGCTTTAAACTTTAGACCTGACTTTATTTACGCTGGTGGTAGAGATCAAAGTGGATGGGAATATACTGACAGAGCGTGTCACTTAAAGTGTGGTCTGAGACTCTAATTCTGTCATGAATTGGTAACAGGTACTGACATAGACCAGGGAAGGTGGATTCACTTCCCAAGTGTAACGATGTTTTTAAAAAATTCTCTTAAAGGTTTTTTTATTTGTATTGGCATCGTAAAAACCTTACATTATTATTATAAAAATATGGATAATATCAAAAAGTAGAAAAAAGAAAAAGAAATGTTTTTAAAAAATTCTCTTAAAGGTTTTTAAATTTGTATTGGCATTGTAAAAACCTTACATTATTATTATAAAAATATGGATAATATCAAAAAGTAGAAAGAAGAAAAAGACAGCAATAATATTAGACTATAATCCAATCATCACTACTAGTAGCATGGTTAGTATTTCCTTAAATAAGTTATGTAAATTTTTAAATAGATCCATCTAAGTAGGCAAACTTGACTTTTTTTTTTTTTCACTTAGCTTCATATTCCATCTATTTTCTCAGCTATTCATGCACTCATTCATTCAATATATACCCCTTGAATTTCTCCTCTGTGTCAGACACTCAGGCAGGTGCTGGAGGTTTCATCAGAAACAGGACAGCAAGAATTTACCCATGCCTTACGTTTTTTGAGCATCATTTTTAATGTTTGATTAATAATCAACTGTGTACTTTTACGATAATTTCCTCAATCATTTCTCAAGCTTAGAGTATCAGTTGAGCATTGATTAAATGGGGAGAGAGATTCAGAGACTGGAAAAATAAATGTTCTGTATGTCCACATTATTTGATAACTTTCTTCTATCCTCATTTCACTGAAAGGAGAATTAGCATAGTGTATTTGACAGGAGAGAACAGATATAAAAATCGCACAATGGCTGTCTTTCTGTAGTAAAGGCAGGTCCCTGCAATTGGTGTCCAGTGTCCATTGCAGACTCCGAGGTCGTGTTGAAGGCCTTCTTCTCCTTGGACTTGTAGGTCTTCCAAGTCTCAGTCCCTGAGGTCATTCAGCGCTCTCCTGCCCATCCTTCTTGGTGTGTGGCTTTTGCTCTGGTTTGTCAGCTGCCGGTTCTAACAGCACGTGAAGCCACCTCATGTGTCCTCCTGATCACCTGTGAGAGCCATCTTCCGCTGGTATGAGCCCAAGACCCCTCTACAGTCAGGCAATCATGAAAAAGCCTCTCACTCAGGCTGCTGGTTGGGTTGGCCTCCTTCCAATTTGCCGGGCGGCTGACACTCATATAATCACTTCGCATTGTGACAGTATAATCAGGTTGACAAAAGTGGACAAGATTTTTGGAGGCAATCAAGCACGCTAATTCATTTTAAAATGCTGAACAGGTGCAACTGGGACACGTTGAAGGTGGTTATTAGGCAAAAGTCGCTCAGAGGAAGGCGGGCCGACATCTGTGCCCATTATTAGAGACACAATAGAGCAGGGCCCCGAGCAAATATGAGCAGGGTCTTCCTGTGGATGGGACAGCCCTCTGCAGGAACCTCCTGACTTAGGACTTTTACTGCTTAGGGTAATTAGCATTTGAAGGGGGAGGATGCTGGATTCATCTTTTCTCTTTTTCCTGGGGGTTGGTAAAAGTGCAGTCTGATTTAATTAAGAAAGGCAGTAACTCCAGGCACCCACATAATCAAATGTTAACTATAGCAGAACAAGAACAGTCTAATGAGTCTTTGTGATTTAAATCTGGCTGAGCATGGTTGCCTACCCGTCTTTTGGTTTCCGGGAGCTCCTTTGTTCTTCGGTGTTTTGCTCCTTTAAGTTGTCTCCGGCTTATCATCAGAGACATTTAATTGCCACGGAGCCAGCTGGAATTGGAAATAAACCTAGGAGATCCGCTCCAGCTTCTGATGGGTAGATGCAGAACAAGGCAAGACTAAAATCCGGTGGCACAACATCAGTGATAAATGTGTGGAAGGTTGCGTTGATAGACACAAGTTCAAAAAGCATTGACTTATTTTTTCTAACTGAATGAGTGTCTCAGACATATTCTTTAAAAGAAGGAAAAAACAAAAATATGAGTTTGGGAATGAGATGGTTCTAGATTCAAGTTGCAGCTTCAGAATTAACATGTAATAAGCTCCCTCAGAGAGCCTTCTGTCATTGTGTGTCCGTTCGGACGGCCCAGTTCTAGCAGTTGGGAATGTGGAGGAGAAAAGAAATGGTTATACTTAGGGACTAGGGGGGATTGTTGGTGGGAGTGCCACGGAACTCCTCACTCTGATTGATGGAGCTCCTTAAGAATAAGGAGACAGTCCTTTTCTGTATATCTGCGGAGTCTCAACTGCCAGGCACTTCTGAAGTGCTCAAAAATATTTGTTAAATTAATGCTAAAAAATATTTGTTAAATGAATAAATACCAGTGTATTGAAACACATTTAGAATTCTCCCAGATGTTCTGTTCCAAAAAAGCTCTTGTTCCAAGGTCTTTAATTCAGTTAAGAAGGTTCTGGAATAGCATCTCAACTGTCCTCCACCACACACACATATTTTAAATTCCGATCAATATATTTTTATTAAAATATATAAATCCTAAATATATATATATATATATATATATATATATATAATTTCTTTACTTAATTATGTAAAGATTTGTTCAAAATATTTTTTGAATCTTAATTTTTGAGAAATTGAGTATATGTCCACAAAAACCATACTGAGTGAGTGATTCAACATCTGTACATTTTTCCCTTCTGAAAGATATGTGACATCATGCCCATCAGGATGGGTGGATAGAGATGGATAAAGCAGAATCAAATATGGCAACCTAAACACCCTCAAATAGAGCTCAGCATAATTTCCCTTTTCAAATGTGTAAGAGTGAAGATAAATGATGGGGGATTAGACAAAAATCTTGTGTGCATACTCAAGTTCCCAGTGAGGAAAATCAATTTAATCTATTGTGCATAAAATTGTTCTTTTAAAAAATAGTCCCAAGCCAGGAATTTACATTTAGAATTTTTGAAATTAAATGTAGTCTTTTAAGAATACTTAAAGTGTTCTATGATTAAAAAATCAAAACTATATGAAAATATAAATGAAAAGCCTAGTTCCACACCTACTCTTAACTGCTCTGTTCTCTGTCACCACCCTCGATATTTTTATTAGTATCTTACATGTGATCCAGTGTTTCCCAATGAAAGTATGACAAATATATATACCATCATTTCATCATGTCTTATGCAAAAAGTAGCATACTTTAACCCTTATTCTGCTCCTTGTTTTTAAAATATTTTAATGAAATATAACTTACATACAAGAAAATGCACAAATCTTCAGTGTACAAATGAATGAATTAAAATAATTGTACCTATTTAGCCACCTTACCGATCATATGCAGAGTATTTCCAACATGTCAGAATGCCCTTTTGTGCCCTTTTCCATTCAATGCCTCCTCCTGGAAGTAACCACCATTCTTAATTCTATCACCATAGGTTATTTTGCCTGATTCATAGAGTATATAATCTTTTGTGGCTGGTTTCTTTAACTTTCTTTCTTTTCACTATTTCCATGAGATAGACTATGATGTTGTGTTTGCATGTAGATGGTTATTTTTTATTGCTATGTAATAGTCCATTGTATTTATAGACCACAGTTTATTTATTCATTCTCCAATTGATATATGGACAATCGAGTTACTTCCAATTTTTCTTTATTATTAATAAAGCTTATATCAACATTTTGGTACTGTCTTTAGCTAAATATATACACTTTTTTTCTTTTGGGTATATGTGAAGGAGTGGTAGAAAGCTGTGTCATAAATATTTCCAAACATATTTTCAAAAACTTTTTAAGAATTTACATAGACGTTATTAATGTATGAGGGTTCCAGTTGCTCCATATGCTAGCTGACACTCATTACTATCAGTTGTCTTGATTTTTAGCCATTTTGTGTGTGTATCAATATATCATTATTGTTTTAATCTCCCTAAAAAGGATCATTTAATCATTTTTCCACATGTTTTTGGACAGGAAAATAATGTCATTTGGGAAATGCCTATCCAAGCCTTTAGTGATTTTTTTACTTTTCTATGTCTTAAATATTTATTTGTAGGAATACATTTTATATTATTGATATGATTTCTTTGGTATTTACATTTTAATACATTTATAAATATCTCATAAATAGGTTTATTTAATATCCTCCTAAATACAGTTCATTTTTTCACTCTTTTGCATCTTTTGATAAGCAAAATTTCTTAATTTTAAAGACATACAATTCATTAATCTTTTTTAAATAGTGCTTTTTTGCATTTAAAGAAATCTTTGTCTACCAAAAAAATTATGCAAGTATTATGTGTGTTCTTCTAAATCTTTTTAATTATAGCTTTCACATTTGGATCTACACTCATTGTCAATTAATTTTAGCATTGGTATAGAGTAGATGTCATGGCACATTATTTTTTCTAGTTAGATATCCAGTTTTTCCTGTACCGTTTGTTGAGTGACTTTCCCTTTCTGGTTGAATTAGCTTGCTGCCTTGTTGGATATCAAAGTTGATCATGCATGTATGGGTATATTTCTGGATAAATTATGCTGCCTTTGATCTCCATGTCTATCTTTATGCCAGTGTCAGCCTTGTGTCCTGTAGCTGATAAATCTAGAAGTCAGATTATGGGTTCCCTTCAATTTTGTTTTCAAACAATAAAATTTTGGCTATTCAAGGCTCTTTGAATTTCCGTATTTTTCTGTCAATATGTATATGAAAAGTCTTCTGAGATTTTGATTACAATTTTGTTGAAACTAATCATTAAGTTGGAGAGAATGACAATGTTGACAATAGTGAGCTTTTCAGTCCATGAAATTGGTATATCTCTCCATTTTTTAGATAGCACTTGAATTTCTCTCCATCATACTTTATGTTTTTTAAAGCAGATTTTAATTTTGTTTTTAAATTTTTATTGGAGTATAATTGCTTTACAATGGTGTGCTAGTTTCTGCTTTATACAAAGTGAATCAGTTATACATATAAGTATATCCCCCTATCTCTTCCCTGTTGTGTCTCCCTCCCTCGCATCCTCCCTATCCCACTCCTCTAGGTGGTCACAAAGCACCGAGCTGATCTCCCTGTGCTATGCGACTGCTTCCCACTAGCTATCTATTTTACATTTGGTAGTGTATATATGGACATATATACACTACCACTCTCTCACTTTGTCCCAGCTTACCCTTCCCCCTCCCCGTGTCCTCAAGTCCATTCTCTAGTAGGTCTGTGTCATTATTCCCGTCTTGCCACTAGGTTCTTCATGACCATTTTTTTTTTTTTAGATTCCATATATATGTGTGAGCATACGGTATTTGTTTTTCTCTTTCTGACTTACTTCACTCTGTATGACACACTCTAGGTCCATCCACCTCACTACAAATAACTCAATTTCGTTACTTTTTATGGCTGAGTAATATTCCATTGTATATATGTGCCACATCTTCTTTATCCATTCATCTGTCGATGGACACTTACGTTGCTTCCAAGTCCTGGCTATTGTAAATAGTGCTGCAATGAACATTGTAGTACATGACTCTTTTTGAATTATGGTTTTCTCAGGGTATGCTCCCAGTAGTGGTATTACTGAGTCTTATGGTAGTTCTATTTTTAGTTTTTAAAGGAACCTCCATACTGTTCTCCATAGTGGCTGTATCAATTTACATTCCCACCAACAGTGTATGAGGGTTCCCTTTTCTCCACACCCTCTCCAACATTTATTGTTTGTAGATTTTTTGATGATGGCCATTCTGACCTGTGTGAGATGATATCGCATTGTAGTTCTGATTTGCATTTCTCTAATGATTAATGATGTTGGGCATTCTTTCATGTGTTTATTGGCAGTCTGTATATCTTCTTTGGAGAAATGTCTATTTAGGTCTTCTGTCCATTTTTGGATTGGGTTGTTCGTTTTTTTGATATTGAGCTGCATGAGCTGCTTGTAAATTTTGGAGATTAATCCTTTGTCAGTTGCTTCATTTGCAAATATTTTCTCCCATTCTGAGGGTTGACTTTTCGTCTTATTTATGGTTTCCTTTGCTGTGCAAAAGCTTCTAAGTTTCATTAGGTCCCATTTGTTTATTTTTGTTTTTATTTCCATTTCTTTAGGAGGTGGGTCAAAAAGAATCTTGCTGTGATTTATGTCATCGAGTGTTCTGCCTATGTTTTCCTCTAAGAATTTGATAGTGTCTGGCCTTCCATTTAGGTCTTTAATCCATTTTGAGTTTATTTTTGTGTATGGTGTTAGGGAGTGTTCTAATTTCATTCTTTTACATGGAGCTATCCAGTTTTCCCAGCACCACTTATTGAAGAGGCTGTCTTTTCTCCATTGTATATTTTTGCCTCCTTTATCAAAGATAAGGTGACCATATGTGCATGGGTTGATGTCTGGGCTTTCTATCCTGTTCCACTGATCTATATTTCTGTTTTTGTGCCAGTACCATACTGTCTAGATTACTGTAGCTTTGTAGTATAGTCTGAAGTCTGGGAACATGTTTCCTCCAGTTCTGTTTTTCTTTCTCAAGATTGCTTTGGCTATTTGGTGTCTTTTGTGTTTCCATACAAATTGTGAAATTTTTTGTTCTAGTTCTGTGAAAAATGCCATTGGTAGTTTGATAGGGATTGCACTGAATCTGTAGATTGCTTTGGGTAGTATAGTCATTTTCACAATGTTGAATCTTCCAGTCCAAGGATATGTTATCTCTGCACCTATTTGTATCATCTTTAATTTCTTTCATCAGTGTGTTATAATTTTCTGCATACAGGTCTTTTGTCTCCTTAGGTAGGTTTATTTCTAGATATTTTGTTCTTTTTGTTGCTATGGTAAATGGGAGTGTTTTCTTAATTTCACTTACAGGTTTTTCATCATTAGTGTATAGGAATGCAAGAGATTTCTGTGCATTAATTTTGTATCCTGCTGCTTTACCAAATTCCTTGATTAGCTCTAGTAGTTTTCTGGTAGCATCTTTACAATTCTCTGTATAGTATCATGTCATCTGCAAACAGTGACTGCTTTACTTCTTCTTTTCTGAGCTGGATTCCTTTTATTTCTTTTTCTTCTTTGATTGCTGTGGCTAAAACTTCCAAAACTATGTTGAATAATAGTGGTGAGAGTGGGCAACTTTGTCTTGTTCCTGATCTTAGTGGAAATGGTTTCAGTTTGTCACCATTGAGAACGATGTTGGCTGTGGGTTTGTCATATATGGCCTTTATTATGTTGAGGTAAGTTCTCTCTATGCCTATTTTCTGGAGGGTTTTTATCATAAATGGGTGTTGAATTTTGTCAAAAGCTTTCTCTGCCTCTGTTGAGATGATCATATGGTTAGATTTTAATTTTTTAATGTATCTGTTGTGCATGTATTTTGATCATTTTTGCTAGACATTGGAATTTTTATGATATGTAAATATGTAATTAATATACTTTATTTCAGTTTCCAGTTGTTGGTATATAGAAATATATTTGTCATGGCAATGAATTGTTCTTAATTTGGATTTAACATGGATCAGATATAGACCACCCAGCTGAGTCCTTGAAGAATTAATGAGTCACATAATTATGAGCAAAATAAAATCTCATTTTAAGCTGCTAACTTTTGGGGTTCTTTGTTACGCATCAATAGATCACCAGAACTATACAAAACGTATATTTTTATTGTGTTCATAGTAGTATGCAAAGAATTTCACTAGAGTGAGGAAATTTTGGCAAAAGCAATGCATGGGTATAGATCAGTAATGTGCAACTAAGTGAAACTTGGTGTATCTCAGCGGCCATGCTGTTGAGATATATTTTGTTTCTGGCAGATATATGCAAGACCAGATTATGATAATACTAATACTAGTAATGCTTACACTACTATTGCCAGGCATACTTTAAGTGTTTTATGCATTTTACTTTTACAGACATACTAAGAGGTAGTATTATTAATCTCCTCATAATTTCAATAAAGAAACTGATAGACTGAAGGATTAATTTAGCCATCCAAGCTTAATAAACTATGGACTGGTTTGCAAATACAGGCACTCCAGCCTTGGGTCCTGTGCACTTTAACTACACACAAGTATTCTACCCAGGGTGCTGCTTGGTCCTTTAACTCATTACATCATCTCTCTCTGTTCTCTTGCAACTACAATGTATCAAGCCTTGTGATATGCCCCTCATTGGATGGTTTCTTTTTCTCTATTTTTATATATTTGCTTATTTATTACTGACTTATTTGTTTGTCATTATTTATTTATTTTTTTGCAGGGAAAAATAACTGTATTTGTTCTCATTATATTGCTCAGCGCTCAAAACTTAATTTTTTTAATCAATGGCTTGAGAACTTATTCAGAATTTTAAAGAGGCAATGTGTTATAGATCTTTCTCACCTTACGATGGGTTTATATCCAGGTAAACCCATTGTAAGTTGAAAATATCCTAAATCGAAAATACATTTAATACACCTAATCTATTGAACATCAGAGCTTAGTGTAACCTACCTTAAAGGTGCTCAGAACGCTTGAAGTGGGCAAAGTCATCTAAGCTGTAGCTGGGCAAAATCATCTAACACAAAGCCTATTTGATAATCAAGTGTTAAACATCCCCTGTAATTTATTGAATATGGTGCCCGAAGTGAAAAATAGAGTGGTCGTCTGGATACAGAGAGGTTGTCAGTGTTTAGGTTGTTTAACTTTGTGGTTGTGGGGCATACTGGGAGCTGCAGCTCACTGCCCTGCCCAGCTTCTTGAGAGAGTGGCTGACCGCACATTGTCCGCCTGGGAAAAGATCCAAATTCAAAATGTGAAGTACTGTTTCTACTGAATGCATATCGCTTTTGCACCATTGTAAAGTCGAGGACTGCCTGTATTCCACTACTGTGTACAGCATCTTGGAATTAATGTAGCATTTTCTGTAAGAAAACTCACTTAACTGTCACAGCACATCGATGAACTGAGTACAGTCCAGGTTTTATAGATAAAGTGACTGAGTGTCTGGAATTCAATAACTTGCTTGACTAAATGGTACAGTCACAGCTTGAAGACAAATCCTTTAATGGCAAACCCAGTGCTTCCTTGGCTACGAATAGGTTTTCCAGTTTTGAAATTTAAAATAGTTTTCAATATTATTCTCTTTCATTAAATACTTCCAGACTTAGGGTGCAGAAATCATAGATATTTTTTTCACTAACATGGTTTTCTCTTCCACCCATATATGAAAGACATTTAGATGTATAAACGTTTGTGTCTTATATAATGTATGACTCAAAATTATAAATGATGAATATTTCAGCATCATTTAGTCAGGAAGTGGAAAGTAAAAGAGAATTTTTATGATATAATATTACATTTCTGATAAACGTAGATTTTAGTAATATATGTCTGAATTTAAAAGCATCACATTTTTCGGTTTGAATTATTTATTCCCTTTGGGGTCGTTGTTAACATTGCAAGTGACCAGCCTTTTAAATGAAAAATGCATGTAGATTTGAGCAGGAAACACAACTCAGTGATGCATTTCCTCACTGCGAACACTTCATTCAATTATCACACATCTGCAACTGAAATACACCAAGTACCTTTAACTTGCTGAAGAGAAGACTTGCAGTCCTTTCACATTATACAGGTTCACTTTTGATATAAAAACACAGAGTATTATTGTTGAAGGGGTCTTACTTGTTACCAGGTTGAAATTGTCCATTTTCTTGGTACAGACTGAAGAGGTGAGGCCAGAGGTCAAGGACTCTTGCTGTGTCCACTCAGCTACAGCACCAAACTGAGCAAGTCATTTCACCTCCTGAGTTCTGCTCCTATAAAATGAGAGAATGGGTCTTGAATGTTATTCTTTTTAAATATTTTATGGAACTGTAGTTGATTCACAATGTTGTGTTAATTTCCTCTGTACAACAAAGTGGTTCAGTTATACATATATATATTCTTTTTCATACTCTTTTCCAGTGTGGTTTATCACAGGATATTGAATACAGTTCTCTGTGCTATATAGTAGGACCTTGTTGTATATCCATTCTATATATAATAGTTTGCATCTGTTAATCCCAAACTCCCAATCCATCCCTCCCCCACTCCCTCTCCCCCTTGGCAACCACAAGTCTGTTCTCTATGTCCATGATTCTGTTTCTGTTTCATAGACACGTTCATTTGTGTTGTATTTTAGATTCCACATATAAGTGATATCATATGGTGTTTGTCTTTCTCTGTCTGACTTACTTCACTTAGTATGATAATTTTTAGGTTCATCCATGTTCCTCAAATGGCATTATTTCATTCTTTTTTATGGCTGAGTAGTATTCCATTACATACATGTGCCACATCTTCTTTATCCGTTCATCTGTCGACGAACACTTAGGTTGTTTCCATGGCTTGGCTATTGTGAACAGTGCTGCAGTGAACATAAGGGTGCAACTCAGGTTATTCTTTAGAACAAGAGGTGAGGCATAGCAGCCCACCAGTGAGGGGAAGGGCTACATATTCCACGCCAAACTTCCTCCCAATTTGTTATAGAGAAAATGTGTAACTGCTGAAAACAGACAAAAAGTCAAACATCAAAAATAGAATCATTGTAAAACCCCAACGTCATCTCAAAATGTCACATAATGGATGTGACTTCCTCAGCAAAGTCTCCTGATGACAAAATCCATGTCTGCTCTAGTCACCCACCCCTAGCACTTAAAATGCAGTGTGTTCCAAGCTGAGTTTGAAAGAAACACTTGTATTAAAGGGTTGTGTCTTCTCTGGGAACCAAAATATGAGAGAAGACTCAGCATTTAAAATTTTTTTAGGGCTTCCCTGGTGGTGCAGTGGTTGAGAATCCGCCTGCCAATGCAGGGGACACGGGTTCATACCCTGGTCTGGGAAGATCCCACATGCCGCGGAGCAACTAGGCCCATGAGCCACAACTACTGAGCTTGCGCGTCTGGAGCCTGTGCTCCGCAACAAGAGAGGCCACGATAGTGAGAGGCCCGCACACCGCGATGAAGAGTGGCCCCTGCTCGCCACAACTAGAGAAAGCCCTCGCACAGAAACGAAGACCCGTGGGCGTTGGTGGTATAGTGGTGAGCATAGCTGCCTTCCAGAAACGAAGACCCAACACAGCCAAAAATAAATAAATAAATAAATTAATTAAAAAAAAAAATTTTTTTTAAAGAAGTAGAATCATCCTAAGTAGAACCATGTTGGTGGGGCTCTGGAGTCAAAGCCTGGATCTTTGCCTGGATTTCATTTCCCATTTGTTAGCTGGGTGACCCGTGGGATGTGGCGCTGCAGCCCACCGGTGACAAGCTTCCCTTCCTCCCTGGTGAAAGGGAGACCTTATAAAGCCCCTTGTCACAGTTTTTATTAAAGGATCAAAATCTTAGACAGTTGCTTGGCACACAGCAATCCTCGGGATTATAATGATGTTTTTCACCTTTGTGGACTGTCGTCCACTGAGGCTGGATGGGATAGGACTGTGTGGGTCCATCTCCCACGATCCTGGTGCATGAGCTTGGCAAGCTTTTGGGGCCACACCAAGGAGCTCTTGACACAAGTGGCTCATCCACACACTGGGCCCCATTCTGGCAGCTTTGGGTCTCCAGGTGCCTGTTTGTTTTCTCTGCTCTCACAGTGACACTTCACCCACGATTGTGATGAACTGCTATGCAGGATGAAGCTTTTTTTTAAACAGTCAGTTAAGCCATCTTCTTAAACAAATATTTCTTTAAACCTTGGAGTCTGGTATTTGAAGCTTGACCCCTTTAGATAAAAGGCATCCACAGCCCCTGCTGCAGGTCTGAGCTACTTACCTTCAGGGGATCAGTCGTGAGGCTGCAGTCCTAGACGTCCCAGGCTGTGGGCCTAGGAGGTGAGCATGTATTTCTGAGCCCTCTAAAAGCAGTGGTCTCTTTAGGCTCTATTGTGACTCAAGAGGAGAAACACGTTGGTTTTCCTTAATTTTGATGATTTTGAAATGATTCACACTCTGAATGCCTTTGTTATCTTTATAGAAAATATTTTGTCGATTTCAAGACTGACTTGTTTTCTTTTTCATTTAATTTAGGAAGCTTGATCTGTATACAAGTACATGTTCCACTTTTCAAATCTAATTCTAGTAAAAGGGAAAAAAAATTATATTTGTTGTGAAAGTCCTGTTTGGATCTAGCTCTAGGACTGATTAGCCCTGACTTTGGTTAGGTCCCTTCTCAGAACCTCAGTTTCCACTTTGTAAAGCTCTTTCTTCCCCTGTGTCCTGGGTTGGGGGGTGGAGGTGAAGGAACGTTGTCTGTCTGACCTGAGCGAGCATTGCCGAGTTCCAGAGGATGCAGTTTGGCAAAGGGTGAATATAACTGGGGTGCGTATAACTTGGCCTGGCTTCATCACCCTGCAGAAGGTTAGTCTTGGGCTAGCAATGGAGAGAAAGACTAGTCCACAGGGGTTAGAAGGTAACTCCAGGGATCTATCCTCTTATAAAAAACTTTGGTCAAAGAGAGGCAAAGATTTATTTCTAGACAATCACTGACATGTGGGTAATGTCAAAAAAAGTTTCCTTGCCTCTATGTTCCAAAATTTCTTAACTACAATCAAGAAGATGAAGCGCCTCAACAATCTTTGTGTGTGCAGTTAGTGCAGTTTAATAAATACAAAAATGCTTCCTGTGGTAAGAAAATGCTTCTATCCATGAGTAAGCTTTTTATCCAGTCTTCATGTTGGAAATTTCCTATTCCTTGTGAATTTCAGCGTGAAAAGGTTATTCTTTTTGAAGTAAACAGTGTAATTTGATCTGTTTTTGATCTATTTTTCGTGGGTGGAAGTTTTCAGTATGCATATTCATTCAGTGTTAACGTCATTAAATATTTTTAATGTTATTGTAGTATTTAATACGATGTGTGATAAAGGTGTAGTCAGAATTCTAAGATGATCCCCAAGATTCCTGGCCCCATGTGAGAAATACCTTCTTGTATATATAGCTGATAGTCACTTAAATTCAAAGCCATCCTAAAAGCACTACACTTTTACCTTCCCCCTCCACGTTTTATGTTTTTGATGTCATATTTTACATCTTTTAATTTTGCGTATCCCTTAACTACTTATTGTAGACATTATTGATTGTACTACTTTTGTCTTTTAACATTCAGGCTAGCTTTTTTACTGGCAGATCCACTGCTTTTACTATATATTTGTCTTTACCAGTGAGACTTTTTTCTTCCACATATTTTTGTACCTCTAATTGTGGCTTTTTCTTTTCCATTTAAGAAGTCCCTTTAGCATTTTTTGTAAGACTGATTTAGTGGTGATGAACTTTTAAAATTTTTGCTTGTCTGGGAAACTCTTTATCTGTCCTTCAATTCTGAATGATAACCTTGCTGGATAGAGTTCTGTAGGTTGTAATTTTTTCCATTTCAGTTCTTGAATTATATCCTACCACTCCCTCTGGTCCGTACATTTTTTGCTGAGAAATCAGCTGATAGTCCTATGTGGTTTTGCTTGTATGTGATTAGCTGTTTTTTTCCTGCTGGATTTAAGTTTTCGCTTTCTCTTTAACTTTTGTCGTTTTAATTATGAGTTGGTGTAGATCTCTTTGGGTTTATCATGTTTGGGACTCTCTGTGTTTCCTGGACCTGGATATCTGTTTCCTTCCCCAGGTAAGGAAAGTTTTCAGCCATTATTTCTTCAAATAAGTTTTCTGGATTTTTTTCTCCCTCTCTCTCCTTCTGGGACTTTTTTAATGCAAATGTTAGTATGCTTGATGTTCTCCCAGAGGGCCCTTAAACCTTCCTCTTTTTAAAAAATTCTTTCTTCTTTTTGTTGTTCTGATTGAGTGATTTCCACTATTCTATCTCCCAGATTGCTAAACTGTTCTCCTGTATTATCTACTATGCTGTTAATTCCCTTTAGTGTATTTTTAAATTTCAATTATTATATTCTTCAATTCTGATTGGTTTTTTAAATTATATTATCTATGTCTTTGTTGAAGTTCTCACTAAGTTCCTCTATTCTTGAGTTTGTTGAGCATCCGCAAGACCATTTCTTTGAACTCTTTATTAGGTAAATTACTTATCTCTGTTTCATTGGGGGGGTTTATTTTATTCTTTCATTTGAGTGTATTCCTTTTTCTCTTCATTTTGTTTGACTTTAAGTTTTTGTTTCTATGAATTAGGTGAAACAGCTACCTCTCCTGGTCTTGAAAGAGTGGCTTCCTGTGGGGAGAGTCCCCTGTATAGAATGCTTGCACCTGGCAGCTTTCACAGGCCAGCTGGAGCTGGAGTGGGTGTGGGCTGGGGGCATCCCCTGGGGAGCACCATGCCCAAGGTTATCTTAGAGGGGCAGCTGGAGCTGGAGTGGGCAGGGTCCTGGGAGGAGTCCAGAGAGGACTCAAATTATGGCACATGCTGGTGCCTCCAACCCCAGAGAGGTTTCCAGAAGTTCCCGCCTATTTGTCAGATGCTCTAAGGTTCGTAAATGGATTTCCTTCCCATATAGTCTGGATGCTCTTTAAACTGTTGTTTTCTTGCTGTGTCCCAGGGCCAATGAGTCTGTGCTCAGGCAACCTCAGCAATATCTTCCCCCCACCCCCCCACTGCAGGTAGCTGTGATGGGGGTGGGTTTCCATTTTTCTGCCCATTTCTATGTGGTCCTTCTATGTGCAGTAGCTGTTCAATCAGCTTTAGGAGGTCTTCTTTAGGAGGTCTTCTTTAGGAGGGATTGCTCTATATGTAGATATAGGTTGAGTGTATTTGTGGGAGAATGTAAGCTCAGGGTCTTCCTATGCTGCCATCTTGGACCCCTCTCCTCAATACCATTTCAGGGTCCTTAGATGTATGCATATTTATATGTCCACACTATCCTTCATAATAGAGGTGATGACCCTCCTCATGGTTCCCATTCTAGTCCAAACCGTGACCATCTCTCACTTGCTTCCTGTGGTCACCTCCTGACCCATCACTGTTTCTCTACTGGTCCCTTCTCACTCACAGCATACAGGTAGTTTCTGTTAGAACATAATTCACACGAAGTCCCTTCTCTCTTCAAAATTCCCTCTTCTTATCAGATGTGGAATTTGATTCAAACTCTCTGCAGTGATGGACAAGCCTTGCAGAACCTGCCTTGTGAACCTATCCAAAGCCATTTTTAACCCATCCTCTTTCTCTTCTGCTCCAGCCCAGATGGCCTTCTTAGGGTTCTTTGAGCACACCAAGCTTGTCTCTGCCTCAGGGACTTTGCATGACCTGTTCATGAATTTTGTTCGGGTCCTTTGAGGTGTCATCTCCTCAAAGTGGTCCTGCCCCACATGTCTAACTAAAAGATCACCCCACTATGACCCAGCACCCTCTCATCAATCACACCCCATCCCTCTTGGATCTGCAATCAGCTTCATTATTCCTCCAAGCCCTTATCAATGACCCACGTTACATTGCATGTCATTTGCTTATTGTTGGCTTCCTTGCTGGAATATATGCTCTGGGAGGGTGGTGACTCATCTACCTTGTTCAATGTTATGTCCCTGAGTGTCTGCCCTATAGTAAGTACACTTTCAGTAAATATTTTTGGGTGAATAAATTAATTAACTAATTTTTGCAGAAAAATTAAATTGAGTATAATATTTTTGAATGCAATTTATACAGTTTCAGCATGTGCTATATATATATAATTTTTTTAACAGGGAGAAATCCTACTGAAACTTTTTCTTTGAATTTCAGAAACAGAATAATTTCTCCTGAAGACAGCGTTTGGCAAGATCTTAATAAGTTGGTATGGTTTTACACCAGCATTCATTGTGTAAACATTTGCAGGGAATTTGCAATATAATGGACAGTTGTGTAAGTCTCTGAGGATAAAAATGCGAATTAGGGGCTTCCCTGGTGGCGCAGTGGTTGAGAATCTGCCTGCTAATGCAGGGGACGCGGGTTCGAGCCCTGGTCTGGGAGGATCCCACGTGCCGCGGAGCGGCTGGGCCCGTGAGCCACAATTGCTGAGCCTGCGCATCTGGAGCCTGTGCCCCGCGACGGGAGGGGCCGCGATAGAGAAAGGCCCGCGCACCGCGATGAAGAGCGGTCCCCGCACCGCGATGAAGAGTGGCCCCCGCTTGCCGCAACTGGAGAAAGCCCTCGCACGAACCGAAGACCCAACACAGCCAAAAATAAATAAATAAAAAAAAAAAAAAAAAAAAAAAAAAAATGCGAATTAGACATTTTCTCCAGTGGGTGGTATTTAGCAAAAACAAGTGGTGGCAAATATGATTGGTGCTGTGGTAGAAGAAATCACAGTGTTGGTTCAAAGCATAGTCAATGGTTAACTTTTAGTAATAGCATTTGATGACATGCTCAGCTTTTTAATAATTGACAAATAAAAACTGAAAATAATCTAAATTCCTACTCATTTTAAAACACTGTTCTTTAATGTTCAGTCAGATGTTTGATAAACAGTTTATTGGAAGTTCAAAAAAAGCATGCACAACTCCAGGCTTCCCATCCTTTTCACTATTCTAATGGATGTAGCATTTCTAAGGGACCAAGAGAAATGATGAGAAATGTCATAGACCCTATAAACACCTTCTAGTAGTGTTAAATGGATGCTAAATATATAAAGCTAATTATTTTGTGAACTGGTGTCCTTCAGAGATTAAATTGTCGTTTATCTTCTGCCCACTCTCTGCTACAGCAAAAATTCTCCAAGCAACCTGATCTAAAAGTAGCAGCATCTGTGGACAGTATTCCTTCAATGTTAGTCCCTGAATATCTTTTTTGGGAACTTGAATTATGTTGCTAATTATTTCAAGTGGCCACTTTCCCTTTGCTTGTGTTGACCTGATTAATGTATGGTTCTCCACTGTAACGTCTCAGCAGGGGTCTTTTAGGGCAGGAAACTCTCCAGCAGAATTGTCAGTACAAGAGTCAGTGCTGAAATGTTTATACCATTGAAGGGATGGTCATGAAATGTTCATTTGTCCCAGAGAGCTGCCCGAGATAGGTTTTCCTATGTTCAGGTTTATGTTCTAGCACTGCTGACTGATGTGGGACCCCTACCAGAGTAATTAAAGCAAGTTCTGGATCTCTGTATGGGAACAAGTAGATTGCTTCTCAAAGTCTGATGGCTATCAAGAGGGAGAGGAAAATACGAGAGGAAATTAATTCACACACTAATGAATTTTTAAATTAGTACTTAAAAATCCAAACTTCAGCAGCGTATTTCCCTGTAGGGAATGGCATAGAATGATCCAGGTAATTAGAGGGAGTGAAGATATTAAAACAAACTTATGGTTATAATGCAATATAAGATGTTTGAAGGTCAATGGCAGCCATCGAACACAGGATATGAAGCTATTAAGAGAAAATACAGGTTTGTTATTACAGTTTTTTATTATTTTCTGAAAAGAAACAAGAACTATCACTAAATTTAAAATAAAGGATTACATACCAGAACAAAGATATATCCCTGAAAGTGCATTAAAGGTTCTTGGAATATAAATTGGCCATTATTAATATTTTTAATTTGCTGTGTGTTATAAATTATAATTTTATTGTATAATTTCCCAGTAAGCCTGAAAAGTTAAGCTAATGTTTTAAGGATAATTATTGTAGTTTTCTCTAGGTATGATGATGATATACATAATAGAGCTTTAAAGAAACAATGAAGTCATGGTGTTGTCATCTGTTCATCTTTCATAACATTTATGACTGTAAATGCCCCATATACCAAAAAGTGGAGTGAAATTCTAAATATATGCATGAATATTTCCCTTTGGAAGACTCTAAAAAAAAAATCTAGGAATGGAAATATGTACATTTGCACATATTCCAGATCCAACTATCAAGAGTTAAGAATAAAGCATTCAGAAAATAAACTTTAAACATTGAAGAGACAAGACAACCATTGTGGAGTTCTACCCCAGCTACAATTGCAAAAGGTCACTGAAGCCAAGGGGCTGGCTTTGGTTTTAACTGGGGTGGATGTTGGTCGAAGTCAGCCACTGGGGCTGGGGACACATCCTCAAACAGATCCTTCAACCCCTTTTGTCATAATTTTATCACCACTGAACCTCAGAGAAGAAGATCTCCATGCTCTCCCTGCTTTCAATCTTTGTATTCTGGTATCTGTCCTATATCCATTTACCAACCTAGTCTTCAAAAACACCACTTAAATGATGCCATTCTGCTGCTGAAAAGAAAACTTCATTAGGCTATGGGATATTTCTTAACATTTTTTTTTTGCTCCTTGCATTAGAGTCCTGGGGCTGCCATAACGAAAGACCACAGACTGGCTGGATCAAACAACAGAAATTAATTTTCTCAGCTCTGGAGGCCAGACGTCCAAGATAAAAGTATCTACAAAGTTAGTTTCTCTGAGGCCTCGCTCCTTGGTGTGCCGATGGCCTTCTTCCTGTGTCTTCACTTGGATTCTCTGTGTGTGTGTCTGTGTGCTGATCTCTTCTGATAAGGACACCAGTCCTATTGAATTAAGGCCCCACCCAGACAACTTTATTTGTCTTCGTTACCTCTCTAAAGACCCCTTCTCCAAAACACATGCTAAGGTGCTGGGGGTTAGGGCTTCAACATGTGAATCTGGGCGGACACAATTCAGTCCATAACACTTCTCATCCAGGCCTTCAACAACCGACTACTAAATTTCTAATCTGCATCCTGACTACAACCTCATTGGTACAGTTGGAAGAAAGCTGGCTTTGGGTCTGATCCCCACCTTCACTTAGTTGAGTGTCTGTGGGCTGATGATTTGGATGTACCAGTTGGGTCCTCTGTCCCTGTGTCTGTTGGAGGGAGATCCCAACATGCTTCACAGTGTTCCCCTCCAGCCACTGCATTCACGGGGTGCCGTCCGCTCTCTGATCTCCTTGTAACCGATCTTATACTGAGGCACATTTTCCACATTTTATTTTTATATCACTGAGTACTATAGACTTTATAATGATAGGAGTTTTCTCTTGCATTTATTCTGACAGAACATGTAGCATAATGACTTTCATTAGCATTATTGATTAACTGAAATTAAATCAAATAAATTACTCATCAATGTTCCTTTCTTTTTTTTTTTTTTTGTACCACCTGGGAATTTGTGTAGAAGAACAGTCCTTTGAAAATACATCCACATATGTCCTATAACAGCGAAGTCTTGTTTCAAGATGAGGCGTCATTTTCACACAGTGGAATCACTGAACAAAAGTGTTCAGTTTCTCCAGAAAAATACATCTTGAGAGTCAAGGAAAGTATTTTTCGTAAGGAATTTATAGAGAATATTTCTCTGCTTCTGAGTTCTGTATGGGGGATTTCTAACCAGGGCCTCTCTGCTCTTGCCACTGGCTATTTCTGCTGTTGATGGAAGAAGTAAATAGGCACTCTGTTTTAGGATAAAACCTCAGAACATAGGACTCATCGGTTCCTCACAATGGAACCATCAACATTGCCTTCCGAGTAAGAACTTCAGCATCGCAGCTGCCGCTGTCAGACATTCCAAGTCGGGAACATGGCAGAGTTCACACTTTAGTTCAGTTCCTTGCCTCTTACCTACACTGTGCAACACACACACACGCATACACAGGCACACACACGCATGTGCACACTTGCACGTGCACCTCCCTTCCTCTACAAGTGAGTTTACTCTTCTTCTCCCCGCAACCCTTTCCCTTTTACTCACTTGCTTGGGGCCACTCTCTCACTTTTCTCTTGGAAAGTAGCACCCACGCTAGGTCACCACTATCAGAGCCCGCAGGGAGAGGGGGTTCCATGGAGGGGGGCACACCTCCTGTCTTCAGAGCAGTGGCAGGATGCGGGGCACGTGACTGATGGCTCACACCCCCTCCAAGGGACCTGTGTAGTAGCTCAATTGATTTCTTCAGGAAGGAAGAGCAGTGAGTTTGCATGGGCAATTAGCTGTTTGAACCACAACTGGTTTTCTGCCCCCAAGTACCTGTGTGACCTTTTTTCCCTCATACGAAACCCCTTGCATTCATCCTTAGGGCACATCTCCAGGCTCCATCCACATGCTGGATTCACGAGAGCCCAGACTATCGGAGTGATGTTCCGTCTTCCCCATCAGGTCCTGCTAGGGCTCCGTGAAGTCCAGCAACTTACAGATTAAAAGACAAATTACGCTCTTTGGGTCTCTGGGTTTACGTTCTGGGCTGGCTGTAAGACCCACTCCCCTGAGTTCTGGAGGGCAGACGTTATTCTTCTTTCTCCAGCAGTGGTGGCAGGTGCCGTGACACCAATGCTTCCCGGCAATTTCTGGGCCTCTGGATAGCAGGTGCAGTTCAGACCTTCAGAGCCTCAGCTGTGTTCATAAACCTTTAAGTCAAGCCTTGTGGTTCCCTTGACTTTCATTTCTTCAGACTTTTCATTTGTAACGTAAGCACCTAAATCCCTCATCTTACTTGTTTTTTGCTTCCATTGCCTACAATGGTCCTCCTCCCTTGACTGAATCCTGACTGGCAGCACCAGGTACTTCTTTCACATAAATCCTGGGAGGTCGGCACGATATGCCCCATTTAGAAGTAATCAAGCCCGCCATTGTCACACTTAACTGTCTCCCTGAGGTGTTGTGAGTTCTAGAAGGTGGGGACTTTGTGTTTCTTATCTCTACAGATCTTGTACCTGATGTAGGCCTGACTGACAGGTCCTGATAAAAATAGTTTGATCACAGTCACATGGCTCATGAGCAGCAAACAAAATTGGAGTCTGGGGGTAGCAGATGCAAGCTAGTATGTATAGAATGGATAAACAACAAGGTCCTGTTGTATAGCACAGGGAACTATATTCAATATCCTGGGATAAACCATAACGGAAAAGAATATGAGAAAGAATGTATATATGAGTATAACTGAGTCACTTTGCTGTACTATGGAAATGAAGACAACATTGTAAATCAACTATACTTCAATAAAAAAATAAATTAAAAAAATTAGAGTCCAGATCAACCTAATTCTAAAATTTATTCATATTCCTAACCAGACTATTTTCCATTAAAAATTAATTTTAAGGTTTTATTTGAGGGTAAGTCAGAAGAAATTGGGAAAAAATTCTCTCAATCATGGCACAAATTATATGATAATGAAAATTACAAATAAGCTTGGTAACATCATAGAGAGAAGAACATGCAAAGCAAATACTGCAAAACTAGAGATTTATCTTTGGATTACTTCTGATATTGTTTCTTTAAATGTCTGTCTGCTACGATGACATTGCTTCAGTTCCACAGTTTATCCTTAACACATTATTTTGTTTCATAAATAAGCAGCTTCAGAACGCTTTCTGGCCTTTCAGGGCATAGCCATATCCTCTAAGACAAGAAGCAGAGGCATGCCCTTCCGCATTCTTCATGTCTGTGCAAAGCAGGGAGCGGACAAGGTGAGAGCTCACAGCTGAGGTTGCTCCCTGCAGCGTAAATCTTCAGAGAGAGCCTTTCTTAGCGGAGGAGACTCTGACCTCCAAATGGCCTGCACGTTGCACACACATATGCTGCATGACATAAATCCCATATTATGGGAGCTCTGTTTAAAAGTGAAAGCTGCCACATCCCTTAAGTTTTCACTTCCTAATCCTGATGAAATTTTCTAGACCCCATACCTCTTTATCTTTATATGTTTCTAATTTCTTTTGCAATGTATGTAGGAAATCTCTCTTCAGTAAATTTGAGTTGGGTAATTTAACTCAATGACACTTAATCCATGTTTTAAAGGAATTAGAGCAAGAAAAGAGAGTGCAAAAAGCATACCTCCCATGCACATCAAAAACGAATTTTGACTCTGTAGATGAAGAAGGGAAATCACCCATGAAACGGACTAGGCTTGATGCCAGGACAAATCTTTACTGCTGGTACCACTTCCCGTGAATTAAAATATTCCCTTAATTTATTCATCCGGTTTTCCCTTTGGAAATTATTCCTTGTAGCTTTCTAAACCGAAGCAGCACAAAAAATTCCTAAGAATATTACAAATATGGCGTATTTGCTGTATATTTATGTCACTGTAGATAGTGTTAATTCATCCATTTTTTAAATGATAATTATCTTTTTGTGACATGAAAAATTCAACTAACAAACGTCATTTGGAGTAAAAAATTTGAGTCAATCTATATATCTAGACGCTTACAAGAATTTTAAGGTCTAAAATAAACACAATCTTTTAGACAGTTAAAGTATTTCTCTTCCGTCTTTTCTTGAAATAACTTTATTTATTATGCATGTTATTGCCAGAACAATGCCTCTAAAATTGCATATCTGTGTGCTGGTCACCTATTCTAAAAGCTCCAATGATTCCATATTTCTTACTATGTCATTCTGAATTCTTTTTTTTTTTTTTATAACATCTTTATTGGAGTATAATTGCTTTACAATGGTGTGTTAGTTTCTAATTTATATCAAAGTGAATCGGCTATACATATACATATATCCCCATATCTTCTCCCTCTTGCGTCTCCCTCCCACCCTCCCTAACTGACCCCTCTAGGTGGTCACAAAGCACCTAGCTGATCTCCCTGTGCTATGCGGCTGCTTCCCACTAGCTATCTATTTTACATTTGGTAGTGTATATATGTCTGTGCCACTCTCTCACTTCGTCCCAGCTTACCCTTCCCCCTCCCCATGTCCTCAAGTCCATTCCCTACATCTGCATCTTTATTCCTGTCCTGCCCCTACGTTCTTCAGAACAATTTTTTTTCTTTTTTTAGATTCCATATATATGTGTTAGTACACAGTATTTGTTTCTCTCTTTCTAACTTACTTCACTCTGTATGACAGACTCTAGGTCCATCCACCTCACTACAAATAACTCAATTATGTTTCTTTTTAAGTCTGAGTAATATTCCATTGTATATACGTGCAACATCTTCTTTATCCATTCATCTGTTGATGGACACTTAGGTTGCTTCCATGTCCTGGCTATTGTAAATAGAGCTGTAATGTACTTTGTAGTACGTGACTCTTTTTGAATTATGGTTTTCTCAGGGTATATGCCCAGTAGTGGGATTGCTGGGCTGTATGGTACTTCTATTTTTAGTTTTTTAAGGAACCTCCATACTGTTCTCCATAGTTGCTGTATCAATTTACATTCCCACCAACAGTGCAAGAGGGTTCCCTTTTCTCTACACCCTCTCCAGCATTTATTGTTTGTAGGTTTTTTGATGATGACCATTCTGACTGGTGTGAGGTGATACCTCATTGTAGTTTTGATTTGCATTTCTCTAATGATTAGTGATGTTGAGCATCCTTTTCTGTGTTTGTTGGCAATCTGTATAACTTCTTTGGAGAAGTGTCTATTTAGATCTTCTGACCATTTTTGGATTGGGTTGTTTGTTTTTTTGATATTGAGCTGCATGAGCTGCTTGTAAATTTTGGAGATTAATCCTTTGTCAGTTGCTTCATTTGCAAATATTTTCTCCCATTCTAAGGGTTGTCTTTTCTCCTTGTTTATGGTTTCCTTTGCTGTGCAAAAACTTTTAAGTTTCATTAAGTCCCATTTGTTATTTTTGTTTTTATTTCCATTTCTCTAAGAGATGGGTCAAAAAGGATCTTGCTGTGATTTATGTCATCAAGTGTTCTGCCTATGTTTTCCTCTAAGAGTTTGATAGTGTCTGGCCTTACATTTAAGTCTTTAATCCATTTTGAGTTTATTTTTGTGTATGGTGTTAGGGAGTGTTGTAATTTCATTCTTTTACATGTAGCTATCCAGTTTTCCCAGCACCACTTATTGAAGAGGCTGTCTTTTCTCCAATATATATTCTTGCCTCCTTTATGAAAAATAAGTTGACCATATGTGCATGGGTCTATCTCTGAGATTTCTATCCTGTTCCATTAATCTATATTTCTGTTTTTGTGCCAGTACCATACTGTCTAGATTACTATAGCTTTGTAGTATAGTCTGAAGTCTGGGAGCCTGATTCCTCCAGCTCCGTTTTTCTTTCTCAAGATTAATTTGGCTATTCGGTGTCCTTTGTGTTTCCATACAAATAGTGAAATTTTTTGTTCTAGTTCTGTGAAAAATGCCATTGGTAGTTTGATAGGAATTGCATTGAATCTGTAGATTGCTTTGGGTAGCATAGTCATTATCACAATATTGATTCTTCCAATCCAAGGATATGGTATATCTCTCCATCTGTTTGTATCATCTTTAATTTCTTTCATCAGTGTCATATAGTTTTCTGCATACAGGTCTTTTGTCTCCTTAGATAGGTTTATTCCTAGGTATTTTATTCTTGTTGTTGCAGTGGTAAGTGGAAGTGTTTCCTTAATTTCTCTTTCAGATTTTTCATCATTAGTGTATAGGAATGCAAGAGATTTCTGTGCAGTAATTTTGTATCCTGGTACTTTAAAAAATTCATTGATTAGCTCTAGTAGTTTTCTGGTAGCATCTTTAGGATTCTGTATGTATAGTATCATGTCATCGGCAAACAGTGACAGTTTTACTTCTTCTTTGCCGATTTGGATTCCTTTTCTTCTCTGATTGCTGTGGCTAAAACTTCCAAAACTATGTTGAATAATAGTGGTGAGAGTGGACAACCTTGTCTTATTCCTGATCTTAGAGGAAATGGTTTCAGTTTGTCACCATTGAGAACGATGTTGGCTGTGGGATTGTCATATATGGCCTTTATTATGTTGAGGTAAGTTCCCTCTATGCCTACTTTCTGGAGGGTTTTTATCATAAGTGAGTGTTGAATTTTGTCGAAAGTTTTTCTCCCTCTATTGAGATAATGATACGGTTTTTATTCTTCAGTTTGTTAATATGGTTTATCACATTGCTTGATTTGTGTATATTGAAGAATCCTTGCATTCCTGGGATAAACCCCACTTGATCATGGTGTATGATCCTCTTAATGTGCTGTTGGATTCTGTTTGCTAGTATTTGTTGAAGATTTTTGCATCTATGTTCATCAGTGATATTGGCCTGTAGTTTTCTTTCTTTGTGACATCTTTGTCTGGTTTTGGTGTCAGGGTGATTGTGGCCTCTTAGAATGAGTTTGGGAGTGTTCCTCCATCTGCTATATTTTTGAAGAATTTGAGAAGGATAGGTGTTGGCTCTTCTCTAAATGTTTGATAGAATTCACCTGTGAAGCCATCTGGTCCTGGACGTTTGTTTGTTGGAAGATTTTTAATCACAGTCTCCATTTCAGTGCTTGTGATTGGTCTGTTTATATTTTCTATTTCTCTCTGGTTCAGTCTCAGAAGGTTGTGCTTTTCTAAGAATTTGTCCATTTCTTCGTGGTTGTCCATTTTATTGGCGTATAGCTGCTTGTAGTAATCTCTCATGATCCTTTGTATTTCTGCAGTGTCTGTTGTAACTTCTCTTTTTCATTTCTAATTCTTTTGATTTGAGTCTTCTCCCTTTTTTCTTGATGAGCTGGCTACTGGTTTATCAATTTTGTTTATCTTCTCAAAGAATTAGCTTTTAGTTTTATTGATGTTTGCTATTGTTTCCTTCATTTCTTTTTAATTTATTTCTGATCTGATCTTTATGATTTCTTTCCTTCTGCTAACTTTGGGGTTTTTTGTTCTTCTTTCCCTAATTGCTTTAGGTGTAAGGTTAGGTAGTTTATTTGAGATGTTTCTTGTTTCTTGAGGTAGGATTGTATTGCTATAAACTTCCCTCTTAGAATGGCTTTTGCTGCATCCCATAGGCTTTGGGTCATCGTGTTTTCATTGTTATTTGTTTCTAGGTATTTTTTGATTTCCTCTTTGTTTTCTTCAGTGATTTCTTGGTTATTTAGTAGTGTATTGTTTAGCCTCCATGTGTTGGTAGTTTTTACTGATTTTTTTCCTGTAATTGATATCTAGTCTCATAGCATTGTGGTCGGAAAGGATACTTGATACAATTTCAATTTTCTTAAATTTACCAAGGCTTGATTTGTGACCCACTATCTGATCTATCCTGGAGAATGTTTCATGAGCACTTGAGAAGAAAATGTTTTCTGTTGCTTTTGGATGGAATGTTCTATAAATATCAATAAAGGACATCTTTTTTAATGTGTCATTTAAAGCTTGTGTTTCCTTATTTATTTTCATTTTGGGTGATCTGTCCATTGGTGAAAGTGGGGTGTTAAAGTCCCCTACTATGATTGTGTTACTGTCGATTTCCCCTTTTATGGCTGTTAGCATTTTCCTTAAGTATTGAGGTACTCCTATATTGGGTGCATAACATTTACAATTGTTATATCTTCTTCTTGGAATGATCCCTTGATCATTATGTAGTGTCCTTCTTTGTCTCTTTTAATAGTCTTTATTTTAAAGTCTGTTTTATCTGATATGAGAATTGCTACTGCTTTCTTTTGATTACCATTTGCATGGAATATCTTCTTCCATTCCCTCACTTTCAGTCTGTATGTGTCCCTAGGTCTGAAGTGGGTCTCTTGTAGACAGCATATATACAGGTCTCGTTTTTGTATCCATTCAGCCAGTCTATGTCTTTGGTTGGAGCACTTAATCCATTTACATTCAAGGTAATTATTGATATGTATGTTCCTATTACCATTTTCTAAATTGTTTTGGGTTTGTTATTGTAAGTGTTTTCCTTCTCTTGTGTTTCCTGCCTAGAGAAGTTCCTTTAGCATTTTTTGTAGGCTGGTTTGGTGTTGTTGAATTCTCTTAGCTTTTGCTCATCTGTAAAAGTTTTAATTTCTCTGTCAAATCTGAATGATATCCTTGCTGGGTAGAGTAATCTTCGATGTAGGTTTTTCCCTTTCATCACTTTAAATATGTCCTGCCACTGCCTTCTGGCGTGCAGAGTTTCTTCTGAAAGATCAGCTGTTTACCTTATGGGGATTCCCTTGTATGTTATTTGTTGTTTTTTCCTTGCTGCTTTTAATATTTTTTCTGTGTATTTAAGTTTTGATAGCTTGATTAATATGTGTCTTGGCTCGTTTATCCTTGGATTTATCCTGTATGGGACTCTCTGTGCTTCCTCGACTTGACTGACATTTCCTTTCCCATATTAGGGTAGTTTTCAACTATAATCTCTTCAAATATTTTGTCAGTTCTTTTCTTTTTCTCTTTTTCTTCTGAGACCCCTATAATTCGAATGTTGGTGTGTTCAATATTGTCGTAGAGGTCTCTGAGTGTGTCCTCAATTCTTTTCATTCTTTTTTCTTTATTCTGCTCTGTGGTAGTTATTTCCACTATTTTATCTTCGAGGTCACTTATCCGTTCTTCTGCCTCAGTTATTCTGCTATATATTCCTTCTTGAGAATTTTTAATTTCGTTTAATGTGTTGTTCATCATTGTTTGTTTGCTCTTTTATTCTTCTAGGTCCTTGTTGAACTCTTCTTGTATTTTCTCCATTCTATTTCCAAGATTTTGGATCATCTTTACTATCTTTACTCTGAAATCTTTTTCAGGTAGACTGCTGATTTCCTCTTCATTTGTTTGGTCTGGTGGTTTTTACCTTGCTCCTTCATCTGCTGTGTGTTTCTCTGTCTTCTCATTTGCTTAACTTACTGTGTTTGGGGTCTCCTTTTCTCAGGCTGCAGGTTCGTAGTTCTGGTAGTTTTTGGTGTCTGCCCCCAGTGGGTAAGGTTGGTATAGGCTTCCTGGTGGAGGGGACTGGTGCCTGTGTTCTGGTGGACGAGGCTGGATCTTGTCTTTCTGGTGAGCAGGACCACATCCGGTGGTGTGTTTTGGGGTGTCTGTGACCTTATTATGATTTTAGGCAGCCTCTCTGCTAATGGGTGGTTTTGTGTTCCTGTCCTGCTAGTTGTTTGGCATGGGGTGTCCAGCACTGGAGCTTGCTGATCGTTGAGTGGAGCTGGGTCTTAGCATTGAGATGGAGATCTCTGGGAGAGCTTTTATCATTTGATATTACGTGGAGCTGGGATGTCTCTGGTTGACCAATATCCTGAACTTGGCTCTCCCACCTCAGAGGCACAGTCTTGACATCCGGCCAGAGCACCAAGACCCTGTCAGCCACATGGCTCAGAAGAAAAGGGAGAAAAAAAAGAAAGAAAGAAAGAAAGAAAGAATAAAATAAATTAAAGTTATTAAAATAAAAAAATATATTATTAAAGATAAAAAGGTTAAAAAGTCATAAAAGAAAGAAAGAAAGAAAGAAGTGAGCAACCAAACAAATAAACAAATCCACCAATATAACAAGCACTAAAAACTAT
Organism: Balaenoptera acutorostrata; assembly: GCF_949987535.1. Taxonomy (NCBI): domain Eukaryota; kingdom Metazoa; phylum Chordata; class Mammalia; order Artiodactyla; family Balaenopteridae; genus Balaenoptera; species Balaenoptera acutorostrata. The sequence continues at coordinate 91,745,433 of NC_080075.1, read as the reverse complement.
TCTAAAAAAAAAAAATTAGGATGGACAGAACCTTAGGACAAATTGTAAAAGCAAAGCTATACAGACAAAATCACACAAAGAAGCATACACATACACACACACAAAAAGAGACAAAGGAAAAAAATATGTCTATATACAAAAAACAAAACAGGATAGAGCAAACAAATCAATAAACAAATCTACCAATGATAATAAACTCTAAATACTAAACTAAGATAAACATAAAACCAGAAACAAATTAGATGCAGAAAGCAAACCCCAAGTCTACAGTTGCTCCCAAAGTCCACCGCTTCAATTTTGGGATGATTCATTGTCTATTCAGTTATTCCAGAGATGCAGGGTACATCAAAGTGATTGTGGAGATTTAATCCGCTGCTCCTGAGGCTACTGGGAGAGATTTCCCTTTCTCTTCTCTGTTCTCACAGCTCCTGGGGTTCAGCTTTGGATTTGGCCCCACCTCTGAGTGAAGGTCACCTGAGCGCCTCTGTTCTTCACTCAGACAGGATAGGGTTAAAGGAGCAGCTGCTTCGGGGGCTCTGGCTCACACAGGCCGGGGGGATGGAGGGGTATGGATGCAGGGTGAGCCTGTGGCAGCAGAGGCCAGTGTGACGTTGCAGCAGCCTGAGGCGCGCTGTGCGTTCTCCCGAGGACATTGTCCCTGGATCATGGGACCCTGGCAGTGGCGGGCTGCACCGGCTCCCGGGAGGGGAGGTGTGGAGAGTGACCTGTGCTCACATACAGGCTTCTTGGTGGCGGCAGCAGCAGCCTTAGCGTCTCATGCCCGTCTCTGGGGTCCGCGCTGGTAGCCGCGGCTCGCGCCTGTCTCTGGAGCTCATTTAGGCGGTGCTCTGTATCCCCTCTCCTCATGCACCCACAACCAGTGGTCTCTTGCCTCTTAGGCAGTTCCAGACATTTTCCCAGACCTCCTCCCGGCTAGCTGTGGCGCACTAGCCCCCTTCAGGCTGTGTTCACGTAGCCAACCCTAGTCCTCTCCCTGGGGTCTGACCTCCGAAGCCTGAGCCTCAGCTCCCAGCCCCCACCTGCCCTGGCGGGTGAGCAGACAAGCCTCTCGGGCTGGTGAGTGCTGGTCAGCACTGATTTGTGTGCAGAAATCTCTCCGCTTTGCCCTCTGCACTCCTGTTGTTGAGCTCTCCTCTGTGGTTCTGAAGCTGCCCCCCCACCACCCCCCGTCTCCACCAGTGAAGGGCTTCCCTCATGTGTGAAAACTTTTCCTCCTTCATGGCTCCCTCCCAGAGGTGCAGGTCCCATCCCTATTCTTTTGTCTCTGTTTTTTCTTTTGCCCTACCCAGGTATGTGGGTAGTTTCTTGCCTTTTGGGAAGTCTGAGGTCTTCTGCCAGCATTTGGTAGGTGTTCTGTAGGAGTTTTTCCACATGTAGATGTATTTCTGAAGTATTTGTGGGGAGGAAGTTGATCCTTACGTCTTACTCCTCTGCCATTTTGAAGGTCCAGCATGTGTGATGGTTTTTCCATTCTGAATTCTTGTGCTCATACTCAAGTTTTTCATGAATTGACTCTATCCGTCTAAGACAGGCATTTGTCCTGTGGTGTTTCCACTCATGACTGTGCCCTCTCCAAAATGTGCCATCCTCCTCCCCTGCTTTCCTTTCCCAGTCAGATCATTTTCCCTTGCAACATGGGTCTTCTTTTCCATTTAGGTAGAGCAGGTATTCCAAACTGGCCACCTGAAGGGCAGTCTGGTCCTCAGAATTATTTAGCTTGACTCATATGTGTGTGTGTTTGTTTGTTTCATTGCATTTGATATCCTTCTGGTCTGGAAAGTTCTCAAAGTAGGAGAACACAGGCCCCCTACTCTGGATTGATAAACATGAGGCCAATTCATGTGTTGTGTGCATGACTGATCTTTTGAAAGCATTTGTTGCATTTGCTTTTGAGTCCCGACCTATATATTGCCTATAAAACTCACAGTAATTGAACATACACCTCATCGAAGGAAACTTGGACCTCCTCCAAGGAGCTCTAAGACCTTCTCCAAGGCTGAGGAGCAGACTAGGCATAGATTGCAGATTACTTATAGATTATAGTTTGAATAGGTTGAGTGTTATGGCTTCTAAGAGACTAGGATTGATAAGAAGTTCATAGATTACAGATCTGTGATTGTTATGTTTCTGGAGCTAAAGAACCATTTATTAATTGAATGTTTTTGTGTTCTCTGATCTTTATTCAATTTTATTTCCCGAGCATTTGTTGAGTATACTTTTATTTAAAACATTCCAAATGACTAGGGTATACAGACCAAAGACCCTGAAAAACAAAACAAAGAAAAAAAGATTAAATTGTAGGATGGGGAATGGAGACATAAAAAGCTAATAAGTCACAGTTCAGTGCATTGAGCCATTGCTGAGACACTTTACAGAAGGAAGGAGGGTTTGACTCAACATGTGCTGATCCAGCATGGTGACTAGAGTTAATAGTACTGTATTATGTACTGCTGGAGAGATCTTAAAAGTTCTCATCACAAGAAAAAATAGTTTGTAACTATACATGGTGACAGATGTTAACTAGACTTATTGTGGTGATCATTTTGCAATATATACAAATATCAAATCATTATGTTGTACACCTGAAACTGATATAATGTTATATGAAAATTATGTCTTAATAAAGAAAAGATAATTTGTGTGAAAAAGAAAATATGTGCTGATCTTCACACGACCTTGGGAGGTAGCCTGGAAGATGCACGGCTTATGGAGATGAATTTTAAGCTTCTGCAGTAACTATAACCATAGTCATAGTTAGGAAGGTTTGGCACCTTGTTCTGTTATGAACTCTGCTGGTTTTGAGGATCCATCAACCTCAAAGCTTTTATAGAAATAATTGGTATAGTGAATTTCATATTTTCCCAGCTACTTCACGTTAAATATATTCTGTTATATACTCTGTTATATTTTATTTTTGGTGTATCTTTCATTATATGGTCTATTGTCTAACTTTTTACAATTGGTACTTTGGTTTTTTTAAAAAGACCTAATTGAGTTAAATAAATAATCAATTATACAAGTAAACAGTAAAACTTGATGTTTTGACATATGTTTACAACAGTGACACTATGACCAAGTCAAGATACTGAACATCCATCATCCCCACTCTCCTTGTTGCCCCTCGTCATAGACCCTCCCCCATCCTCACACACCTGCTGATGTGCTTTCTGTTTTAAAGATTAGTCTGCACTTAAAGGAGCCAAGCAGGATGCACTCTTTCTTGGTAGGGAAGAAGGGTCATTCATCTTCCTTCACTCAGTATCATTATTTTGAGATTCATTCATTCGTGTTGCATATATCAATTCATTCTTTTTTTATTGCTGAGTAGTATTCGTTGTTTGAATATACCACGATTTGTTCACCTGTTCACCTTTTGATGGGCATTTCGGTGGTTTCCAGCTTTGAGCTGTTACAAACAAAGCTGTTATGAACATGATGGACAAGTCTTGGACAGGAACATGTTTTCACTTATCTTAGGTAAAAACAAACAAACAAACAAAAAAGAATGGAATAAGTGTTTTACATGGTAGGTGTATATTTACTTAAGAAAGTGCCCAATTGTTTTCCTCTTGGGCTGTGTCATTCTGCAGCCACACCAGCATTGTGGAGGATTCTGGCTGTTCAGCATTCCTGGTAATATTTTGCATTGCCCTTTCCTTTTTTTCTTCCAATATTAGCCTTTCTAAGAGGTGTATACTTCTATCATACTACTTTTTAATTTGTGATTTCTTAATGGCTAATGATGTTGAATATCTTTTCATATGCTTGTTCATAATCAGTAGTATATCTTCTTTTGTGATGTGTATGTTCAAGTATGTTGCCCTTCTTTTCACTGACATTTGTCTTCTTAGCTGAGTTCTGGGAATTCTCTATATATGATGGATACATGTCCTTTGTCAGAGATGTGATTTACGAATATTTTCTAAGAGTCTGAGGCTTGTTTTTCATTCTCTTAACAGAATATTTCAAAGAACAGATGTTTTTAATTTTGATGAAGTCCACAGAATAGAAAGAGCTGACTGAGAATAAGCCCAAAATGGAAACCACAAATTCCAGACATGAAAAATGGACCTCATCTACTTGAAAACTGGGGTCAGCTGTATCTCAAGACAGTCACACTCAGACAGGCTGATAGCCAAAATGTTGTTCATTTTTTCCATCATACTAATTTTAAATGGGCCATATGATTCACAGCCCCAGTGGAGTTATATGCTTCTTGATTTGGGAACTAAATTCAGGACACTTAGCTACCATTTTGAAATTATTATATAGAAAACATGACACACTGAGATTATTCTAATACCAAGTTTCAAATCATAGGATAATGTGCTATCTGAGACTGTGAAAAAGTCTAGTAAACAAACCATGCAAATGTGCAATGTTATAGAAGTGAACTCTATTAAGAAATTAAAAAATAAAAAAATTAAAAATAATCCTCAGGCAATGACAAATTAGAAATTAGTTTTATTTTCAGCTTTTGTTAACAGTTAATCTTTTTTTTACCAAATTAGAATTCTTTTTGCATGACAAGAGGATTTTGATGCACCATCAGGCTAGAAAGACCAGTAGAAAGACACATTTTAGTTGTGTCTGCATGGACATCATCCCATGAGAATAAAGCTGAAACTTTGGGTCTTATGATGAAGGAGTCATAACAAAATATTTTGGAAGCATTTCAAGACATTTCTACAAGCTATTTGTTTCTGGAAGGATGGGAAATTATATACATGTACTTTTCCAGGGTTCAGTACAAGTGATTTGGAATCAGAATTTTAGGAATCACAGTGATGGGACCTGAAAGAGAGAGAGAGAGGAAGGAAGGAAGGAAGGAAGGAAGGAAGGGAGGGAGGGAGGGAGGGAGGGAAAGAAAGAAAGAAAGAAAGAGAGAAAGAGAGAAAGAAAGAAAGAGGAAGATAATAATAAGCAAGCACTTAAATTCAGGAATGAAAATTCTCTCCAACTCATCCATTTGGATACTAAAGCCCAAGGTAAAACATCTCCCCAACAGTTTACTCTAAACAAAGCAGGATAGGTAATAGACAGGACTGCAGTGGTTAGATCGCATCTACTGCAGGGTTTCAGAGTAAATAAGGGTTAGAGAGGGCCCTGAGGTTGCTTGTTTTGAAACAGAAAGATACACAGTGGCTGCTCACCTTAATATTCTCTTCCCTCAACACTGTTTCTGTAACCTTAAGACACTGCTCAGGATGGAGATGAAATTAAACGCCAGTGTTGAATATTTTGTTGTGACAAGACTGTGATATCCCCCACCAGGATCTGTCTGCTGGAAATTCCAGAAGTACTTAAGTGGAACTGCCACATATCCAGTAGGGGGAGAAGTTGTAAGTTTGTAAGCAGACAGCATCTCAAGTTTATATATCACAAAGACACTGTGAGCAAGGCACTACGGGGGCAAATTCATTACATTTAACATTTTCCCTCCTCTGTTCAGAAAACAAAGTTTTGGTTTTGCCCATTCAATGTATTCCCTTTATTCAAAAGTTTTTTGTTTTGTTTGTTTTCCTTCTCAAACTAGTCTTTGGGTTTTCATGATGCAGACTCTGAGGATAAGTATAAAGAAATAGGAGTGAGATGCAGAAGATAAGGGTTTAAGGACCAGAGGTACCTGGGCTGAAGCTGCAGGAGAATTGGACAGAGAGCAAATTGAAGGAGTAAATACAAGTTTTAGGAGGCAGGATTTTCGCTGCTTGGTGGTATTGCTTTGATGTCGACCCTGTTCTAAGGTTGCAGCTTTAATGATACTCCTTTAAATAACAGCCCTTCCATTTTCTGACTTGCCATGATTTGCCATGTACAAGGACATACGTCTGAGGATTTTTAAAGCAATAAACCAAATGCATAGGTTCGTTTATACTGGAAGATATTACATCTGTCAAAAAATATAAAAAACGTGTTGTGGAAATGGACAAATCAGAGAAAAAGAAAGTTCTTAGAGTTTTAAGAGTTGATATGAGGGTTTGAAGAGTGATGTGGAATAAAGCTATGAAAATCTTTCAGAATACAGGGAGAAAAGAGAAACAAAGGTACACATCAAGGTACTATCAGATGAAAGATGACATTTAGAGAATCAATCTAATCTATTTCAAAAAGAGAGAAAAGAAAAAAGGACAGGTGAAAAAACCAAACAATAGAAAGGATTTTTCTCAGAAAAAAAGGGTGATGAGTCGTCTCCTTATTCTGAGAGCTCACTCACGTTCTCTTCTCTTTCTGCTCCTACAAAGACGACACTTTCTGGCCCCTTGCAGTTAGGAGTGACCATGAACTGGTTCCAGTGAGTGGGTCTGTGCAGGAGGAGAAATGATCATTTCCAAGCCAAGGCATCTAAGTGCCAGCATGTGTCTCCAGGATCTTCTTCTCTGCCTGCTTTGGAAATATATTACAATGACGGACGAAGAAGCGGAGATTGAAGCATCCAGGATCTTCGAAATACTGCAGGGAGATGGCTGCCCAGAGCCTAGCCTGGACCCTTGAGGGTCATTAAATACATAAAAATGTCCTTATGTTAGGCTGCTGAGATATTTGTGTTGTTTGTTACTGGGACATAAGACTTTCTTCTCTTGTTAATATAGTTATCTTGATTTCGATGTTTTATAAATTTCTTGTGTAATTTCCATGTCACTTAGCAGCAGAAAATCTGTAGGGTAGATTGTGAACAAAACTTTAGTATTAAGTGTGGATATTAGCAAAAGTCTTCAATTAATGTACAAAAGACAGGTTGTATGCCCTGGGTCATTGCTGTGATAACAACAAGAAGAGAGGTTGGAAACTATTATAAATCAAATTGCCACATTAAAAGGTAATACCAAGAGCAGATGAAATTCATATTTAGGAAAAAAAGAAAAAGGTAAAGTCATTTGCTTTATGGGAAATTGTAAATTCTGTCTCTTGGGAATTTCAAAGCTTCAGAAGCCCCGAAGACCTGCTTTTCCTTAACCCCCCTTCCTGCTCCCTGATAACCTGCATATTCAAGGTACCTCAAGTTAGCCAAACACACCCACTCAGGCAGCATTTCCCAGTGTGCTCTGACCCACCTGTTGTGGAATTCTCTCGAGGTGATTGTGACAATGCAGGCTACTTGTCCCCACTCCAGACTTCAGTGAATCAGAGTATCAAGCCCCTGGGGATGAGGGAATTCTGTAGTAACAAGTTCCCCAGATGAATTTTATATACTGTAAAGCTTGAGAAATACTCCATTAAAGACTTTTCTCATCTAATAGACCCTTTCAATGGCTAATCTCCCTCAATACATTATGTTCTGAGGTGACTTTTATTGTTTCATCATTGTCATGTTCTTATTAGCATTACAGTATAGTTGATTTTTAGATTAGTATGAGAAGCCAAATGTTTTCCTAGACAACAGGATAGATGAGGTAATCTTGCAGAGGTCAGAGAGAACTAGTACTGAAGAAGGATGCATGGATTAAACTCTTTCTTCTGTTATGAAAATCATCCTGATATTCATCCTGAAAATACATTACTAACTTTAAATCTAAAAATTATGTGAGGTTAAGTCATTGCTTTATAGACTCACTATATACCCTTTTTATTTGATAAGCTAACATGATTGCTGTAATTCTATATAGTATTACAATAATAAAATAGCACATCTATCAAAGATGTGGCTTATAACAGTGACACTAAGGCACGTGTGTGTGTGTGTGTGTGTGTGTGTGTGTGTATGGGAGAGTGTAGCACCACAGATGCATTAAACATGTACAGAATGCTTATAAGAGAACCCCTCAGGCTCTCCTTATGTGTCTTTTATTTTGTTTTGCAGATTGCTTGAGCTGGTTGCCAGCTAAGCTACCTGAAAACAGCAACAACAAAAATTGTCAGAGCAGGAGATTTGCTGCTTGAGGCGGTTACTACTTTTTAAAGGTGTATGGGTGAGAAAGTAATGAGGAAGAAAAGATAGAGGTAAAATAGAAAACAAGAATAAGTTTGAAAAAGGAGTTATGCACCAGAAAAGAAAACAGTTTCCTTACAGTCACACCAACCTTCTACAGGCAAATTTATTTTTTTTAATTTTTTTACTTATTTATTTGTTTGTTTATTTATTTATTTATTTATTTTTGGCTGTGTTGGGTCTTCGTTGCTGCATGATGGCTTTCCCTAGTTGCGGCAAGTGGGAGCTACTCTTCGTTGTGGTGCACGAGCTCCTCATTGTGGTACCTTCTCTTGTTGCAGGGCACAGGCTCTAGGCATGTGGGCTTCAGTAGATGTGGTGCGCGGGCTCAGTAGTTGTGGTGTGTGGGCTCAGTAGTTGTGGCTCACGGGCTTAGTTGCTCTGCAGCATGTGGATCTTCCCAGATCAGGGCTTGAACCTGTGTACCCTGTATTGGTAGGCGGATTCTTAACCACTGCACCACCAGGGAAGTCCCTACAGGCAAATTAAAAAATCCTCTGTACTTCTGAAAAATCTGAGGGGTTGCCTTGTATATGTTTGGTAATAAAAGCCAAAGAGGATTGAATTTCTTTTTTTCCATGGAGGGAAGAATAATGTGGAATCTGGGGTGGGGAAGGGAAATACACAGGAGCAAGAGGAAGGAGGTGGTAAGCCTGGTACTTTTTGAGGGAAGGTTGGAGCAAAAATCTCTTATTCTTTGTTGAGGAATTTAGGTAGCTGTTTATCTCTTCATGGAGTTTTGGGGAAAGTCTATAATGCTTGTGGGGGGTGATCTGGTGAGACTCTGAAAGGGCAGTGACTGAACTAGTATATGAGCCTCAGAAGGTAGAAAGGAGACCATATGTAAAGAGGTCCTTGGGGAATTCTCAGATATCTTTGGGACAACTTATTTAAAACTATGACATTGGAAGTTCCTGCTATTATACTCTCTCCATTGTTACATTGGAGTTGCAATTATAGTCATTGTAAGAAAACTAGAATTGTGCATGACTTAGTAGAAAAGTTTATACCATATTCCAAATTTCAATTCTCCAACACTTCATTTCCCAATATTTTCTGAAAGACTACTAAGCATGAGTACTGAGCACCAGTACCCCATGGGACACAATTGTTTAGAGCAGAGAAGAAGGCTCAGTTTACATCTAAACTAGGTCCTGAGGGGTGAGTTGGGATTGACAACTGGATCATCAGGGTGGGGCAGGACTAGAGTGTGGCGGTGTGGGCACATGGGTTCCACTACGGAAGACTGCTGTGATGACCAGGAACAGTACTTTGTCCAGCTGGAAAGAGTAACAGGAGTGGAGACTGAAGGATCACAAGCAACCTAATACACCAAGTTGAGGAGTTTAGATGTTAACCTGCAGATGATGAAGAATTTTATGCAATCAGATTTGCATTAAAAACATCACTCAGGTAGAGTGTAAGGAACCTGCTGCTTAACCAGAAAATGTCCCTAATTTATTCACAAAATCTGGGCACTCAGGAAACCCATCAGTTGATGTTTTTCCATGGTGGGGATGCTGCAGGATGATGGATTCCTCTGTTCCTCTTGTCGTGATGGTGTGTCCTCTCTCTTGGCTTTTCATGGACTGGAGACCAGTGATGATGATAATAGAAATACCAACCATGTTCAAAAAAGCCCATTCCTTTGAATTGTATCTTTTTATGTCTCACAGTGTTTGGGGGATTTAGCAGGTGAAGTGGCAGACTGAAAGGGAAAATACAACATTTTAAGATGAAGATACATGGAGATCATGTTTGTCAGAATGCCCCTCACTCCTGCCTTCTTACCCTCTCCCTGTTTATGTATACACACACACAGATATCCACAAACAAACTTCACAACTGAGTGTTTACTTTAACACCCCACTTACACCAATGGACAGATCATCCAAACAGAAAATAAATAAGGAAACACAAACTTTAAATGACACAATAGACCAAATAGATTTAATTGATATTTATACAACATTCCACCCAAAAGTGGCACTTTCTTCTCAAGTGCACATGAAACATTCTCCAGGATAGATCACATCTTAGGTCACAAATCAAGCCTCGGAAAATTTAAGAAAACTGAAATCATATCAAGCATCTTTTCTGACCAAAACGCTATGAGATTGGAAATCACTTAGAGGAAAAAAACTGTAAAAACCACACATACACAGAGGCTAAACAGTGTACTACTAAATAACCAAGAGATCACTGAAGAAATCAATGAAGAAACAGAAAACATACATAGAAAAAAATGACAATGAAAACACAACGACCCAAAACCTATGGGATGCAGCAAAAACAGTTCTAAGAGGGAAGTTTATAACAATTCAATATCACCTCAAGAAACAAGAAACAGCTCAAATAAACAATCTAACCCTACACCTAAACAACTAGAGAAAGAAGAACAAAGAAAACCCAGTCAGTAGAAGGAAAGAAATCATAAAGATCAGAGCAGAAATAAATGAAATAGAAATGAAGAAAACAATAGCAAGGATCAATAAAACTAAAAGCTGGTTCTTTGAGAAGATAAACCAAATTGATAAACCCTTAGCCAGACTCACCAAGAAGAAAAGGGAGAGGATGCAAATCAATAAAATTAGAAATGAAAAAGGAGAAGTCACAACTGACACCGCAGAAATACAAAGGATTATAAGAGACTACTACAAACAACTATATGCCAGTAAAATGGACAACCACGAAGAAATGGACAAATTCTTGGAAAGGTACAATTTTCCAAAACTGAACCAGGAAGAATTAGAAAATATAAAGAGACTTATCACAAGTAATTAAATTGAAGCTGTAATTAAAATTCTTCCAACAAACAAAAGCCCAGGACCAGATGGCTTCACAGGCAAATTCTATCAAACATTTAGAAAAGAGCTAACACCGATTCTTCTTAAACTCTTCCAAAAATTGCAGAGGGAGAAACACTCCCAAATTCGTCCTACGAAGCCACAATCACCCTGATACCAAAACCAGAAAAAGTTATCAAAAAAAAGGGAAAATTATAGACCAACATCACTGATGAACATAGATGCAAAAATCCTGAACAAAATACTAGCAAACAGAATCCAACAACACATTAAAAAGATCATACACCATGATCAAGTGGGATTTATCCCAGGGATGCAAGGATTCTTCAATATATGCAAATCAATCAATGTGATACACCACATTAACAAATTAAGGAATAAAAACCATATGATCATCTCGATAGATGCAGAAAAAGCTTTTGACAAAATTCAACACCCATTTATGATAAAAACTCTCCAGAAAATGGGCATAGAGGGAACCTACCTCAACATAATAAAGACCATATATGACAAACCCACAGCAAGCATCATACTCAATTGTGAAAAACTGAAAGCATTTCCACTAAGATCAGGAACAAGACAAGGATGTCTACCCTTGTTACTCTTATTCAACATAGTTTCGGAAGTCCTAGCCATGGCAATCAGAGAAGAAAAAGAAATAAAAAGAATACAAATTGGAAAAGAAGTACAACTGTCACTGTTTGCTGATGACATGATACTATACATAGAGAATCCTAAAGATGCCACCAGAAAACTACTAGAACTAATCAATGAATTTGGTAAAGTTGCAGGATACAAAAGTAATGCACAGAAATCTCTTGCATTCCTATACACTAACAATGAAAAATCAGAAATAGAAATTAAGGAAACAGTCCCATTTACCATTGCAACAAAAAGAATAAAATACCTAGGAATAAACCTACTTAAGGAGGTGAAAGACTTGTACTCAGAGAACTGTATAACACAGATGAAAGCAATCAAAGATGACATAAACAGATGGAGAAATATACCATGTTCTTGGATTGGAAGAATCAATATTGTGAAAATGACTGTACTACTCAAAGCAGTCTACAGATTCAATGCAATCCCTGTCAAACTACCAACAGCATTCTTCACAGAATTAGAACAAAAATTTTACAATTCGTATGGAAACACAAAAGACCTCAAATAGCCAAAGCAATCTTGAGAAAGAAAAACAGAGCTGGAGGAATCAGGCTCCCTGACTTCACACAATACTACAAAGCTACAGTAATCAAGACAGTATGGTACTGGCACAAAAACAGAAATACAGATCAATGGTACAGGATAGAAAGCCTAGAGATAAACCCATGCACCTATGGTCACCTAATTTACAACAAAGGAGGCAAGAACATACAATGGAGAAAAGACAGCCTCTTTAATAAGTGGTGCTGGGAAAACTGGACAGCTACATGTAAAAGAATGAAATTAGAACACTACCTAACACCATACACAAAAATAAACTCCAAATGATTAAAGACCTAAATGTAAGAGGAGATACTATAAAACTCTTAGAGGAAAACATAAGAAAAACACTTTTTGACATAAACCACAACAAGATCTTTTTTGACCCATCTCCTAGTAATGCAAATGAAACCAAAAATAAACAAATGGGACCTAATTAAACTTAAAGGCTTTTGCACAGCAAAGGAAACTATAAACAAGACGAAAAAACAACACTCAGAATGGGAGAAAATATTTGCAAATGAAACGACGGACAAAGATTAATCTCCAAAATATACAAACAGCTCATGGAGCTCAATATCAAAAAAAAACAAACAATTCAATTTAAAAATGGGCAGAAGACCTAAATAGACTTTTCACCAAAGAAGACTTATGGATGGCCAAGAGGCACATGAAAAGATGCTCAACATCACTAATTATTAGAGAAATGCCAATCAAAACTACAATGAGGTATCACTTTACACGGGTCAGAATGGCCATTATCAAAAAATCTAGAAACAATAAATGCTGGAAAGGGTGTGGTGAAAAGGGAACCCTCCTGCACTGTTGGTGGGAATGTAAAGTGATACAGCCACTATGGAGAACAGTATGGAGGCTCCTTCAATAACTAAAAATAGAACTACCATATGACCCAGCAATCCCACTGCTGGGTATATACCCTGAGAAAACCATAATTCAAAAAGAGACATGTACCACTATGTTCACTGAAGCACTATTTACAATAGCCAGGGCATGGAAGCAACCTAAATGTCCATTGACAGATGAATGGATAAAGAAGGTGTGGCACATATATACACTGGAATATTACTCAGCCATAATAAGAAACGAAATTGAGTTATTTGTAGTGAGGTGGATGGACCTAGAGTGTGTCATTCAGAGTGAAGTAAGTCAGAAAGAGAAAAACAAATACCATATGCTAACTCATATATATGGAACCTAAAAAAAAAAATGGTTCTGATGAACCCAGTGGCAGGGTAGGAATAAAGACGTAGACATAGAGAATGGACTTGAGGACACAGATGGGGAGGGGGAAGTTGGGGCGAAGTGAGAGTAGCATCGACATATATACACTACCAAATGTAAAATAGATAGCTAGTGGGAAGCAGCTGCATAGCACAGGGAGATCAGCTCGGTGCTTTGCGATGACGTAGAGAGGTGGCATAGGGATGGTGGGAGGGAGGCTCAAGAGGGAGGGGCTATGGGGATATATGTATGCATATGGCTGATTCACTTTGTTGTACAACAGAAACTAACACAGTATTGTGAAGCAATTATACTCCAATAAAGGTGTATTAAAAAAATTAAATTATTAGACCCTTCAGAACACGGTGTTTCACAGTTTCCGAGGTACACAGCAACAATTGGAAGAGTGATGTTTCTTTCCAAGCTCGGTTGCTGTACTGTCAAAATAAGTAGCCATATTATTATTGAGACCAAGGTGAAAATTGGGAGGCAATGTAGCAGAAGGGAACCAATATAGGTTTTTGACATGAAACATACCTTGAAGAAGCAGTCAAAATTAAATAGACACATTGTATTTCTTTAGGACAATGTCCTTATTTCTCTGAGAGTTTAATGCCGAGCCTGTTAAATGGGAAAGATAGTGGCTACACAAAGGGCAGTTATGTGTTTTTGCACAGAGGTGTGGGTCTACTGTCTGCCATATAGATAGATGCTCAATGAATATGAACCAATATGGGGTGATGAAGATGGTTTGATGGTTAAAATGACTTCATATACATTAATGCATTAGATAGGAATAATACATAATACATTTGAAAGGGGGGGAGAGAGAGAGAGAAGAGAAATTTTGTAGGATTTTCCCAGCACTTGACTTGGTGCTCACCCTTTATGTCTGGGTCTCTCCTCCACATCCCTGGTACCCATTACTACTGTGCTGCAGATACACAGCTAAACAATTATGTGAAGACCAGGGAAACTCTAGAGGATAAAACCCTTAATACAATTTGAAATGCTTATATTATGAAGAATTAGCTGGTTGCTCCTATGAGTATAGGTAATACTTCCAAAGGATGATGCAAAGACATGGAGATTTATATTCCATTAGCCACTAACTACCAAACAGTATTTCTTTTTTAAACAGACAGAAGTTTTGTTAACAGATTATGTAACAGAATATCAGTGATTCATGCACATATTTTTGTTCTTCTTTTGCAAATGACATTTTTTTCTACGGAGATTAATTTGCAAACTCTTTGTTATGGAACATCGTGTACACTTTCATATTCTAACATTTGTTGAGAATATTATTCTTTATACAAATGATAACATGTCAGTTGCTTCTCATAGTTTCAGGGGGAAATGCCATTTTAGAATCTAGCAAGTGATACAAGGAAGATTCACAAAGCTCAGTTGGAGGATCAAAAGTTTGCTCACTCAGGTATAATTTGGAACATTTTAAACATTTCAAAGTTTATGAAAAGTGATACCTCCTATATATATGTTTATATATACGTATAAGTTGATATTTATATGGTCAGTATCTGTGGGAGCCTATTCACTTGAGGTTATTTTGTTGTAAAACATGTAATTAGTTAAAGTAAGTTCCCTTCCACCCTACCCCACCCCCCATTTGCCTTAGGCTAAAGCAAAATTTCAAAGGAGCTACAAAAGTTCAGTGGCCTTCCAAGATCCCCTGTAGGGTTCTTTAGTTTCACTGGTTGTTAATCTGAAAGTTGCTTAATGCTACTTGAATGAAATTTATCCAGATCCTAACGAGGATTGATGAGGGAATTTGTTAACTTGGTTTGAGTTTTTAAGAGGTGATGATTCTGGACTCTCAACAGAGAGGTCCTTGTGGCTACTGATGTGATGGGTTTAGTTCACCCAAATATCCCTGTTGTCTTTGAGCTCAGCTGAACACCTGTAAAAGCAGAAACGATGCAGTCAATGAATGGGTAACCTCCTTATGCATAGGACATGAATCACAAAGAAAGCACTGGTCACGTTAAATGAAACAGGAGTTAGTTCTGTGTGTACTTTAATGAGTCGGTTTTAACATAAAACGAGATTGTATCTTTTGACTCTCTCTACTGCTACTTTTAGAGGGCAGCAGAACACGGTTAAATGACTCTGCTACACATTATACTCATGCAGAATTGTCTTGGTAATGAATGTTAGCACAATTCATACAGCTTCATGTACTGAAACTGACAATTCTCAACCCAAGAACATGTTTAACTGGAATCAGTGAAAAAATCATGATTTGACAGGGAATTTATCACATCACTCACAACTCTTTCTACTTGTCCACACAAAACTTGAAAATTTGGGAAAAAGAGACCTTTCTTCCAAGTTTTAAAAATTGCTGTATTCCAGTGATGTACCCATTAGTGAGATATGTAATTACACCGCAGCATTACCGGCCAAGCTAAATGACGATGTGACGTTCGTAACTGTAGTGAAAGATCCCAAGTCTGAGGGGCATTCTAGGAGATGATCTCTTACAAAACTCTCATAACTGTCATCATCATTAATGATGTCCCATGGCCTCCTCTCTTTATGTTTAGTGTCAGAGCCCTTTGAGTCATATGATTATATCAAGCCCTAACAAACTTGACTTGACAGACTTCATTATAAGAATAAACATTTCTTTCAATAAAGTTACAAACCCATGCACCATATTTATAAAAACATACTTTAGCCACTTAATAGCTTTCAGAAAAGACATCTGATTCCACTTTCACCCATCACTGAGGTTCTAATTACTTTGATTTAATAGCTGTGGGATTTTATTTTTTACTGATCAGGTTCCTCACTAATATGTAGCAGAAAAGAAACATTAGAATTCTGCTCTATTTGACAGGGCTGTAGTTAAAGTCAGTTGGATCCAATTTATTTTCTCCAATGCTATCGTATTGAAAATATCTTTGATGTTCCTCTAGCCATATTTACTTAGTGAACCTAAATATTTGATGCATGATGAAACCATGGAAAAAAATAATGAATTTGACCTGAATTTATATGTTTCTATAGAAAGTTGCATACTCTTAGACTGAAACAGACTTATTCTCACTACCAACTTAATTGATTTATTTTTTATATCAATTCATTTTTGGAATGATACTGGAGAGACCATTTGGTTTAATATCTGTATTCAGTTGAAACAGTTTATATGTAAGTTAGTGTTATATCAGTAAAATATTAGTACAAATATACAGAAACTTTTTTATGTTGATTTCCATTGCATTATAATCTTACTAGATGTTTTATATATTTTATATAATATTATATATAATATAAAATATTTTATATAATATATGTACTGTACAATATATAATGTATGTTATAATGGTGTCATGATTATCTATGTGATATTACATCTATAATTAATATAATATATTAACTTATAAATATTAATATTGTATTACTATTATGAATATTAATATGATATTAATGTAATACATATTCGATTATAAATATTAAAACAGGCTTAAGAACTAAGGACTTGAATTTTGAATCTTCACCATTATAGCCAATAATCTTCAGCCAAATCATTCATTCTTTGATTTTAATATTTTTAATTGGGGTGAAAAATAACTGGTTCACAGGGCTGCTTTGAAGCTGAAAAGAGAAATCACTTTCTGAAAGCATTTTGTAAGTAAACCAGGGCTATACATATATCATGGATTTACTGTTAGGTGCTGCTTCATATCCTATTTATATAGCAATATGTAGCTTTGATACATTTTGTTCAAGAAATAAAACAGGTTGTATATTATGGCATAATACAAACCTAGATTAATATACTGCAAATGGAATAAATAATGATCTACTTCTAAAATCCACAGGAAGGATGATAAGCAAATTTGAATTCAGCTGTTTTGGCTGGTTTTCTGGGATTGATCACTGCTTATTAGATTAAGTTATGTCTTGACTGTAGCAAGTTGTACAGATAAATATTATACAAAATTCTGTTGGTAATGCAAGGTACGTATAGAGTCATTTATTCATAGGAGTGGAATAAAATTTTTCACCTTAAAAATTATTGTATTTGCCAAATATTATTTATACTTCATGTGTAGCTTTGCGAATGAACTACTTTCAGAGACTAACCAATGTCATCTGTTTTTGAAGCATTTATTGGTATCGTATTCAGTCATATTAGGAGGAAAATAGCAGGGAATACAGGACAGGGTAGATTACTCTGGAAAATACTATTTTTCTACAAAGGTGGTGTGTGTGTATGTGTGTGTGTCTATTGAAACCATAACGGAAAGTGTGCCCATCATGACAAAGAAAAAGAAAAGATTCTTGGCCAAAAGGGCAGTGGTAGAGATTGCCCAATGGCCAGCTCAAGTTTATTTGCCTTCCTGGTGTATAATTTTTCCTCTTGTTTACCATTGCCATTTTATTCATTGTTGCAAAAATGTTGATTGTCTATTCAAATGTTTTGTTGCCACTCTCTTATTTTTTTCTGGTAGACGAACCTCAACATTTTTTGAACAATATCCACTTTTAGTATGGTCACGTAATCAAGCAAAGGAATCTCCTCCACACCCCCCATATCACCACCAGTCTAAGAGTACCAATTTTGATTGCTTTACCCTAAGTATGGTGGTTCCTCCCTGCCAGTGCTTGGTTGAGGCAAAAGATTAGGATAATTCTGATGCATGAGGAGACAATTCCTGGTATCACTTCTGAGAGAAGTTTCCTTCACTGTTATAGTGAGTCTTGTGAAGGGAATTTTCCTTTGGTGAGCATATAGATGGCTGTGTAATGAGGAGATGCTTCATAGCTATGATATGAGCTATGATAGCCTTCAGAGAACAAAGCTATGGACAGAGGCCAGTATGCTGAAGAAGGGTCTGTGGAAAAAGGGAAAATTCTAGACCCCTGATTACCCT
Source organism: Balaenoptera acutorostrata (assembly GCF_949987535.1). NCBI lineage: Eukaryota > Metazoa > Chordata > Mammalia > Artiodactyla > Balaenopteridae > Balaenoptera > Balaenoptera acutorostrata. The sequence goes on along the minus strand of NC_080075.1, from coordinate 91,727,329 downwards.
GAAGCGCCACTGACTTAACCAAATCTGGAAACCTCTTGCCTTTAGATTTCTTGTTATGAGAGAGAATAAAAGTCAATATTTTTAACCAGTTGACTTGGATTTTTGTTGCCTGCAGCTGAATTTATACTAATTATAGAAGAAAATTTCATAAACACAGAAGGGAAATTTAATTTTAATCTTATGTAAATATTTACCAATGCTGACAAGATTTTAAAAATACAGAGTCAGAAATATTTGAAGGACAATTTTGTAAGCTTAAAGTTTATAAAATATGAGTTAATATTGCCTTTATTCACTAATTCATTTATTAATTTGGTGAATTTTAATAAGTACTTATTATATATCTGAATTAGATCAATTAAGAGAGCAATAAAATTTATTTTGGGCACAGTCAAACCAAAGCATAGACACCTTTTCCTTTCTATGTATTATTCTGCTAATTTTGAATCACTTTCAAACTTACAGCAAAATTACAAGTTTGAATAACTTTAAACAATTATTTGAAGGTAAATTGTTGATGTGCTGCTTCATCACTCCTGGACACATTACTGTATTTTTCGTACAAACAAGCATATTTTCTTAGATAGTGTTTGGTCAAGGAGACACTCTTTGTCATTGGTCGCCTCACAGTTGCAACTCTGAATGTTAGCGTCTGTCCACAGAAATAAGTTGGCATGCTGAAGTAGAGAACACCCGACAATTCAGAACTATTCTGGAGCACTGCATTTCTTCAACTACTCAGGCTGGACCCCTCAGCTGTCCATTCATGAGGCATGGGCATGAAATGACCTATCTGGGGTGCTCTAAGGCCTCTACCCCCATCACCACAGACTGAACTGGGAATCAGCATTGGGGTCTATGTGCCACACCAAGAGTTCAGTTTCAGAGCCCACGCGTGCGTCTTGCAAGTGGTTAGAAGTACATTTACAGAACAGGAGCCTGTAATCACCTTGCACCTCTGTACCAGGATGACTCCAGGTTTCTCTGCTAGATCTTCTAGCTGTGCTGGTCGGTGAGATGCTGCTCTTCCAGGCTTAAAAATGTGGCCTTTCACCATATTAGTAGCTGAGACATCTGATCGAGCAGGTCAATAAGGAGCACCAACCGGTAAGCATGTTGGTAAGCTGTCCAACTTACTGTGTGAGGTCTTTTTGGTAAAGCCCGGTTTCTCATCCTATTCTCATGTGACACCAAGGATGGTGACCTCACCATCCGGGATGGAGTCCTCTGCAGTGTTAGCTCCACACTATATGCGCTTTAGGTGGTCATCCAAAACTTAGTGGGGTCCTGTTCAGTGGTGTCCCCACCACTGGGTAGCTCCTCAGTCCTCGTCCAGGAGTTTTCCAGTGGTTCCCTCTGAACCACTAAAATGCTCTTAAAATGTCCTTAAGACATCCCTTGTCTGGGATGCACAGTCTTTTCTTTTCTTTTCTTTTTTTTTCTTTTTTTTGCTTATTCATGGCAGTTTTTTTTTTTTTTAAATTACATAACAAGCTACAGAGAAAAACTGAAGCATTATTAACATTTACGCATTTAGAAATGCTGCCCAACGTACGGATCCTTCCACCACTCCTGGTCCTGCGTTTGCTTACTGCCCCTCTTATTCTGCTTTTCAAATGATCATTGCCTGACATTTTTCCTAAATATCAGGGGCTCATTGTCTTCACTCATTCCATAGCATTAATTATGATGATGCTTTTAAGAAGGTGATAGATTATTTGGTAAAGTAGAATTTTACTCGAAAATCTCTTGTGATTTTTCTGTAATGTCTGATGTGATGTGGTCTCTGATCTCTGCACCTCCTGCGGGCCCTGCGGTCCCCGGCCCAGCTCGGCAGTACTTCTGCTTCCCCCCGCCCCTGCCCCCCAGTACTGACGGGCCTCCTGCAGCAGCTCCATCACCCGCTGCCCCGGGTGCAGCGAGCTCCGCTTATATTTCTAAATATTAATGTCAGTTCAATTAATTGCCTGGTCTGACAGTAAGCATTGCCAAGATGCCTTTTTGTTAAACATGTTTATAATAATATCAAGACTATTATTTTGAAGAGACTCCTCAAGTAGTACAGCCTAATTAAAGTGATACTGAATATCTGTTTTCAGTCTGTTTCTGTCCAATGTTTATGTTCTCATAATTAGCCTAACACCCACTTCACGAAATGAAAGTCTTTCAGGCCCGTGCCTCCTGGTTCTCAGTAAAGATGCTTAGAATATTTCTGAAGAGGGATCACAGTGCGAAGGAAGAAAGTTAAATTCTTACTGAGGAAACTTTCCACATTTCTAAAGAACGACTTAAATCTGGATTGAAATTAATCAACAAACTGATCAGGTATCTGTATAAAAAAATATAGATGTGTTGCCAAATGAGTCTCTGTGTTAAGAGAGTAGCTCTGTGTTAGCTACTCTCACACTGAAAAGAACTGAGGATATTAATTGGAAATACAAATCCTGCAAAAAACACTCTAAGTTAGAAGTCATAATCAAGAGAAACAGAAGAGGGCTTGTCTGTGAAGTCAGCGAGGTGCGGTTAAATGGAATTAGACTTTCAGACAGAAGGACCTCAGTGCAAACCTGGTTCAACCTCTTCCACCACGGACTAGCTTAACATTTCTAGTCTTTAGTTCCTCTCTCTATAAAATTGGGGAACACCTAGCAGCCTTGCAGCTTGATATGAGAATTAAGCAGACAATGTTATACACATACACACACAGTTTATTCTATTTGAGGTGGTTAAAAAAGTTCAGTCCTCATCTCTGAAAGTTATGATCTATATTTCAACATGGTTATCCATTTGTGCAATGGGCATTTCTTGAACACCTGGAGCATGTGAATGGCTGTTGTGGTGCAAATTACCAGGTGCTGGGGCATCTGACAGGTGGAGGGAGTGAAGTGCGGGTCAATGTTAAGTGTGTCCAGCACACTTACAACACTGGACACTGGTTTCCAAAGCAAACACCTAACATGGACCAGCACAGCCTCTCCACCAAGGGGCTACTCAGCTTGCCCTCCACACCAGCCTCCACAGCTCCCGTGGCCCTCACACAAAGCTGAGTCTTACCGTGGCTGGAAGGCCCATCAGGATATTCCCTCCACCCTCCCTTTTCTTTTTATTTTTCTTTGTATTTATTTATTTAATTGAAGTATAGTTGATTTACAGTGTTGTGCTAATTTCTGTTGTACAGCAAAGCGACTCAGTTATACACATATATACATTCTTTTTTTTTGCTCTTTTCCATTATGGTTTATTCCAGGATATTGAATATAGTTCCCTGTGCTATACAGTAGGACCTTGTTGTTCATGCATCCTATAGATAATCTTCCCCAGAACAAAACACACATACCTGGAACAGTGGAGGTGCAGAGCACTCAGGGCCCCAGGCGACCAGGGAATCTGTGAAACTGCTCCATTCGCCTTTCTAAGCATATTTTGCTTCCCATTTGGTGCCTTCTAGGATTTGGGCAAAGAATAGGTATTCTACTGCAACTAAAAACAGACATCTACTGCAATACAGAAATCCAAGGATGGCAAGGAATTCAACTCTACAGAAAAGAGTTTGCCAAGGAATTCTCTGCCCGCATCTTCCAATATGTAACTGCTTGATGTCTGACATGAAACCAGGGGGACAATGAAGAGCTGGAAGTTCTGCAAGTACTATGTGCCTCCCAAAAGACAGAAGACCTGAGCAACTTGTGCATCTTAGGGGGAAGAGGTCAGGGATTAACATCATACGTCACTCCTCTGTGTCAACTACTATATATCTTTACTATGTATTTATTTTTCACAACAGATTGCCCCGTAGTTTTTATTATTTCCATTTTATAGGTGAGGAAATGAGGTTCTTGAAAGCTAAATAATTGTGAAAAGATCACACAATTTGTAACATTTGCAATATGTCACAGTGCTTTCGCAGAATCCCATCCAAGCTAACATTCCATACCTACCCCAACACTAACTTTGTTCATTTACAGCAAGCACTTAATAGCTTAACGTGATTGGATGGATTTTCCATTTAACTGAAAACAAAATTCGAAACTGGAAGAAACAATGTTTATTGTCTATGGACGATGGATAGTTCAGTTTCTATCCATATCTGATTCTAGATTTTGACTTCCTTTTACAACCCTGTCCTGCAAAGGACAGTTGCCCAGTCTCTTGACTTAAGTTGCTCAGTCTCTTGATTTAAGTTGCTCAGTCTCTTAACTTAAGTTGCCCTCACAGACTTTGGTTTGGACCAGTTTTAACCTCATGCAGCCTCTGAGAGGAAACATCCTATAAAAAAAACCCTCTGCCTAGAATCTGAGTTTTGGGTGGGAACAGATTTGCTAGTGCGCTTAATCCCATATTCCATGAATGACTAGTCTATTCACTCAAAAACATATGCTTCTAACTACATTATTACAGAACATATTATGTGCTTTAATTTTTACTAAATAATTTGATAGCTAATGACTTATTCTGCTAGCCAGCTTCCAAATTACAATCTGAAACTCTATATGGTAAATATGTTATTCATAATTAATATGAATAATAGCAATTGAGCAACTAAAGAGACCACAAACTCTTGAAATTTAAATAATAATAATAATAATGGACTATGGCTATAATAAAAGCATTATGTTGCTTTAATATGAAAAAAATGTCAAGAAACAGTCTAAAATATCCACATTAATATTTACATTCTAGGTTCGTTTTCATTATATCATTTCTTGCATGTATTTTGACATAATTTCTATTTTAGTAACTGAAATTCAATAGAACATGGGATTTGTATAAATGACTAGGTCACAAATGAATCTCAGATGAAATATATTTGATTATATTAATTACAATAGAATTCCATTATCAAAATAGCATTACAAGTTGAAGTTATGAAAGAAATTTTGAATGGCAAGAATCCAGTTGAATGAGTAGTAAAGGAAAAAAAATTATATTTACTCTTTCTATTCCTCTACATATGAATTCTACTTACACACGGCTCAACTACTTTCCCAATAATATTTGGCAAGATTATTGACATATATAAATATTGCAGGTAGTGAAAATTTTAGCGTTTAATTTTTTTTTCACAATTTTTATTAAAATAATGCCAAAGCTTGTTACATATATTTCTTTGGTTTTAAACATTGCTGTGATGAGTCAAAATCACCATATTTAAATAGGGACAATTTATATGACCACCACCATGGGCTACTGAGATAGGTTAGCTATTTACCTTTGTGCCAATGTCCTCAGACTCTTCAGCTTTTATGCATTTTTTTCTGTACTGTGCCTTTGATGTCTACTGTTCTTTTTGTCATCTGTCAGCGTGTCCCCTTTTAGTTTGCTTCATCCTTATCTAGTCAATTCATTAATTCATTAATTAATTCATCTTTATCTAGTCAATCAAATAAAGTGAGTTGACTTCATGGCAGTTGAGTGGCTCAGCTGACCCTTCCTTCCCTTCCTGTTTAGAGTGTATTTTCCAGATGCACAGCATTGCTGGAAGTCTGGCCCACTGTAATTTGTAATGGTTGCATTCACTCAATTCTGCTCAGTACCACATAATGAAATGAACGCTAGCCAAAACCTTTCACCAAATTTGAAAACTTGGAGTCACCTCTGACTCATCCTTCCTCTTCATATTCCTGTCATTAAAAAAAAATAAAATGGCTCACACCTATTTGTTCTGTTGCTATAATAATTATTCAAGATCCTCCTGACTCTGATTTCTAATGGGCACGTGCCCATCTTTAAAGACCTTTCACAATTTAGCCCCAAACAATTGTTCAAGACATGCCACATACTACTTTTCCTTATATCATAACCACAAGAAAAAAACCCAGTTCTCTGTACATGTCATGTGCAATCGTAAACGCATTAGCTTGTGGTGTTCCTTGACCTGTGATCTGAAAGCCAATCCATAAAAGCATGTCCAAGTCTAAACTCATTATCATCATATCTGGTTATGCTTCAAAATCCAAATCTTTTCTTCCTGGGTTCATTTCTTGGTGAATGATATATACGACCATCAACCTGTAGTCTTGCAAGTTCTATCATTCTTGTTTGAAAGGTTTACACATGCTTCTCCACATTCATGGGATCTTGTCTTTTTTTTTTTGGCTGCACTGGGTCTTCGTTGCTGCGAGCGGGCTTTCTGTCTAGTTGCAGCGAGCAGAGGCTACTCTTCGTTGCAGTGTGCGGTCTTCTCATTGCAGTGGCTTCTCTTGTTGCGGAGCACGGGCTCTAGGCACATGGGCTCAGTAGTTGTGGCTCGTGGGCTCTAGAGCGCAGGCTCAGTAGTTGTGGCGCACGGGCTTAGTGGCTCCAAGGCATGTGGGATCTTCCCTGGAAAATTACAAGACTTTCCTTAACTCCATGTCTTTCAACATACAAATCACTATGCCATCATTCCTTCCTTCCCCAACCGGAAAATTCCATTCATCTTTCAAAACCCAGCTCGAATGTCACCTACCTGTGAAGTCCTTCCTGATTCCCTATGGAAGAATTCATCACTTCCTTCTTAGTGCCCCAGTGGCAGTCTGTGTACATTAGTATTAAAGTACTTATCACATGGTAGTATTGAAAGTGAATTCTGTTAGAGTAGAGAAGGTTATTCACGTCTGTATCTGCAGCAAGTGTAGAGTCCTGAGACATAAGAGCTGCTTGCACATTGCAAGTTTGTTATGGTGTCAAAAACTCATCATTGCATGACCCATAGCTTGTTTAAGGGAAAGAAAGCTTCCTCTGCAACACCAGCCCCAATAAAACTGCATTTTGGGGGAAGTTGAGAGTGGCCCTGTGAGGAGGTGGGAGGAGAAGAAGCCAGTCCAGCTGTCCTACAAGACCCTGCCTCCCAGCCCGACTTAGTGTCTGAAGGACTGAGGCAGTGCTCACTGCTTTGCTACTCAATTAAGAAGGGCAGCATTTCTCTAGTTCCGATTGTGGATTAAATCATGTGCTAAAAGGTCTACTGAAAAATTAGAAGCGTCAGCATTAGTTCATTATAGGACCAGATGGTCCACCTTGGCCTTCTGTGTCTTCTGTGTCTGGTTTGCAAATCAGATGCTCCTTTTCTCAGCTTCAGACCGTCTGCTCTCCAGGAAAAATATCTTCATCCTCTCCCTACCACCGCCTTATACATATTTGCCGATGGAAATCTGAGTGTGATTATGGTAGTAGCAATTCTGAGAGCGTCAGTAAGCAGGTGAGTTTCTCTGTGCGAATTCCAAACCTTGATCAGAATGTCCTCTGGAATAAACACAGGTGGAACACCAAGTGGCACACATGTGCTCGGCAGACAAACATTAGTTTCTGTCCGTAAGAACTTGATAGGGAGGGAGATTGTTTCTCAGTTACCCAAATAACATGTGTTCCAGCCAGAGGCCACGGATGCAGGGCTGGTAACTCTGAGAACATTAACCTGTGGATCGTGGCTGGGGGATGACAGGCCCCATCAGAGCCCGTGGTCTGCAGGGCAAAGTGCAGGCCAGCAACCCCTTTGGAACTCTTGTCCATCAGACGTTTCCTTAGGATGATTGTGGCTTCCGGTCTCAGGAACTCATTCCACCCAGAAGCGTGACAAAGCATGCATTTTATACTCATTCTTGTCTTTTTTGGTCCTTTTCTGCAAGACAATCAGTGCTCAGTTCACTGTCCTTCCCCAACTGTTTTTCTTTCCAGTGACACCCAATGAAGTTGCTACACCACGGGACCCTTCATGTCACACCACATAATTAATTGCAATGAAGCCTTACATCCCAAAACACAGCTAACTACATACTTTTGTAATAATAATAATAATTTAACAACAGTACTAGTAATGATATAGCTGGCATTGATAGAATGCCTTACAGTTTTATTTAGTGTTTCACATACAAAATCTCATATGACTCTCAAAATAACTTGTGAAGTTCTTATTTTTCTCTTCCCCATTTTAAAAGTAAGGAGACTGTGACTTTTAAGAACTTAATCATCCTATGGCAGAAATAGGTCCTGAAACTAGTTCTCCTGACCATCCATCTTGTGGAGTTCCTGCAGTTCACAGATGAAGAGACACACTGAAGTCTCTGACAATCAAATACATTTCACGTGGCAGAATGCTTATTCGAAAGAAGAAAACATCTGCAGGAAGGTCCACCTCAAACCACTTTAAGCCCGGTGTGGACTTGCACAGAATTTCAGGTGTGTAGTTACATTTTTCACTTTGTAATAAACCCCTGCATTTCCTGGGATCTACTTATTCTGGGGATTGCCTGGAGGTGGAAATGATAAGGCAAAATGACCCCATACTCTTTCTCAATAAGCCAACTTCCGAAGTAGCCAAGACTAAAAGAGAAGTCAGGCAGACAGTCTTCCTGATATATTTAGGGTGGAAAACATACTCTATGAGGGTATCATCTGCCTTATAAATTGACTCACAGGGTCAGACTTCTGAATTTGAGGTGCAAGAGAGAAACTCACTCTTTAATTATGGCAATGTCCAAGTTGAGATGGATGAAGGCAGATGGAACTGTATGTTTATCCAAGACCACCCTGGACAAAATGCCCAACCTCCGTGTGGTCAGGTTGCAGGTATCCTGTCTTCTCAGAGGGACGCCACTGTCTTCCCAGAGTACCAGGTGCCTTTGTTTGACTTCAGATTTTGACACCTTCAAAGTCTGTGACCCTGAGCAAGAGACCTGGCCACAACAAGACTTTTCTAATCTGTAATATGGAGTTATTACTACATGTCACATGGGATTGATGAGAAGAGGAAATGGCTCATCACCGCATGTCATGCCCTCCTCTTCTGGCTTCTTCCTGGGGGCATCTCGAGTGAGGAATGAGCTCATAGGCTCTCCCTTCCAGGTGACTTTGGGTGAGTCAGGTTACTTTTGGAGATGCAATGTTCTTGCTACCCACAGGATAAACAGCATGCTGGAAAATTTAAGTCCAAACAGGTGATTTGATGTCACCACCCCCAGTGTCACATGTGTCCTGCCTGACTTCCAGGAACCTCCACCACCACAACCCTGATTATGGATTTGGGACGAGGGAATACGAAGAGGAAGACCTCTCACCTCCAGCACCTGTGTGGTGGGGAGGCATTGCGTGGAGCTGAAGAAAAGACAGCAGCTGGCCAAGGTGGGAAGGTAGCACCAACTCCCTGCAGGCTGGGGTCTTTGTCCCCCCTCTGCAGGATGCTCTGTCTTCTGAAACACTGCTGGCTTGTAAAACACCCTTATGTTGGTTAATGCCTGTGGGGTACACTGCTGATGGAAATGGGAATTTCTTAAAATGGTGATATAACAGTTGGACATTAAAGGATGAACATTACTCTTGATAAAGTCATTGCATAACTGGATTACGAGGCAAACTTTCCTGACATTCCATGTTTCAAAGTTAGGAGGTGGTGGAGGAAAGTGGCTGAAGTAATCGGCTTTGTGGTTCTACTGTGCAGTGTCCAAACCCCAGACCCACATGAGCAGTTGTGTGCTGTTGGGCAACTTGCCTTTGTGACTTAGGCAGGACCATAATTTCCTCATCTATAAAACACTTAAAGGTCAGTGTGAGTATCAAGGGATGTATTGCACTGAAAACGTGAAGGCTTTGCCTGTCACCATGTAGTGATGGGTCAATGTATGTTTGGAATCGGTATTGTTTTTATTAGTATTAGACTTAAAAATGCAAGGTGTGTCAATGTCTGTATCCATCCCAAATACTATTCGTCACTGAAAAATTGTAGGTTTTCTTGCTATATATGACACAACAAAGGGGCCAATTTTGTTGAAATTTTTTCTGGAGTGTTTTTTTTTTTTTTCTGTTTTATTAGTTTATTTGTACTCCATATTCTTCCATATATATTGTAATTCAGGATTAAAATAGATGTAAGAAATCATTTTGAAATGTTAAAATCTGCTTAACAGAGAAAGCCTCTCACCATTCAACTAGTTAACTCAGGATCTAGCGCTGCTTTGATTCATGAGGCGTCTGTGGTGCTGTTACTCTAGGTCTCGCTGGAGGAGACTTACAGTGCACGGCACGGTTAACAGAATTTCCATCCTGTTACAGGAGTTAGGGAGTAAAATATACCAGAGTCCCAAATTAAGAAGAATTCTACACTAACAGTTCACAGGGAAAATAGTACAACCTCTGGGGATGACTGATGTATATACACAGCTAACTTCTATAGGTTGCAGTTGGAAAATCAGCACATGGCTTCCAAAAATCTAATTTCTCTATATAATTCATCTCCTACATGAAATAGGCAAAAATATAGCTCAGTGTAACCTGCATAACACAAAAAATCCTCTGTCATAATATCTAGCTGCAGCTCTCTGTCTGAAGTCATGGATTTTCAAATACCCCAGCCAACTGATACTTCCCAGTGAGGGAGAACATCTGATTCCACTTTCACCCATCACTGGAGTTCTAATTACTTTGATTTAGTGACTGTGGGATTTTACTTTTTACTGTTTGGACAGATTCCTCGCTAATACTTAACAGGCAAGAAACGTTAAAATCCTGTTTGGTTTGACAGGAGCAGAGTTTAATGTCAGCTGGACTGAATTTATTTTCCCAAGTTCTATTTTCTCAAAAATACCTTTGATGCTTTCTTTAACCAGATTTGTTTAGGAAACAAACTATATGATGTGCAGAGGATCCAAATACATTTCTGATTCAATCATAGTATCAATATTTTGTGTACCACCCAGTTTAGGGTAAACATTTTACATTAGATTTCCATCATAGAGGGACAGTGGAATTCAAAATGAGCCATACATCAGTCAGTGTCTAATTCTATTTGGGTAAAGTTAGAGCAAGAAAAAGCACATGATCAAACATCAGGATGTATATTTTTACCCAATGCTTCTCTGCCAGGAACACTTTTCTGATTTTTCTTGGATCTGTCTGCTCTCTTTTAGCTCCTGCTTCAGTAAATCGGAATTATTTGTGCATGTTGTAGATTGAGAGCTGTAGAGGCCAGTGTGCTCCTCACATAGCAGGGTATCTCGTCCATGGCTGGTGACTGAAACCGTGTCTTGAACTGCATTATATTTACCCATGTACTTGACATGTGTATATACCAGGGTAAAAAAAAAAACAACAAAAACCTTTGCCTTATAAAATACTGTAAATATTATTTTATTATCTATAAAAATGTTTAGTAACACAGACATAGGAATGATTGGCATTAACGGACAAATGTTTTTCCTTAAAGACTATGAGTGGTTTGTAGCTGGTATATTCATTATCTTGATTTCCAAGGACAGGCACTAATGAATAAATAGGATTCAGTTTGTATTGGACCACATAGTTCTATTTGCAAATAACAGACAACCAACAGTAGCTTTTTCAAAAGAGAGAATGTATTTACTCATGGAGCTGAGAAGAATGCTAAATGTGGCAGAGAATATGGTTGCCTACCCCAGGGTTATTGCTCCTCATCTTTCTTGATGATTAAAAAAAATTCCATATATAGTTGAGGAGCCTTTGGTATCGTGGTATATGGTCACAGTCCCTGTTTGAAGAGCATGTAACCTTAATTCTGATTAACGACTTATAAAATGAAGCCTATTGGCTTAATTCTGGGGAAGAATTTCCTTTTGATATAATAGGGCAGGTGAGGAGAAAGCCTCAGTCCCGTTTAATGTCTTTGACAGTGGTTCTTCAAGGATGTGATGTCTGGAGTTGTGGCAGCCATTTAGCAACACAAAGAGGAGGACTAGACGCCTTGAAATCATTAAACAATCGAACTTAATCCTAGAACAGCCAATCTCAAGCATTCTTAATATGTAAGAAAGATCAAATAATGCATATTTGGGATCTCTTGATGTATCCTTGTTACATTCCTGATATTGGTAATGTGTCCTTTCTCTGTTTCCTTGATCTGTATTGCCAGTAGCTTATTAACTGAATTATTCTTTTCAAAGAACTAATTTTGGCTTTCTTGATTTACTCTACTTTTTATTTTCTACTCCATTGATTTCTTATTTTTATTATCATTTTCTTTATTTTATTTTGATTTGCTTATTTTTTTCTAGATTTTTAAGATGGAAAATTGGATTGACTTTCAGTCTCTTATTTTCTGATTTGTGCATTTTGGTTTAAATTTTCCTCTAAACATTGCTTTATCAGCATACTGCAAAATTTCAATATGCAGTATCAAATTAGCATTTAGGTTAAAATATTTTAAAATAATAATTGTGATTTCTTTTATTTTTGAGATATTTAGAATTGTACTGTTTATTTTTCATATGGCTAGGAACTCTCTAATTATTTTGTTATTGATTTCTAACTTTATCTTCAGAAGATATCTTCTGATTAATTTTAATCTTGATTTCTTGAGGATTTCTTTATGGGTCAGGGTGTGGACAATTTTTGTACAAGTGGCATTAGACCTTAAAAAGAATGCAAATTCTCTTGATACTGGATATTTTTCTTAAGTTGGTTAAATCAAGTTTTGTAAATGGTGTTAATAGATTGTATGTCCTTACTGATTTTCTTGTCTGCTTGTTCTATCGCTATTAAGAAAGGTGTTTTAATGACTCCCAATATGATTGTGCATTTGCCTAAATTCTCTTTTAATTTGCTTTATGCATGTTGGAATGATGTATGGATTCCAATAGTTTAGGATTGTGGTAACTTCCTACCGGATGGACCCCTTTATCACTGGGAAAGGCCCCTTTTTACCTCTATTAATATTTATTTTCTTACACTTTTTCTATTAATGAAATCTGTTGATTTTAGTTTCATTTGTGTCTCTACATTGTCCTTTATATCTTTCATTTTTAATTATTCTGTGTTTTTATGCTAAAGTGTGTCTCATTGGTAGCATACATTTTAGAATAAATTCTGAGAGTTGGTATGTTAATTGGAGTGATTATTCCTTCTCCTACCATTTGCCATCCCTTTACTTCAATTTTCAGTTTCAGTCAGTGTACATGCACAGTGTTACAGAACTGTTAATTTATACTACAGGAAGAAACAACTTTATCAACTAGAGTACAGTTTATGAACGATTTATTTTGCTTTAAGTTGTACAGATTCTATGCATTTCCAAAATTACTTAGGTTGAGACATTTTCCCCTGAATCTCTTCAGTGCAGTTTTTCCATGCATTTGTAATACAGTTGGATTGTTTCATCATATTCTTCATTCCATCTTTGAATCCCCACAAGATCCTATATATATATATATATATATATATATATATATATATATATAGTAATATATATTATATATGTTACATATATATTACATACATATATAATATGTAACATATTATATATGTTGCATGTAATATATATGTTACATATTTTATATATAATATATAATTTGTATAATTAGGATTCAATCTTTGTGCTATGAAGTTCTGTTACTTGAAAAATGCAGTGTTATGTATCTACCATTACAATAGCATACAGATATGTCACTGCCCTAAAATACTCCCTATACTTCATCCATTCAACTCTCCCTACCCACAAAACCTTGGCAACCACTGATCTTTTCATCATCTCTATATTTTTGCTTTCTTCAGAATGCCATATAGATGGAATCATACATATGCAATCATAGACTAGCTGCTTTCACTTTGAAATATACATATGATTTACCCATATCATCTGTCCTGATAGTTCATCTCTCTTTATTGCTAAATAATGCTTTATTGTAAGACTGTACCAGAGTGGGTTTATTCATTCCCTTATTTTAGAATATCTCAGTTGCTTCCAGTTTGGGGCAATCATAAAGTTGCTGTAAGCATTCATGTGCATGGTGTTGTGTGGGCATATATGTTTTCAATCCAGTTGGTAAATACCTAGAAGTGTGATTGTTGGATTGTATGTATGTACATAAGACTATGTTTAGCTTTGTAAAAATCTGCCAAAATTGTCTTCCAAAATGGTTGGACCTTTTAGCATTCCCACCAACAATGAATTAGAATGCATGTTGCTCTGCTTTCATACCAGAAATTGATATTGTCATATTTCTTTATTTTTTGGATTTTAAACTTGCTAATAGATGTGTAGCACTCTCTTATTATTCTTTTAATTGGTTATTGTTTTAATTTCTAATGACAAATGATGTTAAACATAGCTTCCTATGCTTATTTGGCATCTGTATATTTTCTTTGTTCAGATTTTTGCCCACTTTTAATTGAATTTTTGAGTTTTCATTATTAAATTTTATTATTATTGTTGTTATTTTTAGAACACTTTGTATATTTGTAGACAAGACCTTTATCAAATATCCATTTTACAAACATTTTCTTCCATTCTGAGGCTTGCCTTTTCACTCTCTAAATGATGTCTTCCCCTGAATAGAAGTTTTTAATCCAGATTATCAATTTTTTTTAATGGATCTTGATTTTGGTGTTGTATGTAAAAACCCATCACCAAACTCAAATTCACATATACTTTCTTCTACGTTTTCTTCTAAAAGTTTTATAGTTTTATGTTTTACATATGTTCTCTGCTCCATTTTGAGTTACTTTTTGTTTAAGGTGGAGGTTTGTGTCTAGGTTTACGTTTTTATTCATGTGGCCATCCAAACCTTCCAGCCTTTGCACTTTTGTTAAATATCATTTTCCTGAACTTCTCTGGATCTATTTCTGGGCTCTCCTTTCTGTTTAATGTGTCTGCCTATACATTTCCTCACCAACACCATACCGTCTTGGTGGCTATAGAGTTAAAACAAGTCTTGAAATTGGGTTTGGAGAGTCCTCTAACAGCGCTCTTTCTCTTTAGAATTGTGTCGGCTATTCCAGGTCCTTTACTTTTTCATGTAAACTTTAGAATCAGTTTGTCAATAGCTACAAAATAAGTTACTAGGATTTCAACTGGGGTTCCCTAGAATCTACAGTTCAATTTGGGAGAAACTGACATCTTAACAGTATTGAATCTTCCAATCCATGAACATAGAATATCTGTTTACTTAGATCTTCTTGTTTCTTTCATTAGTAATTTGTAGTTTTATGCATACTGAAGCTGTACATATTTTGTAAGATTTTTTACCTAAGTATTTTATTTTTTGATACTATTGTAAGTTGTATTGATTTTTAAATTTCACATTTAAATGGTTCATTTCTGATCTATAGGAAAGCAATTGACTTTTGTATATTGACAAGCACTGGTAGTGAGACAAAGCATCCTTTCATTCTTCCTGATCTGAAGGGAAAAATATCCAGTCTCTCATTGTTAAGTATGTTAACTGTAGGTTTTTGAAGATATTCTGTATCAAGTTGAGGACATTCTGTTTATTCTTAATTTGCTGAGAGTTTTTATGATGTTGACTTTTCTCAAATGCTTTTTTATCCAGCAATTGAAATGCTCTTACAGTTTTTCTTCTTTAGCCTGTTGATATGGTGAATTACGTCAGCTGATTTTTTAAACGTTGAGCCAGGCTTGCATACCTGAAGGAAATCGCCCTTGCTAGCATATAATTATTTTTATATGTTGTTATATTTAATTTGACAATATTTTCTTGAGGAGTTTTGCATCAATATTCATAAAAGTTACTGGCCTGCAGTTTTCTTTTCTTGTAATGACTTCGTCTGGTTTTTGGGATTAGCACAGAGCTGACCTCATGGACTGAGTGCAGAAGTGTTTCCTTTCTTTTATTTCTGGAGGATATGATAGAGTAATGGTTAAGGGTCAAAGAGAAATTTGTTTCATAATTAAAAAAATTAGAATTTGGATGTGATAGACCAGTGGTTCTTAACTCTAGCTCCATAGTGAATTGCTTGGGAAGGCTTTAAAAATACAGTAATGCTGAAGTTCCACCCCACACAGACAAATCCACATTTCCGGGGTGGATACTGGAAATTAATATATAATATTAATATATGTAACATTATATATTATATTATATATAATATTTTAAAATAACATCCCTATGAAGATAAAGTCGAATACTCAGTTTTAAGTGTTGAACTGACTGCTCTTTAATTCTTAACTGCAAACAGGATGCACTCTGCGACTTAAACAATTCCCAGTGAGCCGTGTAGAAGATGCCAGGGTCAAGCAGATGGTGAGCAAGGCTGTATCCACTGAAGAGACTGTCTTTTGTATTTGCCTCTACTTCTTTGACCTGAAACTACCCCTATATTTTATGCCACAAGCTTTCTTCTCCGGCAAGGGATATCACTCTGGTATAAAAAGATTTCCTTATGGATTGTATTCTTATGTCTTAATCTCTTAGTTCCAGGGAGGGTTGTGGGAGAAAGAGAAAGAGAGGCAGAAAGAAAACGCTTTTTTACATGCAATACTTTGTGCAGGCTTCGTGCTCTTCCCTCCCGAGCTGCAGAGGTCGGGAGGCAGGATAAAGGGTGAGTCACCCCGCACCCCTGGGGCGGACCTCACCCCGTGCTGCAGAGAGTGGTCCTGCTCCGCGGAGAGAACGCCCTCTGTGGGTTGATCACAGGGGAGACGTCCCGCGGGCTCTGGCGCATCCTGAAGACGCTGTCAGGAGACATCAACTCTGTTCCCGCTGCGCCGGGATCTCAGTCTTCTATTTCTGGCTGTACCTTCTCCCTGATATTCCTCCCACATATTTTCTGGAGAGTGACAGGAGGTGCCCCAAATCCCCCAGAGTGCAGATGAGTTACACTGGGAAGGACCTTTTGCCCGCCTTCTGCTGTCCATCCAACAGCACTTGCCGACCAGATGATCCAGCAAATGTTCAGATTTGTGGTGATTGCTTTTGAAACTGTATTTAGAGAAATTAATTGTAGGCTAAAATATTTTAAAGAATATCATATTTCCTTTCTATTTTTCATTCTTATTATAATTATTATTTCATTATTTATTTCTTTGGGGTTTTTTTCCCCCCCTTTGGCTGTGTCATAAAAAATCAAAGTCTTATATGCTTAGGTTCAAAGGAACCCTGTTTTAAACACATATATTCCATCAGAAAGAAGGCTTCAGTTTCTTGTGAAAAGGAGTCACTAATAGTCCAGTGAAGATGCAGCCATCCCTGACAGCTGGTCCACCCTGGAGGAACATTGTGGATAAAGAGGTATCTTAACACAGAGAATTATTTATGTCATAAATAATTGCATTGGCCACTCACTGGATTTAGGATGGAATCATGAGATAGGCTTTTAGCAAACACTGTGTAATAAGGATCCCTGTCTTCCTGAAATACCCTTTCTTGATCTTTCCTGCTATTCTCAACCTTCTCCATCTTCACATTTCTTTTTCTTTCCTTTTAGAAAAGAATGTGAATTAGACCGTAGTGTTTTGTCCCCTGATCTTGTCCAACAACAGTGCAAAGTAATTTTTCCTCCAGTTATGCTTACCTCTATGAAAACACTCGCTATTTAATGCCAATGTTCAGTTGTGAGCAGCAAATGTTCTGCTCTTGTGCGTTGAAGAAAAACACAGTATCTGTGCACATGACATTATTTGGACCCAGGTTCTTTGCAGATGCAATTAGTTAAGATGAGGTCATTGGGGTGGGTGCTAATCCAACATGACTGCTGACCTTATAAAAGGGGGAAGTTGGACACAGACATACATACACACAGGGAGAACACCATGTGGACATGAAGGAAGACACCTGGGCAAGTATATAAGACAAAAACACCACAGATTGTCATCACACCACCAGAAGTTAGGGCACCTTTGAAGGGAGCATAGCCCTACTGACACCTTGATCCCAGACTTTAGGCCCTATCACTATGAAACAATACATCTGTGTTGTTTAAGCCACTCAGTTTTTAGGATGTTGTTACAGCAGCCCTAGGAAATGAAAACACTCTCCCAGCCTGCGATTTCATGACTCCCTGAGAAGGCATCTCTGTCAGGTAAAAAAAATATTTTTCAAATCATGTTCAGAAAGAGAATATGTAGCATTGGTTGACTTAACTCAGTCTAGATTTAAAACGTGTTTTATATATAAAGGGGATGGAATTCATTTTGTTTGTCTTTGAATACCAAGTACCCAGTATTTATCTATATGAATGAGAAAGGACTTATATCCAAAATATGTCAATAACTCCTATAAGTTGATAATAAAATACTACACTCCAATAAAACAATGAACATGCATTTTGTATGTGTTCACAAGACAAATAGTAAGCTTATTAAAAGACATTCAACATCATTATTCATTGGGGAAATATAAGAAAATAAGATGGATTACTGAATTATAGAGGAATGAATAATGGACAAATCAGTGATAAAGCAAATATAACACATGTTAATTATAGAATTCAGGTGGTGTGTGTGTAAGTTTTCACTGTATTGTTCTTCTAACTTTTCTGTATGAGAGAAAATTTTCATAATTTTTTTTTTTAAAAAAGCAACCCCAATTTTGAGACATTAAAGTGCCTCCACAATTCTTTCCTGATACTAAACCCCATTACAAGTGAGACTAGTCATGTCACCCCATTTTGGGGAAATAGATGTAAGCAGACATCTCCAGGTGTGGCTTCTAGGATAAGCTTTTTGAAAAGACGTTTCAATTGGCCTGTTTCTTGACTCTGTTGTCCCTTCCCTTTCTTCATCTTGTTTCCTCCCCTTTTTCATTGGAATGAAGATAAGATGCCATGAGATGCTGCAGTCTTGCAGTCCTGAGGAGAAAAGTCTCGCTGGAAGTGTGGCGGAGCTGGCGACCAAAGCGGCCCCATCTCAGCTAAGACTGAGACTCCCATTCATCTTGTCATCTGACACAAGTAAGGTCTTACTGTTTTAAGGCTGCTTTCAGTTACCCAGAGTGAGGAGTGAAAATAATAAGCCTAAATTTTGGAGTTGGTGGAGGGGAGGACATGGGTATGGGAATTGAGGACCCAACCATTGCAGTCTAGAAACTCTTGGGAAACTCATCTGTTGTGCTCTGGACACTCACAACCAAGTGCCAACCAACTGGACTGTAAGGAGGAATGGCGGGAAGAATCCAGACTGTATGGCTTTTCTGGTTGCTTTCGTCAGGAAAGTCCTGCCATTGAAGAAGAAACTAGTGCTGAGAGTCCTAGTGCTCTCAGTATTCAAGTAGAGACACGGAAGAAGACGTTTCTACAGGAGGCATGCTCTCCCTGCCGTCTACAGGCTGTGTCCACTGAGACTGATTTTCTGGGGTTTTTTGGTTTGTTTGTTTTTGTTTTTTTAACTCCGTAGATTACAAGCATCAAACTAGAAAAACAGAATTGATTTTTGGTAGGTGTGCATCCTTGCTTCAAAACCCAGGTGTGTCCCAAAACGATGGCTGTATAATCCAGTTACGGAAAAAATACACAAGTTTTTGGCTTAATTTTTCTCCACTCATTCCCAAATACACACATTTCTTATATTTCTTATTTCTCAAGCCCAAAACAGATGGCGAATTTCTTCTGAATACTTCTGGTTTCTCCTGAATCCCAAGGAATATTTGAGATCTCCAGGCCTTTCTTGTCCCACTTAACTGCTCTTGACTGGTTTGACCCTTGGAAGGCTCAAGGGTTAGAGGCAGGAGAAGGAAAACACAGGCCCCTCCCCCTCTCTGCCACCCTTGGGGCAGCTCTGAAGGGCTGTGTCTTCTCCGAGGCTCTGGCGGGGCCGGATAGGCCAGCATGGCTGTGGTTCCTTCCCTTTATTCTCCAGGCTGGTGGGGAGCAGATCCTGTGGTCATTTCCTTTTTGCTGCTGTGTCAGGCCTGTCTGGCTTCCTTGTCTTTCAACACCAGTGTCTTTCTTTATAGGAAATTCTCTCGAGAGCAACACCCAGCTCTACCCACCACTAGTCCCTCCCATCAGGAAGCTTGCACAAGCCTCTTAGATAGCCTCATTCACCAGAGGGCAGACAGCAGAAGCAAGAAGGACTACAATTCTGCAGCCTGTGGAAGGAAGACCACATTCACAGAAAGATAGACAAAATGAAAAGGCAGAGGACTTTGTACCAGATGAAGGAAAAAGATAAAACCCCAGAAAAACAACTAAATGAAGTGGAGATAGGCAACCTTCCAGAAAAAGAATTCAGAATAATGATAGTGAAGATGATCCAGGACTATCGGAAAAAGAATGGAAGCAAAGATCGAGAAGATGCAAGAAATGTTTAACAAAGACCTAGAAGAATTAAAGAACAAAAAACTAGAAGAATTAAAGAAAAAACACCTAGAAGAATTAAAGAACAAACAAACAGAGATGAACAATACAATAACTGAAATGAAATATACACTAGAAGGAATCAATAACAGAATAACTGAGGCAGAAGAACAGATAAGTGACCTGGAAGACTGAATGGTG
This sequence comes from Balaenoptera acutorostrata, assembly GCF_949987535.1. Lineage (NCBI taxonomy): Eukaryota > Metazoa > Chordata > Mammalia > Artiodactyla > Balaenopteridae > Balaenoptera > Balaenoptera acutorostrata. The sequence goes on along the minus strand of NC_080075.1, from coordinate 91,707,154 downwards.
GAATTCACTGCCATGGAACAGAATAAAGAAAAAAGAATGAAAAGAAATGAAGACAGCCTGAGAGACCTCTAGAACAACATTAAACGCACAAACATTCACATTATAGGGGTCCCAAAAGGAGAAGAGAGAGAGAAAGGAGTGAGAAAATATTTGAGAGATTAAAGTTGAAAACTTCCCTAACATGGGAAAGGAAATAGCCACCCAAGTACAGGAAGCACAGAGACTCCCAGGCAGGATAAACCTAAGGAGAAACACACCAAGACACATAGTAATCAAATTGACAAAAATTAAAGACAAAGAAACATTATTGAAAGCAACAAGGGAAAAAATGACAAATAACATCTAAGGGAACTCCCATAAGGTAAACAGCTGATTTCTCAGCAGAAACTCTATAAGCCAGAAGGAAGTGGTATGATATATTTAAAGTGATGAAAGGGAAGAACCTACAATCAAGATTACTCTACCGGGCAAGGATCTCACTCAGATTTGATGGAGAAATCAAAAGTTTTACAGACAAACAAAAGCTAAGAGAATTTACCACCACCAAACCAGCTCTACAACAAGTGCTAAAGGAACTTCTCTAAGTGGGAAACACAAGAGAAGAAAAAGACCTACAAAGACAAACCCATAGCAATTAAGAAAATGGTAATAGGAACATACATATCGATAATTACCTTAAACGTGAATGGATTAAATGCTCCAACCAAAAGACACAGGCTTGCTGAATGGATACAAAAACATGAACCATATATATGCTGTCTACAAGAGACCCACTTCAGACTTAGGGACACATACAGACTGAAAGTGAGGGGATGGAAGAAGATATTCCATGCAAATGGAAATCAAAAGAAGGCTGAGTAGAATACTCACATCAGATAAAATAGACTTTAAAATAAAGAATGTTACAAGAGACAAGGAAGGACACTACATAATGATCAAGAGATCAATCCAAGAAGAAGATATAACAATTATAATTATATATGCACCCAACATAGGAGCACCTCAATACATAAGGCAAATACTAACAGCTATAAAAGAAGAAATCGACATTAACACAATCATAGGGGGGGACTTTAACACCTCACTTACACCAATGGACAGATCATCCAGAAAGAATATTAATAAGGAAACACACATTTTAAATGACACAATAGCCCAGATAGATTTAATTGATATTTATAGGACATTCCATCCAAAAACAGCAGATTACACTTTCTTCTCAAGTGCACATGGATCATTCTCCAGGATAGATCACATCTTGAGTCACAAATCAAACCTCAGTAAATTTAAGAAAATTGAAATCATATCAAGCATCTTTTCCGACCACAATGCTATGAGATTAGAAATCAATTACAGGGGAAAAAACGTAAAAATCACAAACACATAGAGGCTAAACAATACGTTACCAAATAACCAAGAGATCACTGAAGAAATCAAAAAATACCTAGAAACAAATGACAATGAAAATACGACGACCCAAAACCTATGGGATGCAGAAAAAGCAGTTCTAAGAGGGAAGTTTATAGCAATACAAGCCTACCTCAAGAAACAAGAAAAATCTCAAATAAACAATCTAACCTTACACCTAAAGGAACTAGAGAAAGAAGAACAAACAAAAGCCAACGTTAGTAGAAGGAAAGAAATCATAAAGATCAGAGCAGAAATAAATGAAATAGAAACAAAGAAAGCAATAGGAAAAATCAATAAAATTAAAAGCTGATTCTTTGAGAAGATAAACAAAATTGATAAACCTTTAGCCAGACTCATCAAGAAAAAGAGGGAGAGGACTCAAATCAATAAAACTAGAAATGAAAAGGAGAAGTTACAATGGACACCGCAGAAATACAAAGCATCCTAAGCGAGTACTACAAGAAACTCTATGCCAATAAAATGGGCAACCTGGAAGAAATGGACAAATTCTTAGAAAGGTATAACCTTCCAAGACTGAACCAGGAAGAAATAGAAAATATGAATAGACCAACCACAAGTAATGAAATTGAAACTGTGATTAAAAATCTTCCAACAAACAAAAGTCTGGGACCAGATGGCCTCACAGGTGAATTCTATCAAACATTTAGAGAGAGCTAACACCCATCCTTCTCAAACTCTTCCAAAAAATAGTAGAGGAACGAACACTCCCAAACTCATTCCATGAGGCCACCATCACCCTGATACCAAAACCAGACAAAGATACTACAAAAAAGGAACATTACAGACCAATATCACTGATGAATATAGATGCAAAAATCATCAACAAAATACTAGCAAACAGAATCCAACAACACATTAAAAGGATCATACACCATGATTAAGTGGGATTTATCCCAGGGATGCAAGGATTCTTCAATGTATGCAAATCAATCAATGTGATACACCATACTAACAAATCGAAGAATTAAAACAATATGATCATCTCAATAGATGCAGAAAAAGCTTTTGACAAAATTCAACACCTATTTATGATAAAAACTCTCCGGAAAGTGGGTTAGAGGGAACCTACCTAAACATAATAAAGGCCATATATGACAAACGCACAACAAACATCATTCTCAATGGTGAAAAATTGAAAGCATTTCCTATAAGATCAGGAAAAAGACAAGGATGTCCACTCTCGCTACTATTATTCAACATAGTTTTGGAAGTTCTAGCCACGGCAATCAGAGAAGAAAAAGAAACAAAAGGAATACAAACTGGAAAAGAAAAAGTAAAATGTCACTGTTTGCAGATGACTTGATACTATACATAGAGAATCCTAAAGATGCTATCAGAAAACTACTAGAGCTAATCCATGAATTTGGTAAAGTTGCAGGATACAATATTAATGCACAGAAATCTCTTGCATTCTTATATACTAACAACAAAAGATCAGAAAGAGAAATTAAGGAAACAATCCCATTCACCATAGCAACAAAAAGAATGAAATACCTAGGAATAAACCTACCTAAGTAGGTAAAAGACCTGTACTCAGAAAACTATAAGACACTGATGAAAGAAACCAAAGATGACGCAAACAGATGGAGAGATATCCCATGTTCTTGGATTGGAAGAATCAATAGTGTGAAAATGAGTATACTACCCAAAGCAATCTACAGATTCAATGCAATCCCTATCAAATTACCAGTGGCATGTTTTACAGAACTAGAACAAGAAATCTTAAAATTTGTATGGAGACAAAAAAGACCCCAAATAGACAAAGCAGTCTTGAGGGAAAAAAATGGAGCTGGAGGAATCAGACTCCCTGACTTCAGACTATACTACAAAGCTACAGTAATCGAGACAATCTGGTACTGGCACAAAAACAGAAATATAGATCAATGGAACAGGATAGAAAGCCCAGAGATAAAATCATGCACCTATGGTCAACTAATCTATGAAAAAGGAGGCAAGGATATACAATGGAGAAAAGACAACCTCTTCAATAAGTGGTGCTGGGAAAACTGGAGAGCTACATGTAAAGGAATGAAATTAGAACACTCCCTAACACCATACACAAAACTAAACTCAAAATGGATTAGAGAGACCTGCATGTAAGACCAGACACTATAAAGCTCTTAGAGGAAAACATAGGAAGAACACTCTATGACATAAATTACAGCAAGATCTTTTTTGACCCACCTTCTAGATTAATGGAAATAAAAGCAAAAATAAACAAATGGACCTAATGAAACTTAAAAGCTTTTGCAAAGCAAAGGAAACTACAAAGAAGACAAAAAGACAACCCTCAGAATGGACAAAATATTTGCCAACGAATCAATGGACAAAGAATTACTCCAAAATATATAAACAGCTCATGCAGCTCAAAATTAAAAAAACAAACAACCCAATCAAAAAATGGGCAGAAGACCCAAGTAGACATTTCTCCAAAGAAGACATACAGATGGCCAAGAAGCACATGAAAAGTTGCTCAACATCACTAATTATTAGAGAAATGCAAATCAAAACTACAATGAGGTATTACCTCACCCCAGGTAGAACGGGCACCATAAGAAAATCTACAAACAACAAATGCTGGAGAGGGTGTGGAGAAAAGGGAAACCTCTTGCACTGTTGATGGGAATGTAAATTGATACAGCCACTATGGAAAACAGTTTGGAGGTTCCTTAAAAAACTAAAAATAGAATTAGCATATGACCCAGCAATCCCACTACCTGGCATATACCCTGAGAAAACCATAATTCAAAAAGACACATGCACCCCAATGTTCATTGCAGCACTATTTATAATAGCCAGGTCATGGAAGCAACCTAAATGCCCATGGACAGATGAATGGATAAAGAAGAGGTGGTACATATATACAATGGAATATTACTCAGCCATAATAAGGAATGAACCTGGGTCATTTGTAGAGACGTGATCTAGAGATGGATCTAGAGACTGTCATACAGAGTGAAGTAAATGAGAAAGAGAAAAACATATATTGTATATTAACACATGTATGTGGAACCTAGAAAAATGGTACAGATGAACTGGCTTGCAAGGCAGTAATAGAGACACAGATGTGTAGAGAGCAAACGTATGGACACCAAGGGGGGAAAGTGGCAGCGGGGGAGGTGGTGGGATGAATTGGGAGATTGGGATTGACATGTATACACTAATATGTATAAAATGCATAATTAATAAGAACCTGCTGTATAAAAAATAAATAAAATTCAAAAATTCAAAAAAAAAAAAAAGGAAATTCTCTGTGTTGAAGTGGAGTATCGTCTACTTTTCTGATTGGACCCTGAATTACAAACATCCCAATCTCAGGAAAGTGACTCAAACCAGGCCTTTCCTGGTTGGTGCAAAGGACGGAGGAATGGGATTCAGACATGAAAGGGTCGTATTGTGTGAAATCGACCCTCGGAGGGGCGAGAATTGTGTCACCAACAAGATAAGTCACTTCATTTTCCAAGAAGAAGAGTTAAAGTGTTGAGAATGTCACATATTTTCTCCCTCGTAGTTCCAAGGTAACCAGAGTTTCTATTTTACAGGCTAAGGCAGGAATGTGAGTGACAGAATTTTTCCACTGAGAGCAGTGTCCAGGACCTGGATATGGGTACACAGTGAGAGTATTTGAACTTGCATTAGATAAAAGAAAACATGAGCCATTCACATTGGACCAGGAAAAATAATACTATCGTAGCTGAGTGCATTTAAAAAAACTAAAGTTCTTTAAAAAATGTTTCTTTAATATAAAAGAATTAAAAGTTAGCATCATACCTTCATAACAAAGAATTTAGAGACTTATTGAAATAGTATGTTTTGTTCCCACTAGAGGCAAAAATATGTCCCTTTTCAAGTAAATTTTTGATTTCATCCATACTGTCAAAAGTAGCAGTTCAGATTGGGTGGACCATTAACCACTGCAGCCTCTAATTCCCTCCTCCCCCCATTGGACAAATTGGCAATAAAGGAAACCAAACAAATGAGAAACAAAAACAAACAACCCCCAGCCCCAAATCTCCATAGAACATTGTTTTACCTTGCTTTGTCTAGGTGGGTACTCATTCTCCATATTCTTGGGAAACAATAAAGCATTGGGCAAGCGTGAACCAGATTTTTTCTTGTTCCACTTCCCAATTTTTGCTTTACGTCCAACAGGTAGATTCACTGCATCTCACCAGGGGCATTGTTTTAGTTCAATTAAGTTTAGGAATTGAGCCTAATTCTCAAGCAGCCAGCAATGTATTAAGTGGCTCAGAATAAAACCAAGGGTCAGTAAGGGAGACATGCAGCCTTGAAAGAATTGAAACCGTCATTTCCTCAGAAGACGTCCCTTATGAAAGAGGAAATAAGATCTTAACTGGCATCCAAAGTAACAACAACTGAAAGCCCCAAAGCCTGAGAGCCATTAGACCTCAAACCCAATTAGCCTCCGCTTTCCTGCGCCCCCTGGAGGTGACGGGTGTCCCAGGATCCCTGCTCGTGTCTACTCCCTTGTTGCTGTCCCCAGGTTGCCACGAAGGTGAAAGGGGATTAGGTCTCCCGGGTAACTCTCGTCCTGCAGCATAGATATTTTAGAAACCAATTATGCTGGGTTCCTTGGACACAGCCTTGCTTTAAACATGCTCTCCTCAGGCCCTCGGTCTTCAATTTGGACCATAGAACTATCCATGGCATGTGCGTTAACTTAGGATATAAGACACAGAATACAATTAATATTCTTGTTTCTGTCCTAAGTAGCCATGGACAGCTGTTACGATTCACAGCAGCTGCCTTTGATGACCATTAAGAAAAAATATTATGTAGGGAAATGTAACATGCAGGGCTGTGGGGGCTGTGGGAAAGCCCAGGTATTGATGGTAGCTTAGGCAACAGTCAGAAACGGGGCACACCGACTAGACTCATTAGGGATAAAGGCCGCTATACAGGTGAATATGGATTCCTGAAGTAGACTGAAATCAACGGATGCAGAGGCCAAAATCCGGCAGAGATAATCAAGAGGCTTGTTGTAAGCTTTAATGGAGCTAATGCATGAAAAGTACCCACTACGAAACCTGGCTGGGAGCAAGTGCTCTATGTCAACTCTTCTTCCCTAAGTTACAGAGACGGCCCCTCAGTGAGGGCTCATTCCCTGGGGGCCATGGGGGGACAGCACGTGCTCTGTGAGGGCTGAGCCAGAGAGCTTTGTCAGATGAAGGAGAGGGGCAAGGAAAGAGTCACTGCTCTAAGCCAAGTCCACTGTGACAATGAAGGTGCTAAAAGTACAGAGCCTACCTGGTGCATGGGATTTAGATGCCCACGTGTATGATAAATATCCAAATTCGCGCTTGGGATATATGGATGTGCTGTGCCTTTGGTTGGGATGAGTTGACCATGTCGTTGTGGTTTACACAGACTCTTCCTTCTCGTTTCCTCCCGTTCTCCTTGGACTGCATAACAGGATCCGACCCATGGCTGGGTGAACAGCACAGGTTCCTTCTTCTCTTTCTTGCTTCCATGCTGAGTCCTATCTCTTTACGATATGAACTGGGGGACCAGAGTTGTGTGGTGGTCTGTTATCCAGTGGCTTGATTGATAGTCACTATACAGTGGGTTCTCCTGATTGATAAACGTTGGCTCTTCCTGGATGTAGGACAGTCTTGGAGTAAGGCCGTTCCAGCCTCTGATGTGGTCCAGTGTGATCTGGTCAATCCAGCTTTAGGAGGAAAAGGGAAGCCTCCTTCCTGATTGTGAAACTCAGTGCTCCTTTCCCAAAGACTTTCCGCTTTTGTATTTAAGTGACTACTTGAATGAGCTTCCCTTTGAAAGGACGAGCAAAGTAGAACAAATGCCTCGTGGATAAGTGTGATATCTCGAAGGGGACATACAGGGCCAGGCAGAGTAAGAGAGAGCTTCATTCAGCGGTACCCAGCTGGTGGCCAGGAAGTTTGAAAAGCTGCATCTTCCTCTCCCAGGTGATGATTCTCTCAAGGTAAGAACTGAACAGTGGGTGCAAACTGTGGGTTTGATGCTGAAGGTTAATGGACAGATATGTTATTTTTCTCAAGTGGTCAAGATAAGGTCTAGGGCTTCCACTTGACTCAGCTTTTTTCTCATCGGTACAATAGCAATTATGGTTTTACACTCAGATTGTTACAATGTAAATCACTGAGCCTACTAGCAAATGAACCTTCTCTTCCCATTCACAGAAGATGAAACAAAGGTCCAGGGCAATGTTATTCAGTGTGGTCCACAGGTGGACTCCTGTATGGGAACTCTCACCTATTTACTATAGCTCTGCTAAGAGCTCGGGAACCAGCCCCAGGGTCAGCCCACCACCACCAAGCACACGATTATTTCAGCTAGCATTTTTTTCCTGAGAGCGACATTTTGGTGAAGGAAGTGGTGCCTTGGTTTACTTGTGTGTACCGCATAAGCTGCCTATGTCTCCCTGGCACTTTGAGTAGCCCTGACCTGGGATGCTTAATCACATCGATGCTGATTATCTGAGAATTTATGCTAAAATTGCTGGTAGAAGCCGCATGTCCTGGCTCTCAATTCTCTGTTTCTCACGTGATAATACACTATCAATGATGTAGTAAAAAATGTCTAATGTTCTGAGGAACAATTATAAAGAATCTTTTCCACATAGTTTGGAAAACTTCGGGGTTTTATTTATTTATTTATTAAAAAAATTTTTTTTAACATCTTTATTGGAGTATAATTGCTTTACAATGGTGTAACTTTGGGGTTTTAAAACAACGTTTTTGTATTTCTACCTCAGTCTCCATTGAAGGCAAAGTTTTTTCTAACAAGACTGTGTAACTAGTGAAGAATAAACAACAAAGGTCAAGTAATTAGGGAAAGAGAAGTGACATGTAATACAAAGTCCAAGGAACAGAAAGTATTAATGATTTTCCCCTTTTCCATTTACCTCATTAAAAAATAGAGATAATAACGGTGTATTTCATAAGGTAGAGGACTACATGAGATAATCTCTGTAAACTACTTAAAACAATGCCTGGAACACTGCAAAATTTTCATAAACATTGCCTATTAATAGTAGTACTAACATTACTACTAGTTGAAAATTTACATAGAGCCTAATACATGGTAAACAACAATTCTAAATGTCTTGGATAAGTTATTTCATTTCTTCCTTTCCCCAGCCCTAGTAGCTAACACTATTAACCTCGTTTTACAAATGAGTAAACGAAGATAACGAAAGCTAGGTAACCTCCCAACGTCCCATAGGTAGTTAGTGGTGGAGGGGCTGGCAGAGTGCAGAGTCTTGGCATTTAACCACTCTTAGTACTAATTCAATGGTAGCCACAGAAAGGAAATTCAACAAGAGATACATCTTAGGCATTTTTTACTGTGAAAGCAAAAATTGTCAGTTCTTTGAAAGAGACAGTGTTTAGTTGGTCTTGGGCTCCTGGAAGAAACTACTGAACAGTATCTGTCTAGTGGAAAGTAAGTAATGAAGAGATAGAATTTCCAGGTGAGAGTTTGCAAAATCATACAGAGGTTTTCCCCGTAAGACTACTATTTCTGTTATTCTTGGTGACAGTGAAGGCTTGGTTTTGAAGCGTGGGTGTACCAAAGTAATTCTGTAGAACATGTCTAGTTACATGCATATAGATGTTTGGCAATCATAGATTGACAAGGTTATTTGCTGACTTTCTGATAGCAAAATTGAAGTCTACAATGGTTAAGACTTCTTACATTTTTAATCCTCTCTAGTAGCCTTACAATGAAAAGACACTTTTTTGGATTTTCTCTATTTGTACTCACTTCCTTGAGGGTCCCATCAAGCCCCTTGGTTGTAAACAACATCTACACACTAACAGACAAATATAAATCACAGGCTTAGACCTCTTTCCCGAATTCCATACTCAGATATTCAACTTCCTATTGCACTTCTGTGCTTGGATACTGAACAGACCTCACAAACTCAACATATCCTAAACAGGGCTCTGCCCTTTCCCCACTAACTTGTTCCACGCTCAGACTTCTTCATGTCAATCGATGCTGACTCCAGCTTTCTAGTTATTCAGGCCCAAAACCTTCAAGTCATCCTAGACTTTTCTTTTTCTTTCACTCTGTGCCTCTAATCCCTCAGCTCATTCTGTTGGATCTACTTCAAAACACACAGAGACCCCGGTCATTTCTCATCACTCCCTAGATATATATATATTTTTAAATTAATTAATTAATTTATTTTTGGCTGTGTTGGGTCTTCGTTTCTGTGCGAGGGCTTTCTCTAGCTGTGGCGAGCGGAGGCCACTCTTCATTGCGGTGCGCGGGCCTCTCACTATCGCGGCCTCTCTTGTTGCGAAGCACAGGCTCCAGACGCGCAGGCTCAGTAGCTGTGGCTCACGGGCCCAGTTGCTCCGCGGCATGTGGGATCTTCCCAGACCAGGGCTCGAACCCGTCTCCCCTGCATTGGCAGGCAGATTCTCAACCACTGCATCACCAGGGAAGCCCCCTATATTTTTTATTACATGTCCGTAGTGCTGAACCCACTATATCCTCTTACCTGGATGACCTCAAGGTTGCAGTTTATTCTCAGTGCAACCACTACTGAAATCCCTTGTAAACACTCAGTGAAGCTGTGTCCTTCCTGTGCTCAAAACTATACAATGAGTTTCATTCATCTCCGAGATAAAGTCAGAGTCATTAGCAAGGTCTAGAAGGCACTATGTGAGTTTCCTCTTTCCTCCCCCTACCCTGAGACTCCCACCCTCTTCCACTCCTTTCCACCCCTCACTCGTCTCCAGCTCCGCTGACCCTCGCTAGTCTGTGAAGAGCAGGCATGCTCCCCTTTGGCTTTGGCCCTGAGATGATCTGTGAGGTTAATCCTCTTGCTTCCCTCCTGTCTCCCTTTCTTAAGGATGCCCCTCCCGAGCCCTGTGCTTGCCACTGCATCAGTCTTGGGGTCGTGTTCTACTGGCTCCGGAGGCAGAGGGATGTGTAGTGAAGAAATGTTCAGTTAGAAGCCCAACTGTGCAGTATTTGGATGCACAATGACATACACGTCAGAGCACTTAATCTGCTTGGGTCCTTAAGCTCAGATCTGCAAATGGTTTATATATTGAACCCTTTGAAATTGGTACTTTATTTGACAGATGAAGAAACTGAAGCACAGAGAGGTTGGGTAACTGGCTTAAAGTCACACAGTAAGAAGAGGGGCTGGTACTTGGACACAGGTAGTTTCACCTGGACCTGTACCTTCCATCTCTGAGCAGAAATCTCCTTTTCCCACCTGCAATCCCCTCCCCTCTGGTGAGGGGAGCTGATGTCCTACTGTGAACACTGGGCAACAGTGATAACATCAATCTATCCTTTTAATAACCCCATATGGTAAACATGACAAGAACCTTGTTTTTAGGTAGGAAAAAATTGAGACAAAAATTATTTAGGTGTCAGAGGTCACAACATTAGTTAACAGCAGGTCTGAGGTTACAAACCATGTTTCCTGACTCCCAGCCCCAGAATCTTTTTTTTTTTTTAAACAAGAGAAGTAACTTTTTCCATCTTTTTTTTTTTTTAATTTACTTATTTTGGCTGTGTTGGGTCTTCGTTTCTGTACGAGGGCTTTCTCTAGTTGCGGCAAGCGGGGGCCGCTCTTCATCACGGTGCGCGGGCCTCTCACTGTCGCGGCCTCTCTTGTTGCGGAGCACAGGCTCCAGACGCGCGGGCTCAGTAGCTGTGGCTCACGGGCCCAGTTGCTCCGCGGCATGTGGGATCTTCCCAGACCAGGGCTCGAACCCGCGTCCCCTGCATTGGCAGGCAGATTCTCAACCACTGTGCCACCAGGGAAACCCCAGCCCCAGATTCTTTACAAACCTTATGATAATCTGCACTTGACTCACGATGCTGGCTGTGCAGAAGGAAGTGCGTGATCTCTACGATCTTCATCATAGAGATCATCCAACGAAAAAAATCTCAGACGGGACAGCAGTGATTATATCGGTGAGCTAAGAGATGTCAAAGCTTTTGAACTGGGGCATAATTCCTGAAGGTAGCTACAAAGGAGTCTCTGGGGTCATGCTAAGATGTTTACTTCCAAGGGATAAAAGATGGAATGATGCACTGATTTTCAAAGAGCAGGTAAACTCTTACGGTGCCACATAATCCGGCCAAATTGAGAGCTGGCAAAAGGCCCTTCCTGGTGTGACTTTGTCACCAGTATAATTAGCACTAATAGCTCAGCAAGCTTTCTTAGTGACCTTCCTACCTTCCGCCAGCCAAACGAATGTGCGCTGCCAGTGGAATGGGCGTTAAATGACTTAGGATGCGGAGCCAGCTTCCTGGTGATCCCTCCCGCACTGACCTCTGTGCCCTGAGCTTCCTCGTACTTGTTCTCAACAAGTATTGTCCTTGTTAATTGTGTGACCTGATGGGGCTTCCAGGCGCATGGAAGCCCCCCGTGGGAGGTCTGCTTAACAGGAATCCCAGGGTTTCACCTTCCCCTCCTGAGATGCCCTACTGCTCAGGTGGGCCTGGAGGGGTGTGTGAAAAGCCGTCAGCCCGCGGCCAGGTCCTGTGTTTAAAATTCACCCTGGTGAAGACGCCATCAAATGTCTGCAGGTGGGCCTGGCCAGAGTGATGATTTGAAATGCCTTTCTGGGAAGTAAAGATAGAAATCTCATTATTTATAAAAGCTCTGTTATTACTTTTTCCTACTGAGAACTTGACCTACAGTGTTGTTTTTTAATGTTAAAAATTTCAACAAAAACTTATCACCCTCTCCTAAAATTAAAAAAAAACAAAAAAACAAAAAAGAACACTGGGAAATGTCTGTCCTCATCGAGGAATCATTTGTTGCATAAAATCGATATGAATTTAGGGGGAAAAGTGAAATTGCTCACATACACACACCCCGTCAACACACATGAAACCTCTCAAAATTTCTTTTACTCTTTGACGTCTGTGCCGTGACTGTTCCCCAGATGCTCCCATATGTCTCCAGATACGTGCCTCCCTATTGCATTATGGCAGGTTAATGGATGTGGCAGGTTAGATTATGACTTAAAACTTGGCATTCCACAGGAAGAAAACACAACTTTCAAATACAATGTCTTACGATATGACTGATTTTCTTTAAAAAAAAAAAAACCTGTCAAAACATGACATGTCAGATTCTGTTTCCTTCCACCAACATATCACAATCTGTTTGGATGGAGAAGGGTATATTTTAATTATTTGTTTTTAATCTGACTCCAGACTTGACACATGGCACTTCATTAAGTTCTCTCTACAAATTCTGGTAAAAACAAAAACAAGCGGTACAAAGTTATTCAACTTCTGGCATAAAAGTTATTTTGAAGAACTTCGATGATTTCTGATGAGGTTAAATGATTTCCCCAACCTGCCCACCTGCCGAAAAAAAGAAAACCCTTCTAAAGATTGGAGTGTCATCTCTTTTGAAAGATTTGCCAGGAATCAATCACGGTAGATGTTAGCTGTTGGCAAAACGTGTTCCCTGGAAGAGGAAGGGTGGGTACCAAGATAGAGACTTATTGGTCTTTTCATAGACTTTTTCCTCTCTGACATTTGGATATATTGAGTAAATTGAGAGGAAATGCCTATATTAACTATTATTTTCAGATTGTGGAAAGAGTCCTGAGTGCCTCAACTCTACCTCAGGAGAGGCAGATAACAGACCATTTGTGTTTTTGGTTTTATGAAACATGCCTTATTAATACCTGATGTAGCACAAGGAAATAATTCTACCATGCTTTTTCTATTATAGGGAGGCTGAAACCAAGCAGGACCCTGTGGGACTCCTGGGCACAAAAGTCTTTCTGTGTCCCCTTCCCTGAGTTCCAAAGGGCAGGTTCAAACAGTTGCTAATCAGGGAAGGGAGGGGATGCAGAGACAAGAGAGGAACAGTCAAGAAACAACAGTGCAGCCTTGGGGCAGGGTCCTGGTTCCCCCTCAAGGGATACACACAATATCTTTGAGCTCCTCTGCAGAACTAAAACCTCCACCAAATGGAAGATGTAATTTCTTGATGAAGCATTCCTCATTCCAGAGAGAAGGTCACACTTCACCCACCATCACCTGAAGCCAGATGATCTCTGGATTGAAGGAATGTGGGCGCTGCAGGTACCCTGATACTTATCGGCAGCCCCACCCCCTGGACTATAAAACTCCTCACTACCCCCTCCAGGTCAGGACACATGGTTTTGAGGGCATTAGTCCATTGTGGCCCCCTTTGTCTGGCAAAGGAATAAAGCTATTCTTTTCTACTTCACCCAAAACTCTGTCTCCGAGATTTAATTCGGTGTCGGGGTACAGAGGTTGGATTTGGCTTCGAGGCCAATGTAACAGAACTGTCAATTCACCAGAATTTTTTCTTGTATCCTACATTAAAAAAAAATATTTTTAAAATGTATATTCAGGGATTTGTTTAAAATATTAAAAAAAACTCTTCAAACAAACAAATAAAAAATAATATTAAGAGCACATGCTGATTCCAATACAGATTACAACCTAGTAATTTAGATTAGAATTATCTTGGTGTCTGGAAATAATCAATAATGTTCAGAGTGATTCATTCATTTACCGGTTCATACAATAAACACTGACTTTTAGTGTATAGAAGCTGCTTTATACTGAGCTACAGTACTGCAAAAACTAGGAAGATAAGAAACTGCTCTAAAGCAGTTCTTAGTGTTAAAGAGAAGACTTTTGATGACCCTAGGGAAGGGAATGGAACTAAGAGGTATCAGCCAGAATCCTCTAAACAAAGACTGGACACAGGACCATTCAGGGATTGGACCTTTGGAATCAATCCTAAGGCTGTAGCCTTCTGGGCTCACTAGATTTTTGTATCCTGTTAATGTCTATGAAAAGGCCATGAAATTATATCAGCTAGTCCGTGCAATTTAATAATTTTATCTATTAGAATTAACTTCTAACATCAGTTTGCTAATTAAGAAGCCACTGTTTTCATTGATGAAAATTTAACATTTATTTTATTAATTAGTAAAGCCTCTGACATTGATGAGAGATACACATAGTTGAAAGAACTTATGGTAGCTTTCTCTGAAATTTTGGATTTCAGAGTAAATACTAGCTTCCCACCAACACTGGGTTATAAGGAACAGGAATATAGACTAAGCTAGCCTGGTGTGAAAGCACGCACACACACACACACACACACACACACACACACACACACGCTGTAATATTAAAGCACAATTACAGAGCTCGTAACAGTTCCCTCCAGAAAGTAAGATTTAGGATGGTAGAGATCTATCTGTTGGCCTCATCAGTGTATCTTCACTACATACAACTATGTCTAGTCCACAGTAAACACTTGACAAACATTTCCTGACCATCTCTATCAAAAGCAATTAATACATAGATCACTGAGGAGGTGCATGAGCAGAGGCTAACATCCAGAAATAGAGACTCCAGGGAAAGACGCATATGTTCCATCCATTTCCAAAGATGGTGTCAACTAAAAAAATATATTCACAAACTAAAAGTTGAGAGTTATGTTTTATTTGGTGGACATACTGAGGACTTCAAGCCCGGGAGGCAGCATCTCAAGTAACACTGAGAGAACTTCTCCAAGGAGGTGTGGTGGGGAGCTAGGATATATAGGAGTTTTGCAACAAAGGGCACATAATAGGAACAAAAGATTACTATTAATAAAAGAAAACTAGATATCTCAAGTTAAGGAATTTAGCACTCTTCTATGTATGGGAAGATGCAAGAATCTTGGCTCAGAGAGATCATTCCATTGATATGCACCTCAGCTACCTGGGGCCAGTATGCTGTGCTTTCCCTTCCTGAGTCCCCTCAGGGGGCACCGCGGGGAGTGGCTGCAGTCTGATGGCTGCTAGATGGCAGGTATTCTTTGTTTCCTTCCTGAGTTCAGTCAGGGCTCACAGGCTCACCATCGGAGGTGTCTGCAATCCTGATGACTGTGACATCCTTTGTTTACTGATATGGCAGGCAATATTCCATTTATCAATGGGATAACTGAGGACACAAGACAGGGCTTTGTCTCAATTAGTGGTACTACTTTTGGTGGTGTTTTATCATCAATTCCTCTAAGCGAGGAGGAACTAAGACTGATAAGTCTTGTGATAGTCCTCTGTATGTTAACACGTGTACATAGAATAGAGTATTTGTAATTCTCC
The DNA here is from genome assembly GCF_949987535.1 of Balaenoptera acutorostrata. Taxonomy (NCBI): domain Eukaryota; kingdom Metazoa; phylum Chordata; class Mammalia; order Artiodactyla; family Balaenopteridae; genus Balaenoptera; species Balaenoptera acutorostrata. The sequence goes on along the minus strand of NC_080075.1, from coordinate 91,691,588 downwards.
TTCCAAACACTGGAAAGACATTGAATCAGTCATTCTGAACAACTCAGTTTTTGCCATTCTCATAAGGTCTAAATTCTTTAAATATAATTATTGTGTTAATTTGACTCTATTTGACTATGTAATCAGATTCTGTCTACAGAGATAGCCAAAACCAAGTAAACATTCCCTATTTCTATCTTAAGATTTATTATATGGATGAACTAAAGTTTAAAGTTAGAGGTTAGGATGCAACGATAAATGCAATACGTGGAGATCTAAGCAGAATCTAGGTAGATTACTAAGGAGGCATGGCAAATATATGAGAAGACCTTGAACTTCAGTATGAGAGGCCACGCTCTTTCTTTTTGAATTAGGGAGAACAATGAGAAGCCTGTAAAATCTGTGTTGAGGAAGTAGATAGGGAAATTTTCAGCAGAGTAGAAAACATTGGTTGACAAGAGTTGTATATTTAAGTGAGATGTATTCCTCATTGAAGAAGGTAATCCTCATCATTACCAAGGGTCAAGAAATTATAATCTCAGGGCAGCTGAAGCTGAAATCCCATTGGAATACAATAGAATGCCAAGAGCATGGTCAGGATTATTTTTCCAGCCACAGGAACACATTCATAATAACAAGAATGCCTCCACTGGAGCTCTTCCCTGGGATCCATAAATGTAAAGGACCCAAGAGAGACGGAGACCCCACAGGACAACACACATTTTGAGAGTCAAGGGCATCAGCAGTTGGTATTAAATTATACCTTGAGAGTTTCCCTAAATGAACGGCCAGAGTCAGGCCAGAACAGGTGCTATATAAACATTGGTGTGGAGTTCTCTACAGTTGGAACCAGAATGCTCCTGAGAGGAAACGATCTGAGCTGTGCAATGCTGTCTACTTCTCAGGCCTCTTGGTTGGAGTCTGAGCTAAAAGAAAGCAGGTAAAGTCCCCGAAATGAACCCAGACACTTCACTCGTGTTTGCGAGGCTCTGATCCAATAGTAACAAATAGAGAAGCAAGGGAAGCTCAGGTACACACTTATATAGCACCTGAAGTGAAACAGAAACAGATCTTTCAGGAATGTGCTCTCAATCAAAATTCTCTGATTTTCCTCTTGCACCAGTAAGCTTTGACTTAAGAAGGATTTATTTTTAATATGGTGCTTTTTCTAAAGTAAAATAAGAACAAGGAAAAAAATATCGAAGTATGCATGAAAGTGAGAGAGTTTGATGCTTCCTAAAGACACCACTAATGGGACTGTTTACCTTAGATACTTTTCAGAAAAGGAGACCAAAATCAGTGTCCATGACCACCAAACAAGATGAGGAAGACCAGGATGCAAATTCCTGGCACCTTTCACGTAAGAAAATGAAATCATATGGCTTAGACAAACAAGATAGTAATTGGTTATGAAAATATTTTTAATGCCCTTTTAAACCAATTCTTAAAGTGAGAAATCCATGAGAGACAATTTGAAATAAACCTTATGGAATTTATTCCCCATTTGGCAAGAAAACTTCCTGGAAATCCGAAGAAAAATAATGGACCAGTCTTGCTAATTGTTAATGCCAGAATTAGAAACCATCGGGATCTTGCAGCGTGATCTACCAGAAACAATGATTAAATCTTGAAATTGGATGCATTGCCTTGAGCAATGGTCAACGGGAGGTTTACAGTTCCAAACCCAAACCGAAGCAGTTATTGCTCAAAGTGGAACTTTTTGTGATATTTGTGTGGTGGTAATGGTGATGATGGAGGCCAGGTTTTCAAATCTAAAAAAAAAAAAATCTTATTTTCCCCTTCAATGTTAGTTTCTAATTTTGTCTATATATGTAGCAATTTTACCATGTATCTGAGTTACGCCCTTGATGTTCAGTGTTCTGTCTGAATAGATTTGGGCTTAATAGATTTGAGGAAATTCTTTTTTAATAGACAGGAACCCATTTCAAAATGGACTGGATTTGCTAAAGCCAAAGCTTACAGCCTAGTAAATGAATAAACAGTGTAAACAAGTAATTAAAATGCCGGGAGGTAAGAGCACCTATCTTTTTGAGATAGCAGAAGCTTAAGGAGGAGATAGCAAGAACAAATGTGCATGGTAAATGCCCTTTTCCACTTAGACCTCATAGCTTTGGAATGCCATCCAGCCAGCAGAGAGTAAGGGTGGGGGGGGGGTGTGAATATATTTTTTTAATAAAATGATTTTGTTTTTTCAAAAGAAAAGTGACCATGGGAAGCTAAGATAATGAGCACTGAACAGAAGTTGTTTTGAAAGTGGAAGAAGCGTAGATCTGGGAGACTTAGAGCAGTGACAGGGCTGTCAGCCAGGGAGAGACCTACATCGTGGTGGGTTAGCCTGTGAGGCTCCAAATCCCCGCTCTGCCATTACAAGTCGTGAGTGCCCACCAGGTGAACTCTTCTGTGCCCAGTTCCCCAAGAGGTAAATGGGCATAATTATAGTGTCTGTTTAATACGGACATTGTGTGGATTCCACTAGGTTAAATATTAAAGTGCGCGGAAAGGGCTTAGAGCAGTGTATGGCGCACAACACAAAATGATATTAACAAGAAGCAATCTTTAAAACAATTGCAGCGGTGGAGAGCAGTATTTGGAAGTTGAGGGAAAGTATGTTTAGGGATTGGGGCCATGTATCTGTATTTCTTTAAAGATTCCCAGGTAACTTCAGTAAAAAGCAATATGTGGAAACCAGTAATCTAACACACCAAAAGAAATTAAGTCGCATCTTCTAAGACATAAATGTGAGTACTTTGAGAAAAGTTGTCTAATGTGTGGGTGAGGAGGCTCTGCTTTATCTGGGGAAGAGGTGAGCCGGTGAATTGCACAACTTTGGTGCTGTGTGTTACAGATGTTAGAAATGGGGTGCCTCGGTGTAGAAGACCCTGCATTTGCCCAGAAGGAGCGACTTAATGGGCAACCTTATCCGCCTTCAAAGTTGAAGTAAGCCCAACAGTGACTGAGGTGTTCCAAAGAGCAGAGAGAATTCCCTTGGATTTCCTAAACTATGTTAGACTCATAGGACTCCGCTATGGCTTTAGAAATAAGGAACGTTACTCTCCTTCAATAACAGTAGATATTGGGTCTCGTGCTATGTTGGAGAATATTTTCCTAAAACTATATTTAATTTGGATTTTTAAAAAAGGCTGAGAAGAAATGTCACATTTTTGTACCTAAGTGTGCTAGGGAAAGTTAATAGTTGTTACTTATGTTTTTGATTATTCCATAGAAACTTTTCGAAACGAACATCACCACATAAGATAGTTCCTATCCTGCATTGTGAAGACTAAACTGTAGGTGTTATATAGTCTTTCTGTTTTTTCCAGCCCTCTGACACCTAAGAACATAAATAAAGACTTTTATATAAATGTTGTTCAGATCTTTGACAGACTAAACTCAAATGTATATTTCTTTTAACAATGAATAAGTAGTATAATTTCTGTCACAAGAAAGATCTAGAAAAAGTTGAGAAAGATGACTCATCGAAGAGCCTTTTAAACTTTAATTTATCAAGAAGTATTTTAGTGATTCCAAAGATGATCCAGAAGAGCAATTATTTTATGAAACAAATATATTCAATATTTTCCACCTGATCTTAGATTTTCCCTAACACCTTAACACTCACTCATATTTCTCCAGTGATATTGAGAAAACAGTATATACTGCTAATATGAAAATCAACAAAATGTTGTCAGTCTCTGGCAAGTCTGAAATACAGTGCAAGAATTGAAAGTAAATTCCTTTCATCCAAAATAAAGACAATTGGGGGAAAGTAGTCTTATGGAACAGAAAAGGGTCAGCCTTAGAAACATCATGTGATGTGTGAAAATTAAATACTCAGTTCACTTACAAAAACAGCATTTTTTTTAACCTAAAATCATTATAGCCCAATATAAAATAAGTTTTAAAAGTTTAAAGCAAAAATTAAAATATCAATGGCTCATTATAAAACAAATCAACTGAAATAAAGAGGATTACATTGTTTTCTGAGTTAAAAGTGTTCTCACTGAATAATATCATAATAGTACTTTAGCAACATAATAAATAATACTAAGAAACAATTACTGAACCAAGTCAAAAGCAACATCAAATACTTATAGCCTTTCCTTCCTTACCCATGTCAGGAATTATCTGACCATTTTAATTCTCTCCAAGTTCCCCATGTCCTCGCATTTATTACGACAGTTTAAGAAAAGTGATGCTTGTCTAACACTTTACTTTTTTTTTTTTTAACGTATAAATCATTCCTTTCAGTTCTCACAAAACTCTTGGGATAGAAATTGAAGTTTGACCCCCATTTTATAAATGAAGGAACTAAAGTTGAGGAAAATTAATGATGTATTTTAGAATTTCAGAACACATTTCCCATGAAAATAATCCTTAGCTTTGTAGAACACACTTATAAAAAAAGAAAAAAGAATCCTTAAATGTGTATTACTAAGTGAAAGAAGCTTGACTAAAAAGGCTACACAGTATAATCCCAACTATATGACATTCTGAAAAAGGCAAAACTATAGAGACAGTAAAAGGATCAATGGTTGCCAGGAGTTGGGGGGAGTGGGGAGGTGATTAGGTGGCACACAGAGGATTTTTAAGAGAGGGAACTATTCTGTATGATTCTACAATTGTGGTTACATTAGATTATGCATTTGTCAAAACCTACAGAACGTACAACACCAAGAGTGAAACCTAATGTAAACCATGGACTTGAGTTATTGCAATAGACTGAATGTGTGTTCCCTCGAATTCTTACACTGAAATCCTAAGTCCACATATTATTGTATTAGGAGGTGGGACTGATTAAGTCATAAGGGTGCAGCCCTCATGAGTGGGTTTAGTGCCTTTGTAAAAGGGACCCCAGAGAACTCTCTCAACCTTTTTTCCTCCAGGTGAGTATACAACAAGAAGTTGGCCATCTGCAAATCAGAAGAAGGCCCTCACCAAAATCTGACCCAGCTGGCACCCTGATCTTGAACTTCCAGCCTCCAGAACTGTAGGAAATACATTTCTGTTATTGATAAACCACTCAGCCTATGGTACTTTGATGTAGCAGCCCAAACTAACTAAGACAGTTAATAATAATATATCAGCACTGGTTCATCAGTTGCAGCACATATAACACACCAATGCAAGATGCTAATAGTAGGGGAAACAGTGTGTGTGTGTGTGTGTGTGTGTGTGTGTGCGCAAGCGCGCACGTTGGGGATGTGCCTATGGGAACTCTGTACTTACTGCTCAATTTTTCTGTAAACATAGAACTGCTCCAAAAAATTAGTCTATTAATTAAAATGAAACATCACAAACACATACCTGTGCCCTTTATCCACATGCAGATCTTCTGGTCTCACTTCAAGATGTAAGTACCTGACTCAAAAAGCGAGGCCTTTCAGGTGTGAAGTCCGTGTACCAGGCCTCTGACTAGGTTAGGTTCAGCCCCCGGGGCTCTGCACCCGATCCTCACTCCCCAGGCTCTCTTCCCAGATGAGCTTCTCTGAATGCAGGTTTCATCATAAGCTCCATAGTCTGAGTTAAAGATAATATGCAGTAAATAGGGGGAAATGGTCGGTGAGTAGTAACCCCAACTGTGAGGAAACAAGTGAATCATCTATGAAGTCGTACTGTTTTGTGGCCATCAGCACCGAGGCTGCGCGGCCCCACACGACCTGAATCCCCTCTGAGGGGAGTCGAGTCCCTCTGATGAACCCAACCCTTACATCTGGGAGCTCTGTGGGGTGGGGGGCGGTAAGAGGAAAGCGGGGACGTGGTGAGGGGCTCCTTAACGCCAGTGCCCCTTGGGGAAGGTTGGACTCCCTGGAGCCCGAGGCATGCTGCCCCCGCTGGCTGGCTCTTCTCCAGGGACCAGCTGCTGCCACTCCCAGGAGAGGTGTGGGCACACCTGAGGCCTGGAAGCCCTCTCCCCACCTCTGTGGCAGGTGCGCAGGGACTCCCTAGGTTTGAGGTGAAAGCAGGGGTGCGTAAGCAGCTATGTGCGTCTAGAGGGACAGGCATGAAGCTTGCGGGCACCTGGCCCTTCTGTGATGAGAGGCAGATGGCAGGAAATGATGGATACCCACTAAGGCAGGGATAAGAAACACCCCATGCAGCCCTTACACGCACCAGCAAAAGTGCACTGCCACCAGGTGTGGGGAGAGGACCCCCTCGTGCCCTGGATTCTGCTCTGATGGAACAAAGGTAGGAGTCTGCTGGAGGCTGGGGGCAGGACACTCACCCCGCCAAGAACCCCACCAGCCCCTGCACTCAGTAGAGTTGGCTGCCATCTGCGTGCGGGGCCATGCACGCAGAAGGAGGCCCAGGGGTTTGCGCGGGGGGAAGAAAAGATGCTAAGAAAGTCGTATTCCTGGGGCTCAGCCACCCTGGAGTGCCTCAGCTTTCGTCTGAGGCTGGAGCAGGGAAATCCAGTGACTCCTGCCCCATCACAAGCTTTGCTCCCAGCAACACGCAAAAGCAGCTCACCCCTGAGAGGGGCAGTGTTCAGAGCCCCTGGGAGCTGGGAGTAGAGCAGGAATGCTGGTGTCCCCTGGCACTCCAGGTCTCAACGACGTCCAGGGCAGGGGTGGAGCTCTGTTGAAGGGATTTGAAGCCCGTGGTCACTCAAAGTAATTCGAGAAACAACAAACCCAAGTGAGGCTCAGCTGCAGACCAAATGGACTCACCAAGCCACACGAGAGCCTGGCAGGAAAAGAGGCAAGTCCGTTTCTGGGCAGAAATAAACATTCTGTTTCTTCGGAGACAGATTTCTGTACTAGGTGTACATATAGTTCATGAGTAAAGGTAACTAAAGACTGTCTGAGACAAACAAAAGATGGGAGAGTTCATTACCAGCAGAGTGACATTGTAAATGACAAAGGACATTCATGATGGTTAAAGAAAAATGATGCCAGATGGAAATTAACATGCCCATAAAGGAATGTGAAGAACCATCAGCTGTAAATACAAGTTTTCTAAATCAGATAATTTTCCCATTTCAACCTTAATAAAATAATTAAACATGTAAATAAAAATAACAATAGGGGGTTTGGGCTTGTTGACATAAGAATGTGTGACGGTGGCACAGTGGATGGGAGAGGAAAGGATAGCGTGTTTTGAGCAGCTTACTTCACACGTGATATAATATTATTTGAGGGTAGACGGTGTTAGGATAAAGATGGGTGTAGTAAACCCCAAAGCAATCAGTGAAATTAATAATTAAATAAATTAATGAATACTTTTTATAAAGGTTGCCTAAGAACCCAAAAGTGGTAATAAAATGGGAACATAAGAATGCATTTAATTCAAACTAAAACAAGAAAGAGGAAAAATAGAGTAAGCAACAGATGGGACAAATAAAAGACAGTTTTATTTAAACTAGAAGACAGTTTAATTTAAAATAAAAGAGAGTTTTATTTAAAACTGGGTGTCAGATTTAAATTAAAACATATTAATAAGGATGTGAAATATTAACGTCCTGAATGATAAAATTAAAGGCCAAGATTCTCAGACTGAATAAAAAAATAGAACCAACTACATGCTGTGTAACGAAGCACATGTTAACTGCAGAGGCATAGATGACTAAGAGTCAACAGAAGAAAAGATATATCATAAAAATCCAATTCCAAAAAAAATTTAGATTGGCCATATAAAAGCCAACTTCAAAATAAGAAATATTACCAAGGAGAAAGAGAGACATTACACAATGATTAAGGGGTAAATTCATCAAACGTTATAAAACGCTTGGAGTGCAGTCGATGAAAGCTTGAGGGAAAACATGTTTGGGGATGGCAGGCACATATCAGTATTTTTTAAAAAAGATTTCCAGGTAATTTCAATACAAAGGGCACATATGGTAAGATTTACTTGCTTATCTATCAAAATCTTGCACACGTTGGATAAGGTCTTATTAGAGCATCTTCAACATCATAGTCATGGTACCAACAGCGCCAGTAGTAGCAGCCGCAAGTCACATCACAGAGGATGTTAAGGCTCATGTCCACACTTTTCTATAAACTATCACTAACTTCCACACCAATGCTTTCTAACTGAACAGTATTTCAGCAACAGGAAATCTGTACATGTTAAAAACAAGCAAACAGAAAGAGACATCCTGATCAAGCGAACATAGTTACTCCAAGGATACTGTTGATGATGCTAGTCATATCCAGTGAAGAGAAGTCAGATTCTCTTCGCTGGCAACTGCAGAAGGTTGTTTCAAGTTTCTGTGATAGAAAGAGCCATGCCGTTTTTTCCTGAGCAATTGATTCATCTTTTGTCTTGTATTCCAAGCAGCTCAGAACCACATATATAAGTGTCTAGGATTTGAGAACGTTTATTTTATACAAAACTTCATCTCTGCGTCATCTTACTTTTCTTTCTTAATTCTTGGTTTTCACAATTGCCTTGTCTATATTTGTCCTGTTATGTTAAATTGCTTGGGGAATAAGACAGTGGATAGATAGATAGGTCAATAGATGACAGATAGATAGATAGATAGATAGATAGATAGATAGTGCGTGTGTATGAGAGAATCTCAAATTTACCCAAATGGAAACTGTCATAACAGTTATGAAATTTACCCAAACATACAGATTTATTAATTGACAAACTATGATTTTGGGGGTATTAATCTGAAGCCCACAGTCTGTCTGATAGTGGCATTGCCCCCCTCCTTTAAAGATGCTTGACTGCTTCGTGTCTCTAAGATGGGAGATTCCCATGACTTGGAGCTCCTGCCTGTGCCAGGCTGGTGAGGGTCCTCTCCTGCTGCCTGAGCTGAGGGCTGGGTCAGCAGCTGAAATGTACCTGCCTTGGGGGCAGCGAACAGCACTTCTCACTTAATTGGCTTCTCAGTCCTTGTCGTGAGAAGATGTCATTGCAACTTAATGAAATGGGGTTACTTGTAACAGATTTTTACAGGCCTCACTAATATCACTCTTAATGAGGAAACTCTTTGTATAGGACAATTCCATTATAGGGCTTCCGATGTATGAAAAGCGTTTGGAGAAGTTTCTGGAAGAAGGTGATCAAAACAGAGAGAGGAACAGTGCTCTACATTAAGGGGAAATAAATTGGTGACAGCTCTTGTCTTGACAACGATTGCAGAAGGACTTCATTGACAGCAATCCAGGAGATATTTTATTTAAAGAAGAAGAGAGCAATTAATGGGTACAGAGAAGAGATCATGGGGGAAACATCTTAAAACTTCAGAAAGTGAAGTGCTGCCCGGCAGGTAGGGATGAGGACACCCTGCCACAGGCATCCCCAGTACGAAAGAGGGGAGCTGCACTAGGGGGTGGGGCGGTGTTAAGCCGCCATCACTTAAAATCCACATGCGCAGTGAGTATCTGGGCTTTGGAGATGGAATAAACCCTTGGGAAGCTTTCAGATCTGGCAACCGGGTAAGTTTCACGAGGAGGTTGGGTGCTCTCTCTGCAGGTTCTCAGAGCTGCCCAGACCTCGCCCTGTACGAGTGTGGCTCTGCCCTTCAGGCCCGTGGATTCCCATACATCTCCCCACGGGAAGATTTCTAATCACACCGGGCCACCTCCTCCTATCCGTGACCTTCAGTAATCATTCCCTCTGTTGGGAAATCCACTTCAACATGTGACTCGAGTTTTTATGGTTTAACATTTTGTACTGGAGTTCAGAAAATAGAAGAAAGAGTATGAAATCTGACTTTTACTAAGAACCTCCTTGGCATGTAAATATCTGGAGAGTAGGTCACATCCTTTACACATGACCCGAAAGTCAGTTGTCTGAGTGTGCTGTGTTTCTACAATTATCTGAGGCTGATTTATCTTCATTTTAACAGGTATAAACACCAAACCTGGTTCAAGCCCGCACTCCTGACACGGTGTGAAAGCCAGAGTTGAGTCTCCCCAAGTATCTCTGCGGTCCCGTCAAGGACAGCTGGCCTTTCTCCTAACCCTCTCCTCTTTCCCCGTGTCCCTGTCCTGCACTGTCACTCCAAGTCCTGGCAGGTGTGTCTCTTTCTCCTCTTTGACCTTGAACAACACAAATATGGAATGCAGCTTTGTTTTTTTTTCTTTTAATTTTCTTTACATTACTATTAACACAAGGCTGTATGTGTCACATCTAAGCTGTAATAATGAGAATCAGGGATGGTGTCTGTCACACAGCAAAAATAACAATCAATGTAAACTAAATAGTAGACTTATTGAATAGTAGACTTGTGCTTTTTTTTTTTTTTTAAGGTTCTCTCGCTGTCCTTGTGACCAGAATTCAGAAGCTCCCCTCCGCCCTGCCCTCTCCTGGATCCTGCCCTCCTCTCTCTGCTTATTTCCTTCTCATCCTCTACAGCTCTCCTTGTATGACATATTGCTCAATATGTGAAGCTCTGAACTAGTTCCAGGGGTAAAAACAAGACAAAACGAAACTGATGTTTAATGCAAAAGACATAAGCATACTCAACACATTTCAACGCGTGTGATCCAAGCATCATGCTGCTTGGTGTACCTGCTTCTTTCCAAGCACTGTGCTACTGTTTCAGTAATCCATTCCTGCATAACAAATCACACTCAAACGCAGTGGCTTAAACACAAATGCTTGTCATCTCACGTGTTCTGTGGATCAGGAATTTGAGAGGACAAATGAACTTATTTACAAAACAGAAATAGAGCCACAGATGTAGAAAACAAACTTATGGTTACCAGGAAGGAAAGGGTGAGGGAGGGGTAAATTGGAAGACTGGGACTGACATATACACACTACTCTATATAAAATAGGTAACTAATAAGCACCTACTGTATAGCACAGGGAATTCTTCTCAATACTCTGTAATGACCTATATGGGAAAGGAATCTGAACAAGAGTGGATATATGTATATGTATAACGGATTCACTTTGCTGTACAGCAGAAAGTAACACAACATTGTACATCAAGTATACTCCAATAAAAAAAGAAAAGAAAGAAATTTGAGAGGGTCTTTGCTATCTGGTTTGGCTCAGCTTCTCCCGTGAGGCTGTAGCAGGCATAACACTTCTCTGAAGGGTGGCTGGGGCAGGAGCACCCTCTTCACTGGCCGCTCACCCACTCAGCTGTGGGCAGGAGCCTAAGTCCTTTGCTCCGGGGGCCTCTCTGAAGGACGGTCGGGTGTCCTCACGGTATGGCGGGTGGCTTCTCCCAGAGCGCACAGACTGAGAGAGATGGGAGGAAGTCACGATGCATTTCCCAACCCGAAGGCCCAACCATCACCTCTGCCACATTAATTTTGCTATGAAAGTCCGCCGCCTTCATCTTAGCAGGGGACAATATCAGGGTGTGGACACCAGGAGACAGGGATCATGGGGGTTGTGTTGGACGCTCCCTACCGTGGGTGCAGTAATAAAGAAAATTTTGTGGCAGGGGGTATCCAAGGGAGGCTTCACAGAAGATATACTAGTGAAAGGAGCCAGAAAGAATAGAATTTTAACATGTAGAAAACTGTGAATGCGTGACGCAGAGAAAATGCGTGGAAGGATGGGAGAGTAACTCAATATAAATACAAGTTACAGTGTTCTGAATAACAGGGAATAGTGTTACAAAGTGTTTGGAGTTATTGATGAAAAGACAGGAGGAGAGAAAGATGATGAAAAAATAGACAGGAGTCAAATTGTGCCTGAATCATCACTGGAGAGAGGAAAGCTTTCACACGAGGAGCAGAAACTATGACATATGTTTAAATAGGAAAGTAAAAATCCCAAATCCATTTTAACAAGATTGGTGACCCGTTGGAGTATAATGATCGAAGTGGACGTGTGCTGTCTTCCTGGAATCTGTGTCCCATTACCAGGGTCCTTAAGGTACTTAACGGTCTATTTTCCCTGTGGAGGTTGTACAGGACCAGGGACGCTAACCGCTCCGAGGTCACAGACTGGCTGGGGGGCGAGGGGGGAGTCTGACCTGGGCCATCTCAACGTGAGGGTGCCTGCAGGTGACAATGTAATGGTAGGACACCCCCTAAAGAGTGGGGGGGGGCAGTGGTCAGGCACCGAAGCAGCCAGCAGGGTTCCTGACAGAGCAGCCAGTAGGACGGAGAGCAGGCAAATGCTGACCCAGCATTCAGGGTGACATCACCGTGAACCTTGGGGAAAAAAAATCACACCTAAAACCAGCATTTTCTCAGCCCTCCCTCCACTCTGGTCTTGGTTTCAGCCAGCTTGAGTCAGATTTTTGTTGCTTGTACTTGGCAACTTTCTACCCGATGTAGATCTAATCACAGTAAATATGATTTTCAAACATCATTATGAAAAACTCTGTCCATCACTGCACTTCAAAGGTTGCAACCTCTATTAGGCGACTGAGTGAAGGTACGTTAATTCCCAGAAGGGAAAATGTGACTGATTGTACATTATACATTTTTCTTTCCATAGTTACATGTGTTACTATAATTTCCGTTTATTACCATAATATTATTTTTAGATTATAAATGACTACAATTTCCATTGGAAGAGTACTCTGGTTCATTGTCTCTTGTGTTTTACCCCCTCTGCTGTGCAAAAGTGTTTATCAGTGAGAAAAGGAGAGGGTTCTGATAGTATATATCAGATGCTTATCTACCTATCCTAAATAGAATTATTTTGAAAGGTGCCTGTGAAGAGGCGTCAAATGCTTAGAAATCAGATTAATCTGGTATTAATCTATTTATTTCATATTTTATTCAATCATTTATTTATTCCCCCATTTAGTCAATCATGATTAAACATATCTTTATTGAAAAATGATAATCTGAAATACAGAATTACCATGAGATCCAGGAGGCCATGACAGGTAGATGGATAGATAAATAGTGAATAGATAGATAAGCACATAGATCGACATCTATAGCTATATCTATATTTACCTACAATTAAAAAAAATTTTTTTTTGGCTGTGCCGTGTGGCATGCGGGGTCTAACCCAGACCAGGGATGGAACCCATGCTTCCTGCAGTGGAAGCGTGGAGTCTTAACCACGGGACTACCATGGAAGTCCCCATTTACCTATAATATTAAAGCCAATCACTCTCCATGCTCTGCATATCTTACTTCTTTAATTCCATTCATCCTAAACTCTTGCAAGTTTGTCCATTGCAGCCTGCAAAGGCAAGGGCAGAGAGCTCAGGGGTGGGGAGCAGGGCAGGCCCAGGCAACACAATCTCAGGAACTGGAAACAAACAAAGCTTTCTGGATTTCTACGCCCAGGTCAGGGGCATGAGACGGGAGGGCGGAAGGTGTCTATGGAAGTTGATGGGTAATCTCCATTATTGATCTGGTGCTGGTCTGACCCAGCTGCATTTTAGGCTGGAAAGTAAACATTTTGTTTTAAAATTGGACAGCATTACAATGAGTCTTTCCATTTTGTTTTTATCATTATTAATTCATATGTCTGTATTTATTTGTCTTCTCGATTCATAGTGGGTACCTTCACAAAGTGTGTGATTTTTCTTTGGACAGTTACTTCACACACAAGGGGAAAAAATGTTGAACTCAAAAGAGCAAGCAGTTACAGAAGTGTTTCTGGCAAATTATTCAGCAGCGGAAATTAATTTAGCATATGCCTCCTACCCCTGTAGACCTGCCTATGATTTGGGAAAAAGATGCTTCACACATTTCATATTCTTATGATAGTTTTTCACAAATGAGCTTTATTTAAAAATTGGTCATGATTATGTGTCATTTTTGTTTAGTAAACATGATTGATAGGTCATTAGCAACACGCCTGACATTCAGTGACTCATCCTACTAAAAACATGTTTTATGAAGTACTTGTGAATGAATAGAATCTTACCTACAGTGTGATCTATAGTTAGTTGTATTCTGTGATATTTTTCCAAGTAAATATCATGTTAATAATTCAACTAAAGAGAATGTCACCCTTCCCAGCCGCTGAGACACGGCTATTTTAAAAAAGCATTCTTATATTTTCTCCTATTTCTTGCTTTACCCCTGCAAGTTATTTTTATATTGGTATTTACATATTTCTTATTAGAACCAACATTAGTCACCAGGAAACTGAGCAGAGTTTTAAATCTGTACCAAACATTACGTAACCAAGAAATTCATTTTTTTGTATCAACATTATACAAATTTAGATTCCACAGACTACTAAAATATCTTGGTTTTGTACTTTTACTTTATACTATAATAGGTAGATACTTTTATTGCTATTAGGGTGACTGTATATTATATGAAATTTGGATTTCGGTCTTTAACTGTTTTAAAATACAGTTGCGAATGAGATTGCAGCCCAGGATTCATTTCTACTGCATCTTTCCAACAGCAATTCTGTCTACACAAGCTCAAATAGCCACTTGATGAAGTCAATTCACAGGAAAGCTGTTTAATTCCCAGTGCCTGAGAAAAGAGCTTCAACAAAGGCAGGAAAGGTGGTGGCTTGGGGAGAATGAACAGAGCAGCTTCTCTGGAGAAGACGACTCATGAAGAATCCTAACCTGTTGTCCGCAGCTGGGATACTCTGATTTTATGTTTGGTGACACACTCTCAAGATATATCTGCCTTTGTACTGAGTTTGTTAAACACGTCTGAATATCTGAATACACTCTCCATTAACTTGGTCTTTCTGGATCACCGTGAGGCCTCCAAGTGTAAACGCTGATGTAATCAACATTTGAGTTGGCGTGTAGTTGAACTGCTGAACTAGGTTCAAAGCATTACCTGCAAAGCCTGAGTTGGTCACTGAGGTCTACAGCCCAGAACCTGATCGAGATGCAGGTCATTTAGTTCTGATTCCAGCAAAGTTGGTAGTGAGAGAGACCAGCCCCGTCTCCACTGGGCTGACCCCTGCCGAGCCCACTGTCCTGGAGGTAAGTCCATGAGGAAGGTAAAGAGGGCGTTGGGCACAGCACATATTCATGGAGACATCAGGATACACTCGAGGAGCTGAGATTGGAGGGACAGAGATGCCAAAATACTGTTGTGCAGTGGTTTGATACGATTTCAAATCCACTTGGTCATGACAAAAAGGATGTTGTTTTTACAAGTAAAGCTGTTTTGATATAAAGGTGAAATTGTTGAGCAAGGATGCGGTCCTTGCTGTCTGCGGTTGCTGGTAAGCACGGGGTAGCCCAGCTGCTGAGGCCCCTCTGGGGGCTCATCAACAAGAACACATGGAAAAGCAACTAGAGGGATCCAGAGTTTTGGGGATGATCCCAGAGTGTTACGTCTGGCCAAGGCAACTCTGTGCTGCTCTAAATACTCCTGAAGACCTTGGGGGCGTTAGCTCCTACCTGGGCCAGGTGAATCAGCCCAACGGTGGTGAAAACTTCACAGTGGTCTCGGGAAGATCATCTCGTCTGCCAACATCAGCATCTTCCTTCCCTAGCAATGTGCTCTAGCAACAGGGGACCTTGGCTTCTGTGCTAACAGCTGGATGTCAGCTATCGGTTGGCCAAGCTGTCCCTCCCGAGAACCAACTCTTAGAAAGTTACACTCTCAACTAAATTGGGACTTTATTCCTTTCATCTTACCCTTGCTTGAAACAATGGTGAAATTAATCCATCATCGGTTTGGAATGTGTTATGTTAGGTTATTCTTTATTGGCTTATTAAGAGACATTATCCTGTATGTTATTGGCTTGTGAAATTATTATAGTTCCCGCAGTAAACCTGTGTTAAATAAAATATTGGCAAAGACAATCTCAGTCTCTGAGCACAATTTGCCCTGAAACAAAACAGATATGTAACTTGGTTCACCTGGTAAACAAGAGGTATCCGCAGAGCACAGAGGCAGCCCCCAAAAGGGGAGCACTTACTCATTTGGTTGTTAGGGAAAGTTTCCCAGAGGATGAATTGGAATAAGAATCAGCAATATTCTGGAAACTAGGAGGAAGTTACCACGTGTGTGTCTCTGAGATGGATGGAGTTGCTGAAGAGAGTGAAAAGTGAATTCTAGGTGCAGGGAATATCCCCAAGGTCATATATGTGATACAGAGAATAAAGTCATTAAACTGTAATATTACAAACTCTTATCATCAGAGCATTTAAAGGTGTAACACACACAGGAAATGCCCTGGTGCCACATGATAGGGAGGTGATTTTATAGCCCAGGTACTCAGACTGACGCCTCTTTCCTCTAAAGCGACTTTAACACCCCTCCCATCACTGGAGTGTCCAGGAAATGAAGCCATCCCTGACCCCACAGAGAAAATACAAATGCCCAGATGGACCACCCTCAGACTAGACATAGAAAGTTGCAGCGTTACCAGCCATTATTGGAGTGAACATTAAAGACTAAGTATTTACACATTCTAAGGTAGTGTAGGTTTAACCTAAGCAATGACTGCTTTATGGTCAACAGTACGTACTCTGAAGACAGCAGACTAAGGGATGCAAGAAGCTCAGGGGGTCCTGAGAAGAGAATCCAGACTGAACCAGCACAGAGAAGACTCCTTTAACCATGTTAGCTATGGGCCCTCAGGATTCTTTAGTGGGCAGATAGGGAAACGGATACCATAATCCTCTGCTTAGAATTTACTGCTGGTAAAGAAACCGTGTCCCTCCAGTTCCTGCTGTTTGTGACACTGGTTGGAAAGGGGACTATTCATGGGAATTAAATCCAGAATAAACTGAAGAACCGTTTGCAATTCTAAAGCATCTACTGGTAATTTGTATTTCTAAGATGAAGGTCTGGAGTAGGAAGAATCACCTTGAGCACAGTATTTTAATGTCTTGGATATCAAGAGCTGGCATCTTTCGTGGTGGAGATCTGAACTGTACAATAAAATCAAAGATACTTGGTTGGTGGGTGATGGCATGGAGGGAGAGAAGAGGAAATGCAGGTTCAAAATCCCAGAAGCAAGATCTCAAGGATAGAATGTGGTTGCTGAGAAATTCCTAAAGCTGGGAAATAATAGTTCCTTTTAATAATAATGATACTTTGAAGAAGGAAAGGAAGATGAGAGTAATTACATGCTGACAATAATAAAAACAAGTGATATTTGAATGGTTTCTGCCTTCCAGGGCTTTCCAGGTTGTTAATTTAGTCTAACAATAGCACTGAAAGTTAGGTAGAGAAGATCTTGTTGGTTACTAATGACAGAAATCGAGTTGCAATTGGTTTAAACAATAACTACTTTTAGTAATAGCCTAATAAAACGTCGATTTAAACAGGTCCTACTCTGTGCCAGGCTCTGCTCTAAGTTTTTGCATATATTCACTTGTTTGTTTTTTATAACCATCCTATAAACTGGGTACAGGTGAAGAAACAGGCACAGAGAGGGTTATTGATTTGTTCCCAATCACGCAGCTAGTAAGAGGTTGGTCTGAGTTTTGAATCTGAGCAGTCTGGCACTGATGTCTGGACTTTTAACCCCTATGCTTAAAGGGAACAGAAACTTTGTGGCAGACGTCGTTAAAACCAGAGCAGGAAACCATGCTTCAGGCACCACTGCGTGCGGCTGCTTAGGGAGGCTTGTCAGCCTGTCTCTATTTCAGGGTGATATCATCCTAGCTGGAAAACTCTCCAGTGTCCTATGATGCCCACCAGCACTGTTAGTCTTGCATTCTACGTGCCTTAGCAACACAGCCAGGAAGAGCAGACCCCTTTCCTTTCCGGAGAGCTCCAGCAAAAGCTTGGGTTATTGCTCACATGTCGATGGTTGGAACCTACATCTATTTTTGAATAAGTCACTGTGACTATTAACAACCAGCACTGAACACAGGCCAATACCTGGAGCATAAAGGATGGAGTCGGCCCCAGCTGAACCACATGGACTGAGTGTAGGAGTTGGTAGTTCTCCAAAGGAGAATCCTAGGAGCTGCTCAAAAGGATTACTAGTGGATACGGGGGAAGTAAGCCAGTAGATAATCACTAGCTCAAAATTTATGCAAGGAATGAAGGTCAGCCAAGGCAATATGACTTCAAGGCTGGCCCTCTTAAGCAAACTAAAATAGTTTCTTTGTACTTACTCTGTAATCCACTTTCACTCATAGAAAAGCTTTATTGTCCAAGGACTGTTGTACCCTCACTCTTCTGTTAGTTTTTCCTAGAGAATTATGGACTCAAATGGTGTGAAGAGAATGTCAAAGCTGCTGTTGTTAGGAGCTATGCCACTAAGAGGCAACTCAGACAAACATTTGCCAATCCTCTGCCCCCTTTTCTACTGAGAAATATTCAGAATTACGGGGAGGGCACTGGGCTGGCATAACATGAGGGGGATCCTAGCTTCAGTATTTGGGGAAGATAGGAAGGGTAAACCCAGAATACTGCAGACATGAGGTCTTGGGTTATACTTTTATGGGGATCCATTCAAAGGGAAAGAGTTTCTCAGTATAAGAAAATCTCCCCATCATCTTTTAAAATGCAATATATTATTACATAGATACTTAAATATAATATACATATATACATATGTATAGTATGACTATAATATTATTTAAAATTTTTATTTTATATTGGAGTGTAGTTGATTAGCAATGATGTGTTATTTACAGGTATACAGCAAGGTGATTCAGTTATACCTGTACGACTATCCATTCTTTTTCAAATTCTTTTTCCATTTAGGTTATTACAGAATATTGAGCTGAGTTCCCTGGGCTATACAGTAGGTCCTTGTTGGTTAGCTGTTTTAAATATAGTAGTGTGTACGTGTCAATCCCAAACTCCCAATATATATTCTAATATGTAGATAGAAGAGTTTGTGTGGCCCAACCAGAGGAGAATGCCTCTTATAAAGGTCTACTTTAATGAGGCATATTTCTTTTTAGTCTGTGCACTACCTTTTCCACTGATAAAGCTAGAAGAAGAGAGTAAGCATGAAAATACTAAAATTAACATCTTAGACTTACATGGTACCTAATAAATAAAAGCACTTATTTTCTGTTGTAATACTATATAAAATTTATTTAGTTCTTTGTCAAAACGAGTCCTTTAAATATTTTCAAACATTAGAAACATTGTTTTAAAACAACCTTCATAAAAGATTATTATTTCTATTTATTTATTTATTTTATTGGAGTATAGTTGCTTTACAATGTTGTGTTAGCTTCTACTGTACAGCAAAGTGAGTCAACTATACATATACATATATCCCCTCTTTTTTGGATTTCCTTCCCATTTAGGTTACTACAGAGCATTGTGTAGAGTTCCCTGTGCTATACAATAGGGTCTCATTAGTTATCTCTTTTATACATAGTATCAATAGTGTGTATATGTCAATCCCAATCTCCCAATAGTAAATTGATACAGCCACTATGGAAAATAGTATGGAGGTTCCTTAAAAAACTAGAAATAGAACTACCATGTGAGCCAGCAATCCAAGTACTGGGCATATACCCAGAGAAAACCATAATTCAAAAAGACACATGAACCCCAATGTTCACTGCAGCACTATTTACAATAGCCAGGACATGGAAACAACCTAAATGTCCATCAACAGAGGAATGGATAAAGAAGATGTGGTACATATATACAATGGAATATTACTCAGCCATAAAATGGAATGAAATTGGGTGATTTGTAGAGGCTTCTGGGTTGGGAAGCATATGGATATCTGGGGACAGTGGCACACGTGGAGAGGACATGGAAACTCCTTTCCCCGGATCTTCCTGAACATCTTCCATCTGGCTGTTCCTGAGTTATATCCTTCTATAATAAACCAGTAATCTAGGAAGTAAATGTTTCTCTGAGTTCTGTAAGCTGCTCTAGCAAATTAATTGAACCCAAAGAAAGGTTGTGAGAACATCCGGTCTATAGCCAGTGGGTCAGAAGCACGGGTGACAACCTGGACTTGTGATTGGACTCTGGGGGGCAGTCTTATAGGATTGAGCCTTCCGTGTGGGATCTGACATTATCTCCTTGTAGATCATGTCAGAATTGAGTTGAATTGTGGGACACCCAGCTGGTGTCTGAGAATTGCTTGGCTGTGTGGGAACCCTGCTCATCCCACTTGAATTGGGTGCAGAATCCTAATTGGTGCCAGAATCAGTCATTGGTCAGCAGAAGTGGAATTAGGAGTAAAACTGTAGAAGAAGAGAGCACATTTAATTAAGAAAGGAGAAAATAATCGAAAGTACACTACCATATTGGTATGAGTGCAGATATATTAATAAAACTGGATTGTGTTCATTGAGCACTGCTCTGTGCTAGGTACCATGGTAAATATTTTACATATTTTATTGCATTAAACCTCTCCATTTTACAGAAAGAGTGTCAAGGCTTGGTGAGGTCACATAGCTAATAAGTGACAGATGTGAATTTCTGATCCGGGTGCTGTGTTTCCGGGGTTCTCTTTGCCAATATGCTGTGGGACCACCTCTCTCTTTTGCAAGTAGATATTGAACCTTTACTCAGTTTCTATAGCAATCTTACAGAACAGATGCTGGTATGGGTTGAATTATGTCCCTCCAAAATTCATATGTTGAAGTCCTAACTCCCAGTACCTCAGAATGTGCCCTTATTTGGAAATAGGGTGATTGCAGATGCAATTAGTAAAGATGAAGTCATGCTGGAGTAGGGTGGACCTGAATCCAATGTGACTGGTGTCCTTATGAAAGGGGAAACTTGGGCACAGACACACGCACAGGAAGAACTCCATGTGAAGACAAAGGCAGAGATCTGTAAGCCAAGGAACATCAAAGACCGCCATCAAAACACCACAAGCTGAGAAAGAGGTGGCACAGATCCTCCCTCACAGCCTCAGAAGGAACCAGCCCTGCCTACAAGTTGCTCTTGGACTTTTTTCCTCTAGAACATGTGAAATGATACATTTCTGGTGTTGAAGCCACCTGATTTGTGCTGCTGTGTTACATCAGTCCCAGGAAATGAATACAGAAGTTATCACCCTCCCTGTACCCAGAAGAAATTGAGGCTTAGAAACTATCAAAAACATTAAACTTTAGCTATTAAAGGGCAGACCCCTTATTAAAATTCAGACCCTTCTGGAGCCAAAGCCCATGCTTTTTGCAGAACAATAGTACTTTGCAAAGGAGAAAGAGACTCCACCCCTGACCTGGGGATCCTCACAGGGCCTGAGCAAATCACAGTTAATTCTGACAGTGAACAGTATATTGCCTAATATATATTCTTGGTGATAACATTGTTTTTGATTTATAGTACAAGAAACATATTCTCTTTTCAAAAAGTGTTAATTACTGACATGTTCAAAATCCTTCAGATTTCCCCTTTCTTTCTAATAATTCTGTCCTATAGACATGTACCATAGAGTAAGTCTGTACCATAGACTTTTTGCTAAGTTAAATGCACTTTAATTTTGAGAATTTTGTCCCATTTCATTAAAGAGTTAGGGAAAATCTGTGTCATCAGCTGGAGCGAAGAGTCACTGAGTTATCAACTTCTGATTGTGGAATGTTAAAAAAAATGATGAAGAGAATTATTTATTTATCCTGAGTAAAAGTCTTTCCAGATATCCTCATTGTAAAGTTTACAGAATAAACAGTTCCTTGAGAAGCATTGAACTTTTGTCACAAGTGACTCAGGTAAATGTCCACTTACTTCAGGCATACATATGTCGGTTTTCTTTATTCCTTTAGAAAATTCTCTTATCTTCCCTTTCCTCTAACTTCAATAATAAAAAGCAAGCAAATTGATGATAAAGGTCATTAATGTTGCATTTGGCTTAAATGAAGAACTCTAATAAAAATGATTTGAAAAACCCTAGGCTGCAGTCTCAGCTGGTTCCTTATAGGAGATCTCTATCACTATGCCTATAAAATGCACTCATTCCAAAGTGCTTCGTGAGATTCATATTTCAGAACAAAAATTAATGGCAGTGCACTGAATAGGAATGGAAAAATAAATGATAAGATTGTTTTATGATGAATACATTAGTTGCTTTTCTCACTGAAATCAATTTGGAAATTGGAATTTGAGGAGCAACGTTGATCTGCCTTCTTCAATAAACATTAAGATTCACTTACGCAAAAAATGTTCACTTCGCCACCAGAGATACAACGGATGTAATTCAATATTGGTTGTACCAGAAACTTTATTTCTTAGGATAGGCAAGAACATTTTTGAAAAATCATTATTAGCTGAGAAACAAAATGGAAGACTAAATTAATATGAATACGATTGACATTTGGGTCATATTATTAATGGGTGATGTATAGAGAGATGGCTATGTGAGCATAGATGCCATTGGACTATTCTTATAAATGTGCCACAGTAATAAGTGATATTTCAATATTTGAAGAATATCCTAAAGGATAGTTTATGTATTCTGGGGCCTGGAAATATGAACACTTTTGAAAACCCATTAAGGACCATCTTTCCAAATCCAGTCAAAAGCCAGTTTCTTCAAAATTCCGAGAAAGGGGCAGGGCAGAAAGAACAGAAAGAGAGCAAGGTGGGAAGACTTAAGGATCTTGGAAATGGGAAATCTTGCCCACCTGTGGGAAAACATTTTGGACTCAGGATTTTTTTTCTTTTTTCAGTGTACCAATTTATGTTTAAATACATCATCTGAGAAGCAATGAAAGTGTAACTTTTGTTTCCAATAATAGATTTTTTAAATAAATGGCAAATTTAAATGTTCAGTTTTACATTAGACTATCAGAATGTCTTATGCAATAAAATGAATCTAAAAAATGCTTTAACAACCTTTAAATCTAAGGCATACAATTTGTTTCTGTGTAATACCAGATTTTGTCAAGAAATGTTTTAGACATGCTTAGAAGACTATTATAAGTCTGCTTTGGGAAAAACATGCTGTTTAATTTTATAAAATGTTGACATAGAGAACGTTACATTAGATTTTCTTAAAGTCAAATATTTATAAAGTTATATTTTGTGCTATGATATTAATCCCCAGAAACTGAAAATATTTTAAATTATTTATTTTCCTTTCTCAATTTTTCAGTAAAGAGGCCACACAAATCAAGACCATTATGATGAATTGGATGAACAATAATATAATTGAACATAAGCACACTTTTATTATGAAGTCCCCGAAAAATTAACAAAAAGTGTTTCAATTTCAAAACAATTTGTTCTCTAGAATGGGAAAATTCCTAGTAAACTATGAATGCTTAAAATGGCTTTGAAAAGTGTCACATGTAATGTTCAAGATTGGGTTAGGACTTCCCTGGTGGCGCAGTGGTGAAGAATCTGCCTGCCAATGGAAGGGACATGGGTTCAATACCTGGTCTGGGAAGATCCCACATACTGCTCAGCAACTAAGCCCATGCGCCACAACTACTGAGCCCACGTGCCTAGAAGCCTGTGTCCCTCAGCAAGAGAAGCCACCGCAATGAGAAGCCTGCGCACCGCAATGAAGAGTATCCCCTGCTCGCCACAACTAGAGAAAGCCTGAACGTAGCAACGAAGACCCAATGCAGCCAAAAATAAATAAATAAAATAAGTAAATTTATTAAGAAAAAAAGATTGGGTTAGCTTGTCCCGTTACCTAAATGGCTATTTGTGTCAATTAGTTAACTTCTTGTTATTAAATTAATCATAATGAGTTTGGTAGATAATTACAATTTTCGTTAAGTCATGGGGAAAACAATTAACTCATATCTCTCAGGCTATGACAGACAAACATTTGCAGACAAATATCCTTTATTATTTAGCCAGAACATCTGTTTTATTTTATCTTCATATCAATTGTCTCCTTTACTGCCGACAAAGCAACAACATTGGTAAGAGTATTTTAAAAAAGTTTGGGTAACTGGATTTGGTTAACTGGATTAACCAAATTCAGAGGAACTACCCTTCTTAAGAGTATTAAGCATAAACGTTAGAGAGGTAGTTTCATCATGTTCTTCACATTTCTTTTTTTTTTTTTCACATTTCTTATTTTAAAACATTCGCATTTGAATAACCAGTAATCTCTCATGCCAGTTTAAACAAGAAAAAGTAGATATTCTTGACAAGAAACTAATTAAATAAAGTTGTTTCTGAAAGTTTCTATCCTTTAATTGAACATTTCACCTGAATGTTGCATGCATGGCTTGAGAGATGAATATACACATGGACAATGGCCAGACCATATTTGACAATAGAACTCAGACCCCTGACCTTTGCAGCAATTAATTCAGGAAGGCAAATCACAGCTTGGCAGCCATCAGCCCAGAGGTCTGGACTTGGTCAATGACTGCCAACTCTCTAGTCGTTGGCTCTGCTTCTAACTCAGCACCAATTAGAGAAAGTCAAACATGTTCCCCAAACCGATCGCATAAGATGCCTGACCTCTCATTAGCCTCCTCATAACCCAAACCTCCACTCGAAGCTCACCTGGAGACCTCCACCCCACTCGGCTCTACCACTCCCCACCTGCCCACTCTCTGCCAAACGCAAGTGATGGTAGCTGCCTTCCTGTTTATAGCAAGCTCTGAATAAACAGCCTCTTCTTGTTCTCACTTGGGTGATCATTTATTTCTACAGGCTTCATAGACTCATATGCCTGTGTTAATTTGGAAAGTCCTTCTTTGCTAAAACACTCATTTGTAACAGCGTAGAAGCAGAGGGTCCCCTATGCAGAAGGCTTGGTGGCAGAAGTGGGGTCTGGGGAGATGAGTCCATGGTGTAAATAGCAGTTAAAGCTGATCTCACATATCTTTCCTTCTCTTACCCAGCCACATCTACTCATCACCGCTTTAGCCTTTAGAGTGCCCCTCTCACGTCTCCAATTTTTTCCCTGTAAGTATCCAAGTTAAGGTCTTGACTATCTCCTACATATTATTCAGTTTTAAAACTCCTCTTCACGCAGATCTTACCAAATAGTCTTTCTAAGTACTGCCTCCCTCCATACAATTCAGCCTTGTTAGTCAAAACTACCTAAAATACACTTTTATTAAAATGAAATGGAGTTTTTCCTTCACTACCTGAAAATGGCCAAAATCTTCAGCTTACTCCCCAAAGCCCTCCACAGTCAAGTATGAGATACTTCTGTTGACAAGAGCATACTTTTCTTAGCCAAGTGAGTTTATCTTTGAACACAGCAGACTTTGCTCTTTCTTACCTTTCAGATTTCTTCTTGGAATCCTAAAATGTTCTCTCTGTTCCTCTTAATCTAACCAATAGAAGTTACTATTTAAGAAACAGTTCATTGTATAGGATATTTAAATCCTTCTCTTAAAATGCAAACTTGAAATGATATTTACAGCAAGTAGTGACTTAATTGGGTTAACTAATAGGTTTTAACCCATATGCCAACCCATATAAGCTGGTAATGGTAGACAGCAGTGCTGAGTTGAGAAAGATTCTGATATTCTAAATGGGCTCATCAGGTGACATAAGAGAATATTTGACTGAATAAAAACTGGTAGCCTTTAATATGAATAGTAGTCTAGTGAAGACTGGTTAACATCGGCAGGAGGAGAGAGAGTGCTCACTAAATTACCAAATGTTTACCTGGGTCTGGATATTTTATTTGCAATTAAAGATGCATTTCTCTACAAATTTCTTCGATGATCTTTTAAAACACTTTTAAATTAATTACTTATCTATTGACCTTTACCTAAGCTCTATATCCCCAATTAAGATAATTCTTTGAGAGCAGCTTTATTTTATCTCCTACAGCATTTCAGAGTTAGTGCCCATAACTATGAGATTTTATTTTATTTGTAAAAAAATATAATACAAAATTAGATGAGTAGGGTGATTTTGGTAAATACTTAAAAATGACGATATGGACCTTCAGTTACCAATTGTTTCAACTGGCTAAAAAATTTTCCACCTTCCTGAAAAGTGAGTAGTAAGAAGCTATTATTAGTTACCAGAAAGAATGGGAAAGAGTATATTGTATGTTAAGCAGAAATAGGGGATAAGTATTAATTTTTTTTCTTTTTTGAAAATCAAATATATTTCCCCACAGAGCATAGACTAGAATTTTAACTTGTCAGTGAAGTTTTCTGACTCTAACTCAGAGTGAAAAGTGAACTTACTAATGTGATCTCTGTGTTCTGCTGTCTGATCACCTTATTTCATAGATGCTTGAATAGTTGCATCCTCTATTATCTTTGATATATATCCATAAGATCTATCTAAATGATATTTTCAATTTACTCTAATTTGTATGATATCAGGAACAACTCTTGAGATTTTTTTTTAAATTAATAAAATGGAAAGCATTAAAATAAATGAATTAAATTCCTGGCTCAAAATATCAAGGAAAAAAATATCAACCTAGTAGAGACAGTAAAAATAAACCAATAAATAAATACAATTAAGAAAAGAAGTTACAGATCAACATCTCATAAAAACTAATGCAATAATACTAAAAAAGTATTAACAAACAGAAACCAATAACACATAAAAAAAATAATACACCATGGCCAAGTCAGATTTATTATAAGAATATAAGAAGGTTGTTTTAATATTAAGAAATCCATTAATATCATAAAACATCTATCTATCATCTATCTGATCTATCTTTACCTATGTAATTTATCTGTCATTTATCTCTCTATCTCTTTATTTATCTACAAGTGTGAATGTACATACACATATTTCCTAGTTTTGTCCACTATGAGGGTCTAGAATCAATGACACGCCAGAAGCAATGACCACATTTAGCAATCATATCTTGGGGTCCAATAAAGAGTCAGGGGTCCTTGAAGAGATGGCTGATTCCAGGTTTAGGTAATAGAATAAACAATATATCATGATGTCATAAAGAAAGAAAATGTTAAAAAAAAGTGATGGGGTCATGTTGAAAGGTCACAGGATCCAACTCGAAGGAGCTCCCTATGAGCAGGTGTGAGATAAGCCATAAAATAGTTTTTGTAATATAGTTCATAACCCAGAAAATGAGACAAACATCCATGAGTTCATACTAAAGTAAATAAATAATTGTATAAATAAATGTAGGAGAAACGGCAGATCTTCCTTAGAGTTGAATTCAATTAATAACTATAGCAAGAATAATAAAAAGAAAATCCCCATTTTACAAACACCATAGCACTAATAATTCAATCAATAATTATCAACAGATTCTGAAATGAGTAGGCAAAAGTATGACAAGAAACAGATATTGTATAGACTTGAAGTAGCTCCCCACAAGGTACTTACTAATTGCAGAGTGAAAAATAATAATTTTGCAGTGGAAATACCTGGCAGACACCACTTTAATTAAGTGATCAAAATTCACATCACAAGCCATAACACATATTATTATCATGTACCTCCTGATATAATACACTGAGAAGGACTCCATATCAACTATGTGATTTCTTTGCCACAGATGCATAGTCTCAATTTACTCATGAGAAAACGTCAGACAAACCCAAATCAAGGGACATTTCCAAAACAACTAACCAATACTCATTAAAAGAGTCCTGGTCTTAAAAGACAAAGACAGATAGAGGATCCATCCTAGATGAGGGACACTAAGGATACGTGATAATTAAATGCAAAGTGGGATTCCGAATTTGATTCTGGACCAGACAGAAGATGATAGTGTGATAGGATGAACATTTGGATAAAGTTTGCAGTTTGGTTGATAGTACTGTATCAATGTTTATTTCTTTATCATTATAGTATAGTCATATATGAAGCTAGTGCTGGGGGAAGCTGGGGGAAGGCTATGGGAATTCCCTTTGCTATTTTTGTAACTTTTATGTAAGTCTAAAATTATTAGAAAAGCAAAAGTTAAAGAAAAATCACCACAAGCAAGCTACAGGAAATAACATATATACATAACATCAGCTAGGCTATTTTACTCTCGATTTAAATGTATCCACAACCTTGTTTTCATATATTACTTTTTGTTGATGAATTTTTTATATCTAAACCATATTATTTGTGGCCTAACAACATTCCAGTCAGTTTTTCTTCCTCAGCAAGGAGCTAATGGATTTCTTATCATACATTTATATCCATCAATCGGTTCTAAGTAAAGAAATGTTAAACTTCTGTGATTTATTTCTTCTCTATTTTTGCACTATATAAGGAAGGAATTGGAATATATCTGTAGGCATCTCAACACTCAGAAAATGTTTGCTCTATATATACTCCATGTACTAGAATAAGAAAATATTAGAATAAAGTTCTGCTACTTTAATTTACCATTTTTTTTAAAAAAAAACCTTTGTTCTACCATATACAGATGTTCTTCCAAGCTTTTTTAGCATCTTTATTGGAGTATAATTGCTTTACAATGGTGTGGTAGTTTCTGCTGTATCATAAGGTGAATCAGCTATACGTGTATATATATCCCCTTATCTCCCCTCTCTTGCGTCTCCCTCACACCCTCCCTATCCCAGCCCTCTAGGTGGTCACAAAGCACCAAGATGATCTCCCTGTGCTATGTGGCTGCTTCCCACTAGCTATCTATTTTACAGTTGCTAGTGTATATATGTCCATGCCACTCTCTCACTTCGTCCCAGCTTACCCTTACCCCTCCCCATGTCCTCCAGTCCGTTCCCTAGGTCTGTGTCTTTATACCTGTCCTGCCCGTAGGTCCCTCAGAACCACTTTTTAAAAATTTAGATTCCATATATATGTGTTAGCATATGGTATTTGTTTTTCTCTTTCTGACATATTTCGCTCAGTATGACAGATTCTAGGTCCATCCACATCATTACAAATAACTCAATTTTGTTTCTTTTTATGGCTGAGTAACACTACATTGTATATAGGTGCCACATTTTCTTTATCCATTCATCTGTCAGTGGAAATGTAGGTTGCTTCCATGTCCTGGCTATTGTAAATAGTGCTGCAATGAACACTGTGGTACATGAATTTTTTGAATTCTTGTTTTCTCAGGGTATATGCCCAGTAGTGGGATTGCTGGGTCGTATGGTAGTTCTATTTTTAGTTTTTTAAGGAACCTCCATACTGTTCTCCATAGTGGCTGTATCAGTTTACATTCCTACCAACAGTGCAAGAGGGTTCCTTTTTCTCCACACCCTCTCCAGCATTTATTGTTTCTAGATTTTTTGATGATGGCCATTCTGACTAGTATGAGGTGATACCTCATTGTAGTTTTGATTTGCATTTCCTTTCATGTGTTTGTTAGCAATCTGTATATCTCCTTTGGAGAAATGTCTATTTATGCCTTCTGCCCATTTTTGGATTGGGTTGTTTGTTTTTTTGATATTGAGCTGCATGAGCTGCTTGTATATTTTGGAGATTAATCCTTTGTCAGTTGCTTCATTTGCAAATATTTTCTCCCATTCTGAGGGTTGTCTTTTCGTCTTGTTTATGGTTTCCTTTGCTGTGCGAAAGCTTTTAAGTTTCATTAGGTCCCATTTGTTTATTTTTGTTTTTATTTCCATTTCTCTAGAAGGTGGGTCAAAAAGGATCTTGCTGTGATTTATGTCATAGAGTGTTCTTCCTATGTTTTCCTCTAAGAGTTTTATAATGTCTGGCCTTACATTTAGGTCTTTAATCCATTTTGAGTTTATTTTTATGTATGGTGTTAGGGAGTGTTGTAATTTCATTCTTTTACATATAGCTATCCAGTTTTCCCAGCACCAATTATTGAAGAGGCTGTCTTTTCTCCATTGTAAATTCGTGCCTCCTTTATCAAAGATAAGGTGACCATATGTGTGTGGGTTTATCTCTGGGCTTTCTATCCTTTTCCATTAATCTATATTTCTGTTTTTGTGCCAATACCATACTGTCTTGATTACTGTAGCTTTGTAGTATAGCCTGAAGTCAGGGAGCCTGTTTCCTCCAGCTCCGTTTTTCTTTCTCAAGATTGCTTTGGCTATTCGGGGTCTTTTGTGTTTCCATACAAATTGTGAAATTTTTGTTCTAGTTCTGTGAAAAATGCCATTGGTAGTTTAATAGGGATTGCATTGAATTTGTAGATTGTTTTTGGTAGTATAGTCATCCTCACAATGTTGATTCTTGCAATCCAAGAACATGGTATAACTCTCCATCTGTTTGTATCCTCTTTAATTTCTTTCTTATAGTTTTCTGCATACAGGTCTTTTGTCTCCTTTGGTAGGTTTATTCCTAGGTATTTTATTCTTTTTGTTGTAGTGGTAAATGGGATTGTCCTTAATTTCTCTTTCAGATATTTCATCATTAGTATATAGGAATGCAAGAGATATCTGTGCATTAATTACATGTCCTGCTACTTTACCAAATTCATTGATTAGCTCTAGTAGTTTTCTAGTAGCAACTTTAGGATTCTCTATGTATAGTACCATGTCATCTGGAAACAATGACATCTTTACATTTTCTTTTCCGATTAGGGTTCCTTTCATTTCTTTTTCTTCTCTGATTGCTGTGGCTAATACTGCCAAAACTATGTTTAATAGTGGTGAGAGTGGGCAACTTTGTCTTGCTCCTAATCTTAGTGGAAATGGTTTCAGTTTTTCACCACTGAGAATGATGTTTGCTGTGGGTTTGTCATACATGGTCTTTATTATGTTGAGGTAAGTTCCCTCTATGCCTACTTTCTGGAGGGTTTTTATCATAAATGGGTGTTGAATTTTGTCAAAAGCTTTTTCTGCACCTATTGAGATGATCATATGGTTTTTCTCCTTCAGTTTGTTAATATGGTTTATCACATTGATTGATTTGTGTATATTGAAGAATCCTTGCATTCCTGGGGTAAACCTCACTTGATCATGGTGTGTGATCCTTTTAATGTGCTGTTGGATTCTGTTTGCCTGTATTTTGTTGAGGATTTTTGCATCTATGCTCATCAGTGATATTGGCCTGTAGTTTTCATTTTTCTTGTCTGGTTTTGGTATCAGGGTGATGATGGCCTTGTAGAATGAGTTTGGGAGTGTTCCTCCCTCTGCTATATTTTGGAAGAGTTTGAGAAGGATGGGTGTTAGCTCTTCTCTAAATGTTTGATAGAATTCGCCTGTGAAGCCATCTGGTCCTGGGCTTTTGTTTGTTGGAAGAGTTTTAATCACAGTTTCAATTTCAGTGCTTGTGATTGGTCTGTTTATATTTTCTATTTCTTCCTGGTTCAGTCTCGGAAGTTTGTGCTTTTCTAAGAATTTGCCCATTTTTTCAAGGTTGTCCATTTTATTGGCATATAGTTGCTTGTAGTAATCTCTCATGATCTTTTGTATTTCTGCAGTGTCAATTTTTACTTCTCCTTTTTCATTTCTAATTATGTAGATTTGAGTCTTTTCCCTTTTTTCTTGATGAGTCTGGCTAATGGTTTATCAGTTTTGTTTATCTTCTCAAAGAACCAGCTTTTAGTTTTATTGATCTTTGCTATTGTTTCCTTCATTTCTTTTTCGTTTATTTCTGATCTGATATTTATTTCTTTCCTTCTGCTAACTTTGGGGTTTTTTTTTGTTCTTCTTTCTCTAATTGCTCTAGGTGTTAGGTTAGGTTGTTTATTTGAGATGTTTCTTGTTTCTTGAGGTAGGATTGTATTGCTATAAACTTCCCTCTTAGAACTGCTTTTGCTGCATCCTATAGGTTTTGGGTTGTTGTGTTTCCATTGTCATTTGTTTCCAGGTATTTTTTGATTTCCTCTTGATTTCTTCAGTGATCTCTTGGTTACTTAGTAGTGCATTGTTTAGCCTCCAGGAGTTTGTATTTTTTACAAATATTTTTTTGTAATTGATATCTGGTCTCATAGTGTTGTGGTCAGAAAGGATACTTGATACAATTTCAATTTTCTTAAATTTACCAAGGCTTGATTTGTGACCCAAGATATGATATATCCTGGAGAATGTTCCATGAGCACTTGAGAAGAAAGTGTATTCTGTTGTTTTTGGATGGAATGTCCTATAAATATCAATTAAGTCCATCTTGTTTAATGTATCATTTAAAGCTTGTGTTTCCTTATTTTTTTTCATTTTGGATGATCTGTCCATTGGTGAAAGTGGGGTGTTAAACTCCCCTACTATGACTGTGTTACTGTCGATTTCCCCTTTTATGGCTGTTAGTGTTTGCCTTATGTATTGAGGTGCTCCTATGTTATGTGCATAAATATTTACAATTGTTTTATCTTCTTCTTGGATTGATCCCTTGATCACTATGTAGTGTCATTCTTTGTCTGTTGTAATAGTCTTTATTTAAAGCGTATTTTGTCTAATATGAGGATTGCTACTCCAGCTTTCTTTTGATTTCCATTTGCATGGAATATCTTTTTCCATCCCCTCACTTTCAGTCTGTGTGCGTCCCTAAGTCTGAAGTGGGTCTTTTTAGACAGCATATATACAGGTTTTGTTTTTGTATCCATTCAACCAGTCTATGTCTTTTGGTTGGAGCATTTAATCCATTTACATTCAAGGTAACTATTGATATGTATGTTCTTATTACTGTTTTCTAAATTGTTTTGGGTTTGTTATTGTAAGTGTTTTCCTTCCCTTGTGTTTCCTGCCTAGAGAAGTTCCTTTAGCATTTGTTGTAAAGCTGGTTTGGTATTGCTGAATTCTCTTAGCTTTTGCTTGTCTGTAAAGGTTTTAATTTCTCCATCAAATCTGAATGAGATCCTTGCTGGGTAGAGTAATCTTGGATGTAGGTTTTCCCGTTTCATCACTTTAAATATGTCCTGCCACTCCCTTCTGACTTGCAGACTTTCTGCTGTAAGATCAGCTGTTTACCTTATGGGGATTCCCTTGTATGTTATTTGTTGTTTTTTCCTTGCTGCTTTTAATATTTTTTCTTTGTATTTAATTTTTGATAGTTTGATTAATATGTGTCTTGGCATGTTTCTCCTTGGATTTACCCTGTCTGGAACTCTCTGAGTTTCCTGAATTTGATTGACTATTTCCTTTTCCAGATTAGGGTAGTTTTCAACTATAATCTCTTCAAATATTTTCTCAGTCCCTTTTTTTTCTCTTCTTCTTCTGGAACCCCCATAATTCAAATGTTGGTGTGTTTAATGTTGTCCCAGAGGTCTGAGACTGTCCTCAATTCTTTTCATTCTTTTTTCTTTATTTGCTCTGCGGTACTTATTTCCACTATTTTATCTTCCAGGTCAGTTATCCATCCTTCTGCCTCAGTTATTCTGCTATTGATTTCTTCTAGAGACTTTTTACTTTCATTTATTGTGTTGTTCATCATTGTTCGATCTTTCGTTCCTATAGGTCCTTGTTAAACGCTTCTTGTATTTTCTCCTTTCTATTTCCAAGATTTTGGATCATCTTTAGTACCATTACTCTGAATACTTTTTTCAGGTAGACTACCTATTTCCTCTTCATTTGTTTGGTCTGGTGGGCTTTTACCTTGCTCCTTCATCTGCTGTGTTTCTCTGTCTTCTCATTTTGCTTAGCTTACTGTGTTTGGGGTCTCCTTTTTGCAGGCTGTGGGTTTATAGTTCCCGTTGTTTTTGGTGTCTGCCCCCAGTGGCTAAGGATGGTTCAGTGGGTTGTGTAGGCTTCCTGGTGGAGGGGACTGGTGCCTGTATTCTGGCAGATGAGACTGGATCTTGTCTTTCTGGTGGGCAGGACCGCTTCCAGTAGTGTGTTTTGGGGTGTCTGTGACCTTATTATGATTTTAGGCAGCCTCTCTGCTAATGGGTGGGGTTGTGCTCCTGTCTTGCTAGTTGTTTGGTAGGGGTGTCCAGCCCTCTAGCTTGCTGTTGGTTGAGTGGAGCTGGGTCTTAGCGCTGAGATGGAGATCTCTGGGAGAGTTCTCGCTGATTGATATTATGAGGGGCCTGGAGGTCTCTGGTGGAGCAATGTCCTGAACTTGGCTCTCCCACCTCAGAGGCTCAGTTCTGACAACTGGCCAGAGCACCAAGACCCTGTAAGCCACACGGCTAAGAAGAAAAGGGAGAAAATAAATAAATAAATAAATAAATAAATAAATAAAGTAAAGTTATTAAAATAAAAAAATATTTTTAAAATAAAGAAATTAAAAAATAAGAAAAAAAAGAGAGCAACCAAACCAATAAACAAATCCACCAATAATAACAAGTGTTAAAAATTATACTAAAAAGAAATGGACAGACAGAACCCTGGGATAAATGGTAAAAGCAAACCTATACAGACAAAGTCACACAAAGAAGGATACACATACACACTCACAAAAGGAGAAAATAGAAAAAAAAATATGTTTATAAAAAAAAAGAAGAGTGACCAAATCAATAAACAAATCTACCAATGATAATAAGCTCTAAATACTAAGCTAAGATAACCATAAAACCAAAAATTAATTAGATGCAGGAAGCAAACCCCAAGTCTACAGTTGCTCCCAAAGTCCACCGCCTCAGTTTTGGGATGACTCGTTGTCTATTCAGGTATTCAACAGATGCAGGTACATCAGGTTGACTGTGGAGCTTTAATCCGCTGCTTCTGAGGCTGCTGGGAGAGATTTCCCTTTCTCTTCTTTGTTCGCACAGCTCCTGGGGTTCAGCTTTGGATCTGGCCCCGCCTCTGCGGTAGGTCGCCTGAGGGCATCTGATCTTCGCTCAGACAGGACGGGGTTAAAGGAGCAGCTGCTTCGGGGGCTCTGGCTCACTCAGGCCGGGGTGGGGAGGGAGCGGTACGGAGGAGGCGGGGCGAGCCTGCGCCGTCAGAGGTGTCGTGATGTTGCACCAGCCCGAGGCATGCTGTGCGTTCTCCCAGGGAAGTTGTCCCCGGATCACGGGACCCTGGCCGTGGCCGGCTGCACCGGCTCCCGGAAGGGGCGGTGTGGAGAGTGACCTGTGCTCACACACAGGCTTCTTGGTGGCGGCAACAGCAGCCTTAGCATCTCATGCCTGTCTCTGGGGTCTGCGCTGATGGCCGCAGCTCGCGCCCGTCTCTGGAGCTCATTTAGGTGGCGCTCTGAATCCCCTCTCCTCGCGCACCCGGAAACAAAGAGGTAAGAAAACGTCTCTTGCCTCTTTGGCAGCTGCAGACCTTTTCCCGGACTCCCTCCTGGCTCGCCGTGGCGCACTAGCCCCTTCAGACTGTGTTCACGCTGCCAACCCCAGTCCTCTCCCTGTGATCTGACCGAAGCCTGAGCCTCAGCTCCCAGCCCCGGCCACCCCGGCAGGGGAGCAGACAAGCCTCTCGGGCTGGTGAGCACTGGTCGGCACCAATCTTCCTTGCGGGAATCTCTCCGCTTTGCCCTCCGCACCCCTGTGGCTGCGCTCTCCTCTGCAGCTCTGAAGCTTCCCCTTCACCCACCCCCTGTCTCCATCAACAAAGGGGCTCCCTAGCGTGTGGAAACTTTTCCTCCTTCACAGCTCCCTCCCAGAGGGGAGGTCCCGTCCCTATTCTTTTGTTCCTGTTTTTTCTTTTTACTTCTGCCCTACCCAGGTACATGGGGAGTTCCTTGCCTTTTGGGAATCTCTTGCCTTTTGGGAAGTCTGAGGTCTTCTGCCAGCATTCAGTAGGTGTTCTGCAGGAGTTGTTCCACATGTAGATGTATTTTTGATGCATTTGTGGGGCTGAGGTGATCTCCACGTCTTACTCCTCTGCCATCTTGAAGGCCCTCCCTCCTCCAAGCTTCTTATCACAAATTGATTACTAAAATCTAACACATCAGGTTTGCAGAATTCTACTTGAAAAAGCTCAGATTAGAAGTAATACTGAAATGCATTGTTAAGTACTCTATTCACATAACTATTTATCCATCTGTATACTTATTATACATGCATCTTTCATTGATACACACTAATTCAGCAAATATACATAATGGGTGAATGTCCTTAAATACTGAGTTTCCAATTTGTGAATAAAGAGAGAGATTCAGTAATCCTCTATGCAAATGACTGAGATGTGAAAAAGCAGGAAAAAAATGATCCAGGACTTCCTTGGATCCTTTCAAAGATCATGTTTAATTAAAATATAATTTCTTTTTCTCAAATTACAGAAAATAGAAATGAAAAAATGAGGAAGAGGATGAGGCATAATTTTTAAAATCCAATCTATTTTTCCACAAATATTTAAGTGCCTACCAGGCGTTAAATATTGTATAAGCAATTGCCTTCCTTTTCTAGCAACTTATAATGTAGGTGGCGAATAACATGTCCTAATGATAATAATACTAGTGACATTATTAACTAGAGTAGCTACTACGACTACTAGTACTACAACTGCTGTTTATAGAGTATAATGTTCATTGACATGTACACAAAAACTCTAATTTTCACAATAACCCTATATATTAGGTATTACTATTGCTACTGTGCTGCTCAAATGCCTGAGAATATCAGGATTTGGGCACTCATCTTACTTGTGGGTTTTTCTACAGAGGTTAGCCAGAGGATTAATGCCATTATTTTTTCCCTCTGAAAAAGAGACAATGAATTTAGAGTATTTTCAAGACTTTATGTGACAGAAGTAAAGATGATAATATTCACCCTGTTGTGATGTTGGGAGGACCAACTCAGATGCATATTAAGGTACTTGTCACGTGACGGTCACTCATTAAATGTCAGTGCCCTTCTTTCTCCCTCCTTCCCTACATGCAGGTAACGCCCACATGTGTGGTCAGGCTCTTGGGCAACATTCTTGTTATTGTAAGCCTTGGATGCTATGTCATTATCTTGGCCCCAACAGCTATTACTGTCACACTCGGGCAGGCAAAGCTGATGGGAAATGTGTCACATGCATCTTCTGGTGTTCCAAATGCATACCCTAAAATGAGAATTAAGGAAAAATGGAATCAAACTGCCCTATATCTTGCTTTGGGCACAGAAGAGACATTTCAGACTAAAAGGACCAGGTGGGAACTTCAAAATCACACCATATTATCTGTGGCTTATATAAGAGTTTGGTCATGCTTCACAGATCATCCCCAGAGATTTCTGAATTCCTGAATATTATAGAAATATTTTCTACCCTTAAACTTCCTACACAGATCACAAACAAAAAATGTTCCAAACTATCTTTAAACTATTCTTCCCCAATCTTTCCACCTTATAAGAAGGGTATTTCCAAGGAATTTATTTTCAAGCTTCATAATGTAGTTTGTACATTATATGAAATATCATATCATTCTTACTATGCCTGGAGAAATGCCACTACTTATTAGGTGAATGAAATACCATGGTTATTAGATGAAACAGGGCATAATGACATGCCTTTAAAGGCTTTGCCTTTTGCCTTGAATAAATATGAGCAGAAAGTCAAAACTCCACAGAGGCACTTCAAGCGAATTTTATCTTTAGGTTGAAATGAATCATTGACAAAACCTCTGTTTTACTGTATCTACTCAGAGTTGCATCCCAGGCTCGTCGTAATCTGCCTTCCGCATACCTCACCGCTGACACGCTGGCTCAGGGTGTCACGTGTCTTGCCTGACTGCAGGATCCAAGATGAGAAAAGATTTCAAACCCTTGAACTTCCAAATGCTGGCATTGAATAACTTAACCCTTTTTTTTTTGATGTTTTATGTATCATGTTTAATAATCTAGAACAGGTCGTCAGGCATTTTGTTCGTTCATTCATAATTGAAATCTCAAGGTTAATCACCATGTGCGTGCTTTTCCATATGATTGGCAGAGACGACAGTAATGGACCAAATCAGAGTTTGCAGCAGTGAGCTGCTTCTTAGTGGCTGAAAATGCTTTATCCTCTTAGCAGATTGTCTACGGCAATCCAGTCCTGGCCCCTCCCAGTCGCCCCAGGGTGGCCAGATACGACTCTTGTCTGATTGGCAAGACTAGTGGGGGATGAGGCAGATCACTGCTCTGACACGTAGACAGTCACAGGGTTAACACTGCACGTGGGGCTTCAGGGAACATGACATCTGTGAGGCAAGAAAGACTCATTGAGAGGAAATGATATGGACATTTTTGGAGTCAGTACAGGGTGCTGGTCAGTGGGGTTCGGGTTATTTATCCTACCACATGATTTAATTCTCATAACGACCCTGAGATAAGACCCAGAGAACCTGAGTAACTTGCCCAGGCTACAGAGCTGGTAAATAATTTATCTCATTTTGGATCCCAGCTTCTCACTGCCGCTTTCAAATGTAATTCACTCATTTGTCAACTGTTTGTTGCGTGCCTACTGCATGCTAGGGACTTTTTAAGGCACATGAAATATATAAGCAAATCAGACAGAACTCCTGACCCTCATGGAATTCAAAAGAGGCATGATAAAAAAAAAAAATACATTTTTATGTGCTTATGTGACAAAGCAGAGTAACAGAGAAAGAGT
The DNA here is from genome assembly GCF_949987535.1 of Balaenoptera acutorostrata. Taxonomy (NCBI): domain Eukaryota; kingdom Metazoa; phylum Chordata; class Mammalia; order Artiodactyla; family Balaenopteridae; genus Balaenoptera; species Balaenoptera acutorostrata. Next base: position 91,653,676 of record NC_080075.1, on the reverse strand, counting down.
ATGCCAAGGATGAGTGATGGTGCCCAGTTGCAGTTTTAAACAGTGGTCAGGGTAGGAGTCATTGAGAATGCAGCACAAAGTATGAACTTTCAGGGGATGCCCGGGATATGGATGATGCTTTCACAGAAAAGTGACAGATGAGCTAGGTCTTAAATAATAAACAGGAATTTGCTAAGAGAAAAGAGGGAATGGCAACCCTGAGGAGATTCAAAGCAAGGAGGTTAAAAAATCATAAAACACTTGTGTTTGTGTTGTATGCATGTGCCTGTATGAGACAGAGAGACAGAGACAGAGACAGAGAGCATCTTGGATTCTTTACCTCCTTCCCAAAGCAAATAAAAATAGTTTAGAGTACTGTCCTTTTAAAATATTCAGCACCGATTTCTTCTCCATGAGCATAGATCATTTGGAGGTGACAGTATTTTAACTGATGTGATGGCATTGGAATTGTACTGGGAAAGGCTTAACTACCCACTCTCCAGAAAGAAAATGTTTTCATTTGTATGTCATTAATTTCCACAGTGTAAATACTCTAATCATAGCCAGTTTGAAGCTACCAACACAAAATCACTAAATGAGGTCTGGAGAAGAGATGTGCATTAGTACAGTGTCATGTAGTATTTCTACCCTGCAGATATAAAACATGCAAATAATTTTTAATAATTACTGTGTTTAGCAACTGATTTACAGAAATCTTAGAAACAGAACAAAAATTGGCTCTCGTGAGCTGATATGAGCTAGTTCCACCCTACCACTGGGTGGCTTAGAAATGAAGGGAATTCTATGTTTTTCTCTAAGTCATATCTTAAATATTTTTGTTCTGAATAAATTCCCCAGTTCAGGGAAACATAGCATTCAGAGTACTTTTTCTTTTGGTGACAAGGTACTTTTCCTTAAAGCGTCAGAGCCTAGGGGCTGGTTAAGACCATTGCCAGCTTCGACGTAGCCCCACGTGTTTTTTCGCTTGTGCTTTTGGTGTCATATCCAACAAAATCATTGCCGAGACCAGCGTCAAGGAGCTTCTTCCCTGTGTTTTCTCCTAGGAATTTTATGGTATCAGGTTTTATGTTTTAGTCATTAATCCATTGTGAGTTAATTTTTGTGTGTGGTGTAAGATAGGGGTCCAATTTCATTTTCTGCATATGGTTATCCAATTTTTCTAACATCAGTTGTTGAAGAGACTGTCCTTTCCCTATTGAGTGTTCTTGGCAATATTAGTTGACCTTGTATGCTGGGTTTTATTCCTGGGCTCTCTTTTCTGTTCCATTGAAGACATTTGCCAGCTGAATGGCTGCACGTGCTTATAGGCTGCCCATAATCCCACACCAAGGGCAAGCATGATGCCAGCAGGTTAAGGGAGATATGTTTTGATACTTTCTTTTGAGCTACTGATACTTTTATGTTGTAGCTTTGAAGGTAGAAAAAAGACCGCTGTGGAGACTGCAATTTTTAATCTTCTGGAATATAAATATGCCACTGACGCAGTGAAAAATGTTGATTTTCCTAGTGCTTTTTTCTATGTTTGAACATCTCCCCCAGTATGAGCCACTGCCCAGAATATCTTTTTATCTTAAAGATCTTAAGCTCTTTAATAATGGTACAAGGAGGGTCTCATGATAGATTCATTTTTTCACCCAGTAACAAATACATGTTATCATTAACTATAATGTTGAGACAAGTGAAAGAAAAAATGATGCTTCATTGCCTATTTCATCATAAAAGGAAGGACTCCCAAAGTATCGCTTTTGTCTGCTCAGTTACCTGAAACATCTAAAGAGCAACAATTAATGAGAGACTTATTGTCACATGAGCTAAAGGTTTTAAAGATTCTTGTTCTGGTTTTGTTTTGATTTTGTTACCCTCCCTGTTATGTGTAGCATTACAGGACATTTTTTCATTTCCTAAAATGTGGAAAGAAACAGGTTGCAAAGTTCTTTTTCCGAAGTATCTTACTAGAAAAAATATTGCTTATGCACGATCAACCAATAACCTCCTTCTCCTGCTTAACAACTGAGTGTAGGTGACAGAATGCATATTTATTGCTCACCAGTCCCTGTTATTTCAAGGATTTAATTTTTAATATTCAAAACAAATTTGTACAGAAGGTATAGTCTGTGAAAGAAGAGACTTAACTGATTTTGTTCTTAATTGTAGAAGCTCAATAAATATTTGTTGAATAAGTGACTCAAGCCCAAATTTACTGCTGAGGAAAGGTGCCCAAGGGAGTTTGTTACCTTGGTCAACACTGGCCAGTTAAGAAGTGGTAGAGCCTGATTGAAATCTAGCATGTTCTGGTTTCAAAGTTCTTTCTTTTCCCAAAGTACTGTGATCTCCCAAGGTGTCTACCCGGGCGAGGAGTGGAGATTAGAGCACTGAATTTAGGATCTGATGTCCACAGCTTTGGGCTCAGTTCCTGATCCATAGATGAGAAGCTCAGTGACCTCAATTTCTCTTGTCTCCTTTTCTGCAAATGTCATGTTTGTCCTGCAAAAGTTGTAAGGCATTTAAACACTTCATAACATTTAAATATAATATTTAATTGAGATATTATTTTCCAGCACACGCTGCAGAAATGCCCTTGTTCTTTCCTTTCCTGTATGTAACTAGTAAAACAGACACTTTGACAGACTTGTACATGAAATCTGGTATTTATTTTGGCATTCTTCCTGTCAGTTATACATGCCAAAACTTGTTCTGACCAGTTGCATTACATGGACACCAAAGTGTCTCATAATTGGTTTTGCTTCCAGGTCATCACCAAAAACAGTGTTTCTGAAGTGTGATCTGTTTTGTGTTTTTATTTATTTATTTATTTATGGCTGCGTTGTGTCTTCGTTGCTGCGCGTGGGCTTTCTCTAGTTGCGGTGAGCGGGGGCTACTCTTCGTTGCAGTGAGAGGGCTTCTCATTGCTGTGGCTTCTCTTGTTGCAGAGCACAGGCTCTAGGCACGCGGGCTTCAGTAGTTGTGGCACACGGGCTCAGTAGTTGTGGCTCGTGAGCTCTAGAGTACAGGCTCGGTAGTTGTGGCGCACGGGCTTAGTTACTCCGTGGCATGTGGGATCTTCCCGGACCAGGGCTCGAACCTGTGTCCCCTGCATTGGCAGGCGGATTCTTAACCACTGCACCATCAGGGAAGTCCCTGAAGTGTGATCTGTAGAGGAGCTGCTGCAGAAGCATTCAGGGGGCATGTTAAGATGGACCCCTAAGATTTATATCCAAGAGAACCTTCTGTATGGCAGATTGTGTGTTTCTCAACTTTCTCCAATGAATTTTCTGCACGATAAAGTTTGAGACCTACTGCACTGCACACTATGTGTAGTATCACAATAAAATCCAGTGAGTTGAACATACTCTTTTGAAAGCAGTGAGTAGAGAGACTCTCACTGATGGTTATCTCACTTCCTTTGGTAAATTAGCTTTTGGAATTGAAGCACTGGAAAAAGTACACTGCTTCATTGAAGCTGTGTGCAGCTTTCAATCATCCAATGAGGAACCTGAAGGCTTAGACTCAGGCCAGCTCAGCTACTTCCGCCTGTGTGAGCTGCACGGGCCCTTCCACCCTGTGCCTCTGCCTCAGCATCCTCAGGGGACCTGAGGCAAGGAGACAACTCCTCGTGGGGTTTGTAAGGTTTGCATGGTGTAAAAAAGTTTTTCACAAGTCTGATGTCTTGTCCACAGCAAACATCTGGTCCCCCTTCCCTGGCTTCTGATGCAGAGAAGTAAGAGGCACCCTCATCCCTCCTCCTGGTAACCAGGAGCCTGAGGCCCTGGGTCTAGGCAGGAACCAGGATGCCCTCAGCCAGAGGCCACCTTGCAGGGTCTCAAGGCAACGTTTCCTGAAAGAGTGGACTTAAATGCCAGGTCCACTCTCCAAATGCACAGAGATGGGGAAAGGGACCAGGAAGGTGGAGGTGGGATGGGGATACAGAGATGAAGCTGACTTGAGCCAAGAGTAACTGGAGCGTGGACCACAGGACGAGGAGGGCTTCTGTTGGGATCAGATTGGGATGTGTGAAGCTGGGTGTAAAACAGATTTTCAATTTCTAGACTATGCAGTTAATGGTTATTAAGTTACTGTAATGTAGAAGATAATATAATCACTTTGCTGCATATCCTTCAAAGTCTCTGTAATCCACATATTTGTTAATATTCAGATAAAGTAATAAAATGTGAGATTCACCCCAACATGCAGTGTCATAGCCAATCTTTTGCTTTAAATTATAGTTTGAATGTGTTTCCATACCAGTACTTTTTCCTCAATAACCTATGTACAAATGACTTCAGATTAAGTGATTTCAGATAATTTTTTTGAGTCAAAACAAACTCTACTTTGAGAACAGTCGGGTTATTTTTATTTTATTTTTGCTATCATGATAGGTATGTGAAGAATATTATCTAAATCTTTGCATATATTCCTGAATATTTATTTGGTAGAAATTCATTAGAAATGCAATCAGTGTCAAACTATACTTAAAGATGTTTGATACTTCCAAATGACTTTCCCCAAACATATTTCACTAGTTTTACAATTTATTACCAGTACAAGTAACTGTTGGCTGTGTGGTCAGAGAACCAGCATCGCCTGGGAGTCTCACCTCCCACCCCAGACCTCCTGATTTAGAGTCTGCATTTCAGCGAGATCTGCACGACTGTGAATTTGGGAAACCACTGCATTACACTGTAGCTTCATCCACATGAAGACATTTTCCTTTTTGCTGGAGGGGAAAAACAAACAGGACATAGAGATGTTAAAAGTTTGACTTGAGGCTGAAGAAGTGGGATGCTGAGATTACTCACTGGTGTTAGCTGAGTCACCTGTCTGGAAATAGAAGGAAGCAGAGCTGAGGTAAGCGGACGAGGGGGTGTGGAGAGGGGGTGGTCACACCTGCACCTCCTCTACTTCCAGCACAGCACCGCTTGATTCTGAAGTCCAAGGGCAGCCGTGACTCAGATGGGCAGGCCTGGGGGAGGGAAGTGGAAGCAGGCTAGCCTCTGTCCTGCTGCTTCTCTTCTAGGGTTTTGTCAATGGCTGTGGGCGGTTCCACCAATGATATCATCATCACCATGGAATCAAGCTAGTAATCTCTACCAAATAGACATTGTTCACCCAAGAATCAGATGTGCATATACATGAGTATGACAGCATATACATTTCTACATGAGAAGCATGACCATTTGCACGGCTATATCATCACATGTTTGGCAACTTCCACTTAAATATACATTTTTGGTTGACTACCTTTGGAGATAATATGATATTATAGATCAATGTCCAACTCAGAAGTGCTGAGGATGACCTGGGATCTGATTAAAATGCAGATTCTGATTCACTTGTTCCAGAGTGAGGCCTGAGATTCTGCATTTCATGTTGCTATGGGTGTAAATCTTAAGATCACACCTCGAATAAGGCCCAGGAGATGTATTAAATCTAAATCTGATCTTTTCTAAATTTACTAAAGTTCTAGAGGAAATATTTGTTTTCATCAGTTCTAGTTTAAATAACACTTTTCCTCTGGCTAATCTTCTTCGTTTCTTTTCTTTGTTTAAAATTTAATTTTTATTTTATATTGGAGTACAGTTGATTTACAATGTTGTGTTAGTTTCAGGTGTACAACAAAGTGATTCAGTTATACATATACATGTATATATTCTTTTACAGATTCTTCATTTATTTTCGGGTTTGTGAAGCAAATTTTAAAAGTCTATTTTACATTTAAAAGTAAAACAGGCTTGTGCTTTTGAGCCAAGTGGATTTGGGTTCAAATCTTGACTTTGCACTTCCCAACTGTGACTTCAGACTTGTGAAAATGCCATTTCCCCACTTTGGTCTATGTTGTTTAACTGAGCTGACCTCAGTTTCCCTGTATATCTCCCTGTGTAGTAACTGCTTCCAAGGAATTGTAAAATTCCAGTGGGAGCAAGAAGATGGCATTCAACTAATGTCATAAAGGTACATGGGAAATCATACTGTTTTAAAATCAGCCATACAGATCTTCATAGAGGATTGTTATTGTTTGAAGAAAATAATAGGTTGCCTCAGTTTGTGAGAAAAAACCGGAAGCAAAGGCAAATAGTGTCAATAGCCAGGATTTGAGAGTTGGGGTTAGCAGTGGTAAAGGAGAGGTGGGAGGTGAAAATGGCCGAATAAAAACAGCGCTATGATGCTAGACTGAGTTCATGGAGAAAGCTGGTCAAGACAAATCCATGAGAGTTAAGTATCCAATAGAATTTTAAGGATAGAGATTTCTAATATTCAATTTTAAGTTCTTTTCAGAACAAGAGAAGGTCTCCACCAAGATGCATTTCTTCTTTGCATGATTCCAAAAAGCATAGTATTGCAACTCACGTGTGTCCTACTCTTTGCTTATATGTAAACCTCTTCTGTTTTCCTGAATATTCAATGCACCTTGCATTGGACGCCCCGACTTTGTGTTGGTGGCAGTTGGGAGAAGAGAATAATTTATCAGATCTCATTACAGAGCAAGGCAATGCGGCTAAAAAACAGCACACTTGGGAGAGTGGAATTATAAGGGAGACAGTATTCCAGGGCACATGGGATGGAAATTCAAGCTAATTTTGTTTGAATCTAAAAGGACTAGGTAATTCCAATTGATATCAATCACATTTTTCTTCTTTTTTTCCCTCTGCTTTATTGCTTTGAAAACCTTAAAGTACTTAAATTTGTGACTTAAATTACTCTCATAGCATCATATTCATGATATTCTGTCCAGTATTATAAACTTTTATACATGGTTTCATTTTTATCGTATGTTTATTTTTTGCACTAAATGTTGTATAGATGTTGAAGGTCACTTACTAGATGAATCAACCTATACATTATCTTTTCAAAAACACTAAAATTCAAATATCCCTACCTTGGGGGAACAATTATATTTCGTTAGTTAGAAATTTTCAGTACCTGAGGATCAAACAACAACTTTTTGCTGTCTTAACTTTTGTTTTGGGATAAAATATTCTAAAATATTTTTATCACATTTGCCTGAATAATTATAGTCTAGATAAAAATAAGTAAAATTTGATCTGACTTTGGATTTTTCCATAAATCAACATCTATTATTTTATCACTATTTATATCTAAAATTATGACTTGAGCTTTAATCTTATAGAAAACATAAAAGTGTTGATTGGTTTGGTGCTTAGGCAAAGAGGCACTTGGATGTTTTTTTAAATTTTTAATTAATTCATGATATGGAATGAAATTCCTTTTACAAATGTAGTACACTTTTTTGTTAATTGAAAGTTTTAAATAACTGTGCCATGATCCATTTGGATTTTGACATACATACATTCAAAACTCTTCTCAGCATTAATCACTTTCATACAGATTTGTTATTAAAATTCTTCTTCAACAAATCTGTATTTAATCTTCCCTTTTGCAAAATCTTGCAGTAGTCTAATATAATGTCATTTAAACATTTTAATAATTGTCGGGCACAAATAAAATAAAATAATTATAATTCAATGCTCTAAGAATCTATATTTTAACAATATAATTAGATAGATATACAGTTTTTCATTTTGGAAAGCAGAGTATTAGACCCACTGATGTTCAAGAAACCTCCTTCCTCTCTTCTCACAAGTGCCATTCGTATTTTCAAAGCACAGTTCTTTTTTAGGCAACGTTTATTGAACTCACAATGTCATCATGGGTAACAGAACCCTTTCAGAAATTGGCAGTGTGTGACAGCCTAGTTTCAGAGACTACTGTTCAGACATGAGTGCCAATGACTAGAAACTGATTTTTTCTATTAAAAGGTATAAATTTAATTTAGAAACTTTCAAATAAATACTTGGAAAAATAGAATTTTATTGAAATAAGTATTTTAAGTGCTATGAATACTAAGAGGTATAAATCCAACAGTACCAAAAATAGAAAATAATTTATTAATAAAATTGGAAGAAAATCAAATTGAGTAATAGAGTTATTAACAAATGTACTAGCTGCTGATATTTGTTTAATGCCTACTATGTGCAGGAACTATCCTAAGATAAGTTCACACATGTGCACACACACACACACACACACACACTCATACATTCACTTAAGCCCTTTAACAATGCTATGATATGGACACACTGTAGTTATCCCCATTGTACAGATGTGGAAACTAAGAACAATTTTATGTAACTTGGCTAATATATGTATCTGGTAAGTGGTAATAGGCTTAAATCCAGGCATCTGACTACACTGAACCACTGCATTAAACTTTTTATGTAAGAGATGATTTGCATTGTATCACTTAATCAACCCAATGACTGCTGAGATTACTATGATTGCATTCAGCTTCCAGATACAGTAAGTCAAGTTGTAAGAGGTTAAGTAATCAGCTTAACCTTTAGTTAATAAAGAGTGTCCTTAGAATTCATCCTTAAGAGTATTTGTCAATACATCCTACTCTTGTTTTATTTCCACATTTTGCCTTTAACTGATACCTGAGTCTTTATATCTCTACATTTTAGGACTAAATGTGTGAATATACAGGGGTAATGAAGAATATGAGTTGTTCTTCTAAATTACAATAGAAATAAAACTTAATTCATTAAAAAGAGGGGACTTATTGACCTCAACTATTTGAATCAGTCCAAGGATTAACAAATAAATCAAGGTGTATGCTTTAAAAACTTTAGGGGAAATCATGGAGAGAAATGTTTTCAAGATGACTCTGGAAATATTTTCTTTCCACTTGCTTTTCTTCTCACTCAGTTTAATTGCTTACATCTCCAAGGCATAGATAATATTATCAGCATTTTCTAATTTGATATACATCATGTATTTACAGGTGAAAATATTGACCACGTGAGATAATTATGTGTTAGGAGACACCCGTCACAAATGTGAAAACACACAGTATCTGAGAGAATCATTTCGCTGTTCATTTTGGATTTGAAATTTGTGGTTTCTGACACTTCTTTAAAGCCCTGCAGTCTGGCATATGCATCTTCTCAGCCATTTTCAGCTTAATATATTTCAAAGCTAAAACTCTGAGGTATGTTCAGCAATCTATTGCTGAAGAATTGAAGTGTGAGCAAGATGCCTGGGAAAGTCATAGATCACCTTGAAGGAAACTAAGCCGTTTACCAAGAAATAGTTTTAGAAAAACTTCAAATAGTTTCTGCTGGTAGAATATGGTAGGTCTTCCACTTATTTTCATTCAAGGCAGATGTGTCTATTTCAAAGCACACCTACTCAAGAAAGATTCCAAAGCAACTGGATTTGGGCTTTGAAAAAAATTCAATCTAATCCAGCAATGTCCATTGGATCTTGAATGCCAGTGTAGTATGTACGTGTGTGTGTGTATGTCTGGGTGTGTGTATAATTTAAAATATTATTTTATATATTATATGTAGAGAGATAGATATATTTTTTAAATCAAAACTAACATGATGCTAACCTAGCTTTTTCCTGAGTCATATTTTGGAAGCACATTCATTTCTAAGAAATATGACAAACTTGTGTGAACATGAACATGGGAGTGGAGGTGAGTGTGGAGATAACCAACACTAACTTAGAGCTGAAATGGAAGCAGTGTCCTCAGTCAGCTGGTTTCAGAGCGAGTTCATATGATGACACCTTGACCTACAACTTCTGGAATATTTCCCTGAGTCGTATAGACAGAAGGAATTATATTTCCCAATAGAGAAGTGACTGATAAATGACATCTTGAATCTATATTTCCCAATATCTCCACAGAATGGGTCAAAAGTCCTGATTCTGATGTTGGCTAGAGAAGCAAAAGATGAATGAAAACAACCTAGAAAAAAGAAAGTTTCTTAAAAACAATTTCTAATTGATCATAAGATAAATCACTTAAGGGAATATCAGAGATGCTACAAGTATGGAAAATCCTTAACCAATCCTTCTTTCCCACTCCCCACATCTAACTGGCCAACAATCACACGACCTCAGAAATCTCAAATACTTCCTTATTTCCCCACCTCATCCCTGTTTGTAATCATGCTGTCATCAAATCACAGTATCTTCAACGTGTGTCTAATCTTGGCCTCCACCCTGCAGCCAGAACGACATGGGTAAAAGACAAACCTGAACAAACTCTCATTCACGTTTGTCAGCTGTCCTCAGGATAAAGATCTTTCCCTAACCTGCAGTAGTCTAGCTCCTCATTCTTATCCTGGGGTTTTGAACACTTCGACCTGCCCCCAGCACTGCTACTCTATTTCCCCAGGAAGCAATTCCTTCAATACATCACATTTCCTCTGTGTCCTCACCCATTTGTTCTTCTTTCTTGGCACTCCTGTCCTCTCTTCCTCAGATTAGTAAACTTTCTCAAGTCCCAGGTCAAATTTCACCCCACTAGGAGGAAGCTCTCTCTGTTTTTCTAAAATATATGCTTCCATACCAATTTTCCCATTTACGATTGTTTTCTCTTTGTTCACGCTACTGCTTGACATATAGAATTCAGTGAATGAGTAAATCAATTCTTTGCATTGAATAAATATTTTAAAACATTTGAAATATGAAAATGATGAGTAAGTGAACCAATGAATAATTATGCACCTACAGATTTTAGTAATTTTAATATTTGTGATTTAAAAAAATATCCTGAAATAACACTAGATTACAGCAAAGGTGCAAACACAGTGTAGAGAGTTCCTGTGTACCTTTCATCCAAATTCCTCCGTGTTAATATATCATATAATTAAGAAGTTAAAGAAAAAAGTAACATTGGCACAATGATATTAATTAATGTACAGGTTTTATTCAAATTTCTCCAGTTCTCTTCATGAGTATCCCTTTTCAGTTCCAAGATCCAACCCATGGTCTCACATTGCCTGCACTTATCACGCCCTTGTCTTCAATGACCTTCACAATTTGAAGAATACTAGACAGGTGTTTGGTACAAGGCACCTCAACTTGGGTGTTCCTGATATTTTCTCATGATTAGACTGAACTAATGGCTTTTTGAGGTTACCACAGATTACACAGATCACAGAGATGATGTGCCTTCTTATTGTACCACAACAGTAGTATTCGATGTCAAAATGACTTATTTCTGGTGGCCTTCGGCACTTTGTTAAGTAGTTTCTGTCGGATGTCTCCACTGTAAATTTGCTGCTTTTCCTTTTCATGCTGTATGTGCGAGAAGCCCGTTACCATGTACAGCTCACACCCAGTGGAGGGGAATTAGGGTCCACCTCCCAGAGGAAGAGTTATCAAAACATTTGTAGACACGTCAAAACCACTGCAGCAATTAATACATATTTTGTGGGAGAGACTCTGAGGCTATGAAAATTTTCTATTTCTCCTTAAAGTTTTGTCCCCTAATTATAGCATTCATCAATGACTGTTGCCTGCAGTAATTATGGCTGTGGTGTTCTAATGGTGATTTTCTATTTCTCTCATTCTTTCTGCATATATTAATTGGAAGTCTTTTCTAAAAATTGTTGTCCTTGCTCTCCCACTCATTTGATTATTTAATCAAGCATGCATTAATGCTGTTTGGACTCTTGGATATTTATTTTATTCTCTGGGTTATAATCATAAATGATATAGTGACTTATTTTTTTTGTTTCGATTGTCCTAATCGAGCACCATAAGTTTCTTTCTAAACTTCCTCTCTTGACCGCCTAGCTGTCATCACCTACGAAGGATATAGTTACTTGTTTAGGGTAAGTGTAAAGTAGTTTAAAAGTTGCTAATATGCACCTCTATGAAGGGCAGTTTAACCAACAAGAGAACAGTGCTTATGTAGATTTGTTTTTGTCTCCACCCTTATAGTATCAAGAAAAATTGCCAAATCTATGTTGGCCAGCATCTTTATCCCCAACCCCTTCAGGGCAATTATGTCAGACATTAGCAATAATATCAGATTTTTTTATAACAGACTGAACTCTTCTCTGAATTCCCCCCAAATCTCAGCTTAATTTCTTTTATTTGCGTAAAGTAAAATTCAGTTTTTGTGTCGTGCAGTTCTAGGTGTTTTGACAAATGCATGAGCTCGTGGACCCACCACCCAAGTCCCACACAGGGCATTCCATCACCCAGAACTTCCTTCGTGTTTTCTACTTGCTGCCAGTGACCCTCTTCTCCACGAAACCAAGGCAATCGCCCTCCATCTTCCCTCCTTATAGTTTTGTCTTTCCCAGGACAGCACATAAATGTCTGTATTCTTGCACTCAGCAAACCTCATTTGAGATTCATCTACTGCATGAATTCATAGCTCATTCCTTTTTATCTCTGAATATTCCATTATATTCATTTTTTTGTTAACCCATTGATAGACTCCTTGATTTCTTCCAATTTTTGATAATTATGAATAAAGCAGCAATAAACATTGTGTGTAAGCTTTTATGTTAACAACATTTTTTTTTATTAAGATTTTATTTTTTTAGAGAAGTTTTAGGATCACAGCAAAATTGAGAGGAAGGTACAGAGAGTTCCCAAATACCCACTGCTGGGACAGGTGTGTATTCATGTTTCATTAGAGGTATAGATTTTCCCTCTTATTTCTTTCTTCCAGCTGCAATGACTTTCCACAATTCTCTAAGTTGGCAGTTTTTATTCCTCTTTTACTGAAGATTAAGGTCTTTGTTTCTTAGAGGAGATAAGGAAGATGGGTCTGGGAAGAATTTTGGCTTTGATTGCTGTTATCCTTCCCTAGTTGGCAACATGGAAACTTTCTTAAATTGTCCCAACTTTCTGCATGAGTGCCTGCTTGGATTCATGCAGGAAAAGCCTGTAAATGGGATATAAGACCCTGATGACTGGTCCTCGCGGACGTCATCCTCTCGCAGTAGCCTACACTCCGCCTCTAAGAATTGATTAAACACTTAGCTGAATTTCATTACTGGCTTGTATGTTGTCTGGCAGTGTCTGCCCTCAGTTTGTAATCACTGGGACTGTTTCTCCCTGCGGTCACCGTCTCTCCCCATATTTTGGATTAGTTGTTTTTCCTGTGACATTTGTTCTCTGATGAATTCAAGAGAAGTTATCAATTTGCATTTTGCAGCTTTTTTTCTTGTTGTATAGGGTGACACAATTTCCATTTCTCTATATTTCTGAGCTGAAACAGGAAATTCATCAACAATTTTTTAAAATTTAATTGCGTTAGTTTACAAAATAATTTACCTAGAATCCACTTACAAAACTATTTCAGAGATTCCCTATAGGGAACTAAATATCAGGATAACCATCTGTCAATATACAGGAAGCAGTCCTTCAAGCATTTATCATATCACCAAAATCTAGAATAATAGATTCTTAAATATTAGGTCTGAAAGATCCTTAGAGAATCTTTGTTCAAATGTTTTTCTCAACCTGTCTTGGCTTATAGATTCCATGGAGATTTCAGCTCATCTAAGGTACTCTTAATGTAACCAATTTTAAAAGTGGTATAAATGTATGTACGTTGCCCTAACCTAGGCAATCATGGTATTCTTTGCAGACGATACATAAACTATGACAAGATCTTTAAAACGCAGCAGTACAAAACAGCTCTCCCCCCAAAAAACCTCCTACAGTTCTAACAGGTTCGCTTGCGTCTGTGTGTAACCACTGGGGTCACTTTCTAGGGCAGAATCAGTCTCTCTAAAGACACCCCACTACTGAGACTGGTTGTCCTGTGCAGTTAGTCAGGGCTTTGCAAGGATATGACCCTCAGTACCTTCAGCTTTGCCTCCTACCAGAGGACCCAGAGAAGGACGGACTCATGAGGGTGCTGAACCCATTAGGGGTGTTAGACAGCTTGAGGAGGAGACACACAGCCCCAGTGGATACACAGGTCAATAAAGGGGACCTACGGACTACAAAGGAGATGACAGAGAAAATTGTGTAACTGAGATTCTAACCCATGGCTTCCAAATACTAATCAGGTGAATTTCATATTATATCAGGCTGCCTAAAAGATTTTTTCAATTTTTTAACTTTGGAAGGCTAAAAAATACCCAATGCATCTAGCTACATTTTAAACTGAATTTGTGTTCCATCTCAATTCCCCTTGATTCTCTCTGAGTCCATTTGATGCTGTTATCCACAGATGGACCAGACTAATTTCCACAGCTGATTTCACCAGTGATTCTGCAAACTATTTGCCTTTCCATCTCCCTGTAAGCCCTCAGATCATATTTTTCAAATACCCTCAAGTACACATTCATTCTCATGAACACTAAGTCTATACCTAAGTGTCTAGCAGTGCCATTTCCATACAACCATAACTAGAGATCTGAAAGGCAGTTATCTAAACAGAGATAGATAACAGTAAGATGAGCTCCAAATGTTCTTTTTCTCAGGTTATTATTCTAAGTATGTTAGTAGTTTTCAACATATTTGGTGAGTAAGAACCACCTAGGTGCTTGCTAAGTGGATATCCAGGCACAATCCTAACCCTACAAGTCAGGATCTCTGCAAGTCACCCCAGGAATTAGTAGCAATGTTGTGTAACATTTGGGACTTTCATATTTTTCCTATTCTAGGCAAAATGTACTATTTTTCTGCTGAATAATTTTTACTCTTAAAATGGTAAATATATTTTCCTCTTTATTTCATTTTCCACCCATATTAATGACTATCTTGAGAGTGGTGAAGCATTGGTTTCACTTTGTCCAACTGTAACATACTTTGTAACATTACGAGAGGTTTTCTAAATCTTAACTCATTCATCTAAGACTGCCAGTTGTGAAAATAAGGCATAGATTACTGCAGTGATAATTTCCTATTAGGAACTGAAGTTGAGGTGCTAATGTGTGCTTTTTTACTGAAACTCAAAAAACTCAAAATATATCTACGAAGATAATGATTTTGAGAATTTTGAGATTTTTTTTTGAAGTAAATCATTTAAGCCCTTGTAAATTATTGTTAATATGTCAAAATTTTCTTCCCTGAAAGAGAAAAGAAGCAAACAAACATAAAGAGCTGGCTTGGATGACAGCCACGTGACAAAGTGAAATAAGTGGTGTAATACACCAGGAAAGGCCAAGTCATTGAAAATTACAGTATCTGGTTAAAGATGGGGATATGGGGATATTAAGTATACATTTATTGATAACTCCAAGCTTATTTTTTCTCTTATGAGGATGAAGAAATAGTGATAAATAAAATCAATTTTAGTTAGTGGTTTGGCAGACAAAGAAATGGACAATCGTGCACATGATCCAAAGAGACCAGACAAAACTTGATGGACAAGTGTGGGAACAGCACCCACTTGAGTTATACCAGCACAGACATCAGAATGATAAAATCAACAATAAATCAAGTCAAAAGAGAGAGAAAGAAGTTTCCACGACAGTCACTGCTGAAGGCATTTCTGTGACGGAATTCTCATTGAAGCTTGTTGAAGCCGCACATGCAGTGTCTGACTACTTCTCACCAGTTTTGCAGGCTTGAACACCATCTATAAAATCAGAAAATGGTTTAGATGTTATGACACTGTTAGTGAGCATGGATTTTGGTCATAAAAAAGCTTGGATTTGATCCCAAATCCATGACTTTCCAGCCAGGTGATTTACATAGGTCATTTAAAATTTCTAAGTCCAAAGTTCATCATAAAACAGAAACTATAATTCTAAACCTTCTGAATCGTTATTGGAGTTAAGTAAGATAGTGATATAAAGAGCGAGGGATACACACGCGTTCATGTGTTAGTTCCTTGTGCCTCATTTGTGCTTCTCTTTTGTTCCTTCCCTCAGCTCCAGAACATCCCAGACAGGTGATCAGAGTAAAACTTCTGAGTAGATGTTAGTTCATTTTCTCCACATCACTGCCAGAGTAATACTTCTAAATTCACATTTGATTACTCCCGTACAAAAAACCACATTCAATTGCTCTCATTTCCTGGAGGATGAGATTCATGGGAGACCTACCTCATCTGTTCCCTGCTGTGTCTCAATTCTCAGTCCCAACTGCTTTGCAACACAATGAGGAGTGGTTAAGGGAACAAACTTGGGCATTGTGTGAACTTGGTCTAAATGGCAGCTTCAGCAGTTTGCTAGCTTTGCAGCTTCGGGAAATTACTATTCTCTTTTTAGTCACAGTTTCACATTTTGTAAAATAGAAGCAGAGGTAATTGTGCCTCCCTGTTTGGGCAGTTATGAAAATTAAATAACTTAACTTTGTAAACTGTTAGCTCTTATTATAACCATAAATGACTTCACCAAGATGACTGAATATATATTTTGTTTCATGCCTGTACCTGTACACGTTATGTGTTTGTGTTTTGCTCTACTTTGTTTCCCTCACCTGAAATGTCTTTCTACTTTTCTAACAGAAGAAATACTATTCATTATTCATTATTATAAAAAAAAAACTTACTGTGTTTGTTATCCTTCCTAAGTAGAATACCTTCCTCTCTCCAGGAAGAATTAAGTATTCTTTTCTCATTGTTCCCAGGGCATTTTAAATAGTATCTTTAGTCAGGTGTAAAATACTGAATTTTACTCATTTGGGTAGTTCTTAGCCGCAGTACAATATAAACTTCAGTGTATAGGGACAGAATCTTACACATCTCTGCATCACCGGGGAGAGCATACTACCCTTATAGCAATCTACGTATACCAGATTACTCAATAAATGTTTTTGTTCTTTTTTTTTCCACTTAAAAATATTTTTATCGTGGTAAAATACACATAACATTTTACCATTTTAGTATATGTGCTGCCAAAGCGAGCACAGCATTTACCATTGTAGCTATATTAAAGTACACAATTTAATGGAATTAAGTACATTCACAATGTTGTACAACCATTTTCACTTCCTAGTTCCAAAATTTTTTATCATCCCAAAACCCATTAGCAGCCATCCCCAATTCCTCCCTCCACGCCATCCCTGGAAACCTCTCATTTACTTTGTGTCTCTATGAGTTTGATGATTCTAGGTACGTCCTATAAATTGAATCACACGATATTTGTCTTTTTGTGTCTGTCTTATTTCACTTAGGATAATGTTTTCAAGGTTCATCCGTGATGTAGCATGTGCCAGTATTTCATTCCTTTTCATGGCTGATATTTCACTGTATGAATATACCACATTTTGTTTACCTGTTCATCTGTTGATGGACATGTAAGTTGTTTCTACTGTTAGATGATTGCGAATAGAGCTGCTCTGAACCTTCGTGTACACGTTTTTGTTTGAACACCTGTTTTCAGTTATTTTGGGTGTACACATAGGAGTGGAGTTGCTGCTCCATATGGTAATCCCATGCTTTAGGGTTCTGAGGAGACACCAAGCTGTTTTCTACATGGCTGCATCATTTTACAGTCCCACCAGTAATGTGTGAGGGTTTCAATTTCTCTTTATCCTTGCCAAAGCTTGTTACTTTCTATTTTTTTTAAATTGTGGCCATCCTAGTGGGTATTACCTGGTTATTCATTGTAGTTTTGTTTTGCATTTCCCTACTAACAAATGACATTGAGCATCTTTTCATGTACTCTTTGACAATCTGTATATCTTCCTTGCACAAATCTCTATGTGAATCCTTTGCCGACTAAAAAAGGGTTTTGCCTTTTTGTTGCTGAATTATAAGATTTCTTTATAAATTCTGGATACTACACCCTTATCCGTTATATGATTTGCAAATAATTTTTCCCATTCTCTTGAAAATACTGCAAATATTTTTCCCATTCTCTTGATTGTGTACTTTGATGAAAAAAAAGTAAATTTTGGTAAAATCTAACTTATCTATTTTTCCTTTTGTTGCTGGTATTTTTGGTGTCATATTTAAGAAAACATTGTTAAATACAAGGTCATAAGGATTTACCCTTACATTTTCTTCTAAGATTTTTATACTTCTGGATCTTGTATTTGAGTAATTGATGCTTTTTGAGTTAATTTTTATATATGGTGTGAGATAGGTTTCAATTTTATTTTTTACATTCATATCCATTTTTCCCAACACTATTCATTGAAAAGACTGTTTTTCTCTATTGGATGATCTTGGCATTCTTGTTGAAAATCAATTGATCATAGAAGTATGGATTTATTTCTGGATTTTCAGTTATATTCCATTGATCTATATGTCTATATTTATGCCAGTGCCATACTGTTTTTATTACTGTAGTTTTGTAGAAAAGTTGAAACAGAGGAGTGTGAGTTCTGTGACTTAATTCTTTAAATTTTTTTTTTTTTTCCTATCCAGGGCCTCTTGCAATTCCATATGGATCATAAGATCAGTTTTTCCATTTATTCGAAAAAGTCCATTGGGATTTTTGATATGGAGTTTATTGAATCTGTAGATTATTTTTGGAATATTGCCTTCTTAACACTATTAAGTTTTCTAATTCATATGCATGGGATGCCTTTTCATTTATTTAAGGTCTTCTTCAATTTCTTTCACCAATGCTTTGTAGTTTTCAGTGTACAAGTCTTTCACATCTTTGACTGAATTAATCCAATCCCTGTTTAAGTATCTCAAGTTTTGGGAAACTTGCCAACTTCTAATATAATTCTGTTGCAGTGCTTAAACATACGGTATCAAACTCTACCTCCTACTGACATATGCATTTTTTTTAACATCTTTATTGGAGCATAATTGCTTTACAATGGTGTGTTAGTTTCTGCTTTATAACAAAGTGAATCAGTTATACATATACATATATCCCCATATCTCCTCCCTCTTGCGTCTCCCTCCCACCCTCCCTATCCCACCCCTCTAGGTGGACACAAAGCAACGAGCTGATCTCCCTGTGCCATGCGGCTGCTTCCCATTAGCTATCTATTTTACATTTCATAGTGTAAATACGTCCATACCACTCTCTCACTTCGTCTCAGCTTACCCTTCCCACTCCCGTGTCCTCAAGTCCATTCTCTACATGACATATGCATTTTTATTGACAAACTTTTTGAGAGAACATGAATGGACACAGAGTTGAATTTCAAGAGCCCAGAAAATTTCAACTCAATACTGAAAATATTACTCAAGAGAAAACGGTGATAAAAGCCAAATAAGAGAAAGAAAGTAGTGTGCAGTCTGTGTGTTAATGATGTTCATGCATCATGAATGGACACATATCAATCAAGATATGCATCTATATGAATGTGTGAGATAGGAATATTTTCTGTTTTAGAAAGAGTGAGGTTGTAGAGCCCCCCTTGCCCTCTTTTTGCGTTGAAACTAATCTACTGGTTTAAAATAGCTTTATTAGTAGTAGTATTTTAAAACAGGTTTCATCTCTAGAGAGAAGTCATACAAGTTGAAGGCTGGAACGAGAAAAAAATCAGTAAGCATCAGTATATTACTGTACTTATAGAAATAAGTGAGATAAGGTAGCCCTGAGCTAACTTTTAGATGAATTCAAACATGCTATCCTGTGGGTTCTACATAATAAATAAATAAACAGGTCAAACATTTTAAAAGAACTACCTGCAAAATAAATAAACAAGTCAAACATTTTTAAAAAACTACCCATTTTTATTTAATTTTACTGCTTTTGGTAATGTAAACAAAGGATCATGTAAATATCACAAACATAAAATTATTAAATATACACTCAGGCTGAGGAGGGATTGTTTTTATTACTTAAGTTTAAATTTTTCTAAAAGCATTTTATATACAAGTTCTATAAATATCTATAATTATTAATTATTTAATTTGAAACTTCAGACTTATAGAAAGCTTAAGAAACAACCTAGGGGGTGTTACAGCATATGTATAAAATCAGTAAAGTGTTAAGAAAAAAATAACTGCTGCATCAGAGTGGGGAATTGAATTCAATTCTATCTAACCTCAGAAGACTAATTATTATCACTATTTTTTTTAACTATACCAGGTCTATACCTGCCCCTTACAATTCTTTAAAAGTCTGGGACATGAAGAACAATGCCAATGATTCTGAGATTATAAAGGTTGCATAGTTTTCTAAAGCTCTGATTACTAAGTAACATTGAGATGAACCTATGATCTCTTTTGGGTAGAGCTATGCACATTTAATCAGACTCTTATTCATCAAGAGATAAAGTAATCCTTGTATCAACTTTGGGCCTAGGATATTTTACAAACTTGTAACAGATTCAGTCTGGTCAAATGAATAGTGATTGTGGTACTTGCAAGTGTTTTATAATCTGGATAAATTTATTGGGAAAATGCTTATTGTATGAGATTCTGAACTGATCGAAGAATCAATGACTTGCTTAGTATATTTTATGCTAAAATTGAAGTCTACCCAGTTATCTGGTCTAAGTTAAGTTAAATATTAATCATCATTAGAGCAGATAACTTGTGATGACATGCTGTATAAAAATAATGGTATTAATACAACTATGTTTAGCATTAGTAAAAAGTCTATTACTGTCATCTATAGACATTACCTTGTTCTAGCCATAGCAAGCTGGTGTGGTAATGTTTACAAACAAGGTAATGGAAAGGTCTTTTTCCAAAGAGCTGTCTTAATATAAATTTATAGCAATTGGATTCTTTTCAGGAAAGCTTATCCAAGGATTTTTGTATTTTTCTGGAAATGTAGGATTAGAGTAAGTTGAACACAAGCCATTGACATATGTGATGTTCTTTTTCACTTTTCTGCTTCCACAATTAGATTCTGAAATTTTCTAAGTCAGGTCCTGAGTTCCTTCACATTCGTATTCCCAGGACCTAGTAGTGTCAACCACAAGGTAGGCACTGAATAGACGTAGCTTAAATGAATGAATTAATCCAGGACTGACCGGTAGCCCTTCCTTGTATCCCCATATAGGCCAAACAAAACAGTCTGCACGGTATGTCCCCACAATATGCTGCACTTAGCTCTATCATGGTTCACATCACTTTGTATTATACTTGTCTGTTTTCTTGACAGTCCCCTTCCCCCAACAAATGTAAAGTTTTGAGGGGCAGGGCTCTACCACATACACCTGTGCGTTCCTGGTCCTAGCAGAGTGTCTGAAACTCTGTGAGCAGCCTCTCAGTCTATGTCTATGGAATGAGTCTGAGGCTGGAAAATTCTCTGTATGTTCACCATTTTCCTCCTGATGAGGTGGAGGTTTATAATAAAAGCATAATAAAAGGACACGAGAAGTGTTAACGTAATACCACGTGGATGTTTTGAAATTAATAGTAATAGATTAAGAAATGGTATTTTGGTTTAGATTTGTTACTCTGAAGAAAGATCTACAGCTTCCCCAGCAGAGACGGAGAATGTCCATAGTTACTGTTTCTTCCAGGAAGCAACTGGGAAGAATGTATTCATTCCCTAAACCAGCTAGCTCTGCCAGATGAAGGCGGAGCAAGCTCCTTTCCAGAAGGACACACAGAGATAGACAAGATCAAGGGAAAACATGAGGAGGGAGGAAAGGAAGGAAAATGCTCAGAGGGAGAAAGGTTCTCAGACCTCTTCTGTTGAAGGCAGACAGGGTGGGAGACCAAAAGAGGAGCAATGCGGGAAGCTAGGGGAAGAGCTTTTGCTCCGCCCTCTGCCCTCTATGTTGTGATGACTAAAAGAAAGATCACTTTCTCTCTTGGATAGCGTATGATGCCAGGGTGAGCCAGATGGGTTGCACATGAACGGTCAAGTTTTTATACCTTTTTCCTTGCAGTTTACACTATCTCATTGCCCATATTCAGGCTATGAGACATGTCACCGAGTTAGAGCCGTCTCAGAAAGCGGGATTCCAGGAGAAACACCATAGAGTCCAAAGTTGCGTTAAAAATTAAAAAAGAGCACACAGGTTCAGGCCACTTCAACTGATGTACCACATTCAACCAGGCTTCCCTGAGGCCCCCGTGGGGGCCAGACAAAAAATCCATGGGAGACGTAGCCATGGCACCCCCAAGACCATCAAAACAGGAAAGTACGCTGATCTGTTTTAACGTCTTTATAACTAATGTGCTATGCAAACCACAAATCAGGGAGATTGCTTGGCTTCTTCTTTGGGTGAAAACCACTTTGACTTTTCCTCTGCCTAATCCAGAAGGTCTAATTGACAAAGCTCATTTTCCTTCCTTTAGTTTTATGTTCTACAGTTTGGAATTTCAGCATAATCTCACACTGCCATAGGTGACCCGTGTTCACTAGCAGGGCCCTTGTGTCCTATCACGAAGGCAGCATGGGGCCCTTCCTCTCCACTCCACCAGCACCGGCACCCCGGCGTCCGTCCACCACGCTCTTCTCTGCGGTTGCTCTTCTCAGGTATGAAGAGACGTCCAGGTGCTTCCACCGTCAACCCATCCCACTGGTAGCCTTCCCCCATCCTTTGGGAAAAATAACTAAATGTATGTGAACATTTGTGTGTGCTTGTAAACTCCTGCAGGTGTGAGTATTCCTGTGATATGTATGTGAGGTGGAGTCTGGTGGTAGGAATATGAGCTGGGAGGGGATTATGGGCCTTGACAGCTGCCATCAGGGTCAGCATTAGGAAGTAGGCAGACATGTGTGCATGCCTACACACACACTCACACACATTTACGTAGGTACACAAACACATACAGGCATGGCTGTATATACGTATTAGAAAAAACTACTTGCTTAGGAGGTTGATGTTATAAATTTCAACCTCCTCTGGCTTAATTAGCCACTTAATTCTTGGAGTGATTTTACAAGAATAACAATTTCTGTGAGGCTCAGCTTTTTCATCTGGACAAAATTATGACAACAAATTCCCCTTTTCGGAGTTGTTACCTGGAATATGCACTCGATATTACAAAGAATAAATGAATAAGTGTGAATAAACTGAACATGCCCAGCACATTGGGAGTCCAGTGAAGGCGTCTTCTCCTTCTAATCGCTGGAAATTTCAAGAATTTGTAAATCAGGAATTTCTAACTCTGCCCTTGATTGTCATGGTGCCTATTAGTTTGTCTGGGGACAATAAATGCCATCATCTGACTGACTGTAATAAGGAGGAAGCAGTCCGGTTAATTTGCATACACACTATGCTTAACCAGATCTTAAATAAGCCCCCAGCAAAGACAGCTAATTATCACATGCTTGAACGTTGTGGTGTAAGGAACACGATCAGCCCTTTCCTCGAGGAAGAGTGCTTATTTGTGCTGCATTATTTTCTTGTTTGCCTGTTGGTATCTGCCTAATAGAGACCACAGAGTCTGTTAGCTTTTGACTTTGTTTTATTTTTGTTTATGAAAAATTTTAAACATACATGAAAGTAGAAAGAAGAGTATAATAACCCCCCCATCACTTGGCTTAAATAATTATCAACAAATATTCTCCCACCTCAGCCTCTGGAAAACTCTGCTTTGCTTTCTGGCCCCATAGATCTGTCTTTTATGATTATTTCATATCAGTGGAATGAAACAGTCTGAAGACTTTTGTTTCTGGCTACTTTTCACTTAGCATCATGTTCTTGAGGCTCATCCATGTGCTTGCATGTATCAGTACTTTCGTTTTATTGCTGAATAATATTCTATTGAATAGCTGTACACATCGTGTTTATTCGCTCACCAATTGATAGACATTTGAAATGTATTTAGATTTTGGCTATTATGTGTAATGCTACTCTGAACATGCATGTACAAATCTTTGTGTGGAGTTGTTTTCATTTTTCTTGGCTAGATAATTAGAAGTAGAATTTCTGGGTCATTGGTAAGTTTATGTTTAACTTTTCAAAGAAACTGACACACGATTTCCTAAATGGCTGTACCATTTTACATACCCACCAGCAATGTGTGAGGGTTCCATTTTCTCCACATCCTTGCCAATGCTTTTTCTTTTCTTTTCTTTTCTTTTCTTTTTCTTTCTCCATCTCCTCTTTCTCTTCCTCTCCTCCTCCTTCCTCTTTTTTTTTTTCCTTTGTGATTACAACCTAATGATTGTAATGGTATCTCATTGTGGTTTGGATTTTTACTTCCCTAAAGAAGAATAATAATGAGCATCTTCTCATGTGCACATTAGTCAGGTGTATATCTTACTTGGTAAAATGCCTGTGCAATTAGTTTTCCCATTTCTAAACTGGGCTGTCTCCTTTACATTCAGCAGTGTTTGTTATTCTAGATACAAGTTATTCAGTTCTTTATCAGATATATGTATGATTAGGAAATATTTTCTACTAATCTGTGGCTTGACTTTTCATTTCATTAATGGTATTTTTTGAAGTGCGAATGTTTTTAATTTTGATGAGGTCCAATATACCAATTATTTATTTTTTATGGATTGTACTATTGGTGTAGTGACTGATAACTTGGCATAATCCACCATCATGAAGATTTTCTCCTTGGTTTTCTTCCATAAATTTTATAGTTGAAACTCTATCTATTCTGAGGTAAGCTTTTGTGTAAGGTGGAATGTAAGAATCTAAATTCATCCTTTGCTCATGAATGACCAATTGTCCCAGCATCTTTATTGAAAAGACTATCTTTTGCCAGTCAAATTGTATTGGGCCTTTTGTGGAATGTCGATTGACCATGAATGTAAGAATTTATTTCTGGACTCTCAATTGTATCTTTTTGATCTATATTTTTATCCTTATGTATGTACTATGTTGTCTATTTACTTTATATGTTTTATAGTAAGTTTTTAAATCAGTTATTGGAATTCCTCCAACTTCTTCCTTTTCAAAATTGTTTCACTTCTTCTGGGTGTCTTCACATCTAGTGTAAATTTTAGCATAAGCCTGTCAATTTCCACAAACTTGATTCTGTGAAATCTATGGATAAATTGGGGGAGAATTGCCTTCTTAACAGTATTGAGTTTTCTTATCCATAAACTTGGAATTTCTTTCTAAGAAGTTATTCAGATTTTTAAAAATTTCTCTTAACAACATTTTATAATTTTTAGTAAACAAGTATTGTAATTTTAGAAATTAAATTTATATCTAAGTATACTACCGTTTGGTATTACTCTGAGTGAAATTTTCTTCTTAATTTTGTATTCAGATTTTTTTGTTGCTAATACCTAGAAATTCAATTTATTTTTTGTAAAGTAATGTTGTATCCTATGATCTTGCTGAACTCATTAGTTCTGGCAATATTTTTAAAATGGATTACTTAAGATTTTCTATCTAAAGGATCATGATACCTGTCAATAAAAGCAGTTACACTTGCTTCTCTCCAATCTGGATTCTTCCTCTCTCCATCTTTCCTTCCTTCTTCTTTCTCCTTTCTATTCTGTTTTCTTTTTCTTATTTTTTCCTTTCTCATTGCTGAATAGAGCCAATGAGAGTAGACATCCATTCTTGCCTGGTTCCTGATCTTAAGAAGCATTGTTTTTCTCAATTAAACGTAATGTTATCTATAGGATTTTCATAGATGTGTTATATGAGATTGAGGCAGTACTTCTCCCAGTTTCTGAAGAAATTTTTATAATGAATAAGGGTTGGAGTTTTCTCAAATGCTGTTCCTGGGTCTATTTGTTTTCTATTATATTAACATAGAAAGTTACATTTATTGATTTTCAAATGTATAACCAAACTTGCTTTCTGAAGATAAATTCATTTTGTCATATTATTTAATTCTTTTAAATATTGCTGGGTTAAGTTTGCTAATATGTGGTAGGATTTTTGTGTCTATGTTATTGAGGAATAATGGCCTATAATTTTTCATTATTTTTGTAATGTCTTTGTCTTGTTTTTGGTGTCAAATTAACACTGGCTTTATAAAATGAGTTGAAAACTGGTCTCCCTTTCTGTAGTTTCTGAGAGCATTTGTAAAGCATTGGTAGAGTTTATTCTTTAAGTTCTGTTACTTTTTTTTTGGCCATTAGAATATACTATTGATTCATTGTTATGATTTTTTTTTAAGTTTTAGTTATCATACTTTTAAACTCCAAATTTTTTTCTAGGTTCTTTTTAAAAATCATTTCTCTCTCTTTGATGTTATTCTCTACTTTTGAGTCATTGTTGTCATGGTTTCCTTTAATTATTTGTTAAAATTTTTATTGAAATATATTTGATTTACAATATCGTGTTAGTTTCAGGTATACAACAAAGTGATTCAGTTACACACATATATATATTCTTTTTTACATTCTCTTTACAATAGTTTTCTGTAGTTTTAAAAATATACTTAAAATAGCTTTCTTTGTGACAGTTTTTATTGCCTGATTTTGTTTTTCTCTGAATATAGGTCAAACGTTAGTGTTTCTTTGCAAGTCTCAGTTTTTTATTTGAAACTGAACATTTCTGATAAAAGTTTAGCAACCGTGGATTCTGATGTTTTATCCCTGGAGAGTTTTTGTTGTTGAATTGTTGAATTTATTTTTTGTTTGTGTAGCACCTTGCCTGGAGTAAATCGATGGGATCTGTTTCCCTATGCTGTGTGGCTGCTGCTGTTTCTACTCAGTTTAAAATTATATATATTTTAAATTATTTTAAGCGGGCTTCCTCAGGTCACCTTGTGTCTGAGCAGTGTTTTGGTCAGCCAGTCATTAATCTGATACCCCTATGGCTGTCTCATTTCTTAGATCTCCCTGTTAAGTTTCCAGCTAGTCTGTCAATCTGTTGTTTGCCTGAACCAACCCACAACTTTGGGAGTCACTTTTCTTCTCTGTTGGTTGACCACCAGTACTGCTGTTATCACAGAAGATGCCGTGAGCATTGTTGTCTTACCTTCCATACGCAGTCAAGTCAGGCTCCTTGGGCACTAAAGCTGTGGGTTGTCCCAACTTGTCCCAACTGGTAGAACTATCTCACCAACCCTGCTGTGTGGGGACTGAGGGGAGCCCCAGGGAGGAACAGATTTCTCCTCTTCTCCCACAAAATCCAGCTGAATTACCAGCTGAATTAATCATGAATTACCACTTCTTTGCTCAATGTTTGCTTTTGTCAATGTCCAGAGTCCTGACAGGGCGATTTTGGGCAACATCACTTCTTCACACACCAGCTGTTTGTCCAGGTACAATGTCTCTGGATGACAGGAGGTAACTGAGACAGTAGGACTGTACCGTCTAATAAGTCCACTTTGGGGATTCGTCAAAATTTATAAGATCATCTTCTGATACAATTTTTTAGGAATTACTTTTTAAAGCAAAAATTGAAATCAAGAGCATGAACTCCCTCGGAGAGTTCACACTCTTTAGGGCAAGAAGGATAAGTAAGCTAAATAAAATACTTTTATAAATGCATATAAATGTATTTTTGTTTAGAAGAAGAAATTCAGAGTACATTGTAGGAAATGCATTCATATTAAAATAAGTACATAAAAAATAAGCTTAATACTGTATGACCTTGGACCCTGATGCCCTGGCAAAAATGGCCTCATTCAAGTCAAGTCTTATTTTTCCTCTTGAAATAAGTCTAGCTTTCAAAATTATTCTGATATTATATTTGTTATTTACTGAGTAAGACACACTCTAGTAAGCCATATCAAAATAATTTTATTTTTCTGGAACTATCTAAGGTCACAAGGAAAATATTTGTATAGTTCTCGGGCAGTTACTTTGGCTTGTGAATTAGGGTGCTATTATAACAAATAGAGATTTACAGGAGAAAAAAATCAAAATGAAATTGTGATCACAGGTATAAGGTAGGGGAAAAATGGAAAAAAATGCTCACCAAGTCTCATGGCTGCATATTCAGGTACAAGCCATAGCTAATCTATCCATATAATAGATCTAGCTGCATAAAGGGAGTTGATGTACAACCAAATTTTACCTTTACTGTGTAATTTATAAGAAAATTTGTTGGCATGCAAATTACAACTTGTCTTGAAAACTTCTCTTACTAATTAAAGCTTGCAGAAGCCTGGGAAGGACTGAATAATTAACACAATGCTGGCATGTTTCTTAGTTAAGAAAAGTATTATCAAATTAGACGTCAAGATTAGGAAAAATGAACTACTTACAAACACATTTTAGCTTTTGAACTCTTTACTTTTGAAATGTGTTCTGAGGAACTAGATGCAGATATGAGACCATAAAATCTTAGGTACCAAGAGCCAGCTGGATGTCATAATACATGCAGACAATTCCTCTTTCATGGATATCAGCATGCTTTAACTATTAATGATTATCAATGAAGACAGAAGAAAGTGCATGAGAGACAAATTCTGACACAGAAATTCCAAGGCTGGGCCCAAGATGAGACTTGGGCAGGAATCTGGGAATCTCTAACAAGACAATCCACACGTGCTGTGAGGTTCTAACACCGGTGATGAAACCAGGCAACAGCTAAATGTCTCAGCGGCTGAACGAGAATGGAAACCACTACCCCAAAGCGAACGGTGGCCAGGACGACATAAAGAGCAGGTGAGGAAGGTGGGCGTGTTTGGGGATGAGCGTCAGTCTAGCGTTCATCTTGTAGGTGCCCCACGTGGCTGGTTTCACAGGGGCTGTACAATGGCCGGGCTGCGAGGCTCAGCCAGTCTTCGGCTCACCTTCCTCAGCAGGTGGTCGTGCTGCTTTGGTTTGCTTTGTTGTAGGTCATTAAATCTTTGTGACTTGACTGTGAGAAATCTCGGGACCTTATGCTCCGCAGAGATAATATCTTGGTATCCTAAGTGTTTTCTTCCTGGTCATTTCTTTATGGACAGAACGTAGAAAGCATTAGAATATATCATTTTAGATGATCTGTTGGCTGGAAACAGCTGAGAATTGTATGTTTCTGTGCTTTCCCCACATCTCAATGTATCCAAGGGATGCACTGTGGCTACTGTACACATCTTTTTCTTTTCACCGAGTCATGGAATTGTTTAGGTGCTAATTGTTGATGTACTAGTATGAAACGATTTTTAAAAATGGAGTCGCCTGGTAAATCTTTTGGTAAAATAATTGATCCTTAACGTTTCTTTAAATTTGAATTTTTATAGGTTGTATAAAGCAGGAAAATTTATATTACAAAACATGGTTTGTAAATAAATTACAAGATATCTTTGTATAAAATTTTATTCTTTATAATGTCCACTTTAATACTCAAGAAAAAATAAAATTAGTACATTGGCTATATAGCTTTTAAATCATTAATCTAGACAAAATTGCATCTAAATACTGATTACAATTTTCAAAAAAGAACACTTCTAAGTAGGTTTTTATCTGTATCTTGGACTTGAGCATCCAGTTCCCTTTTAATAAATTTTTTCGTTACCCTTAATCATTGCAAGCATATGATTTAAAATGACTAAGCTGATACCCGAAACTACTGACTGAAATGGTTGGAGACTGTAAGAGATACCACGCTATCTTCTTGCAAAGTCTTCTCAACTGCCACTACACATCGCACAACTGAGAAGAACCTTTCCTGAATTGGGCTCTTTTATTTAAGTTAATTAACCTGCAAACATAGTCAGGTCAACACTGTATTGGGGGTGAAGGTCTTGGTGGGCTTGGTGGGGAAGAAATGGGTAAAGAAACTTGGAACTCCACTTTGGAGATAAGACAACCAAAACAAGCAAGAGTGAAAAAAATGGTTGTGTAACATGGAGTGGACTTACTTTATATTCATGTTGCAGACTTTTAGAGGAACCTGGTAGGTGAGGGCGGACATGGTCAGGCAGGGTTGAATGAGGAGTGTGGGCCTTTAATCCTGGAGGAATGAGCTGGATTTGGGTAAAGCAGAAGGAAAAGAAGAGGAAATGGAAATTTAAGTCATATAAATTAAAGTCACAGAATTCCTCTCTGTTTTCATTCCTGGTTGGAGGGTGGCTCTTCAAATGGATTGAAGCCTTAAACCATGGTACTGAATCATGATTGAAACTGGAATCTGAAATATATCAAATACATCAATTATATGAGAATCACCATAGTCATTTTTGCTAAATCTAAGGGTGGAACCATAAATCTTTCTGAATTCACATGGTTTCCCTCTGGTTAATGTACCAGGAATTCTGTGTAGCTGATGTGCTCACCTATAGAGTTAATTGAAGAGAGAAAAAGTAGGAAGACAAACTTCTTGCATTTTTCATTATGAATGTCATTTCAATAAGTCACTGATGCAGAAGGGGAAAACTGTAGTAAAATTACCAACTGTCAATTACATTAAAACCCATGAGTTTTCAGAACGTGGAGTAAAGCATTTTGCTATCTCCCTTAAGGAATTTATTCTTAGGGAAATCCCCACGGCTTAAAATTCCTACTGAACATAACATCGGGCCGGGGTGGGGCGGGGGGGCTTGTAGTCTGAGCAAGACCGTGCAGCAGAGGTATCGGCTTTCGGGTTCACAGCGGTACTGATCCTTCCTTGATGGCACCTCCATCCACTTCTCTGGCAATTCAGGGAGGATTATTATATTCTCCCAGCAGCTAAAACATGGATAAGAGAGAGATGGTCAGCTTAAAAAATAGAGAAGTAGACCCTTGATTTTAGGAGTGTTTGTTTATCCAAAACTATTAAAACTCAGTAAGTAAGAGCATCGGTCAGGATATTCTAATCTGGTGACAGCAACTCGGTGACAATTCCTCCAGCTTAATCTTTTTACTTATATCTCATACGCAAGCAATATACCAATAGTATTTAGCTATTTGCTATTCTCTAGAGAGAGCTTTTTTTTTTTTTTTTTCTTTTATTATGGGAACAAAGCAAATGCCCCAGGGGAAGGGTCCATGTTAGAGAGAACTTATTGAGATACAAACAACTAACCCTGCTGGATATATAGAGATTCTAGTTTACATGTGAGGGTCTTATGAATTTTGTTAGCTGTAATCTGCCCCACAGATTCAAGGTTGAGGGCAATGCTGAAAGCTCTGCAGGCCAGAGATGAAGATGAGAAAAACCACATCAAACTAGTGTCACCTTGAGAGGCTCTGCCAGCACAGCCAGCCTCCGATTTTACTCATATGTCAATCGTTTCCCCGTGTAAACAGATCGTATATCTCTTTTTACAAATAAGTTAGCTATTTGGCAGGGGAGCTAAAATAGCAATATATAATGAAATCTATATGCCAACATAAAAAGCCACAGATGCAGAGTGCATTCATTTGGAGAACTCTTGGGTAAAGATTGAAATAAAAAGGAGTAAAATAAGAGAAAATGGATGATATATTCCCTCTAAAACCACTAAACTGGCATAGTAGCCATATGTGATGATAAGATAAAATTAGACCATCTGCTGGTGGTCTTATTCAGCTACAAGAAACAAAACGAAAGCAAGAACAAAAGCTTTGATATTTCTTGCTTTGTGTTTCTGATAACCAATCACTGAATCTACAGAGTGAAGAAACCACCACCAATTTTACACTAATTCTAAACAATGAAGAAGGAAACAGTAGAAGTTATGGATACAGACCATGTTTCTAAGGCTTCTTCATATCCTACTTAGGGATTGCTAGATTATTTTATTATAAATATGATAGGTATCACCATTCATTATTTATATTATTTATGTATTATTTATTATTTATATGAGTACACCTAGACAAGCAGGAAGCTCTCAATCACCAATCCAGGCTTGACCAGTGTTACTACACAAACATGTATTAGTTTCCTATTGCTGCTGTAACAAGTTACAAAAGACTGCATAGTTTAAACAACACATATTTATTATCTTACAGTTCTGGAGGTCAGAGGGCCAAAATGGGTCTCACTGGGGTAGAATCAAGAGGTCGACAGGAATGTTTTCCTTTCTGGAAATGCCAGGAGAGGATCCTTATCTGTTTCATGACCTTTTCTAGCTTCTAGAGGCTGCGCACATTTCTTGGCTCATGGCCCCTTTCGTCTCCAAACCCAGCAATGATGGATCAGGTCTTTCTTCTGTCAAATTACTCTGACCACTTCTCCCATACTCATATCTCCTTCTGACTCTCAATTCTCTTCTCTTTCTTTCACTTTAAAGACCCTTCTGATTATACTGGGCCCACGTGACTAATTCAGGATAACGTCCCCAGTTTAAGGTCAGTGGACTAGCAACTTATTTCCATCTGCAACTTTAAGTCCTCTTCGGCTTGTAGCAAAACATATCCACAGGTTCCAAGGATTAGGGTATGCATATCTTTGGGGGGCATTATTTTGCCTACCGCACTTCAGAAAAGAAAGTCCTGTGGTTAGAAACCTAGCCTGATTTTTGGGAACATGGCTAGACTAGTAGATTCAGGGAAATGTCATAGACAAAAATACATCTGGATTTATTTTAGCATTATACTTGCCAAAGTGTACCATGAAATATTGGTGTCAAACATTAAAAATATACACTGAATATTAGCAGAAATTGTTGGCTCAATAACTCTGAGAAAAGAACTATTAGCAGAAGAATGGATATCAAAATATAAGAATACCCCTTTGCCAAGGATAAACAGGCAAGTATTTACGTATGTATCTACTTATCTATGATATATATTAATAGCACACACAAAATGATTAAAATGAAGACTTTAATGAAATGTATGCTGAAAGAATACTTGGAAAGAATAGAAAACATTAAAAAAAAACAACTAGAAAGACTTTACTAACCCTAAAGAATGGGTGTACAAATTGACAGAAATAAACATAAAATCCTATCACTAGTTCTAAACAAGAAACCAAACCACGCTTCACGTACAGAACCAAACACATTAGAGTCCTGTCTCATGTGGGACCTTCTATGTCTCCCACGTATTTTACAGAAGACGGAGCTCAACCTCATTTGTGCTTTTGGTTTGCGTGGGGAAGGGGAGGTAAGAGGGTAAGTGAGGAGGAAAACAAGAAATATCACAGTACTTTTATTGTTTTCATCCAGATTTTTAAAAAGTCTAAGTTTTAGGTCACTTTCAGTCATTCTTGAGGCTTCATCCTTTACTCTCTGTGGAATCATTCAGGAACCTTGTCCTGTGGTGTCAGCTCAGGGGAGGGCCCGGAGCCATCACTGGTTTTCTGTCCTTCTGTCCCTGTCTGCTGCTGGGCTCTGTTCCTCCAGCCTTGACGCCGATGCCTCTGGAAACATCGGTTCCTCTTCGGGTAAGCTTAGCATCAGAAATGCTCACTGCTGAGTCCTAGGTGTACCCGCCCCTGGGCCCCAGCCCTACTCCACTGAGGATCCCTCCTGGGCCCTAAAGACTGATGAACCCTGGAACCTGCTTCTAAGGGAAACTTCTTCCCAAGTCCAATAGTGGGATTAGGCTGGGTCCCATACAAAGCTGATTCCAACAAGGCTAATTTTCAAAAATATATTTAAAGCTGGGATCCTGACTCAAGAGTATAACATCATCTCTAATTCCAACCCCCTCCCAAATCCATCCTTCCCACCAAATTCCATTACAGTCCATGTCAGAAAACAAATCAGGGGAAATGTTTGTCTTTGTTTCTCCAGGGACATCTTAATGCCAGGCATTCAACTACAAGCTTTTTCATGCATCCTAGCTTTCAAAGGAAACTACCAAGTTTAAAACTGACAATGGGCTTTGCAGATCCCAAATTACACAAATTTTACTTACTGATTAGGGTAAACTTGGTTTCTATCACAGGTTCATAAAATTACTGGGGAGGAAAATGTAGGGTATCCTGTACATATTCTAAATTTTTAACTAGGAAGTGAAAGGGATTAAATAAATCTTATGTAAATACTTTACCACTGGTTTAACACAGAAAATATTAATTTAAAACTACAAAAAAACCTTTTTACTAATTCTATTTTTAAAGGGTGATATTTAGTTTCAATATTAACAGCAACAACTAGAGACCTCTGCTGCCTCTAATCGTGATGACACTCTTCTGTGGTGGTTTCTTCAGCAGGAGCAAGCGTAATAAAACTCTTTTTGATATTAATTGACATGTAGCACCTCGGTCCAAGGTGTTGGCACCGGGAAAGCAGGGAGTTTGGGAGTATGAAATAGTTTCTCTCTGCAAAGATGACTAGAATATACATGACATCATGTGTCATATTTTTGCTGTCACAAATTTAAATTATTAGAGAAGGATACTTAAGAAATACTGGAGATGTTAACTTAGAAGATAACAGTTAAATGAGACACAGGGATATCTATCCTGTGTCCTAGAAAAGATCATTCTGTGTTGCCAATGAGAGGGTGACTATATAAATTATTGGAAGTTTGTTCTGTCTACAAGGCTACAGAATATTTTGCAAGAATTGTAAGAAGGAGGATTCCATCAGGGGAGTGGATTGCAATCATTGTAGAATATTAAAATCACATGGGGTAGTTTTTAAAATACCAGAAGTTGTGTTCTATCCTGGCTCAATTAATTCCAGCTTTCTTGACATGGGGCTCTGAGGACAATGGCCCCCAGGCCAAGCTGGATTGTACATAGCATTTACCCAGGAAAAATGAAACCCATACCCCCAGTGAGATCTTAACAAAATAAAAAGCCAACAAAGGAGACAGGAAAAGATGAGGCCATGGAACAGTAGCTATTTCAAAAGCAGAGATGAGCTGATGAATTGGTAGTTCAAGAGAGTAGGAAGACATCAAGAAAATTTATCATCAGAAAGGCAAATTGTGGTGAAATCATTTAGCTTAATGTAAGCCAAAATGAATTATGGGAGCTGAGAACCTGTTCTTATCAGATTATGTCCACAACAAAAGAAAGGAGACATAAACAGAGAAAGGAGAGTAACTCATGGGTGTATGGAGAACGTATCCACAGGATTCAGAGGACTTCAAGACCTCAGGTCCAGGGCCCTGAGGGGGACATGCCAGTGGCAGAAGCAGCTTCCATATGTATTGGTTTTAAAACAGACTTTCTCAACCAACACTTGCAATGTTGGGGTTTTGGATCTCAGTGTAGGCTTTATATTTATCTCTGATCATTTTTATCCAATGGGATAAAATGTAATACCTTGGTCCCCTCTAAAGCTTACCTATAGGGTGATAATTTGACGGTTTATTGATCATTTCTTCTGCAGGGAATCTTACTTCATCCTGTGGAAGGCATTGCCTTTTGAGTACTTGCAGCACTTAAACTACCCTTTCAAGAAATACAGATGGCCAATAGGCACAGGAAAATATGCTCAACATTGCTAATTATTGGAGAAATGCAAATCAAAACTACAACGTGGTGCTAGGAGATTGGGATTGACATATATACACTATTGATACTATGTATAAAATAGGTAACTAATGAGAACCTACTGTATAGCACAGGGAACTCTACTCCATGCTCTGTGGTGACGTAAATGGGAAGGAAATCCAAAAGAGAGGGGATATACATATATGCATAGCTGATTCACTTTGCTGTACAGCAGAAACTAACACAACATTGTAAAGCAACTATACTCCAGTAGAAATTAATTAAAGGGTAGTTTATTTTTTTTAATTTGAAGTATAGTGGATTTACAATGTTGTGTTAATTACTGCTGTACAGCAAAGTGATTCAGTTATACATATATATACATTCTTTTTTAATATTTTTTTCCATTATGGTTTATCATAAGATATTAAATATAGGTCCCTGTGCTACACAGTAGGACCTTGTTGTTTATCCATTCTATATATAAGAGCTTACATCTGCTCACCCCAGTCTCCCACTCCATGCCTCTCCTAACCCCCTC
This sequence comes from Balaenoptera acutorostrata, assembly GCF_949987535.1. Classification (NCBI taxonomy): domain Eukaryota; kingdom Metazoa; phylum Chordata; class Mammalia; order Artiodactyla; family Balaenopteridae; genus Balaenoptera; species Balaenoptera acutorostrata. Next base: position 91,618,419 of record NC_080075.1, on the reverse strand, counting down.
TCCCTTGGCAACCAATAGTCTGTTTTCTATGTCCATGATTCTGTCTCTTTTTCTAGACAGGCTAATTTGTGTCATATTTTAGAGTCCACATATTAGTGATATAATATGATATTTGTCTCTTTCTGACTTACTTAGTATGATGATCTCTAGTTGCATCCATGTTGCTGCAAATGGCATTATTTCAGCCTTTTTTATAGCTGAGTAGTATTTCACTGTGTGTATGTGTGTGTGTGTGTATGTGTGTGTGTATATATATATATCTATATATATATCTATATATAGATATATATAGATATATATATAGATATATATATAGATATATATATAGATATATACATACCACATCTTCTTTATCCATTCATCTGTCGATGGACATTTAGGTTGCTTCCATGTCTTGGGTATTGTGAATAGTGCGTAGTGCTGCTATGAACATAGGGGTGCATGTATGTTTTTGATTTATAGTTTTGTCCAGACATATGCCCAGGAGTGTGATTGCTGGATCATATGGTAACTCTATTTTAGTGTTCTGAGAATCTCCATACTGTTTTTCCCAGTTGCTACACCAACTTACATTCCCACCAACAGTATAGGAGGATGCCCTTTTCTCTACACCCTCTCCAGCATTTGTTATTTGTAGACATTTTAATGATGACCATTCTGACTGGTGTGAGGTGGTACCTCATTGTAGTTTTTTTTTTTTAATTAATTTCTATTGGAGTATAGTTGCTTTACAATGTTGTGTTAGTTTCTGCTGTACAGCAAAGTGAATCAGCTATGCATATACGTATATCCCCTCTCTTTTGGATTTCCTTCCCATTTAGGTCATCACAGAGCACTGAGTAGAGTTCCCTGTTCTATACAGTAGGTTCTCATTAGTTACCTATTTTATACATAGTATCAATAGTGCATATATGTCAATCCCAATCTCTTAGCACCACATTGTAGTTTTGATTTGCATTTCTCCAATAATTAGCAATGTTGAGCATATTTTCCTGTGCCTATTGGCCATCTGTATTTCTTGAAAGGGTAGTTTAAGTGCTGCAAGTACTCAGAAGGCACTGCCTTCCACAGGATGAAGTAAGATTCCCTGCAGAAGAAATGATCAATAAACAGCCAAATTATCACCCTGTAGGTAAGCTTTAGAGGGGACCAAGGCATTACATTTTATCCCATTGGATAAAAATGATCAGAGATAAATATAAAGCCTACACTGAGATCCAAAACCCCAACATTGCAAGTGTTGGTTGAGAAAGTCTGTTTTAAAACCAATGCCTATGGAAGCTGCTTCTGCCACTGGCATGTCCCTCCCCCTCCACCCCCAGGGCCCTGGACCTGAGGTCCTGAAGTCCTCTGAATCCTGTAGACACGTTCTCCATACACCCATGAGTTACGCTCCTTACTCTGTTTATGCCTCCTTTCTTTTGCCAAGATCAATTTTATCCATGTTTCTTAAGATGACAAATAATTTTTGCATGTATTAATCTTTTCTAGACTACCCATTCTGGGCTCATCCAGTAAAACAACTCTCTTTAAATTCCATAAATTAGTCATTTTGACAATAAGAATTTGAGGTATCAGAAAGGTAGAAGGTAATTTGTGTAATGCTAAATGAAAAGAAAATAAAACAACAAAGAAATGCAATCAGAATACCAAAAATTACTACTGGTTACCACTTTTGATGACAACATTCTACTCATATGTAACGCATAGAGAAAGACAAAATTTGGTCCTACCCTTATTATAATTCATGTGGATCCTCTTGTAACCATAAGAGCAGTAATTCATATCAGGTGTCAGCTGACACAGGCAGAATTGACCACACTGATAATGCTGATGAAAATCAGGCAGTTTTGTCCAAAGTCTGGTGAGTTGGAGAGAGTCAGTCATAAGAATTTCTTGTCATATGTAATTTCTTGTCACAGCCAGGCCACTTCAGAGAGTAAAGAATTGGACAGAAGAGGCAAACCACGATGGTCCAGGGAAGCTGAAACCCTAGTTATGAAGTCAGCAGTGAGCAAGAGACACAAAACACTCTGACCTTTGAAGACTGTCCTCTGCTTTCTCTGGTCCCCAAGAAAAGCTGAGGCTCACGGGAACCACGAACAGTGAGGGGACCCCGGGTGCCCCCAACTGCATCTGGACAACTCTTGGAGATCCTTTAATGGCTTTATGGAAATACAAATTAAAAAATTCACAGGGCTGATTACTTATATGCCAGAAGGATTCTTCCTTTTACAAAAGGAAGATTTTCTTTACTCAATCATCATATAATGCATGCATACCACAATCCTTTTTTGTGAAAAATCAGTACTCAAAACAATGAGAACTATACTGTTTTAGGAATGAATTTATTGCATAAAATTTATATTCTTATATAATTAAAATAGAGATTACAACAGTATAAAAGAATGTCTAAGGCTTTGGAATTAAGGATTTGTATTTATTATTTAAAAGTAATTACACTTGTGCATTTTTGGTAGTTGTATTTTTATAAGTATAGTACATTTTTTATTTTACCTCTTATTTAATTTTTAAAATTAATTGTGTAACGTTCACTTAAATAGGATCACTGGAAGTAACTTTCAGCCTCTAGTCTGGCTGAAATGACATAAGCTGGAGTTTAATGTGTGTTTTCCAGTGCATTCCATACTGATGGCTCCAGTCATATAGAATGAACTGAAAAAATGGTACAATCATCTTTAAAGTCATTTCTTGTGCTATTTCAGCCCTGGCCAGATTGGGTCCAGGCTCAAATTATTTCCAATATTGCCTTCTGAATTGGATTTCAATTTTCTGATGTGTGTGAATACACCTGTGCTCACAGAATAGCATGTTTTCCCTTCTTTCTGAAAACTGTCATAATTTAGTGTCTAAAAGGACTTTTCATGGACAGCATTCAGAAACTCTTACTAGTAGACTTAGGAGTATATGACTGCCTTAATGGAACTTTCAATGTCATGGACACATAATAGGAATTATTTAAAAATAAAAATCCATTAGTCTGGAGAGATTTTAGGCTTAAATTAACTTGGGATTTAAAATAAAAGTAAAAATGACCAAAATGCTACAGTTTGTAAGTAACTATTTCTAAGTCAAGAATAGCAGAAGGAGGGAGTTGGCCTCCTGTATGCCCAGAATAAGACAGTCTCCAAATGATGGGACTCAGTCCTGAGAATGCTCCCCAAAGCCACGGCAATACCTTCATCACGGCCCCGTGCCTTGCTTCTTTCTGAAATCCTTCTCAGGGGACTGAAAACATTTTCCACGAAAAAACACAATGAATTTTATCGGGCAAATTCTGCAAAACAGGACAAGAAAAAGCATATTCAGAATAAGGTGTAAATGCTGATATTGTAATTCCTTGAGAGCAGTTATGGATGGTCATGAAGAAGGAGACAGTCAGTCGCAGCAAAATTTGCATATTTTTCCCATTTTTTCGGAAGGTGGGTGAGAACAGTGAGGGAAAGATATGGAATCTGGTGTGGATCTCAGTGCAAAAAAAACAAAAACATAAAATAAACTTCATTCTCATTCTCAAATAGAGAATTCTCCCCCAGTGTGAAACACTGAAACACAAATGTTTTATTTTTTTGATGGTTTAAGAACACTCAGGTGTATACTTTGGCTGCCACAGACGTCCAAAGTTAGCCCGATAATCCAATGACAGTGATTTTATTTTGAAATATAAACCTGAAAAACACATGTAACACCTTACAAGGACAAGGGGTCATGCACGACTCATAATAAATCAGGGCCACCGATGCATTAATGCTAAAAAAATGTGGTGACTTCCTTGGGCTCATTCTTCTCACTGTGGCTTTTCTCCCACTTATAACCCCTCTTCATTTTTGGCATGATTCCTAATCGAATGCATTGACTACATAAGAACATTTTGTATAGGACTCAGAGTCTTTGCCTTGCTGCAAAGTGATTGTTGAATGAATGTATGATTAACTGAAAAATTGAATGAGTAGGAGAATGATTTTGTGAATTAATGTCCTGCTCTAAGATTAATACCTGAATCCCCAGAGTTTTCTTCCCTGAGGTTACCATATAGTTTCATCATTACTCTTCTCTAGATCTGGTGTGTATCTAAAATCCAGTGTCGTCATACTCAGACTGCACATATACAAGATAAAAGTTGAGTGCCTGATTTTATTTAAAAAGGAAGAAGAAGATGAAGATGTTGAATATTAATGAACTCTCTCAAGGAAAAGTAATTGACATGCAGCAGATTTTCTCAGCCTAAAAAGCAAAGCTAAATGGGGTCACTTTGCTCTCCAGGCATGGCTATGGAATAAACTTTGTGCATTAAATATAATCAAAGTAGAAAATATAATTTTACTGGGAAATTCAAATTAAGGTGAGGACAGTCGTTTATTAACGTTAAAGTAGATTTTAACACTATCAATGTCGACAGGTCCTGTATTTAGATGAGAAAAATGCTGAGATAAAATTATTTTCCAAATAAAAGGAATCCCTTTTCTAAGATATTTTATATCAAAATTCATTTTTATTAAGTAAAAGGAAAACAAAAAAATTGGTAATCAGAGTTGGCTGATTGAGATGAAGTAAGCTATGTTCCTTTTCAATAAATAGAGACTTAGATGAACATTTAAGTTTCAAAAATTCTATGAAATACTTTTATTTTAGATAATGTGACAAAATTAACTAGTATGTGCACACACAAATAAAAAACATTTTTGGGTGGGTGAAGACTTGCTAAATCTACATGCTGATTGATTATAATAATAATAAAATTTTACCTAATACCTCATTTTAAAATGTTTTATATAAATATTTTTAATATTTGGTCTTTACTACTATCCTCTTAAATATGCATTATTTTCTTCATTTAAATTACATATATATTTCTTATTCACTATCAAGGATTTAAGAAATATAAGTAAGCAAAACCCTAATACCTTTATTTTCACATGAAATAACTCAAACAAAGCACACAACTTAGTCTAAAATGTTACAGCTAGTAAATAGAGTTACATCTTGAATCTGAGTCTGTAATTTATAAATCAGTGCTCTTCCCCTGAGGAGCAATGTTAGAAGACTTTTTAATCCCTTTATCTTAACATTTATAAAGCTCTTTGGTCAGTGTTGTCTTCACTATCAGTCTTGGCTACGAAGCTGTTGCTTTTCCAAGGAAAAATGTGTTTGGTCCATCTCCGTAATTTTAGCGCCTATCAGAATGTAAGGCATGTATTTGTCACTTCCCAAATTTGGAGCTAATCTGATCCTGCCATTCAAGGTGGCTTCAGCTGGCCGAGGCTGAGTTCCATTGTCTTGGGTGCCTGGAAGAACTTGCCTAGAGGAAAAAAATAATTATCTAAATGCCTAGATTCCTCATGAGCCTGTCCACAGAGCTCTTGTTTGTCAGTGGGATTGCCTGTAATTTCTCCTAAAACCTGATTTGGTAGTACAATTAAAAAGGCTCAATTTATTAAGTAAAACAACAAACAGAAATCTAGTTTGACACACATCTTTTCTCCAAGGCAAGAAATATATAAACAATAAAACAAACAAACCCTGAACAGCTTTAGAAATGCATTTTGCTTGCAAACCGGTACATGGCTTCTGGTGTGTCCTTTGTTCAGCTTTGTAACATCTCTATAAAAAGGAAGCTGAATCTCCTTGATCCATCTGAACTCTCCAAACTCCCGACTATGCCTCCAGGGGATTTGTGTACCATGACTATGTACTTTGAAGACTATTTCTTTATCAACATCGTTGCAATCTAGCAGTTTCTCGGGATAGCAGACCAAATTGCTGAGAGGAGGGAGTTGAGGCAGAAAGTTATGTGGTCTTTATAAGACCAGGAGATGCTCTTTGTTATATTTCGGTTCACTGAACGTTTATTGTTCAACAAATATTGTCTTTACAATTTTTCAAGAAAAGATATCCTATTAACTTATCATGAACCATTCTTTCCAAATTCCCAGGGATTCAGACTTTGGGAGTAGATGCTGCATTATATCCTGGGGGTGTTCCCTGAAACAACAATGTGCATCTCTGTAGTGTTTAATAAAAGTGCTTCCAGTCAGGCATCGCCATCCCACCCTTGGGAAGACTTAAATTCCAGCTTTAAAAGGGGGCGTCAGGGGATGCAAGAGGATCCAGTGATTGACTGGGTCAGACTTAACATCAGAAGAAAAATACATGGCATTTTGTAGATGGACCCTAATGTTCAGGTCCCTTCCCCCAAATCGTCTCACAGACCCAGTGACCTCTGCATCCTCAAGGTCACATGTGGCTTTTCACTCCTTGAAGTCTGTCTTCATTTCCCCATGATTTCCATCATTTTCTTTTCAGGAAGTGCTTAACATGAAGTAGAAACAAGTTACTGCTTGGGAATGACCTTTTGTATTTTGGATGGGAATGGGGCAAGGACTGATTCAGAGAGTAAAGGTATTACATTTATCCCACACCCAAATTTAAGTTAAAAACTTCCTGATATTTGAGAATCAATGAAGAATAGACTATCCCAGCTGTTGCATGATACTTGGGCTGTCCTTTTTGTTTTCACATGGGAAGGGGTTATTTCAGTCAACAGTTTTGGAATTTATGGTCACCTAGATATTCCAGGCCTGAAAGTTAGCCTATGTGTATGCTGTTTAGAAAATTATTTGCTAAATACCTAAATATGTAGCAGCTTTGGGTTTTTTTTTTTTTTTGGATGAAACTAATAAAAATCACTTCTCCTTTCACTAACAAAGACGAATAAAAACCAAACAAAACAGAATTATTGGAAGACTATGCAAGAGGTCACAGAAGTGAAGGAAATGCAGACCCTACAACCTACAGAGCTCTAGGGACCTGGTTGACAGAAAATAACATGCTTCCCCAGGACTGTTTAAATATCTGTCTGCTACCACTATCCCCACATCCCAATATCCTTGAAAAGAGTATGTGAGTGGGTAGTTTGCCATCTACCAGTGCCTTGCCCAGGGGTGGTGGTAGAAGACTCAGCTCCCAAGGTCACCGAAATCCTTGCAAAGGAGCAGAGGTAGTTTCCAGAGAGTAAACTAAGGGCTTTTTCAAAAGAAGGAAGGAAGGATACTGGAAGACCCAAACAGATAGGGTTCCACCAGAGAAGTTTAAAAGGAAGCAGAAGCTTCTCCAGTGTATGAGTAAACGATTTCAGTCTCCCAGGTTTCATAGTCTTTCTATCAGACAGCACGGTATACTTGAGTTACTGAATTGCATTCAGTTGCCTCTTAGAGAGTTGGTTGTCAGGTTAAGTGAATATTATCAGGTAGACTATATCCAATGCAACTCCAAAGAAGGGAAAACCAATCATATATACTAATTTTAAAGCACTCTTACATATATATGATAAAGCAGTACAACATTTTTTGGTATCATAGTGTGAACTTGTTAATACCAATTATTGCAAAGTGCTTTAGACCCAGGAGGTAAGATAGGACTGGATCTGTAATTTAGAGTTTGTCTTTAAAGTATTATCGGTGGCATAAGAAGATGTAGACAGATGAGATTTTTGAATGTTCTTCTTAGTTGATATGTACAGTGTGCAGAAGCAGGTCATCTCAGAATCATCAGTAAAGAGTCACGTCAAGCTGGGAGGGGAGTCTGGGGGAGAATGGATACATGTATATGTATGGCTGAGTCACTTTGCTGTGCCCCTGAAACTATCACAGCATTGTTAATCGGCTATACTCCAATATAAGATAAAAAGTTAAAAAAAATAATAAAACTGGTACCCAAAAAAAAGAGTCACCTCAAGCTGGGATGAAATACTGGCTCAGCTGTTTTCCATTTATTTGAACTTAGACAAATAGTTTAACTGGCCTGAGCCTGGCAGAGAGGAAGGCCCAGGAAATTGGAGGGTAGGAGTTGGAGGAGGTGAGGGGAGGATGAGTGATGAGACCAAGGTGTTGAAAACGTACAATGTTCAAAGTAGAAGGTGCACTAGAGATAATTTAGTCTAACATCCGTGTTTCCATCTCAGATGAAAACACTGAGGACAAGAGAGGGAAGAATTTCAAGAGCTACAAAGTGTTTGGGGTGCACTTTGAACTGAATATTTGTGTCCCCCGAAGTCCATATGTTGAAACCTAACCCCAAATGTGGTAGTGTTAGGGGGTGGGGTCTTTGGGAGGTGATTAGGTCAGGAAGATGGAGCTCTGTGAATAAGATCAGTGCCCTTATGAAAGAGACACCAGAGGGATCCCCTTTACCAGGTGACATCACAGCAAGAAGATAGCCAAGAAGTTGGTTCTTACCAGACGTGAATCTGCCAGCACCTTGATCTTGTACCTCATAGTCTGCTATTAGTAACAGAAATAACTGCCTGTTGTTTAAAAGCCAACTCATCTGTGGTATTTTGTTAGAGCAGCCTGAATAGACTAAGATAGGGTGTTTTACTATCAAAAGTCCTAGGCAAGGAACAGACTAATTAAATTTCCAAAGCAGATGACATATTACATGGACAGAAGACTGGTGGTGGAGAGAAGAAATTCTAGAAGAGCATGAGCTAATAATCTTATACTCATAAAAATGTTTTTTCTTTTTTTTTTTTTTTCCTGCAAGACATTACTGTTATTTGATCACAAAAAGAGGGTTCATTTAATTCTACATTTGCCGACTTGCTGTTTGGACACCACCTGGATGGGAGACCACAGCTTCTGGCTTTGGTAAGGAGAGGAATGTATGTTGTACAAACTGTGAAAGGAAGAATAAATAGAATAGAAGAAAAAAAATTTCCTTTAATGTACTTATTTTTTATGTTCATATGAGTTTATGAACACAAATACCATCAAAACCAATATATTCAGGTAAGGTTATCTAGTTTTAAAGCCTTGGCTTCAAGCTAGAACTTTTACTTACTTATTAATCTTGATGATTACTTGCCAGCTCTAATGTATACTACCTTGGAGGATCATAACATTCTTTACAAATGTTAATTAAATAAATGAAAAAAAAACCACTTTAGTGATGAATGTTTACCACTTCTTCACAGGTGGGAGTGAAGGAAAAGTTTAAAGAGATCGGTGTTTTAGAAGAGAATCCTAGCTGAGTGGAGAATCTGTGATTACCTATGCAGACTTCAACTTTTCTTCCTTATCAATGCCAAAATCCCAAACCTTGGAAATGAATGTGCATATTTCCTTTATCCCACTTTATCCAGCCTCTGTTTACTGCAAAATTTCTGGCCAAGGGTGGAGTCATTCTGTGTGTCTTTAACTGCCTCATTTAAAACGAACCAACAAAGATTCAGATGGTTTCCTCCCCTCCAGAAACCATCATTCGCCTTACTGTCAGCTCATTTCATCTTTGTGTAATAGTACATTTCCTCTGGTTTTCTGGGAGAGTAAATAGAATGAAAAGAAAGACAGTTTCCAGTGACGTGTTAATAGCAGTCACCTTGACATTATGACAGCATATTGAAACAAATGAGTGAGATTATTTTACTAAAAAATCAATAATTCTTTGCACAGATGCCACTGAGTGGTGCAAAACGGAAAGACAGCGGGGTGGGGGAATCAGACCTGGGTCAAGTCCTGGCTCTAGAATTCCTTGGCTGTGCATTCTCAAGAAAGTCCCGTAAACTCTCTGAACTTTTGTGACTTCATCTACAAAAAGGGACTATGATGATATCTTCCTCGCATGATTACCGTAAACATCAAATATAGGAAAGATTTCTGTGAATTCTATTAAGCTAAAAAATAAGTTGTCATGATAAGCAACTGAAGAACTAAGGTACTTTTCCTGATAACACAGATCAGACTTTATTGGTTATGAAATTATAAAATTTGGCAAGTGAGATAACAGCTTGGTACTTCTTTCTTCCTAGTGTAATTTATATTTCTTTTTATGAGTTATTCTAAAAAAACATTTCTCTAGATGAATTAATATTATATCACACAAAAGAATTAATTCTGAAATAATTACTCAAATAACTGAATTGATTGCACTTGTCTCTACAGAAAATGAATGCATTGAGTGCTAGGATTTTTTTTTTTTTAAACACAACAGTTGTCTGTGTGTATATATCTATCTCTATGTCTCTTTTTATCTCTATCTATATATGGTGTGTGTTACGTATATTTGCATATGTGTGTAGATAGATAGATAGATAGATAGATAGGGATGATTATGGTAGGGACACCTGAGGAAGAAAAGAATAGTGTGTGGAAAAAGGAAACAGTAGGTTCAAGGTAGAATTTGTTGTCCTGGGGTTTGGGTTGGGGTGAAAAGCAGTAGAATTTTAGGGAGTCTACTCTGAGTTTCAGGAAAATTCCATCTGACATCAATTTTGTATGATTTGGACCCTCACCTGTAAGAGTCACATCTTAGCAAAAACTGATGGCACCGTGAAATTGGGTAATTCGGCGGGACTTAAACTAGTTACAAAGGGTGGATGAGTGGGAACCACAGGGCTGCTGCAGCTCCTTGGAGCTAAGACCTCCTGGACACTCCTGGATCGCCTTTCTTTCCTTCTTCCTTTCTTTCTTCTTTCTTTCTTTCTTTCTTTCTTTCTTTCTTTCTTTCTTTCTTTCTTTCTTTCTTTTTCTTTCTTTCTTTCTTTCTTTTTCTTTCTTTCTTTCTTTCTTTTTCTTTCTCTCTCTTTCTTTTTCTTTCTTTCTTTCTTTCTTTCTTTTTCTTTCTTTCTCTCTCTCTTTCTTTTCTTTCTTTCTTTCTTTCTTTCTTTCTTTCTTTCTTTCTTTCTCTCTCTCTCTCTCTTCCTTTCTTTCTTTCTTTCTTTTTCTTTCTTCTTTCTTTCTTTCCCTCTTTCTTTTTAAAATTAGACATTGAGTACTACCAGGGTTTATCCATGTATGCAACTTTCTTTCTTTCTTCACTGATAAAGATTTCTAAATTTGAATCTCAGTTCCAGAGTACCACATTTCTGTAATTTCTACTCAGGACTTCTCCACATGATTTTCCAGCTGGCATTTGAAGCTCAACCTTCTACCTAAAGGCCAGTGTCCATCTCACACGCCTCCTCCACATTTATTCCTCTGTAGAGTGAGGAGGGATGAACCAGCAGATAGTCACACATCTTCTCAGCTTCCCTGGCGGCATTTTCTTTGCTCTGACTTGAGGCTACAGACTGATCTTTAATACTTCCTCTTCTGTTGCTATAATATGCATATATGCATATATATATTATAGCGTATATTATGTGCTGTAATATGCATATATAGCGTATAATGTGTGCTATAATCGCTATAATATGCAATCCACCTAAGCGGTGGTCGTGGCAATGGATTTTATAATTTTACAAAATTTCACTCTTTCACTTTAAATGCTGAATAGTTTCAGATTTAAATTGCTTTTTTCAAAAAGTATTACTGGCTTCCAGACTTCAGTCTTTCTCCTTTAAATAAGTATCTAGATTGCTTCGAAGTTAAGCTTCTCAAACCTGAGTCTGATTATGTCACTTCTGTATGCCAATCTTTCTCTGCCTCTTGATGGCCGGATAATTTAAGAAATTATTCAAGCTGGTGCCCAGGAGTCTCTAAATACACTTCTAGCTTGCAGCTCTCTCCCTCAATCAGAGTTAATCTTAATCATCAAATCTCCCTTTTCTTCTTTCCTAATTTTTGAGCATAGGTTATCTCTTCCTTTTAAAAACTCCCTTAACACTATTTATTGTCATTTATAAGTGCCAGAAACTGAGCCCCAATAAACTTAAACAAAAAAGCAAAGTGTTTATCTCACATAACTGGGAAACACAGGCGGATAACTGCTTCAGACCCGTTGGAACCATGAACTCAAGGGTTTTGTCTCCTCCACTGCTTACCTCTGTTCCTTGGTATGTTTTGCTCATTCTTTCTTACCCCATTCTGCTCTTTCCAAGAAGTCAGGAAATACTGCTTCAAGCAACACTCCTCATCACTGACCTTAAAATCCAAAGACTCAGGGACTAGGGAAAGCTCCTTCCCTTCACCTCTCTTAGGGACCAACGTCCAAGTCTTAGGAAAGACACAGCTTATTCATGTGCTGATAGTGAGAGGAAGTTATGGTAGAAAGATCTGAAAATATAGGGGCGTTAGTCAATCTGGTTCCTCCAGAGAAACAGAACCAATAGAATGTGTAAGTGGCTGGCAAGTCCAAAATGTGCAAAGTGGGTAGAAGGCTGGAGACTCAGGAAGAGTCTATGTATTTAAAAAAAAAAATGTGCATATACAGACACACATACACATTCAATAAATCACTGCTCCTATGGAACTTCAGACCATATGAGATTCTGTTGTTCATTTCTAAAATGTTTTCTTTTCCTCTCCATCATATTAGAAATAAGTTTGAAGAGAAATATTGCTGAGTCTTTGTCTACTGTGGACAAAGGCGAAAATGTGGGGAGGCGGCCAGTGACAGAGGCACAGCTTTGACTGAGACTGAAAACCACCCAGCACAGCCCTCTCTTCTCTGCCAGAGGTGGAGGTCCCGGGAGGGGTCTGCCTGGCTGGGTTCTGTGGGAAAGCAGTGAGTGCTCACAAGAGTGGAAATGACCTAAAACTCCGTCTTGAGCTCAAGTTAAAAAACCCCGCAGAGCATAGTTGTTGATTCCATGCCTTGGTTGGCTGGCCTGAAAAGGTAACCAAGGTGAAAATGAAAATTATCTGGTAACAATGGTTTTCTGGAACAGCTCATTGAATGTTTACTAACTGCCCATATTGAGCCTTTGAAGCTCCAGTCCTGTTCTGGAGGCTCTCAAGTTGCAGATTTGATCAGAATCTTAGTGTCACAACAAACTCCAGCCTCTAATGATTGTAGCTTTTATAGATATTTGAATTCCTTCTGAAGACATTGATTGAACACCTAGTACTTACCAGACGAGGTGTGCTCCAAGTTCTGTGACATTTAGAGAGCAGAGTTTCAAGGTGGCAGCAAGGGATAAATCCAAATAAGTATGATAAAATAATTTAAAAGTTGTATGAGATTTCCCCCTCAGAATATTATGGAAGAATGACTGGTTCTTTCAAGAAACATTTATTGTATACTAAACATGCTTTAGGTATTGTGGAAGGTATTGATTCCTTGAGATCATAAACTTTATGCTCTTTAAGTGATCACTTTAGAAACATATTTACTCAGAGTAACAGTCACCGACGTTTAGTGACACGTATAAGGGCCAGACTCAGTGTCCTGCTTATGTATGTGTGTCTGCGTGTCTGAATATTAAGGCTGAGTGCAGATAAATCACTAGTAATCATAGTAATAAAGACATAAATGTAGCTTTTCTGGAACTTATCTCTACACTATTCTGTAAAGTAAAGTAAAATTTATTAGTAAATTTCACTAGTTCTTGCTCACGTTCATTTATGCATTTACTCATTCAGTAAACTTTATTACAGAGATGAAAGATACTTGGTTCTATTTATCGAGAGTGGCAGTGGAACCTGGTAAAGAGGAGGGTTAAGTGATATTAATACTTGTCTGTCTGGTCTCTGGCCAAAAGCCTGCCTCTGTTGCTTTTAATAACAACAAGCCAACATTTTCGTACAATGCTCTCAGTAACCAGGATGTAGGAATGTACCCATGTATCATATACCAGATGATACCTGGAGCACATATGTGATTAGTAATGAGTATAAATTCACACGGCCAGAAAGTGACAGACCTGAGATTTGACCCCAAATCTTTTAAATCCAAGACCAGTTCCCCTTTTATAAATTTATAGCCAGCTGGTCGATTTTGCTGAAAAGACAAAATACAGATGCCAATATTGCAGCAATTTGACTTGAGTGTTTTTTTTAAACCTTCCAAGGGGAATGATTTCTTTCTACAAGCATTCTGCTTACTGCTGACTGCACATTTATTTGCTGAAGGTTCAATGGTATTTGATTGTAGTTTTTGTTTTATTGAATGAGTTGAACACACACACACTCTGGATAGAATTGGTCCACATTTCCTAGCTTTATCAGGCTGCAAAACCAGCATCCAAATAGAAAATGGCACTTTCTTCTGTTCAGTTACAACCCTAATTATTATTTTTTACATAAATAGAACGTAGTTAGGCTGCCGGAGGATCAAAGGCAGAGCTGCACTAAGGCGCAGTCAGGCTGCTGAGGCGCGCTGGCTTCTGACAGCTTTCAGCTGCTTTGATCAGACACCTATCAGCACAGACATGCACATTTTTTGCCTTTTGTCTGAGTCGGGAAATGAGAGAGATGATAGCTGCCTTTTGGTCCTAGTCCTAACCACTCTGCTTGACAGGAGATGAAAGGTACACCAATTACTATCGGTAATAGCTGACTACAGTGTGCATTCATTATCCCAGTTATCTCTACAAATTACATGGTATTCTCGGGTACCTGAGGAAAGGAAATATTTAAAGCAAGCAAACTCTCTACCAGCAATATTTGATGAGCCCCAGGAGAAGAGCCCTCTGTCAAAGCGTTTTCAACACAGCCTCACCAAGAGGATGAAACCCAGTGGAGATTCCCAGTCTCCTGGCATTAGTTTTCCATGACGGTATCCAGCTGAGAAATGTGTATGGGTGAAGCTATAAAATGAGAGAACACAGTGTTTTATGAGGCTGTATCTATGATTAGGGCTCTCTTGTCCACAAATATTTTCTCAAGGGCAGTTTATGTTATTGCTTTGGGGCATAAGTGGATGACACAGCATGTGGATAATGCACCCATTTAATAAACTAATTTTAGGATTCAACTATGAAAACTGTGCATCACCAGATATACATTCTGTTTCCGGAGACGGGGTTGGGGGGCAGCGGTTTAGATTTGTAAAATGTCTGAAGTAACAACCGTAAAAATGGTAATATTTGCAACTTCTTTCCCAATAATAACATGTACATGTGTGTTTGTGTGTGTGCATGTGTGTGAATTTGTGTATGTGTTGGTGGGGATGATGGACTTACATCTGACTCAGAGACTTATGGTCTGTATAATGTATATATGCTTTCACTTAATCTTCATAGCAGTGTTGAGACACAGGTATTATTATAAGATCTCAAAATGTGACAAACTATGACTCAGAAATTTATTGTAACTCATTCAAAGTCAACTGAAAAAAAAGTCTTGATTTTGATTCCATGTTTATCTGATGTGTCTCCTTATTGGGTGTGTTTGAGTCTCCTTATTATCATGAATTTATTTAAATATTTATACCAGCTCATGGTCTATCTTCAACCTGAAAGTTCTCTCCATCTTCTAATCCTACACTGTCTGCAAGGCTCAGATCATTTGTCACCCACTTTGTAAAAGTTGATATTATTATTCTGGTGAAAATTACTCTCTCTACCTTCTGAATATCCAGAGTACAGCTCACATTGTGATATGTATTAGAGTTATATCTGTGTATGTTTGATATATGTACAAGATCTGAGCTCCTTGAAGACATGGCCAAATCTTATTCATCTCTATATCCCTAGCTAGTATGGTACCTGACAAAAAGAACAAAGCAAATATTCAATAAATATTTAAATTCAACTGAATCCAATTACCAGAAAAATAGTTGTTATCATGTCAAAGGCTCCATGGTAAGCTGTTCTTTACAATTTTTCTATCTACCTTAATTTTGACTTTTTAAAGAATATTTAATCTAATAACTTCCCATAATTAAAGAGAAATAGCATTTAGTTAAAAAATGTAGTGCTTTTGCTTCTGGTAATGGTCAAATAATTTGTAAGAAACAAAGCCTCAAAGAGATAACAATATTAAACTCTGGAAAAAATATTAAAACACACAGAGACAAAACTATTTGAAGGCACTAGAGATATTTCCATAGCAGATAGAGCTGGAGGAGTGTTAATATTGAAAGGAAAGCACCAGGAGAGATTTGCTGGGACAGGGAAAAAGGAATTTTGAAATCCATGAAAAAAAAAATTCAAGATTCACCACCATCACTCAATGGAAATGTCACTCGTGCAACCTGAGGGCAGAGGCTAAAACTGAGAGGGTACTTTTGGGCTCCATCCACCTAGGTGGATGCATGGAGGCTGGACAGTGTTGGAAGATTCTGGAACTCATGAATCATCAACATGAACTAACCATGGCTTCTTTCCAAGGAAAAGCCCAGCCCTAGTATTGGTAGAATGAGAATGATTCAACCAGAGTCAGTAGGTACCAATGAAAGTGAGGGTTCATTTAGGGGGCAAAAAACAAAACCAGCTGACCTCTAGAAGGAGAGTACCACATTTTTTTAACATTTCATAATAACAATCGAAAATAGAGTTTAGAGTTGTGAAGCTAAAAACGTTATTTGGCCACATCCATCTTTTACAAGCATAAGAAAATCAATCAAAATTAAACTGGAGAAGAGAAAGGGATTTTGGTCAAATACCACACAAAATTATTGTAAAATAAAGTAGAAAAAAATGAGTCTTCATTTTTTTGAAGACTCTTTTTTTTTGAAGAAAAATAATGTCTTCAGAGGAATTAAAAGCATGTCAGAAAGTTGCATATAAAACAGATGAAATGTGCAAACTAATATATCAAAATAAGTTAGATGAAATTAAGAAAATGGTAGAAACTATGAAAATACAATATTTTGAACTTGAAAAACTCAAGTGATTGGACCAAGAAGAAGATTTTAATTTCAGCAGACAGAATTTAGAGAAGAATTATAAATAAAATAACGATTTCAGAGATAAATATTACACAAGGAGGAGGTCAAAAGCATGTAAACAGTAAGTAAACTGCATAGATTATGCCTTGATATATTAGAAGATGTAAAGAAAAACATTTTAATGAATAAAAACATTAAGAAAAAAAATTGGAGAGAAAGTGATGTAGAAAATAGCCAAGAGAGAGTTAACATCTTTCCTTCTCTCTATGTATAGGAGTCAATGAAGAAGAAAATCAAAGCAATAATTTAAGAAATAATTCAATAATTTAAGAAAAATTTCCTGAAATTAAAGACTTGAAACCATAATATGAAAGTACACAGAGCATATCTGAGGAAAATCAACCTAAAATAGATAGAGCTTATTCATAATTTATTATATTTTTAGATTTTAAATATATACATGCATGATTAATTATTAATTAATTATATTCCATTTTTAATCTTTGAAAATCTTAAGCAAAAATACCAAGTCATTTATAAAAGGAAGAAAGTCAGACTGACATCACAATTTTTGGCAGTAATGACATGTGTCATCACACAATAGAAGAATATATTTAACATAAACAGGGAGAGAAAATATAAGCCAAGGACATATGTTAGGCAAACTGGCCTTGAAAAATCAAGATTAAAGACAAGGTGGAAAAGCAAAAATCATAAATCTAAGATGAGAAAATTAGATAGTGTACAACTATCAAAACACAGAGTGAATATAGAGAGTGTATCTGCATAGTCAAAAAACACATATACTGCTTTGATTACCACATAGGAATTAATTGGGTAAAATATTATTTCTTCAATTTGGCTGCTATAGGAAAAGGAGAGGAGAAAGTGAGAAGTTGTTACTAGCCAGTAAAAAGTTGATAATAGTA
Source organism: Balaenoptera acutorostrata (assembly GCF_949987535.1). Lineage (NCBI taxonomy): Eukaryota > Metazoa > Chordata > Mammalia > Artiodactyla > Balaenopteridae > Balaenoptera > Balaenoptera acutorostrata. The sequence continues at coordinate 91,600,981 of NC_080075.1, read as the reverse complement.
GAAAAGCAATAGACAGTTCCAAGGAAAAGAGGCTACTGAATGTATTATAGAAAGCTATTAGTATGAAAGAAACTATCAGGGAAAAAAATGCAACATTTCCTAAATGTCAAAAATTATACATTTAAAAGCATGAATTAAATATAATTACAATAAAAAACTTTCAGATTGGCTAAAAGAACAAATTCTAATCAAAATCTTTTAAAAGAGTCAAACCAAAACAAAAAGATCAAAAGAGTAAATGTAAAAGTCAGGGGCAATGATATACTAGTTAAATAATAAGAAACAAAGCAGAGGTCATGATTTAGGTACCTAATATAGTCAGATCTGACATCCCAGATCAAAAAGCATTAACAAAGATGAAAAAGGACACTCAAAAATGTTAAATACGATAATGCATGGTTCTTCTGTAACAATTATTAAAATTATGCACCAAATAACACAACTTTCATGAGGCTGAAACTTCAAGAGATGCAAGGAAAACTAGAATCATGCTACAACCAGATTTAACAAATCTCTACCAATCTCAAATAGATCAAGTGCTAAAATTAATTTTAAAAGAAAGTAATGAATAATGAATAAAGTAAATCATATAATCATCATACATTGAACTCTGAACCCCAATAATAGAACATAATTTTTTTCACAAATGCACATGAGACAATTACAAATTAACTGTAACTTAGGGTACCAAGAAAACTCCAATAAATGGTAAATAATACAAATCATACAAACAATATGCTCTATCCACAATGCAAAAACACTAGAGATGAACAAGAATAACAACAGCAACAATCTATTTAAACTGTTAGGAGAAGAGGGAAAATCAGAGCAAACTTAGAAAGTTTTATTAATGTGATGGAATTGGATACAAAATAATATTTACAGAAGAAGTTATTACACTAGTGTTTTTACACCAGCTCACTGCCTGTTTTGTAAATAAAAGTTTATTAGAACACAGCAACATCCATTTCTGTATGTACTGCCAGTTGCTGATTTTGTCTTACTATGGCTGAATTGAGTAATTGCAACATAGACCATGAGGCACATAAATGCTAAAATTTTTACCAAATTTCCTTTTACAGAAAAATGTTTACTGAACCCTGATCTGTGGAATACAGCTAATGTAATAATCAGGTTAATGTTTATAGTATTTTATATGTATATAAATTAAAAAATTAAAAATATATATTTGAAATAAGAAAAATGCACAAAAAGGAATTTTGTAGTTCTTTGGATTCCAGGAATAAAAGGGACCAGATTTATCCTACTACCTGAAACAATTAAAAACTTGCAAACTATGTGAAACAATAGTGTGCAGTCATTGTAGGCCAGAGAGGGATCCCTGAGAGATGAAAAACAAGCACGATGAATCATACAATAATCCCAGATTGCTCCCTGAAGAGTGTTCAGGTATCATTGCAGGGAGATGTAACCTGATTATTGCATCTTGGTCTTTCTGAGTTGAAGAGACAGAGCTAGAAGTCAAAGGAGGCCAAAGCTGTTAATTTATAGGCAGAATACTGAAGAAAAGAAGGCTGCAAAGAAATAGAGTTCTAGAGATCTGAGAGGGTTCCTTTCATGTATTCAATTAAGTACTGATCAGAGCAAGTATGTGAGAAAGCTACCTGAGTCAATAAAAATAATAATAATAATGACATAACCACAGGTATTATAGCAGACAGCACTTGGTGATTGCACAGTGCCTGTTCCCACTAGGTAAACTGGAAAGCCTCATAGTTTACAGGGCATTGGCTGGTGTACACAGAAGCATCTTGCCTCACTAGTGAGGAATGGTTATCTCTAGACTGAATGTTGCAGTGGGCCAACATAATATCATAAAAAACCCCAATGTTTAGAAAAATTATAAAGCCCACAACAGGGTAAAAGTCATAATGCATGGCATCTAATTGAAGAAACCAGGAATCCAATTATGCAGAAAAATACAACCTGTAGAGAAGAGAAAATCAACCAATAGAAACACACTCAGAGATGTTATAGATGAAAGAATTAGTAGATAAAGACATTTAAAAAGCTATTATTACTATATTTTATTTGTACAAGGAGGTAGAGGAAATATTGAACATGTTAGAAATATTGAAGATTTGTAAAAGACACAAATTAAACTTATAGATAAAAAAATGCCTGAGATGAGACACTGAATGCATTAATTTCATATTAGACACTGCATAAGAAAAGATTAGTGAATGCAAAGACATAAAATTAGAACATATTCAAAAAGAGAAAAAAGACTGAAAAAAGAGTAGAAGACTAGAACTATGTTTTTGTAAAGTTCTTACACTGTATGTAACATTGTAAAATAGTAATTAAAGGTAGACCCAATGGAATAAAATATGTATCTAGCAACCATAAAGCAACAATAATAGAAGAAACAAATAATTATAGGTAAGAAGCCAATAAAATAGATAAAATGGAATCATAAAAAATGTAATTAAGCCAAAAGTAGAAATTAAAAAAGAAAAGGGCAACAAAAAAGAAGAAGTGGTGGGAAACAAATAGAAAACAAATAGAAAAGTAGCAGTTACAAACACAACATACAAATAATTATGTTAAATGTAAATAGTCTAAACAACCCATTTAAAAAGAAAAGATTATCAGATTGGATCTTTTAAAAAAGCAAGACTCAAGTAAATACTGCCTACAAGAATCCCACAATAAATATAAAGGCTGAAATAAAACAGATTGAAATAAAAGAATGGAAGAAAACATTCAAACTAATCTGAGTCCAAATAAAACTTGAGTTGCTACATTAATCAGAAAAGGTAGACTTCAGTGCAAAGAAACTTTTATTTGGGATGGTAATTTCATAATGATAAAGAGGTTATATCATCAGGAGGACATAATGGTACTAAATGATTATGCATCTTATTACCAGAATTTCAAAATACATACATCAAAAACAAGGAGAATGTAATAGACAAACCCGTAATTAAGGTCAGATATTTAAACATCCCTCTCTCATTAACTGATAGAAGAACTAAGTAAAAATTCATTAAGGATATTTAAGATCTGAGCAGCATCATTAATCAAATTGACCTAGTAGACATATATAGAATGCTAAAACCCAACCCAGAATACATAATATTTTCAAGTTTAAACAAGATACACTATATTCTAGATCATAAAACAATGCTCAATAAATATAAAAGGATTCAAAGCATATGCATTTTATTTATTAATTTACTGATTTGTTTATTGCACAATAGAATTAAGTTGATAATTGATGACATAAAGATATCTGGAAACCTCTCAAATTTTTAGAAACTAAAAGACACATTTCTAAATAACATGTGAACAAATGAAGAAGTCAGAAAACATTTTTAAAAGAATAAAAATAGAAACACATATCAAAAGCTGTCATATGGATCTTAATGTTTTTAATTAGAAATTTATCCCACTAAAGGACTCAAATAAATGACTTCTGCTTTCAACTTAAGAAATTGGAAAAAGAAGAGCAAATTAAACCCAAAATAAGCAGAAGAGGGAGATAAAAAGAATAAGTGCAAGAATCAATGAAATCTAAAAGTAAAAGCAAGTGATGAAAACAATAAAACCAAAATTTGCTTCTTCTGCAAAGTTATTAATACTGGTAAACTTTTAGCTAGCCCTATAAGAAAAAAATATATAAATATCAGGACTAAAAGAGGAAGCATACAAGTTCTACAGATGTTAAAAGAATAACAAATGAATGTTATGAACAACTTTATACTAATAAATTCAACAATTTAGATAAAATGGACTAGTTCCTTGAAAGAAACAAAACTTTCTCCAAGAAATAGATTAACTGAATAGTTCTATAGCTATCTAAAAGTTAAAAAGTGTAGCTTAAACTTTTTCCATTAAATAATTTTAGACACACATCTGGTATCACTGGTAATCAAAACAAAAATTTAAGGAAGAAACAATACAAACTCTACCCAATCTATTGCAGAAAATTGATGAGGAAGGAATAATTTCACACTAATTACATGAGTTCAGCATTACCTTGAAACTCAAACCAGATAAAGACATTACAAGAAAAAGAAAAGAATCCCTTATGAACATAGATGAAAATATTCTCAACATGATTTAAAGAACTAGAGAGTGATCAACAATACAATAGCCAATAATGTGGGTCTTCTTATTGTTATGTCTGCATTCAGAGATAGTAGACAGCCATTAAAATCATGCTCCCAAAAGATTATTATTGAGTGAAAACATCAGAGTGTAAAACTTTGTATGCTCCATCATCTCAATGCAGTTGATTAGAATAAAGCACATATAAATAATAGTGTAGGAGTAGAGGTGATTTTTCTCTTTTATATTTCTGTATTTCCCAAATTCTACAATGTCAATATATTATGCTAATATCAATTTTTAGTTACTTAAAACATATATTATTACATACATTATTACTTAAATAATATATATTTATATGATTATATATGCTATAATACTTATTTTAAAATAAATACATATGCATTTATTTAATAAGAATATATTTAATATCTATATTAAAAAGAGAAAATTCATTTGCAGTTGTCTAATTTTATAGGCAATTTTTCTAGGGCACTTACTTTGTGTCAGTCTCTTTGCTCAGCACTTTCTATATAATTTCTTTTTTAATTCTCTCAGATACTTTATAGTCATTACATTTCACAGTATTTCACCCATAAGGAAACCAAAACCAGAGCTTAAGTAACTCATCCAAAGTCATTCAGCTTATAAGATCCTATATTTTGATATCCTGCTGTTTAGCAATAGAAACCCCACACCAGGCCATTATTTCATTCTGTCCCATGAAAATAATTTAAAATGAGACAAATTTATTTTCCTGTATCCTTTACTTATTGTTTCCATCTTTTTTCATCTAAGTATTCTTCCACAGGCAAGTTCTCCGGGTACTTCTAAACAAGTGCACGTTGCCAGCCCATGGTCTTTCTGATCCTTGCCCAAACCTTGAGCCTCCTCTTTCCCGTCTAAGCATCTCCAGTTCTGAAAATTTCTTCATGAATCATTATTCCTGGATAGTCCTTTATTCTAATGACACACCTGGATGCACTTTAGATTGCTCTACCACTGATGATATTTTTGTTTAGCGAATTTCAAGTGTTCTAACTTCTCTGGTTCAATGAAAAAGAATTAGAAACTTCAGTCCATTAAAAAAAATGCATAAAGACCCTTTTAAAATTCTGTACTTCATTGGATTCAAACTGTTTTACTTCTATTTTACCATGAATTAGTCAAAATAGAGCCATGATACAAAATTGAGATCAAGCAAATGGGGAACTTTCTGGTACAGTAAGTCTTATTTAGGTAGGAATAAAGCACTGTAATTATTATATAGTTTATATTTTACATGCCACTCTTTCTATTTCTGGGTTAATTCTTATAGAGCTAATCATTATGTAATTGAGCACTGTAGCAAAATGTATACAGGGAAGTACTGAAATAAACCCCCTTCATTCTTTATCAGCTCTCTACTGTATAACTCTTCCAGCAAGTAAGAACTACACTAAAAACAGATGTGTTATGTATTTCTTACAGTAAGATGCTCTAGTGAATAAAGACATTGACTAAATAAACAAAATAAATAATCTATGATTCTGTAAATGATTTTAAATGATACTAATTAATATGTGTATAGAATTTAAAATATTTTTCTAAAATATTTTTCAGTTAATACTCTCAACAGTAATATGAGACAGACATCATTTTCACATACAATTAAAGCTTAGAAACTGAGGCTCATGTATATTAAGTAACATGTAAAGGTGAGAATTTATCTGGTAAAAACAGACCACCCTTTCAGTTACACAAGAGTTCATTCAGGTATGTTATTTTGTTCTTACTGTTTTTCTTTCTTTTTTTTTGTTTTAAGTAATACTACTTCACAGCGGCTGGTGGATTTCAATGGTATACATGCATATCCATACAAATACGATTTAAAGTGTTGTTAACATCTGCAGTTGATTATTGGAGCTATTATTGCATATATTGCTATATACGCCAATCTTTTCTAAGATAACTCTGATTATGCACATTCTTTTATGGAGATTTTACCCTAAAAGTAGCCAGCTGTATTGCACTCTGCTCTTTGGGACAGTTATTAGGGAGTGATTTATTGATGGCATCCAAAACTCTTTATGGCTAGGTCATAGTCTGTAATGTCTGCCTGCCTGTCTACAGGATATCATACCTTGTTTCCATGGAGCTATAAAACATGAAGCACAAGACCTCTGTCTGATTTTACTTCCTTAGATTTGTGCTGACTCTATCTAGGTACTCCTGAAAATGGGAAAATGTACACAAAAAAGAAAAAAGGCAGGAAGACAAATAAATACTATCATAGTTATAAATCTGAGTATTATGTTAGTTAAAGGAATGGCATTCTTCTTTTATTTGGTTCATTCTTTAAAATAGATGATTTGTTGTTCTGGGTTAAGCCACTCTCTGAAATTGTCTTGTTCATTGGTGATTCTAAGAAACATGATGTTAAATTAGGGCAGAAAAACACAAAAAGACATGTAAATTTTACTGCCAGTGCGTAAAAACATGTGTCTATGTCATTTAAATACAGGAAGGAAATAGAAAAATGAAATCTCCATGTCGAGTTAGTGGGACCGTGTTTACAAAATATTTAATACTGATGATAGAAAAATGAATTTTTTTAAACGTTTCTTTAATTAATTTATTTATATTATATTTATTTTTGGTTGTGTTGGGTCTTTGTTTCTGTGCGAGGGCTTTCTCTAGTTGCAGCGAGCGGGGGCCACTCTTCATCGCGGTGCGCGGGCCTCTCACTATCGCGGCCTCTCTTGTTGCGGAGCACAGGCTCCAGACGCGCAGGCTCAGTAGTTGTGGCTCATGGGCTTAGTTGCTCCGCGGCATGTGGGATCTTCCCAGACCAGGGCTCGAACCCGTGTTCCCTGCATTGGCAGGCAGATTCTTAACCACTGCGCCACCAGGGAAGCCCCAAAAATATTTTTATAAATTAGAATTTTAGGATTAAAATTTAAACCTTGGCCTCTTGACTTATTTGCTTGAAAATTACACCAACATTTTTCCTGTTTAGAATAATATGGCTATTAAATATCAATTAAAATTTCTACAGAAATTTGAAGATCAGCATTTCATTCATTTCCACATATTCCTTATGAATAGGGCCAGAGAGGAATTGGCTGTTCTCCTCAATAAAATCACAGTTTGTCCAGAAATATTAGAGTATTTTAGACTATATAGATTTGGTGTGTAGGGCATAGAGGAAAGAAAGTCTTCTTCACTTTTGAACTTTATCAACTGTTTTAAAAGTTACAATTGAAGTATTTAATGGGCCTGCTATAAGTAGTGGCCCCACCTGCTGCTTTATGTGCATAATTACATATAACTCCCACTCCCAAACATAAGATACACATTATCAACTTAGTCTTATAAATAGGGGACTTAGGGATAAGATCTGCTCTTTTTTCTAACAATTTTATTGGAGTAGAGTTGATTTACAATGTTGTGTTAGTTTCAGCTGTACAGCAACGTGATTCAGTTATACACATACATATATACATTCCTTTTCTGATTCTTTTCCCATATATGTTATCACAGAGAACTGAGCAGGGTACCCTGTGCAGTACAGTAGGTTCTTGTTGGTTATCTGTCTTATATATAGTAGTGTGTGTGTGTCTTGACATGAAGAATTGTGCTGAGCACTTGTCTGAGCCCAAAATGCCCACATTGGCCTAATTACTGAATGAACACACTGGGACTGACTTTTGGAGCTCACTATGCCTTGTTGTTCCCCAAATTTTGCACCTGGTTGGATACAGGTTTCCCCTTCTTTTGTCACCACATAGACTTTACTAATTTCCTCCGAAAGTCCTCTGCAGATGTCCCGGATGTTACGTGGTGTTCTTGGCCAGCCAGCGGGTGGTTGGCTGTCGTCCCGATCATGGTGAACCCTTGTGCCACTGGATAACTCTCCTCTGAATCTCTTTTCTAACCGACCTCCCTGAGCATCTCTTCTTCACGTTGGTACCCACTCAGTCATTCTGACTTCATGTCTTCTGTCCAGTGATCAAAGCTGCACTCATAATCTGGGCAATCATCTTTGTGCTATCTAACCTTGAATTTGAACTCTGGGGCTTTGCTCTGGAAGTACTGATACCACAGTCAGGGTGTGACGCCTTTTGTAAAACAGTTCAGATTCGCCATGACCACTTGGGCAGGATTTGCAGTGGATCATGTAACTTTGGCGTAAGCTCCTGCTTTGTCAGACCACCTCAGCTGGGGGCTGAGGTTCCTTCAGAGCTGATGCTGAGCTGGTCTCTATAATGATGGTAATGCCTCCTTCACAGCTGCCAAATGCTATGCCTTGTGCCAGCTGCTCTGCATGTGCTATGTCCAATCTTATTGAAGAGTCTTAAAACGGGTCTTTTTATACCCATAAGGAACTCATGACCTACTTAGAGGAAAATAGAGTCAAAACACAACTTTGGGGCCAAATGCCTGTCCTCTTTGCAGTATTCTGGTATATTAGCAAATGTGGTCTGGTGACCAGGAGACACACATGAAGACCACAATCCCCCACGTTTCAGATTTCCGGTGGCCTATGCTTGGTTGGTCTGGGCTGGGACTGGAATACTTCTCCAGAGTGGACAGTAAAAGCCATCACATATCTAGTGCTGGAGTGATTAAACACTTCACATACACTCTCTCCTCAAGCTTGGTGACAACGTGTGAGGTATGTAATGGAATCCCTATTTTATAGGCGTCTCGGCAGCCTGGAAATGTCACACAGGAAGAACCAGGTTCTAGCTCCCAGGGGTCTAGCTCATTTCTCTCTGCAGGTTCTTAACCATCATTATCCCCGTCTCTTATCCCCATCTCACTCTGAGTTCTTGTGTATTTCCTGACACCTAGCTTTACCCCTTATTTCACATTCTTGGAGGTTCTAAACCAAATATTTTGATCATCTGGAGGTATAAGGTTGCTCCCTTATTTGATGTAATGGCTATGCTTCTGAGGTCCCAAACTAACTTATTGCAAAATGAGTTAAATCCTCCTTGGACCCTAATATTACCTCCAGCTCAATAAGTTTGCACTTGGTAATGAAAGAATACTTTTTTCAAATATTTGATCCACATGTGCAGTATCCAGTTTTTTAAAAAAAATTTATTCTGTATTAAAAAAAGTCATTTTATTTTGGGAAACATTAAAAATTGCTAAGGTAATTCATATCTGTTAATATGCATTTTGATCATTGAGTATTTACAAGTTTTAAAGTAAATCTTTAAGAATAATCAGGTCTTCAACAGAAAATAAATTAAAGAAAGAATAATCAGGTCATCTTAATGAATAGAAATAGTGATCAGAATTAGTAAGACATTTGTAGCAAAAATGTTCTCTTTCTGCATTGTTGGTGAAAAGATAAATTTAGCAAGAAATGTTAATGCAAACTCACTTCAGGGCCTTTCTCTTATTTTGGTCTTGGTTTCCATTTTCCTCATGAATAGAATTTTGTATTTAGTAAAAGTATGTTATATTTAAAATTTATAAATACAATGCTATCCTTAAGTATTCTGCTTCATAACATACAGATGTAGTATGTCTTATTTGATAGATGTCAAATATTTCATTTAAAAAGTAATGCAGCGGGCTTCCCTGGTGGCGCAGTGGTTGAGAATCTGCCTGCTAATGCAGGGGACACGGGTTCGAGCCCTGATCTGGGAAGATCCCACATGCCACGGAGCAGCTGGGCCCGTGAGCCACAATTGCTGAGCCTGCGCGTCTGGAGCCTGTGCCCCGCGACGGGAGGGGCCGCGATAGAGAAAGGCCCGCGCACCGCGATGAAGAGCGGTCCCCGCACCGCGATGAAGAGTGGCCCCCGCTTGCCGCAACTGGAGAAAGCCCTCGCACGAACCGAAGACCCAACACAGCCGAAAATAAATAAATAAATAAATAAATAAATAAGAAAATCCTTTAAAAAAAAAAAAAAAAAAAAAAAAAAGTAATGCAGCATTACAGTATATTAGTATCTTGGATTTACCACTGTAGAATATGCTACCCAAATAACATCAGATAGGAACTGGGTTTGGTGCTGATGTCCATTCAGGCTGGGAATTAGCCAGTTTTTATTTTTTATGCTTTGATACTTTCAAATGTTATGAAGTAGCATATGTGTCATAGGGCAGATTATGGGATAAATTAAAAATGCAGATTTAGAGACAAAAACCAACATAATTTCTTTAACTGTGGAATTGCCAGAAGGCATTACGAGTGCTATTTTGTTAACCTGTCCCTCAGAGGTAGCGTCCTATTAAACATTCTTGGACTTGACTGATTAATTCTAGCAAATCCTTGTCAAGCTTGATCACCTAACACTATAGCAACTAGTCCCTTATGAATAAAAGATGACCAAGTGGGTAAAAGAATAGAAACGCTCAAAGTAACTATGGCGATCAAACTTCTACAGTGATACCATTTTGTACTTCATGATTACATCATCAGAATACATCTTGCATACAATATTTGTAAAGGAACCGAAACCAAATTGTGACAGAAGAAAGTCACTGTAGCTTATGGACCACTCAGATCTGTTATTGTAAACAAGAAGTCTCTGTCTCCTTTGCTAGGAGAGAAAGGGTGAAGTTTTAAGAGAAGAATTAAGCACCTATGATCCAGCCCCTCTCTCTGGAGCTCAGTGCTATGCTACCTGCAACGTTACACAATAGATCTATCTATGTAGGCTGTGCCTCTCTCAGTAGATGTTCAAGCTCTTTTATATGAGGACAATCTTGTATGTTGTCTTTTATCCCTCTCACAATATTCAAATATACTGTCAGTCCTGCATAAATATTTACTCAATAAATGCCAAGCATTTAGGAAAATATACGGAAGGGGGAGACCAGTGAGAGAACACAGAGACCACTTCAAATGAATTAACCCAAACTGCTTTGCCACATTCTTCTTCTTGGGGAAATATTCAATCCAGGGACCGTTCTTTAATTGAACCTTTCCTAGGGGACTGATCTGAGGACATACGTTAATACCGCTACATGTAAACCCATTTATGGGAATTATTAAGTCACTAATATGATAATTTAATCCTTCCGGCAGCTACAATCTTGGTTTAACCTTTCTTAGATGCATCACTAGGTCACACTCCAATATCATCAGATGCTTGTTTACAGTAGCAAATTGTTCTGGGAAACTATCTTAATTAATTCAAACTAAGCACTTATCACATTGTGAAATGAATATACTTGAACAATGGCTGACTAGTCCAACATTTTTATATGCATTCTTATTTGTTTAATCCTTACAGATGTTTTCACATGAAGGTCAGTTCATTATTCAAGACAAGAATCCCCGAGACCCAGAGTGAATCTGACATGCATTGGTTATTTAGTCATGATTGTCCCTTCTGACAAGCCTTTCTGCTTAGTCTGAGTTGGTGTTTGCACTGAAGAATCTTTCAGTTGTTGTTACAATTCACAAGACTCTGCTTACATCTCTCTGACCAGGATCTCCTCATTCTCAACTCCTCACACTCTTTTGCACACAAACTCTGCTCCAGATTTAATGAACTATGCTCAATTTCCTGAGAAAGCATACACTATAATCACTACATCTTTTCTTATGCTGCCTCCCCCTCTTCTTCTCTCTCTCTGAAAAGTGATGCAGCACCCAGTCTATTCTCAAACCTCAGACCAAGTATCCCCTCCTGTAGAAACACTTTCCTATAATCTGCACCATTTTATCTCTGCACCTCCCAACTCCCCACCCTAAAGGTGTATCCTCCCACTTTGGCTGGGGAATCTCTTCCCATTGTAACACTACCTGGTGTATCATGGCATGTATCAAACTATATTGTCATTGACTATCTGCCTACCTAGATTATAAATTTCAGAAGATAGGAGCCTGGGCATTTTATCTTTATACACTTAGAATCAAGACCAGGGTCTTATATAGTAGGTACTCAGAATAGTTGTGAATTGATCAAAATAAATAATCTTGTGATAATACATTTATTGCTTTTTCCAATCACAGCTTTCATTCGTGCAACACTGCATGAACTTTTCTAATCCTGGAGTTATAATTAGGGAGAATCCATAAACTTCTGTTCAATTTTATTTATGAAACTTTAAAAATTTTACCCTAGCCTCCAGCGCAGGCATTGCTATCACCTCTGCAGCTTGGGGATGAGGGAGGGATATCTCACTTTCAGATACCTCCTCAGCTTCCCTAGTGGCACTGCCATTTGGTAGAAAGGGGAACAGGGGCAGGGATGAGATACCTTTTTGCGTGGCTAGCCCAGTGTTGAGGAAGGAATGCATTCCTGATATAGCTCTGGCTCTTTCCTGCACATGGTGAGTGGTGATTTCTGTGTGGGTGATGTGTGGCTCCTCGTGGGGACCCTCAGCTTCACCTTGGTCACATGCATCACCAATGGCCATCTCAGGTGTGAAGATAGATTACCTGTTAGCACCAATCCTCGTATATACTCCCATCGTATTTTCAGAGATGGGGGTTGCATTTGCTGGGCCATATATTGATATCTTGCTCCTCCATTCATCTCCATGGTTCTTTCTTGTGGAAGTGAAAAATAAAAATTCAGGACCCTTTCAACACTCTCCAAAGGCTACAAGGAACTAGAGGGAAGAGATGGTGACCTCACCTTTCGCTCAGAATCACTTGACAAATAATCCTTACCGCATGAGTTCTTCTGAACCTCTGAATCACAGGTGGAGAGATGTGTCCGTGTTTGCACACACCTCCTATCTCTGGAAGATGCAGACTCACCTCTTCCAAGAACTCCTGCCTCTCTCCTCAGGTTGCCCTTCCTTCAGACATTGAGCCTGACTCCTTTCGGCTTCAGAGAGAAGAAAAGCAGCCCCCCACTTTCCCAGCATAAGGAACCCGCGCTGCCCAATGAGGAGAGTGACCACAACTTCTCCCGCCCCAGCGCTCTCACACAGTTGGAATCTTCTGCTTCAAGCTGATCAGGGAAATTTGGTCACATACAGTTTACACACAACAATCTTATAGGAGCTACGAGTAACTGATGCTCATTGTTTGTTCCTAGGAATGTGGGAACTATTTAATCCCACTGGTTATCTTCTTCATTGGAACCCCACGTAAACCTTCTTGAGATCCTGCATGAAAAATATACAATTGGTTGGTGCTTTATTACACTGTGAAAATACACATTTTTAATGGGCATGCACTATCCTGATATTTCTCTCAGATGCAATTAACAGTGCACGATCCCTCTGGATTCAGAGGAGCAAGTATCTTCATAGGCAGAGACAGAGAAAGAATTCAGACATAAAAGATGTTTTCCACATCAAACCAAAAGGCAATGCGTTCTCAATTTGGACCAGACCCAGATGGAAGCAAGTGCTTTCCTGTCTGAGGTGCACATGAACAAATCAATCCACCAGTAGGACAGAAGTCAGTGGATTTCTGTAGAGTGCCATTTGCTCTCTGTTAGTCCAATGTTGAAGTTTGAAAAACATCTAGTGAAACTTGACCTAGAATAAGAAAAATCACACTTCAGTCTCATTAATCTGAGAAGTAGTTATGGCTTAAATCACTCCACCTACAGGGTCCAGTGTGGTGAGGGAGATAATTAGGATAATTCCCAATCAACTTTTTCTGCCTTCAAATTGTCTGAAGAAGTCATTTTTCCCCATTTCTCTATCTTTGTAAATTTTTTCCCCATGAGATAAGTGTGAAGACATGAACTAATGAATAGGAGAATCCGAGAGTCATTTAGCATCTCCAGTCTCTGGACCATTACAAGAATGAGAAATCAACTTTACTTAGAAGTTAATAAAAATGTCTAAACAGTCTCAGATGTCGTTTGCAAGTACATAAATTCTAAGTAGATTAGTCTATGCATTACGTAGGCACAGCACTTAGGGGAAGAAAAAGTGCAGGCACCGAAGCCTTGGCTCCCACTTGTGGCTAAGAGATTAACACCAGCAGTAAACAGCACAGTCTTCTGTGACCTATTTGTCAGCCAGTAATCATCATTCGTAGCTGCAAGACTATTTAACATATTCTAATTCGTGTCCCTAATTTTCTTCAGCTTCCCTCTAGAGGGTCTGTGGGTCCTCATTAGTCCTGGAATGATTGAAGCTGAAGTGGTCCTTGTCCCCAGAAGAAGAATGATATTATTTTACCATCACTCTCGGGTTGTCTATCTGTGTCAACAGTCCTCTTCTTCTGTGCTTCCCGTAAAACATTTCTTCTAGATTAAGATCTCCTATGCCCTCCAACACACTTCCCACATCACTCTCTCCGTTCTAGAAATTGCTTGTTAAACTAATGAGCGTACGAAAAATTATACGACAATTACTAACCTATATATTTAGGTATCCGTGGTTATGAAATCCTGGACATTGTTTGACCCCTGACTTTGTACCAGCCATCAGATATTGGTTCTCTCACTGGCTCGGCACAGCAGAATGAAGTTGGCTGTACACTTCACAGATGGGAAAACAAAGGCTTGGAAAATTGAACTGAATTATAGCTAGAAAATGGAAGAACCGGATTTTATTCTCTCTCTGTGCCCAAGGCATCTCAATCCAAAGTCAAACTCTAAATATAGAAATTTATGATAGGAATATTCATACAGGAATATATATAATGTAAATAAAGAAGATGGTGAAACCTTGCGGTTTGCCAGACACCTTGCGGTTTGCCCACAGTGAGTTAGGCAAGAAAATGGCTCTAAATTTCAGGCTGCTCATCTCCCATTTTTATGCCTGAAGGACTGGAAATTTTATTGGGCAATTTCTTCAATTTTCTGCATGTACCTGCAGCTTTATGGTTAGGCTGAGAAGCAGTAACCTTACATACTTACTGCTTGAACAGAGTTTACAAGCCCAGGGGCCCTGTGCTCTTGAGAAAGTGCCCCACGTAGCCAAGGCCACAGGGCCAGTGGGGTGGCAGCTGCATCAGGGCCTGAAAAGAGAGTAAGTGTAAGTCCTGCCTCTGAGTCCCTCTCACTGACCCTCTCCCCTGATCTTGAAGCAGATCTGGAGAGCCCTCTTGCTGACCCAGTGAGGATACCACATACCTGCCACTCCATTTGGGAAATAACATTGTGATGGTGTAACACAGGCTCTTATATGAAAACGTGATTTCCCTGTGTGATAGGATCTACTAAAGTTTGTCTCCAGTATCTAGCCTGGCCTGGGTATTCAGCTTTTCTATTATTAATGGACCTCTGAATTTGTTGTTCTAGCTTAAGAAGAAAGAAATAAAGGAAAAGAAAGAAAGAAAGAAGAAAGAAAGAAAGAAAGATAGGAAGAAAGAAAGATCGATAGGAAGAAAGAAAGAAAGAAAGAAGAAAGAAGGAAGGGAGGGAGGAAGGAAGGAAGGAAGGAGGAAAGAAAGGACGAAGGGAAGGAAGAAAGGAAGGAAGGAAGATATTTATATATTTTTTTCAATTTTTTCTTAATTTCTGGATAAATGCCTTTAATTTGCTCCAAGGCAATGTGGGGAAAAAATCCCATGACACTAATATTCCCTGGGCTCCAAAACTATACATGCAGTTGGTTTGGTCAATTTCCTTGTTGGACAGAGTTGTCTGTTGTGACAACAAAACCTCTCTACTTCAAGCACAAAAGACACTTATTAAAAGACATTAAGTATGCAGAATGGTTGACTCTAGGCTGAGCTTTGGAGGCACCCCCCTGCCCAAACATGCACCAATGGCCTCACTGCTGTGGTTAAAAACTAAATGCCAGAACTCTACCTACTGCAACTGGTATAAACGCCACTTCTGCATCAGGAACATGAGAGTACCGCCTACTTGCACCAGCCCTGTCACTAAACCTGGATGCGTTTGCTGATTAGAAAACATGGAAACTTCCCAGAATGGTTCCAAAGTGGGCTAAGCACCTATCCCTTCTCTAGCAGACGTTCTTGGGATTTTTAATTTTGATTTTTTCTCTTCCCAGGAGCTTCTGATCATTATTCACATTTGGAACCACTGTACAAGGGTGGCCCTCAAGGTTCCCTGTAGTGGTAGAAATAGTTCTAGGTTTGTAAGAAAAAATAAGAGCAAACACCAGTCTCCAGTCCGTGACTCCTGAGAAGCATGACCTACGTTAGAAAACATTTTTCAAGGGAAAAGACCTGTAAAACATTCAAATTGGAACAACGACCCAGGTAGCAATCACTGCAGATCCCCTGCTGTTCCACTTTCCACAAAGCTGAAAATTCATGCTTCAGAAACAGTGAGGCTCAGTCAGATGTAAAGGCACCTGCGGCGATCTGAGACACATGAGACGCGTTCTGATTTCCTGCACAAAGAACCTTCCATCCAGGATGTCTCCATTGGGTGATGTGCATGAATTGGACCCCTGGTTGAAGGGCTAAGACAGGTTTTAATAGGAAGTTAAATGGGAAAAGGGAAAGGAATGGATTCTCCACTGCAAATATTTTAAATGTAGCAATTCTCTTTCAGACAAACTTTCCACAAATGTGTGAAAGGAAGAAGCTTGTGTCCATGGATCCTTTGTTCTCTCATCTTTACTAAACTGGACAACTTTATGTACTCATGGTGAATAAAATATTAGTTTTACCCTTGTTTGATATAAGGAAATGTTGACAGAACAGAAGCAACTGTAATCCAAATACTGGCCAGCCTGGCATCAGGACAATTTCATTTATTTAAAACGTAACTAAGTAAAGGAATATATTGCATTGTTTCAATTGCAGTGATGTGATCACTAGCATTGATTATTTGTTTATTTTCAAACGCTTGATTCATTTATTAATAATCTATTGATATAATTTATCATTATATTGTTTTATCTTATGTTTATATTCATCATATATTTGATCTATTTATTAATTAATTTATTACTCATAGTTGTAGTAATATATCTGCCTGATGATTTGGAAATCTAAACTTTATTTTTGGTGTTATTATAACTTGTGATATCTTCTCTTGATTTTAGACTTAGCAAATCTTGCCCTACTTACACACATTTAAAATAAAAAAGAATTATTTTATATATACACATATATAGGTATAGACACATTTTAAAAACACAATATTATAACAAAAAACCCTATGTGCTCTGCTCACCTTAAGAAATAGAATAATACTGACACCATCCAGTTGAGCACATTTGTCATCTTGTCCCAGAGGGCAGACATGATGAACAATTTTCTGCTTAGATTTCCTTATTATTATTTTGGTTTACAAATATGGGTATATCTCTAAGTAATATGTTCCTTGATTTTGCCAGTTTTAAAAATTTACATATATGAATACTCTCTGCATAATCTTCTATGGTTTCTTTTTTCAACCAACATGATACTTTTTAGTTTCACTTATGTTTATGTGTATAGATCTGGTTTATTTTCACTGCTATACACTTTATTTTACATATGTGTAGCACAATTTAATTATATAATCTATCACTGATGAATATTTATTTTTCCAATATATTTTTAACTATAAAACATGTTGCTATACACATTGTTATACATATAAACATCAGGATTCAGCTGAGATCCACCAGGGAGAAAGGTGAAAATTTAATACAAAGAATTGTTAGCTGGTAAAACACTCTCCACTACAAAAAAAGTGGGGTGGGGGGAGAATGGGCGGGAGTAGAGCAGGGGCAAATGCAGACAGCACTTACTGCTCTCGGGGAGAGAGACCAGGAAGAGCAAGGCTGAGACTCTGGCCTCTTTGGAGAAGGCACTGCTGACGGCGACAGCAGCCCCAAGGAGGAAGGTGCTTGCTGGAGGATGTGGACAGAGCTGGTCCATCAAGACGGTCATCTCCAAGTGGTGGAGGAATTTGCTGGAAGGATCAGAATGTAGCTGGCCCATGAGGGCCACAGAGGTGCACGCTGCTGGGTCCCCTGCGTGCCAACCTGCTGGCTGCCAGGTAAACAAAGCTGGACAGAACCAGGAAAGGACTCCCTTTCCCTGCCATGGTATGGAGGGACCTTCCCGTTCTCTTATTCTCTCCAAAGATGGAGCCCAGCTGTGGCCAGCCGGCAGAGAGAACTGCTAGCAGGACCCGTCCCTATTAACACAAAGCAGGCAAGGACGGGAGGATGTGGAGCTGGGTGGGTGGCAACGACCCACAACAGATGCAAATCTCCTCACGCTGAACATCTGGTTCTTAAAATAAGAATTTTCCAAGGCTTATGTCGAGTGGAAATGCTCAGCCAACATGTGTCCATTTCATCATTTCTAAGAAATGCCAAATCAATTTCCAAAACTATTTTACCATTTTATACTACTGGTTGTGAAGTGTTATCCCATTGTGGTTTTAATTTTCCTTCTTATGATTACTAGGATTGTTGAGTTTATTTCCGTATTTGTATGGATGTCTCTGTTTTCCCTTCTGTACAGTGATCGCTCATGTCTTTGGCTTGTTTTGTCTAATTTGTGTGTGTGTGCACACCTGCCCTTTTCTCATTCTTACCAGTTTTTTTTTTTTATATATATTATGAAAACTAATGCTTTTTAGTTACATGTTTTGCAAATATCTTCTCCCTATGGTCAATGTCTTTATGGTGACTTTTATTTAATAGAATTTATTAATTTTAATGTAAACCAAGTTAACAAGTGCTTGTTTTCCTTATGGGTTGGGCATTGCCAAAGAATGTTTTTCTTTCTTTGGGGACAAGAAAATATTCTGACAATTCCCATGTCACATTTTTTAAAGCTTGACTTTGCATTTAATTCTGTGATCCATTTGGGATTAATTTTGGAGGGAAGGTATGAGATGGAGTCAGGATCTATTTTACTTTTTAAAAATATATGGATAACTGTTGTCCTTGTACTGTTTATTGAAGAGTTCTTCCTTATTAGATTCAGATATAGTTCTGTTTGGGGGGCCAGTGTAATATGTTTCTTTCTGTTCTGATTTGTTTCTATAAGTCTGTGGCAGCCCACACCATCCTAAATATTACAGCTTTATAATAAGTCCTAACGTTAAGGAGAGTGATTCTTTCCACCTGACTAAATAATTTGCAATTTTTTGCAAATTCTATATAATTAAGGAATGCACTTTTCAAGTTCCATGAAAAATTTAATTGATTTTTCAAACAAATTTTTGGAAGAACTGGTATTTTTACAAGGAGCCCTCCAATCAATGGATACAATGCATTTTTTTGTTTATTTAATTGTTTTGAATAAAGGCTTATAGTTATGTTCAGAAAGGTTTTGAGTCTCTACTGATAACTTTATTGTTGGTTTCTTTCTGCTTGTTTCTACTTTTGTAAAAATTATTTAAAAATTTGTGTTTTCCAAATGCTGTAGTCGATGTATAGAAATGTAGGTGAATTTTTAATGAGGATTTTAGATCTGGCACCTTGTAGTATAAGAACTAAAATTAAAGCCTGATACTATGTGCTGTCATGACATGTGGGAAAACCAGGTGACCTTGAATGCCCACCTGCAAGTCCCCCTCCTTACGGTGATCCTGAAGACAAGGTCCCCTAGACAGACCCTCCTTATCAAGGGAACCAGGCCCAGTTCCTGCTCATCCTGGAGAAGTGACCTTGCTTTCCTGCCAGCCCATGGGTTTATTCAAACAAACCAACCACATCCACCTGTGGGAACCAGGGGCACCTGGCCCTACTGATCCTCCAGAGCTTGCCCCCTGTAAGCCCTGGTTGTTCTCTCTGTTCCCAAGCGCAGCCCCCGTGTGGCCTGTGTAATGTGCTGTGTCCCCCTCCCCAGGCTCTGAGACTCTGTGATTAATAAACAGCCGTCAATCTCAGCTTTCCGGTGTTGGGTGTCCTGTGCTTTGCCATCCCTGTGACCCTACAACTGGAAGGTCTCCCTCACCAATGCAGTGAGGGAAGATAAAGCACCTCCCTGCTAAACTTAATTTTAAATTCTAACAATTCGTTTCTACTATTTGTGATTTTTCGTAGACCAGGTCTACACTACTGGGGTGCCTTAAATGGGTTGTAAACATGTTGAAAATTTTATCCAATCAGTTATGCTTGTCCTAGGGCTACCAGAGCCTTGGAGCCAAGAGTATACGATGTGTTGTACAAATGGCACCTTTTTCTATAAGAATCTAAAATAAAAAATTTAGGCAGCCAGATTTAGATAATTGTATCATCTGCAAATAGTGATAGTTTGGGGTTTTCTTTTCCAAACTTTGAGAACTTTAACCCCTACCATTTTTTTGAATTATTGCATGGCTAAGGCCTCCAGTGGGATGTTGAAGTATAGATAGCCAACATTCTTGACTTTATCCTAAATTAATATTCTACTATTTAGTAGCTTCTAGGTATTTTGCACCTAACTTTTTTTCAGGTTAAGGGAATTTCTTTTTTTCCTGGTCTGCTATGATATTTCTTATAAATCATTGCTGAATCTATTCAATTATTTTCCAGGATGTACTGAGATGATCACATGGTATTTATCTTTTATGAATTAATAAAAATACGTATGGTGATTGACACTGACACATTTCACAATGTCAGACTCACTATGAACTATGAAGTAAGGCCAACTCAATCATAATAACAACATTTCTGGATTATATCTACTAATATATTTTCAATGTTTTTCAAATATGTTCATGAGTTATTAAACAATATTTTTCTTTTTCTCCTTTCTTTGTAAGAATTGCCCCTGCATGAGGGTGAGGGGAGAGGCTCCTGGCAGACAGTAGAACAAGGTCAAGGCTGAGATGTTGGAGAAACACCACCCAGGGTTCCTGGACATCAGAGTACAAGGAGGCAGGGAGTGATGCAAGCGCAGGTAGAAACGCAGGTCTTGATGGACGTTTAGGTCCTGCTGGGAAGGTTAGACTCCTTTGAAGTCGTTAAGATTTATCCATATATTTAAACACAGGAATGGAATACCCATATCTGCATTTTAAAAGATCATTATTTCCACAGTCACATGAATGTATTAGAAAGACATGAGGGTGGAGGCAGAGAAATAATTTTCACAGCTGTTGCCATAATTCAGACATGACATTTAATGGATTTCATATTTTAATTGAATAAAATGATACAAAAATTCTTGTAATGAGAGTCAGATCATTGCAATTATTTTCAAAATCCCCATTGTTGGTGCCGACCATGGTGTTCTGATGAGCTATTCTCTAGTGGCACAGACAAGGTTTCCCCGAAAATATGAAACAGGCCAAGTCCAATTGCAGTCATAAGGGCGAGACAATCAAAGATCTTCATCCTGACAGCAAGGGTAAAGCCTCATCAATCCTACCCTGTGGAAACAGATGATCACAGTGTCTGAGTATGCAGCCAATTCTGAGAGTGTTTCCGTATATGACAAAAATGTGTATCTATCTTCAGTTACAGTATTTTTGTGAGAGCGACTTTGGCCAATCCCCATTCCAGTGGAGAAAGAGAACAAACAAACAACAATGAGTATTAAAGAGAAGTTTTGAAATTCCTAGTTCCCTTAAATGTTAGAGATGACAAAAACGAAGCCCCAGGTCAGGCAGCTCTGCAAGTGTCACAAAGGAGCAGAGGGCAGAGACTAAAAGCTCAGCCACTGGTTTCACAGACCAAGCTTCCCTGCTCCCCCAACATATGTGTGCAGCCAGTTCATTTTCGTCTCTGGACGTGGATTTTTACACTTGCATACAGGGTCTAACGACGCCTATCTCATTAGGCCATTGTAAGATTGAGTAAAATACGGTAACAAAGCACTTAGAACACAGCCGGGCACCTGGTCAGGGCTAAATACACGTCACTATGTAGTTTTAAGACATGGCTAGAAAGTTTTAAGTTGGAGTGTGGCATACATCAAGGCTGTGTGGACCCCACTGCACTGACAGTTCCTCTTTTTGAGGCTGCATTGATTCACGTTGTACGTTGAGTTTCTCCTTTCTGCATCGACTAATTCCATGACTACAATAAAATGTATATGTAAATTTTGCTTTAATAAGATATAGCAATATTATCTGATAAAAATGCATTCTTCTATGAAATATACCTGTGGTCAGGATTAGTAATAGTAAGTCATCTCCTCTTTCCCTTGGGATAAATGTATCCTTCACGCAAAATGCACAACATTTAGCCCTAAAATCCTGTGTTGTGTTATTTTTTGAAAACATATTTGGAAGAGTTTGTTATTATGGAATCTTAAAGATCATGATTTTCCCCCACTCCTTCCCCAACCCCATCTTCACTCCATACATGCCACAAAAAACACTCGTTCTTTGATTCATCCATCCATTCACTCATTTATCCATACACTCATCTCACAATTATCACGTGAGAGCATATTATCATGTGCACAGGTCCCATGACAGGCAATGGGGCTACAAACAAGAAGCACAAAATAACCTCTCCTTCAAGGGGAGAGAAAAAGAGAGCTCTAAACCCCAAATTTTAATGAAGTGATGCATGTCCTTTGATGGAAGTTTTTACAGATATCAAACGTCTAGAGTAAGGGTCTTCATGAATGAAGCAGTTTTCGATCTGAGCATCAAAGACAGGTGGGTATTGACTAGGAGACCCTGAGAGGCAGGGTTGTGAGGCGAGAGAACAAAGGAATCTCCTGAGTGGGAACGAAGAACTCTGTGGTCACCTGACACATTTGAAGAATGTCAGAAGGTTCTAAATGGCTGGAACTTAGGGTGCCCACTCCCAAGGAGTTCTGTATACCTTGGTCATCAGCCTGAATTTATTCAGGGAGCCAATGAAGAGATTTCATTTAAGACTAAACTTTTAAGATTTGTATTATATATAAAATAGATAAACAACAAGGTCCTACTGTAGAGCACAGGAAACTATATTCAATATCCTGTAATAAACCATAATGGAAAAGAATATGAAAGAGAATCTATATCTATATCTATATATGTATATGTATATAACTGAATCACTTTGCTGTGCACCAGAAACTAACACAACATTGTAAATCAACTTCTCTTCAATTAAAAAGAAAAGAAAAGAAAAGAAAACCAAATATTCACCTTGTTTTATTTAGGGGCTATCATTACAACCATGATCAATAATGAATTCCTTATGAGCTGTACTAACGTCTATAAATGCCAATACACCAAGTACATTGTAAATGCAAATTAAATTGCCTCATTAGCATTCTGTTTTCTCATGGCGGTGCAAGGAAATGCACACCCATTTTCACAAATCAGAAGTATTTTTTTTTTGATGAGTGAAAAGGACTAAATTTATCACTACATTTAGGAGCATGTTTTAAGGTATGTGTATCATGAAATTGTACGGAGACACTTTTCTTAAACAGCTACTGTGTGCTGTGCCTCACTGCTTTAATGTACTTTATTCCATTCTGCCTTTCAAAACACCCTGCTGTGAAGTCACTCGCTCACACAGCGAGCACAACTGGGGTTCTACTGTGGTGCACACGCTCAATTTCATGGTCATGAAGGCCTCGCAGTTTCATATCTTCTTTACCCCTTGATACCCACAGATTTATTCCTTGTTAGTCAATGTCATTAGCAACTTTCTGCCTTGTATGAAGATTGTTTATATTATCTCCTTTATTAAAAATGAGCCCTGGAAAGAGGGCTTGGGGAGAAAGTCTTACTGATTTCTGTATCCACTCATAATGCATGCAGAGTCACTAGTTATTTGATTAAAAAATGAACAGATAAATCAATGAATAAAAATAATAAAAAAAAATCACCAATGAAACTTATGCTATCCCACCACGAAAATGTTTTCAAACCACTGAAATATATATATATTTAAAATTTTGCTCATAATGTCTTCTGAGAATAATCAATTATTTCAGAGAAGATATATGCAAGCAAATACAAAGCTAGACACAGCTGGGAAAAGCTTTATACTTCTACCTTAGCCTGTTCAGTCTGTTCTATCGTTAATAAAAATATCAAAGACTGGGTGGTTTGAACAACAAACACTTATTTCTCACAGTCTGGAAGCTGGGAAGTGCAAGATCAAGGCCCTGACACATTCAGTGTCTGGTGGCAGCCCTCTCCCTGGCTCATAGATGGTGTCTTCTCCTGTGTCCTCCCATGGAGGAAGGGGTGAGGGAGCTCTCTGGGGTCTCTTTTACCAGGGCACTAACACTATCATGGGGGCCCCATCCTCAGGACTGAATTATCAATATCTCCCATAGGGCCCTAATACCATCATCTTGGATGTTAGGGTTTTAACATACGAATTTTGAGGAGACACAATCATTTGGTCCACTGCAACCTCCATGTAGAGATTATTTTTCTTAAGGTAAGATTTATAGTCAGTGAAATACACATACTTTAGTGTGCCATTTAATGACTTTCAATGCAATACCTATGTATGTAACTTTCATCCAGAAAGTTCATTAGTTTTCTATTTCAGTCAATCTTTCTTCCTAGAAGCCACACTGTTCCAACTTTCATTCTTAGACTTTGTGTTACTTTGCTCAGGCTGCCATAACCAAGTGCCACAGACTGGGGGGGCTCACACAACAGAACTTTATTCTCTCACATTCTGGAGGCTGGAAGTCTAAGATCAAGGTGTGGGCAGGGTTGGTTTCTCCTGAGGCCTCTTTCCTTGACATGTAGAGGAGATGGTCATCTCCTCACTGTGTCCTCATGTAGTCTTCCCTCTGTGCATGAAATTTCTTGATTTTCTCTGTGTAAATTTCCTCTTATTGTAAGGACAACAGCCAGATTGGATAAAGGCTCACCCTAATGACCTCATTTTAACTTCATCACATTTTTAAATACCTTATCTCCAAATACAGTCACATTCTGAGGTACTGGGGGCCAAGGCTTCAGTATTAAATTTGGGGAGCATACAATTCAGCCCATAACAGACTTCATATAAACTGACATATAATAAGTGCCCTTTTCTGCTTGGCTTTTTTGGCTCAACATAATGTGTTTGAGATTCACCCATGAGGCTCTGTGTATTGTTTTTAATTCTTTTATTGCTAAGTGATATTCCATTGTATGAAAATGTCATATATTTTTACTCATTTCCCTGTTGAACACTTAGATTTTTCCAGTTTGGTTATTATCAATAAAGCTTTCCCCCATTATTTTAAATGATAAAAATTACTGTGTGTCAAATGTCACCACAAACTCCCAGTAATCTTTGAGATAAATATGATCACCCCATTTTTGTATAAGTAAGGAAATGAGGTTTAAGTTATTTGTCCAATTCAGAGAGCTAAAAGTGTTGGAAATGTGTTTCTGGGCTGAAGCTGTCTGACTCTAGTGCCTATGTAGTGAGGTTTTCTCCCACATTTTACTCTGGTCAGCGAACAAAATACCACTGATATTTTTATATTATGCTTCATATAATGATGTAGACTTTCACCTTATGGATTAACTATCTAAATATAAACTTATGGAAGGGATTTGGCCACAAGAAGAACTTATCTTTTCCCTTAATGCCATAGCCCAATACTCATGAGGAGACCATGACAATTCTATGTTATAATTTTGTCATCATTTACTTCACATGAGAAGGTGAAAACAGAATTAGGAAAGCTGTCTGATCTGCATACAATAATGTGGTACCCTAACAAAAAGTCATAAGGCAATGGGACTGGAAAGTATTTTAAAAATTATGTAGTTAAACCTATTTATTTGCCAGATGAAGGAAAATAAACTCAAGAGTGATTTTCAACTCTGGGTACAGACAGAGGTGAATTTAAATCCAAGATTCCAGACTACTATTACCTTCAAACTATATCATTTTTCTCTTAAAGAATGATGCCTTTAATAGTTTCTTTATACTGTTTTAAAAGTGACCAAAACTCACTTGTTATTCACAGAACATGGATAAATAAACCACTGTCCTTTCTGAAGCCCTCATTTTTCTGAGCCCACAGTAGAACATCATCTTTTAGACCTCCAGGTGCACCTGAGAAACGTAGAGCTCTTCTGCTGTGATGACACTGCCCAGCTCACTTTGAGGATGTGGGATTCTGTCCAGGGAAATGTCAGCATCGTCTTGCTTCCTGATGTGACCTCACGTACTCACCCACAGTCCAGAAGGGGCATGAAATTACATTACAGACAAGGATTTCATGAAAACTGGGTTATGAATACATTAAACAGCAATTTCAACCATCTTATTCACTCAGGCACTTAACAAGTGTTTTCAAAGCCCTCACCATGCTCAAGCACTGTGCTGGGTGCTTAGTACACAGCCGTACCCATTAGCAAGCAAAGAGGGTCTCTGTCCTCACTAGGTTTGTGTTCTGTTAGATATGACAATCTCAGTATAACTTCAACATTGCCACTCAGACGAATAAGGGCTCCCCTTGCCTAGAGCCTTGATGAAGTTTATGTAGTAAGCAAACATATCTCCTATTCCTTCATTCCATAGAGCATTGTTAATATAAAGAACGTGGCTATTAGGGCAATACATGAGCTTGAAAAACAAATGCAAACACTTAAAACTGAAAATTATAATGCATGTCAGTAAAAGTGGATTGGCTTGGACATTTGCTGCCACTGATTGTCTCATAAACCCCGGCTAATACCTTCTGTCTTGTATGATTTTTCTAATTAGACCTGCCCATCTCCAAAAAGCCCTTCCAGCTGATTCCAGTATACTGCCACCAGCCCACTCCCCAATTCCTGTTTCTTCTCAGAGGCGTTTGAGCATGGTATTAAGAGCATGAGCTCTGGAATCAGAGGACTTGGATTAAAATCCCAGCTTCCGCCTTGCTGTCGGTCTCCTTCCCCTGTGACCTGAACAACAGCTTAACCTCATCTGTGTCAGTTTCATCATAAGTAAAACAGAGACAAGACTATCAGTAACTCACAGGGTTGTTTTATGGATTATGTAAAGCCATGAGTATTTAAAATGATCCTAGTAAGCTTTTAATATTCATTAGCAACTTTCCTTCCAGAAGGGTATGCAAATCACTTTGATAGTCTCACCACCAGGGTTGATTGTGTCTGTCCTGCACCTTCACTACTATTGGCTAATAGTGTTTTGTTATAGATGGCTTTGATTATTGATGAGTTAAGTAGGATTTTATACACTTCCTATTTGTACTTCCTATTTTGCTGTAAATTGGCTGTACTGCCTATTTGTCCATTTTTCTGTTAGCATTTTTGTGTGTTTCCTTTTAAGAGCTATTTATTTAAAATATTTTTTCCCTTTGAACCCTTGTTGCAAATATTCCCCAGGTCTTCCTCATTTGTTTAGTTGTTTCTATTAAATGGTTGTTATTTTTGCTTTTAGTTTTAGAACTAAACTATACATATATACAAATCTATATATCATTTCCTTTTCCTTTGTGACTTCACCCATAATTTTATGCTTAGAAATTCTGTCCTTTTCCTGATATGATTTTCTTAATAAGACCTCAACAGATGATTTGAGTTTGTATTGAAAGGAGAAAGAAGAACTTTAAAAAAGAATGACATTATTGAGGAAGAAATTTTTTAGACCCATCTTGACTATTTAATTATTCATCATTTTTGAGACCTAAAGTTTATTATCAAATTCAACTGTAATATAGTAAAAGTGAAAATTATTATGTTAGAATAAAGATGCTCTGAGAGACTTACTGTGTATAGCTTTTAGATGTTGCATTTTTAATATAAAATAGAGGTGAAGATTTTGCAATACAAATGGTGCAAACTCAAGAGTTTCTATATATGGTCCATTTAAATTGAAGCCATGGCTATGTGGTATATTCTAACCTTCTTAGAGTTTATCAATATTGTGCAGCTGTTGTGTCTCAAAGAAAATGCCAAGAAGAAATAATGAGGTTGCATGAAACTCGAAGTAAGAACTTTCAAGGCAAAAATCACAGAACTAAGGGAACGAAGAAAAAAAGCCATAACTACAGTAAGTCTTACTGCTTATTTACATAACATTACCCTAAATGCTTTGCATTAAATTTTTTCTTTGAACAATTGCCCTCTTTGGAATATGCCAAGAAGCAAGTCTGTTTCTTTCAGGAGCTGGCACCACACTGATAATTTCTGAGTACAAAGTGTGCAACTGCAATTTCTGTTTCACTCTGAGCTTGAACTACAGACGTCTTTGGCATGAATACATTGCCAAGTGAGGAGACCTCACTAATACAGAAAGAAAAAAAATAGACAAGTCATCTTCATTCTTGAATAAACATACTGTTCAATTCACGTAAAGGCAAGTTAATTTCAGAAAGGTTTGCTTCTGTTTTCTTGAGATAACAAGATGTGAAGCATTTGCTTAAACTCAGACTGTTGATAAAATCCTTCAGACATTATCATCATTGGCTACGTATTTACACCCATAACATATTCAAACGGAATGCTATTTTGGTAATTTTTTAAACTCATACCTTCCTTGAACATGAAAGGCATCTTCCATGTCTATCTATGCTCTGAGAAACATTCGTTAAGTTTGGCTGAATCTTTCCTTGTTTAAAAAATGGGAAATCCTGGGTTTGCCCAGGAAGTAACGATTCCTCTAGTCTCTCTGAAATTAGGATGTGCATTAAAAATGTGTTTCACACGTGTCAACCTAATTCCATATTAATATATAAGTTAAAACTTTTTCTGTAACTATCATATAAATAGCCAAACATTGTCAGGTCTGAGTAAAAAATATTTTGGAAAGGCAGTTTTATAACTATTATACGTCAAGTATTTGCATGAAGCAGTCATTATGTTTACTATCGTTGTACAAATTAAAATTCATAGAACTTTTGATTTTAACATATTTTGAACTATCTTCTAATACTTTTAGATAAAAGTAAAAATCACTAAAGTATACTTCATCCCTTAGATTCTAAATAAGTGGTTGGTTTAGTTTTGATTGTAAAATTATTGAGTAAACAGATTATCAGGAAAATGTAATCTACAGTTCAGATTATTTATAATAGGTAGAATAGACTAAATGTATAAAAAAGAAATTTAGGGCAAATAAAAGGCAGTGTTACTTTAATAGCAGCTGGTAAATTATGGAACTGATTTCTGCTGAAAGCTGTCTTCCGTTTTCTTTCCTTCTTTTTGGTTTTCTTTTCTCCTGAGGTTGAACAGTATCATAAAATCTAACATTTCATTTTGGAGTTTAAGGAGAAGCCCAGTGCCCCCTCATACTAGAGAATTCTTTTTATGTATTCCTCATAAAATGATAGTTTATTCCCTCTTGGATTCTCTTCTCTGGATTAAAGATCCCTTGAAATCCGTGAAAGCAAAAGTGTCAAATTACAGAGCAGATTTTGGATTTTGAGGGTTTTTTTTTCCTTTTTAGTCCCTGGTCTTAGTAGCAAAACATACTCCAACTATTAATACTATAGACAAAAAATATAAATTCATGGAAATGTTTAGGTCATTTTTTATAGGAAATTGAATTTTACCTTTTACACAAATTGATGGTATTTGGGGGCATATCTAACTTTTAACAAAATATTGTTGATATCAATGATTCCTTCCTTAAAGAGTTCCCTCCCCCCTCAAGAATTCAGTGCAGATGTAGTACTAGATGTGTCTTTCTCACATTTTGGGAACTATATACTTAAACATAGTTTTATGTGGAGGTGTTCCCTGATTTAAGATAGCCGGATGTTTGAAATATAAAAAGTAGGTTGGTAATGCTATTGCAAGGGAATTTTGATGCCCTGAAACAATTGCCGTACAATTTCCTCTGAAGCCTGTTGAAGTCTCTCCTAAGGCATTTGCAGCTCCTCAGCCACCTGCACTGTAGGCTCTCATTTCTGACAATGGATATTCAACTCCTAGAGTGTTATAAAGTGAATTTCACATCATGAGGTTTAAATAAATTTCTGTTGAATAAATGATAAATGTCATTAAAAATATGGATATTTCCAATGATTTCAACGCTTATTTACTAATTTAGTTCTATTGTACTTTCAGAGATAAGGTCTAGCATACTATCAAGAATTATGAGAACTATAAAGAAGAAATACAATGTGGCTCATAGTTAAGAGAAAAATCAGCAAGTCATACCCCCCAAATAACCTGGATGTTAAAGAGACAGGTAAAATGAGTGAAGAAATGGGAAATTCAGGAGAGATTTGGAAGTTGCCTAAAAGATTCAAATTGCTATCCTAGAGAAATGGGGCAGAAAAATGATTGACGGACCAATTTGGGTGACGGACCAATTTCACAGGCACAGAGAAGATTCACAGGGGGGTAAGCTAAGAACAAAACAACAGGGGAACCTACAAGAGCAGAGCACAGATAGCAGAAGCTGCAAATTTTGAGGTGACAAAGTTAAATATTAGAATAAAAAACTACTAATTTTCAGAATAACACAACAAAGTTCAGAAGCAACACAATGTATTATATTCAATTCCACTTTTCAAAGAAAATGATTGGCATGTAAAGAAACATAAAAAGAAGTAAATCAATAGAAACTAGAATTGATTTGGCCAAGAAGTAGTATTTAGGATAAGTGACCTGGAAAACAGAATGGTGGAATTCACTGCTGCTGAACAGAATAAAGAAAAAAGAATGAAAAGAAATCAAGACAGCCTAAGAGACCTCTGGAACAACATTAAACACAACAACATTCGCATTATAGGGGTCCCAGAAGGAGAAGAGAGAGAGAAAGGACCCGAGAAAATATTTGAAGAGATTATAGTCGAAAATTTCCTAACATGGGAAAGGAAATAGCCACCCAAGTCCAGGAAGCACAGAGAGTCCCATACAGGATAAACTCAAGGAGAAACATGCCGAGACACATAGTAATCGGCAAAAATTAAGGACAAAGAAAAATTATTGAAATCAGCAAGGGAAAATGACAAATAACATACAAGGGAACTCCCATAAGGTTAACAGCTGATTTCTCAGCAGAAACTCTACAAGCCAGAAGGGAGTGGCATGATATACTTAATGTGATGAAAGGGAAGAACCTACAACCAAGATTACTCTACTCAGCAAGGATCTCATTCAGATATGATGGAGAAATCAAAAGCTTTACAGACAAGCAAAAGCTAAGAGAATTCAGCACCACCAAACCAGCTCTACAACAAATGCTAAAGGAACTTCTCTAAGTGGGAAACACAAGAGAAGGAAAGGACCTACAAAAAGAAACCCAAAACAATTAAGAAAATGGACATAGGAACATACATATCGATAATTACCTTAAATGTGAGTGGATTAAATGCTCCAACCAAAAGACACAGTCTTGCTGAATGGATACAAAAACAAGACCCATATATTTGCTGTCTACAAGACACCCACTTCAGACCCAGGGACACATATAGACTGAAAGTGAGGGGATGGAGAAAGATATTCCATGCAAATGGAAATCAAAAGAAAGCTGGAGTAGCAATACTCATATCAGATAAAATATACTTTAGAATAAAGAATGTTATAAGAGACAAGGAAGGACAGCACATAATGATCAAAGGATCAATCCAAGAAGAAGATATAACAATTATAAATATATACGCACTCAACATAGGAGCACCTCAATATATAAGGCAACTGCTAACAGCTATAAAGAGGAAATCTACAATAACACAATAATAATGGGGGACTTTAACACCTCACTTACACCAATGAACACATCATCCAAACAGAAAATTAATAAGGAAACACAAGCTTTAAATGACACAATAGACCAGATAGATTTAATTGATATTTATAGGACATTCCATCTAAAAACAGCAGATTACACTTTTTTGTCAAGTGTGCATGGAACATTCTCCAGGATAGATCACATCTTGCATCACAAATCAAGTGTCAGTAAATTTAAGAAAATTGAAATCATATGAAGCGTCTTTTCTGACCACAACATTATGAGATTAGAAATCAATTACAGGGGAAAAAATGTAATAAACACAGACACATGGAGACTAAACAATTCGTTACTAAATAACCAAGATATCATTGAAGAAATCAAAGAGGAAATCACAAAATACCTAGAGACAAATGACAATGAAAGCACGATGATCCAAAACCTATGGGATGTAGCAAAAGCAGTTCTAAGAGGGAAGTTTATAGCAATACAAGCCTACCTCAAGAAACAAGAAAAATCTCAAACTATCTAACCTTACACCTAAAGGAACTAGAGAAAGAAGAACAAACAAAACCCAAAGTTAGCAGAAGGAAAGAAATCATAAAGATCAGAGCAGAAATAAATGAAATAGAAACAAAGAAAACAATAACAAAGATCAATAAATCTAAAAGTTGGTTCTTTGAGAAGATAAACAAAATTGATAAACCATTAGCCAGCCTCATCAAGAAAAAGAGGGAGAGGACTCAAATCAATAAAATTAGAAATGAAAAAGGAGAAGTTACAACAGACAACGCAGAAATACAAAGCATCCTAAGAGACTACTACAAGCAACTCTATGCCAATAAAATGGACAACCTGGAAGAAACCAACAAACTCTTAGAAAGGTATAACCTTCCAACACTGAACCAGGAAGAAATAGAAAATATGAACAGATCAGTTACAAGTAATGAAATTGAAACTGTGATTAAAAATCTTCCAACAAACAAAAGTCCAGGACCAGATAGCTTCACAGGTGAATTCTATCAAACATTTAAAGAAGAGCTAACAACCATCCTACTCAAACTCTTCCAAAAAATTGCAGAGGAATGAACACTCCCAAACTCATTCTACGAGGCCACCATCACCCTGATACCAAAACCAGACAAAGACACTACAAAAAAAGAACATTACAGACCAATATCACTGATGAATATAGATGCAAAAATCCTCAACAAAATACTAGCAAACAGAATCCAACAGCACATTAAAAGGATCATACACCATGATCAAGTGGGATTTATCCCAGGGATGCAAGGATTCTTCAATATACACAAATCAATCAATGTGATACACCATATTAAAAAAATTGAAGGAGAAAAACCATATGGTCATCTCAATAGATGCAGAAAACGCTTTTGACAAATTCAACACCCATTTATGACAAAAACTCTCCAGAAACGGCATAGAGGGAAACTCCCTCAACATAATAAAGGCCATATATGACAAAACCACAGCAAACATCATTCTCAATGGTGAAAAACTGAAAGCATTTCCTCTAAGATCAGGAACAAGACAAGGTTGCCCACTCTCACCACTATTATTCAACATAGTTTTGGAAGTCCTAGCCACGGCATTCAGAGAAGAAGAAGAAATAAAAGGAATACAAATCGGAAAAGAAGTAAAACTGTCACTGTTTGCAGATGACATGATACTATACATAGATAATCTTAAAGATGCCACCAGAAAACTACTAGAGCTAATCAATGAATTTGGTAAAGTTGCAGGATACAAAATTAATGCACAGAAATCTCTTGCATTCCTATATACTAATGATGAAACATCTGAACGAGAAATTAAGGAAACACTCACATTTACCATTACAACAAAAAGAATGAAATAATTAGGAATAAACCTACCTAGGGAGACAAAAGACCTGTATGCAGAAAACTGTAAGACCCTGATGAAAGAAATTAAAGATGATACCAACAGATGGAGAGATATACCATGTTCTTGGATTGGAAGAATCAATATTGTGAAAATGACTATAATCCCCAAAGCAATCTACAGATTCAATGCAATACCTATCAAATTACCAGTGGCAGTTTTTACAGAACTAGAACAAAAAAATCTTAAAATTTGTATGGAGACACAAAAGACCCCAAATAGCCAAAGCAGTCTTGAGGGAAAAAGCGGAGCTGGAGGAATCAGACTCCCTGACTTCAGACTATACTACAAAGCTACAGTAATCAGGACAATATGGTACTGGCACAAAAACAGAAATATAGATCAATGGAACAAGATAGAAAGCCCAGAGATAAACCCACACACCTATGGTCAACTAATCTATGACAAAGGAGGCAAGGATATACAATGGGGAAAAGAGAGTCTCTTCAATAAGTGATGCTGGGAAAACTGGATAGCTACATGTAAAAGAATGAAATTAGAACACTTCCTAACACCACATAGAAAAATAAACTCAAAATGGATTAGAGACCTAAATGTAAGACTGAGCACTATAAAACTCTTAGAGGAAAACATAGGAAGAACACTCTTTGACATAAATCACAGCAAGATCTTTTTTGATCCACCTCCTAGAGTAATGGAAATAAAAACAAAAATAAACAAATGGGACCTAATGAAACTTAAAAGCTTTTGCACAGCAAAGGAAACCATAAACAAGATGAAAAGACACCCCTCGGAATGGGAGAAAATATTTGCAAATGAATCAACTGACAAAGGATTAATCTCCAAAATTTACAAGCAGCTCATACAGCTCAATATCAAAAAACAAACAATCCAATCCAAAAATGGGCAGAAAACCTAAATAGACATTTCTCTAAAGAAGACATACAGATGGCCAAGAATCACATGAAAAGCTGCTCAACATCACTAATTATTAGAGAAATGCAAATCAAAACTACAATGAGGTATCACCTCACACCAGTTAGAATGGGCATCAACAGAAAATCTACAAACAACAAATGCTGCAGAGAGTGTGGAGAAAAGGGAACCCTCTTGCACTGTTGGTGGGAATGTAAATTGATACAGCCACTATGGAGAACAGTATGGAGGTTCCTTAAAAAACTCAAAATAGAATTACCATATGACCCAGCAATGCCACTACTGGGCATATACCCAGGGAAAAACATAATTCAAAAAGACACATGCACCCCAATGTTCACTGCAGCACTGTTTACAGTAACCAGGTCATGGAAGCCACCTAAATGCCCATCCAGAGAAAAATGCATAAAGAAGTTGTGGTACATATATACAATGGAATATTACTCAGCCATAAAAAGGAATAAAATTGAGTCATTTGTAGAGACATGGATGGATCCAGAGACTGTCATACAAAGTGAAGTAAGTCAGAAAGAAAAAAACAAATATCATATATTAACGCATATATGTGGAACCTGGAAAAATGGTACAGATGAACCGGTTTGCAGGGCAGAAATTGAGACACAGATGTAGAGAACAAATGTATGGACACCAAGTGGGGAAAGTGGCGGGGGGTGTGGGTGGTGGTGTGATGAATTGGGAGATTGGGATTGACATGTATACACTGATGTGTATAAAATGGATGACTATTAAGAATAAAAATTTAAAAAAAAATTTAAAAAAAAGAAGGAGGAAAGAGACCAAGCAGTGACCTTTAACCAGTAGTGAGTGAGAAGGAGGTATAATTACATAAATAGGCAGCAAGGCCAGAGTGGTAATTAAAATAGCTTGACTGTATAAATCTTTGGCAGTAGCTAATTGATCACAGTCTATGTAGGATTAGAATAGGTTATCTCATTTCAGGGAGAGAGAAATGTGTTTTCATTTATACAAGGAATTTAATAGGATAGGTAAGAATAATTTTTAATATATAACTATGGGGAAAATCAAAGAAGTCAAAGTGTCGAACTATAGTAGACATTCTTTTTGCTGAGTTGTTCCAAATTGGGGGGAAGTCCCAAGATCAGGGGAAGCAAGATTCTACCTCTCACTGCAGAAGCCAAAGTGGAGAAGATAATCTGTCTTCCCTATCTCTTGGGAGACAGAGTGTGGGCACATGCCTTAAACATACCCAATCAGTTGGTCAGATGCATAGTTTTGACCCTTAGGGAATGAAGCAAAGTCAGCGAGAGATTATTTTCAGCACTTATGGGGAAATCAAAAATCCATGACATGGCTGCAAGTGTTCAGTGGTTAAGTCCAGGGTTGTAGTGCCAACAGAAATATATAAAGAAGACTGTAAGTTGAAACCTTGGCTATCCTTGCCTCCCTTGGTTCCTGTCTAAACCAGGTTCTCTAGCCCACCTAGCAATTCTTTTAGTTTCTCAATATCCTTCCAGTAAAGTCCTCCACTGATTAAAGATGATTTCTATGACACGCATTCAAGCACACTGACTAATACAGAGGCACAAATGCACTTTAGGATAATTATGCCATCAAGGTACATATGCCTTGGTATTGGTATGCCAATAAAGGTACAGACAGGGAGGATCAACTATATAAATTGTCATTCTAGAGCTGAAAAGTACGAAAAGAAAGAATATAATGTTTTTCTACTTGATCACAATACCAGAAATAGATGTGTATAAATATAGTTAACTGAGTTTTGCAAAAGGTGAGAAAGGTAATTCAATAGAGTAAGGTTAGTCATTTCAACAAATAAGTCTAGATCAGTCAGATATCCACATGCAGTTACGTACATAAAGCAACCTCAACACTTACCTCATATCTTATACAGAAGCTAACTGTAAGTTGACCACAGTCTTAAATGTGTAACATAAAACTATAAAACTTCTAAAAGAAAACAGGAGAAATGTGCATGGCCTTGGATTGACAATGGGTTTTTAGATAATACACCAAAAGTATGATCCATAAAAGAAAAATAATGTACAGGTTGGATTTTATTAAAATTCAAAAATTTTGGTCTGTAAAACACACTGAAAAATATTTTTCCAAAACCACACACATGAGCCCTTCCAAATCAGCCCTCTGCACTGCCAGACTCCTGGGTGCCCTTAATCCGCATTGGAGTCCCTCTAAAGTGGATCCCACCCTGAGGGCAGGCCCTGCACAGCATAGCACCCGAAATAGTTGTGACCAGACCTTACTACCAGCCTCACCAGGGCCAACCCCTCACATTCGTGCACCAGCAGCAAACATGGTCCAGCCACAGCAGAAGGACACACACAACCCACACAGTGGGTACTCCTGGAGCTCCTGGCACTGGAGACCAGGGAGGAGTGCATTAGTGGGCCCCACAGGATGCCTTCCACACAAAGCCACTTTTTCAAGATCAGGAAATGTAGCTGATCTACCTAAACATAGAAACAGAGAGTTAGGCAAAATGAGGAGACAATGGAATATGTTATAAGCAAAAGAAGAATACAAAATCTCAGAAAAAGAACTAAGTAAAAAGGAGATATGCAACTGTCCAGATAAGGAGTTCAAAGTAATAGTCATAATGATACTCAGCAAATTCAAGAGAAGAATGGATCTTTCTCCTAGGGCAAGGGCAACAAAAGCAAAATCAACAAATGCAACTACTACTAAAAATGTTTTGCACAGCAAAGGAAGCTATCAACAAAATGAAAAGACAACCTACTGAATGGGAGAAGATATTTCCAAATGGTATATCCAATAAGGGGTTAATATCCAAATCATATAAACAAATAATGCAGCTCAATTTAAAAAATAAAAATGATTAACAAGTGGGCAAAAGCCCTGAATAAACATTCCTCCAAAGAAGACATACAGAAGGCCGACACATGAAAAAATACTCAGCAGCACTAATCATCAGAGAAATGCAAATCAAAACCACAACGAGATATCAACTCACACCTGCCCAAATGTCTTTCATCAAAAAGACAAGAAATAGCAAATGTTGGCAAAGATGTGGAAAAAAGGGAACCATCATGCATTGTTGCATGATGTAACATGTAAATTGGTGCAGTCACATGGAAAAACTATAAAGGTTCCTCAAAAAATTAAAAAAACAAAACAAAACAAAAAAAACCCAAAACAACCACCTACTACCCAGCAATTCCACTTCTGGGTATTTAACTGAAGAAAACAAATACACTTGGAATTTGGAAAGATATATGCACTCCTATGCTCATTGCAGCATTATTTACAATAGTCAATGTATAGGAGCAACCTAAATGCCTGCCCATAGCTGAATGGATAAAGATGTGGTATATACATGCAATGGAATATCTCTTAGCAATAAGAAAGAATGAAATATTGTAATTTGCAACAACATGGTGAACCTAAATGGTATTATACTAAGTGAAATAAGTCAGACAGAGAAAGAAAAACATAGTATGATTTCACTTATATGCGGAATCTAAAAAACAAAACAAAAGGACAAACAAAACAATACAGAAACAGACTTATAGATACAGAGAGCAAACTGGTGGTTGCCAGAGGGGAGGGAGATGGGGGATTGGGAAAAATAGATGAAAGGGATTAAGAGGTATAAATTTCCAGTCATGGGGATTCAATATACAGAGTTAGGAATATAGTCAGTAATACTGTAATAATTTTGCATAGTGACAGATGGTTACTAGACTTACTGTGATTTTGTAATGTAGTTGATTGTAAAATCACTATATGGTACACCTGAAAGTAACATACTGCATGTCAATGATACTTAATTTTTTAAAAATCCACAGACCAGGAGAAAATATTTGCAAACTGCAAATTAGATGAAGAACATGTATGCAGGACATGCAAAAGACACGTAAAACTCAACAATAATAAAACAATGTATACTATGTGTACTAGCTATAAACAGAGTGCCATTGATTCTTAGAAATGCATCCATACAAAACATGTATGTAGTAGCTTATTTAAACATTTAACTATGGAAAATAATTGTCAGATCTTATGTGTTAAACGCCCTTGGAGCTAAAGATAGTTTTGAGATTTAATGCATCTTTTACCAAAACCCTATTTAAATAAAGAGCTTAGGATGTCAAATCCACTATCAAATTACATAGAGAAACACGAATTAAAAGAAAATAAATCTAGTAAATCTTGTGTGTTGTTGCTATGGTTGCAAAGGTCTCTGAACTCACAGTTCTTTAGTAGAAATTATTTGGGTACAGACAAAGTTCATTTTAGATATTACGTTTTTACTGGGATTTTATATAATTCCTATAAAATTATAGGAATTATAGAAAATGAAGAGTCTAACTGACTTGGTCAGATATTATGTCAACATTGACCTGAAGGCACTCACATTTGGGCAAGTCACTGCAGCTAATAATTTGTGATATTCTATTAACAAATTTTGAGAAAACAAATTTTACCCTCGATCACTCGGATTTGTACCACTGTCTCCTCCCTGCTTTCCCTAGAGTTGACTTGGCTTTACTCAGGTTGACTCTGTTCATCTTTCCATCCCTTTAATCCAAAGCACAACAGATAATTTTAATAATCCTTTTTGGATTCCAATCAGAATGTCACTGATTGAACATAGTGTTGTGGGTCCTCAAAGTGGTTTCTGATGTAGTGTTTCTCACCATTTCTCTTTCAGAGTACATCTTAAGAGCTCTTTTATAATTCCGTACAATACCAAACTGACAGTATAATTCTTTGTGGAAGAAATCTTTATCTGAGGGTGAATGGTTTACATTAGAAAAGGTGACAAAATTCTATATGGTATTAAAAGTATAGAGAAAACCATAGAAGCTAAGAAAATTAAGAAAACATGTTCTAAGAGAAAACAAGACCAAATGGAGAGATTGAAGAAAGAAAGGGGGAAATAGGTGTTCTCCAAAATTTGCCTGGTAAAGACCCTGGGGTAATCTTGCCTCTGTGCAGCTGTGAAGGCTCTGGGTGGGCTTGAGGCCGGGGGGTCTGAGTCTCATGCAGGATGCGCCTATGGCAGAATCACAGAGGCCGATGTGTTACCCTAAGGAGGTCTGCTCCCAGGAGTGACCCTCCAACACCAGGCTTTAGCTGGTCCAGCAATGTCTTTAGATGTCACTATGGAGACAAAGGAGAAAACAGAGGTTTTGTTATGTGCTTGTGGCAATGCATAATTTATCAGCAGCTGCTCCATATATATGTGTACTGAGTCAGAGTCTGATGATTTCATGAAAAGCAAATTCCGGTGAGACTGGGAAAACGGAGCTCCAGATCTGATGAGAACTTCCTGTGTGCCTTACCCACACTGACTGTTTTTCTTTCTTTCTTTGCTTGTCTACACCTTTCTCATGACAATATACCTGTTCTCTCCTATCTACCTTACAAAGTACTAAGAGGATAAAATCCATTTAGTTCTCAGTGCGTGGCGCATGTCGAGAGTGTGGAAAGGAGGTGTTTCCCCTCCTATCCATCATTTGTGCGTCTGCCCCTAAACTATTCACTGACCTTCCTTGATTTCTGAGATCTCCCTCTCCTCAAATGTGGAATATAAAGGCTAGTTGACAGATGGATAGAGAATGTTTCTGCCTGGTAGACTTTCTGAAATTTCTTGACTAGAATTATCAATTCAAAATGCCAATAAGGTTATCATAAAAAAAAAAGACACCATTATAGAGGCTCAAAATGAAAAGCCATAAAAACAGAATAGCAGTCAAGAAAAGGATCTGGAATGGACGGTCTGATAGGAGGAAAATGCGCATTTCACATTGGGATAAAAACAATTTAAGGTGATAAGAAAAAGGGAAAGTCGCCAGTGTTGAAAAATGTAGCAATAAAGCAGCAGGGAAACCTTGGACAGAGAGAATTTCAAAAGAAGTAGCTATTTTGAAGTGGAAGAAGTAAGAAGGAAAGCAAGGGGTCCAAGCCAGCTGAGAGGGTGCCAACTTCCATGTTCCAGGAGAAAGAAAAGAAGGAGGGAAAGGCACAGTGCTTGAAACAATGGGATTAAGTGCACCAGGAGAAATTAAAGAGTGAAAAGTGACAGGAAGTTCACAGAGAGCCTTGAAGATTTAGATGAATTCATGCAGGACCTTATATCTGGACATATACTGCCAGTCTCCTAACAGAAAGGACCAAAGAAAGAGATTCTGGAGGAAACAAGCTCCCAAAAGAGTTTGAACAAGCATCTTTTCATACCCCTTAAATAAGAAAGTGATTGAGGAGACAAAACTTAAGAAAAGTAAGTCTTTCCTGCAGGAAATCCTCAGCATTTCTCAGTGCCCCTGTGTGCAGGAGTGGGTCCCCAGCACCTCTTCCAAGGGTCAGCACGATCTAGCCCCTAGCTCCTGCTCCAGCCTTCGCTGACCATTGCACTGCCCGACCCTCTTGTCTTTGTTTGCTTCTTCCAAGGCAGGGGAATCTCTGGCCATCTCTTGGACTATCTGTGTCCACTTTCTAGAGCACCTTCCACCCCCGTTCCCCACCATTTGGTTGGTCTAATTCTTACACACAGTTTAGACTGAAAATTAAATCTCTCTTTCTAAGGAGAGAATTCTCTGGCTAACAGTCTAGGTTAGGCAGGGTGTCTCATGCAATTTATCATTCAAATTATGACACCTTCGAAAGTAAAAGGGGAATTATTAATACTTATGCTGAAACAAGAGGTGTACATCAGGAATGTTCAGGTCAAACTGGCATGGATGTTGATTGAAAATTAGGATTCCAGGATACATTGGATTCGTCCATTAGGCCATAGTAAAGTAGCATAAACTATGTGGCTTAAGCAACAGAAATTTATTCTCTCACAGCTCTGGAGGTAGAAACCTGAGGTCAAGGTGTCAGCTGGGTTAGTTTCTGCTGAGACCTCTTCCCTTGGCTTGTGGATGACCCCCATCTCACTGTGTCCTCACGGTGGTCTTTCCTCTGTGTGTGTCTGTGTCCTAATCTCTTTTTATAAGGACATCAGTCATATTGGATTAGGGCCAACAATAATGTCCTCATTTAACCTTAGTTACCTCTTTAAAGACCCCATCTCCCAGTAGGGTCACATTTGGAGGCACTGGGGCTTTGGGCTTCAAGATATGAATTTGCGGGAGGGGCTCAATTCAGCTCTTAATAGGTCCTCAGAACACTCTGCCTGTTTTCTCCAGAGAACATCTCTCAAGTGAAACTTCATTCATGAGAGTAGAGACCACGTCTATTTAATCCAATACGTAGGATGGAGCTCGGCACAGAACTGGCATCAAATAAATGTTTGTTAAGTAAATGAGTAGAAACCAAAATATAACGATACGTGCATTACAAAATCTCTTGTCAAGGTAAAGTTCATCTGCTACAGAGGAGTGACAGTGAGGAAAAGGCACATTGACATTCGGTCTTTGATTTTACCACAGCCCTCAGTTACCTTTCTTAGGTAAGAGGTGGAAGTGGCAGGAAACAGACAGGCTATACATTCTGGAATGAGGTTAAT
Organism: Balaenoptera acutorostrata; assembly: GCF_949987535.1. NCBI lineage: Eukaryota > Metazoa > Chordata > Mammalia > Artiodactyla > Balaenopteridae > Balaenoptera > Balaenoptera acutorostrata. The sequence continues at coordinate 91,559,257 of NC_080075.1, read as the reverse complement.
TTGATTTTTTTGAAGGGAAGGGCAAAGAGGTGGAAAAGAATCATGGATCATCATATAAAGATTCAGGAGAGCAAAGTCTAACTACCCGATTCTGCCAAAAGTGGACCATAAATTCTGAAAGGGCAACACTGTGGTCAGATAAAAGAGAGGACTGGACCCTTTGAGAATGTTGACTTTTACTAAGTCATGAGATTTGTGACTCTAGCCACTGGTTCAGGATGACTGTGATTTGCTCAAGGGAAGCACCACTTAGGGGCACACTCAAGATGTGGACGCAGGACATGAGATTCTGAATCATGGGCCCCTCCCTCTCTATTTCTGCTTCTCCCCACTTGGTCTTAGACACCCTTCCCTCTCCCAAACCCCAAATTCCCTCGTGGCAGGAGCAGGAGCTAAGTGGCCACTGCCTTTTCTACAATAGCATTCCTAGGTTATTCCACAAAGAAGGAATCCTTCCAGGTTATTCCACAGAGAAAGCCATTGCCAGTCTTCTATCTCCACTTAGCCTCCTTCATGATCTGATGTCATTAGCGCTCTCTTGCTGACCACCGTGCTTTCTCCATTGACATGGAGCTGGCATTGCTGGGTAAGGTAAAGGGTGCTGACTCACGTGGTGAGTTGGGAAGGTGCCCAGGACATCCACCTGCATGCAACTCTGAGGACTGACTCACAGGGCAGATCTGCCTGGTGTCTACGGATGCCTGGGTCAGGTCATACCTCGCTGACCTCAGCGATGGTGCCAACCAAGGCCACAGGCGAGATGGCAAGTACATGCTCACACACACAGTGCAACATGCACACACACACTACACACATATACCACCGCACACCCACTTACAACATGCGTGATGCTTAGTAATAAATCTAGAAATGGTATAGTTTTAGCATGGTTTAAAAAATTTTAAAACTTACATATGAACTAAACAGTCATATAATACAGCCTAAAAGTGTAATTAAGCAAACAAAATAAAATCTACTCATAATCCTTTCATCCAAATATAACTACAGAAGAATTTGGTTTTATTCCTTTGCATATATAGTTTTCTATATTAACACGTAATAACCATCTTTTCAAATGACTATATTATTCTACTAAGTAAATGTGGCATACTTTACTTAACCAATTACCTATTGATAATCATTGCCTATTTATATACCGTGGCTATCTTAAGTAGTGTAATGCTAAACATTTTTGTTTAAAGCTTTGATTATATCTTCAATTATTTCCTAATTCACCTAATGCTATCAGTATGCTAAAGATAATTTTCTTTAAGCAGGATAATTTTCTACACATCAATCACAAGTATTTATTAGTACCACTGTGTGTTATAACTAACTGCTTGTCACTGAAGAATCTCACTCTTCCTATATAGGTCTACCCTTTACCTCAACAAGAGTTGGTTTACTCCTTCCCAGCACACAGTTGAGGCTTCTCAATCCAAATTTGGAGTTAGGAATCTGAGGTCTTGGAGTGTGTAGGTAGGCTGAGGAAGTTATTTGTAGAGTGTCAAAACAAAATTAGTTAAGATAATTGTCCTTTTATTTGCCTATTGTTTTACTTCCTCTATAATTTATTAATTATGAAAGCTCTGGGCCAGATGACCAAGTACCAAAATAAATGTCTTCTTTAATAGCCTAAGAGGGTGCTTACGGAAGTGTAGCCAAGGGCAACGTTGAATGGTGCAACATGGGGGAAGAACATTTAGAAAATATAACTTCACTCTTCTACCCAAATTCCCCAAATTAATGATACCCCTCAAAATAAGATAAATAAATTAACATGTCTCCCAAAATGAATCATGGAGACAATGTGGGTATATATTAGGAATCTGAAGAACTGGGTGCTTGTCTCAAATTGAGCCAACAAAATCCATGGAGTGACCACTCTGAACAAAGAGGAGACGCCTTCACTGAGAAAGGTGGCTGTAGTGAATGTCACGTTAGGTGATGTGATTGAAAGTTTCCTGACAGGTGTAATCACCCAGTGTGTCACAGAATTTAGGAGGTGAGAGGTATTTTAGACCGCAGCTAGTCTAACCTCATTGTTCTACAAATTCTGAAACTGAGTCAGTGAGAAAACATTCCTCATCCACATCACAAATCCAGTTAACAGTAAATAAGGAACAAATCTGAGTTTCTGCCTTATGGGCTATTTACACTATTTGCACCACTTGCATTTTTATCATTGCCTTTACGTGGAAGGCACACTAAACTTACTATGCTAGTTTTTTCTTTGTATATAGCAAATCATCACAAACTTATCAGTTTGAGCAATTTGCATTTATTATCTTTAATAATCTCCTTTTTGATTAATTCAAAGTCAATTGATTAGTAGCTGAAATTACATCTGTAAAATTCCAATTTCCATATAATATAACATAATTGCTGTGTGATATTTCATCGTAAGGGGGCGGGGAATCAAGGCCGGATGTTTGGGAATTATCTCTATCACATCTGATGAAATATTTTAACTTCTGTCAAAAAAGAAGAAAAATAACAGCCAATGCTCAATTGCTCTGTAATAATTCAGCCCCTTTATCCACCGAAAGTTGATCTAGACAGGAACTTCCTTGGTGATGGAATTACCTTTCTTGCTCTCCATCAAACAGAGAATTATTTGGTCAGTAGTTTGATCAGTTGGCCATAGCTTATTATCAACCAGCTCCGTAGATAAGGGCCCTATTTACTGTACAGTGTCCAGAGGAGAAACACATCTTAACAAATGTACAGTTTTTCCAAGATGGAATCATTTTATGAACTAAGAAGATTTCTGTTGAGATCACTCCTTGTCATTCTCTATCTCCTTATGTGGCTTTGTTTTTCCTTGCAGGAATCTTTACCACTGCCAATCATTGTATGATATTTTCATTGTCTTTCTTCCCCACTGAAATGTGAGGTCTACGCAGACAGAAACTATTTGTTTGGTTCACCACTTTGATCTTTGAAAGTGACTTGCTTTACTTACTTAATGTTTGAGTAGTCCTTCCATTATCCTTGAAGTTCAATAACTTATCCAAGATAAGTCAGTGTTAATTGCTCTGTATCAGTTTTTTTTTTCCCCCTGGAAAAATATTTTGGCCTTATCCTTGCAGACTCAGGTCTTTATTTAGAGAAAATACACTTCTGTTCTATATTTAAATTCCTTTTTTCCCTCTTCCGTTGGCTGAGTTCTCAAATTGAGGGACATGGCTTATTCAAAGGTCTCTTGGTGCTCCTGATGAATTATCTTTGTGTTGAATGCTCTAATCTCTGGGCTCTTTCCTAGCATTCAATCTACCTCCAGCTGAACCTCTATGTCAGTAATTCAAATTCTAGCCTTGTTTAGACATTTCTACCATATCTATCTATCCTGTTTTGATATTGCCCCATCCTCATTATGTTGCCATTTTAAATATTTAATTTTAAAGGTATTTTAATAGAAGGTTTACTTTCACAGCAAAATTGAGAGTGAGGTGCAGAAATTTCCATGTACTTCTTGTTCCCACACACGGATAACCTCCTTCATGATCATTATGCTCCACCAGAATGGTGCATTAGTTATGCTGCCTTTGTTTTTAATTGCTCTTTTTCTTTGTTTTTGTAATGTCTTTTTTTGCCTGACAACATCTTTTTGCTAAATTCACTGAAGTGAATTGATGGTCTTATTAAGTTTTCTATAGGGAGAACTTAAAAGGGTTTCCTTGCTCCACTTAGGTTATCTTTTTCTTTCTCCCCTACCCCAGACCATACCCATCTGAGTACTTTTATCTGCAGCTTGAGACGTTTCTCCCTCCCTCTGTTTCTTCTCTGGCCAGTGTGCATAATGGTCATTTGACTCTTCTAAAATTCTCAGGCGATTTCTTTGATATGGCATGGTTCTCACTTTCTTCATAACTTTTTGGTTCTCTTTCAATACACACTTGAAGGTAAGGGGTTGAGGCTGGAACTCTGAGCAGCAACTCTTAATACTATAGCTCTGTTCTTTTTTGCCTGATATTATTTCAATACCTTTTGTCAAAATTCAATTTTCAGAGTTGTGAGTGTAACCTATGCCCATGAGAGAATACCTTCTGAGTTTTGATTATTTTCCATTACAGCTGGACAACTTGGCGAAGAATGAGACTCTCAGGTAGTTCCTGCTTTGTCCGAACTTCTGAAGGTAAAAGTTCAATGCTTGAAATCTTCATCTTCTTCTTCTCCTCCTCCTCCTTTCTTCTTCCCCTTTTCCTCCTTCTCCTCCTCCTCCTCCTCTTCTTCTTCTTCTTCTTCTTCTTCTTCTTCTTCTTCTTCTTCTTCTTCTTCTTCTTCTTCTTTTCTTCTTCTCCTTCCCCTCCTTCTCCTTCGCCTCCTCCTCCTTCTCCTCCTCTTTCTCCTCCTCCTTCCCCTTCTTCTTCTCCTTCTTCTTCTTCTCCTTCTCCATTCCCTCCTTCCCCTCCTTCTTCTTCTCCTTTTCCTCCTTCTACTTCTTCCTCTCCTTCCTCTCCTTCTCCTCCATCTCCTCTTTCTCCTTCTCCTTCTTTCTTCTTCTCCTCCTTCTTCTCCTCTTTCTTCTCCTTCTTCTTCTTCCTCTTCTTCTTCTTCTCCTTCTTCTTCTTCTCCTTCTCCTCCTCCTTCTCCTTCTTCTTCCTCTCCTTTCTTCTCTTCCTCTCCTTCTCCATCTTCTTCTTCTCCTGCTCTCCTCCTCCTTCTCCACTTCTTCCTTCTTCTGTTCTCCAGCCTAACTATTTACTCCACTGTATGCTGTTCCCCATTGAGGGTAATTGTACAAAAGTTCAAGGTCTTTTACATTTAATCTTTCCAGCAGAATAGCTTTTTAAGAATGGGGGAAGGAAGAAATCATACTGAGCCATGTCAAAATTGATTTGTTTCTTTGGCAGAGTTTTCTAAAGATTGTTGATTTTTTCCCCCTTTTGCTTATAGTATTTTACTGGGTTTCATTGGTTTGATTTTTGCTCATTTTGTCAGCTATCAGCACATGAGAGTCAATTCCTTTGACCAATTCATCTAGAATAATGTCTGAGTTATTATTTAAAAAATATTCTCTTCAGTTGGAGACTTTTTTGTAAAAACACAGGTTTAATGAGGAAGGTATGAACTAGGAATCAGCAGAGTTAATTTTAATCTGGTTATGTCACCTAAAATAAGTCACTTCACCTCTCTGAGCTTCTGCCTTTTCATTTATAAAAAGAAGGGGGTCAGATTATGTATTATGTAAGGCTGTTCTAATGTTCACATTCAACAATTCTGCACTTCCATGACTCTATATTTATATAACTATATTTCTTTTATGCTGAGTCAGTAGAATGAGTCTATAAAAATAACTTCAGTTACAGAAGTTCCAAAAACGTCCAGGGCAGTTTGAAAAGGTTTTAAAGAAACCAGCTTTTAATCTTTTCTATTTAAATAAAGCATTCTTGCCTAATGTGCTCTTTTAAAAATTAGATAAACTCTATTTTATATGGTGTTTCATGATTTTTTTCTTCAGTTCTGCTAGTCAACAGTTTGATGAACATGGTACCAATTTTGCTTGCCAGTGTAATGACCCAACTACCAACAATTGCTCTATTTCTCATTGGGTTCAATAATCTAAAGAATGTGCTAATTCCTTCTTCATGTATTTTCATTTTACCCTAGAGTAGTTGCTTTTTTTTGTACAAATATTAATCTAACCTAGTTTTACTATCAAAAGTATTCTCATTGGTAGCATGTGTGGTGGGTAATTTTATGTGTCAACTTGGCTGGGCCATGGTGCCCAGACGTTTGGTGAAACATTATTCTGGACGTTTCTGTGAGGATGTCTTTGGACATGATCAACATTTAAATTGCTGAGCTTTGAGTAAAGCAGATTGCACTCCATAGTATGGGTGGGATCCGTCCAATCAGTCAAAGGCCTAAACAGAACAAAGACTGACCTCCCCACCCACCAGCAAGGGGGTATTCTGCCTGCAGACGATATCCAGACTTCAAAACAACATTGCTCTCCTGGGTTTCCAGTCTGCTGGACCACCCTGCAGAATTTGGACTTGCCAGTCTCCATAATCACATGAGCCAATTCTCTAAAATCAATCTCTCTCTCTTTTTCCACATATATACATATATTCATTGCTTTCATTTCTCTGGAGAATCCTGACTAATACAGCATGACTTAATTATTTCCAAAACTGCACACATGATAAGAACACTGAATTTCTTAAGGCAAACATAATTTTTCTGGAGGGTGCTGAGGGGCTGAGGGGGGTGGTGGTGGGGAGTAGAAGAGCATAAGAATAAAACAAAGCTTCATCTCAAGGAAGAACAGATCTCCTTATCTTTGCTGAAGGAAAAGTGCTTGGAATTAAACCTCAAGTTGCTTTTGTTCCTTATAATCTGGCGTGTTCTGATACCACTTCTTATTTTGCTGCAGGTCTTGTCAATCTTTCTCCCATGATACAGCTACCTGGTTTTATGATTAGACATCTCTAATTTAACACCCAGTCTAGTTTTCAGTAAAACAGACTGTTTCCAGTTGTCAGTGTTGTTAATAGTTCTGCTCTATGATGAAACTGAAAAAAAAGAGTTTCCCTTCTAAGAGCTAGTTGGCAGCTTGCCTGGGAAAGGCATGCCAATATCTCCTCGGCCAGGTCTCTGGGCCCCTGCCTGTCCAGACTGCATACTTCATGGGTCGTTCACCTTCACTCCTTCATAAAAATACTGTCTGGTCAGAATATCATGTTCATAAGTCGTGGCCTTCCAGATAAAATCCCAGGTCAGCTATCAAAGTTTGCTTTTGGTTTATCTGTTTGTTTAAAATTTTTATGGAGGCCAAATGGCCTCAAATCTATTAATCTCATCCATACTCTTTTGACCACAAACCTGTGTGCTGAGCACACAAGGGCCAAAAAGGAAAAGATGTTGATACTTTCTCAGAGCCAGAGGCACTCAGGTCACCTAGGCTGCTCACTGCATAAGTCAGCCGTGTGCCTTTGAGATAACAGAGTCATGTTTCATCAGTCTAACTCATCCGGCCTCAGTGTTGGAAGAGCCATTTCTCACTGCAAGAGTGACGCTGTTGAAATACAATTGTTCTCCGACTACATAAAGTCTGGCATATATTTTCCTGGCCTTCAACAATCTCACTCTATTTAGTTACTATAAAAAATTGAGAATTATTGGTAAGATAAAGGAAATCTTTTAAAAGTTACCATTCTCGGCATATAAGATAAAATGGTAGGAGAGCACATACTGTAATGTGTGTGTATTTGTATAAAAATTAGGATCCCCTAGGTTAGTAGGCCCTCATTTAGCAAAACAGTACATCTCTGTATGTGGAAATGTAAAGAGCCAATTTATATTGTGTCACAAAGTCTTTATAATATCACAGTTTATTTAGACAATTTGTTTTCTAGACTATAGAGGAATTATATAGAGGATAGAATAAGGAATTAATTCTATCCATGAAGAAAGCAATGCGAGGCGTTCTTACTCAAGAGCAGTTATTCAGGAAGTTATTGTCAATGAATCAATATGTTACTATGATCACTTTACAGTATGCTTAACAACAAAGGAAACAAAATAACAAAGTACCTTTTAAAAAATGTATTGATGAAAAGATTATGGGCTTTGCCGTCAGACAACAAGGATTTGAATGGCAACTTTTCCGCTTCTGTATTACACAGGTGAAAATATTTCACCTCTCTGAGCCTCAATATCATCTGTATAATCATGCTATTGTAAGATAGAAAGATTAAGGGAAATCATGTATATAAATGATCTAGAACTGTGTCTGGCACAAGCAGGTGTTCAATAAACATAATTTACCGACCCCTTTTTCCTGAATCTCAATTTCCTTGTCACCAATACGTGGGGAATATTTTCAGGTACAGGGAGGTTTGTGAGGATTAGATATGATTCACGTCAATGCTCTTGTGCTGTACCAGGGAAATAGTGTATGGATGCTGTGAACCGGCTGATCACTTCTTAACCCTTCCACCCCCATCCTGCTGGGTACTGCGAAGATTAGAAAGCCAACACCGGACTCTTCGGTCTGTTTGCAACTGAGTTCTGGTTGCCCTTGCAATGTGGAACAGTGAAATAAAATGGATGTGTCTACATGTGACCTTGACCTGTTTCTGAGATTTTAGCAGCACTGTCAAGGTGAGAAGTCTTTCTGCAGGGCATACAATGGTCATGCTCAAGCTTCCCAGTGATGAGAGACAGCTGCTCCGTGACCCTCACAGTGCACAACTCTGGTTTCTAGCTGCCCCGTTTCCTAGATCACAGCTCTGATCTTTGAACTTGATGGTTTTGGTAATGGTCTCACAGGAACCAGATCACTGGTGTGTCCCTTGTTTTTCACTCTGTGATACGTTCCTGGAGACCCACTAAACTTTTTTCCAAAACATTTTTTGAAGCACTGAATTTCTTCCAAGACTTTATTTTCTATTTAAATCTCCGCAGTGTTTTCTATTTCCTGTACAGGGTCCTAAGTGACCCCCAATTGGTCTTTAAATGATATTTCTCTGTAGTTTTCCTTGACTTCAAGGGAATTACCTTGTGGCTGGGGGTGGAGGCCCAGTGCGGAGGGTGAGGACACATGAAACTTACCAAGAAAAGTCCAAGTCTGTCTGTGAGTGATTTCAGGCGGCTACATGGCCCACGAGTGGTTGGGCGCCATGGGCGAAGGAAGGAGACAGAACGTGACAATGTGATAAGAGGGGACTGAGCCTGGTGAGGGGCTTTAGTGGAGAAGGTGAGAAAAAGAAAGGAGGACCTTCTCCTGTCATGGCACAAAAACATTCTCCCGCTGTGATTTGAGCGAAAAGAAACACAATTCTTCCCAGATAAACAGGAACACTAGAGAAGAGACAGAGAGAGAGGTGGTTCTATTTCCACAGAGCTTATAGTAAAAATTACTGTGATGTCAGGTGCCTAGACTGAATTCCAGGGTTCCTGGAACTCAGAAAGCGGTCATTCACCTCCTGGGATGCTGTACATTGGGAACTGGGAATGGGAGTGGGGCTGGGTTACTGGTAAATATGATGGGGAATAGCTGAGTGACTATTTTAGGATCAACATAAATCAATTTGATTTATTTTATTTTTTTTCAACTTGTTTGGCAAACAAAAACAAACAAACAGAAAACACCTCTTTTGATGGTTTTTCAAGTTATGCAGGAGGGTATTTCACTCCTTCCTCAACGTGTGAATGGTCAGTTACTGCATAGCATGACCATTCTCAAAGAGTCCTTTATGCAGACATATAGAAACAATTTGCATTTAATGATACAAAGTACACTTTAAAAGAAATGACCAGGAGTCATTGAGGAGTCTATAGGATGTATGAAGAAAAACAGGAATAGAAAAACTATAAAAATAACATAGCTATTACATTAAGATCTCAGCCAACTTTTCAAATGAGACTAGAAAATAGATTCTCTTAATTTTATGGCAGTCTTTTCACTATGTTGCTCCCCAATGCCTTTATAAGAGAAAAGGGCTCTGTAAATTAGATTGTCTTATTACACATTTCCAACAGGATGTATATTCTCTGCAGCCCCTTATTTTTCTGTGAATAGTCCTTGATGAATAAGCAGTGGGTGGGCTGGGTAAGATTACATAAGACCCAAACTAAAATTTAAAACACCTCAGTGATTTTACCTAAGATGACTGCTATATGCACATCTAGGACTTCATTTGCAAACAGGAAAACATATTTTGCAAGTTGGGGCAAAAAAATTACAAGCTCAAATTGCTATTATGAAAAATATTTAATCTAAAGCAACATGTACCCCAGAAATCACTGACTAGTTTCCCATCAGTACTTAGCATGTTCTTCTGAAGTACAACGTTTTATTTACCAAAGACTACAACACTATCTTATGCATCATTGACAAGCAAATTTAAATTTCTTTCTATTGTAGTTAATAGTCATAATAGCTAATATTTGATTATTGTCTTTTTTTTCTTTACTACTGTGTGTAAAGTGTCTTTTTTGGCAGGTTAGGAGTTGTTAATTTTTTTCTGCAAGCACTTCCTCCCCTTCAGGGAAGTTTTATTTGAGGTTTTGCCTGCTCAGCACTTCCTTGTATTTGTTGAGTGCTCAGGTGGACAAAGCCCTTAGCTGAGGAAGAATCACCTGAGAGGTGTGATGTTTGTTGGCTACTATACCATCCTAAAAGGCATCTGTGGGATTGAGTGAAGTGGGAAATACGTTGTCTTTTGTCATTATAGTTACTTGAAGCTTCTGGAATGTCCAGATCAAAAAGGCAGGAAATTAAATTGTTTCCCCTAAATGCTTTGCAAGCTAGGACTTTTAATTTTACTTTCTCAGTTTCCTTTACACAGACTCTGCAAGGAAGTATTTGCCTATTTATTTCTCAGATGACGAAACACACATTCGTCAGGGCAGATTGTTTTTGTGACCATGTACTTCATGTACAGGTAAGGGTGCGGCTGAGATTTTTTTATTTCCATTTTTTCCTCCTGGCTCTCAAATCCCTTTTGTTTCTCTTTACTGATAGCTATATAGCTGTCAGGCTAAAACCTGTAGGTTGTTTTGGGAAATATTGGAAGAGAACAAGTGCTAACTTCACCAGGGCAAAAAGTGGCAGCTATAAATCACTAAACATTTACCTGTGCTAAATCTTCTGCATCATTTACAATTTGTCACAACCTTCAGAGCAGTTTTTTTTTTTAAATTTTATTTATTTATTTATTTATTTATGGCTGCGCTGGGTCTTAGTTCCTGTGCGAGGGCTTTCTCCAGTTGCGGCAAGCGGGGGCCACTCTTCATCACGGTGCGCGGGCCTCTCACTGTCGCGGCCTCTCTTGTTGCGGAGCACAGGCTCCAGACGCGCAGGCTCAGTAATTGTGGCTCACGGGCCTAGTTGCTCTGCGGCATGTGGGATCCTCCCAGACCAGGGCTCGAACCCGTGTCCCCTGCATCGGCAGGCAGACTCTCAACCACTGCGCCACCACGGAAGCCCCTTCAGAGCAGTTTTGTACTGGCAGATGTTTAACTACAGCTCTTTAGAAAAAAAATAGTATTTGCCAATTTCTGTGGTGCAAAATCCCCAACTATGGCAGAATTCCATCTCGCAGTGTGACATCACAGAAGGCAGAGTCTGGAAGAGATGCGCATAGTGGCTCCTGGGCCATCTGGAACCTGGACTCCAGCAAAACACTACCCGGAAAGTCATTACTGCTAATCGCCCCAATTCACAGGTGGGGACACTGAAGCTGGAAACATCTGGCAACTCTCCCGAGGTCACATATTAGAAAGTAGCATTGCTGGGGATGGAAACATGGACTATCTGATTCTAAAGCATTTAAACAGCTTCGGGGACG